>NW_027488569.1:681659-1363318 GCF_050948215.1 Halictus rubicundus
GCGAGACAGTCGATCATCGCATGATCGCGGTTGTTCTTTCGAAAACTCGACAGAGCGTACTCTGAGGCCACGAATCGTGTCAAAGGGTGGACTCCTGGGTTCCGAGGAACTGCCGTGGTTTTCTGTGAGTCTCGTCCGGATCGAGACTATTTCCTTTCACGCAATCGCGGTGTTTCCGTCGTGACCTTAATCGAGAACACTCCGAGGCCACGCACCGTGCCAAAGGGTGAACTCCTGGGTTCCGCGGAATCACCAAGGTTTGCTGTGGGTCTCGACCGGATTCGAGGCGATTGTACTTCGTACGATCGCGGCTACTCTGTCGTGACCTAATCAGAGCTTACTCCAAAGCCACGTATTGTGGCGAAGGGTAGACTCCTGGGTCCCGTGGAGCGACCGAGGTTTAGTGCGAGTCTCCCCCGAATCGGTACGATAGAGCATCGCACGATCCCGAGTATTCCATCGTGACCTTTGTCAGAGATCACTCCGAGGCCACGTATCGTGCCAGAGGGTGAACTTATAGGTCCCGTGGAATAACCGAGGTTTAATGTGCGTCTCTACTGAATCGAGACGATCGAGCCTTGCACGATCGTGGGCACTCTGCCGTGACCGGTACCCGAGAATACTCCGAGGCCATGTATCATGCCCGAGGGTAGACTCGTGCGTCCCGTGGAGTGACCAAGGTTTAGTGTGCGTCTCCACCCAGGCCACTTGTACGAACATCGGCCAGGTACCTGGATGGTTTGACGGGTACGACGTCGTTCGATCGCGGAATTTGGGTCAGATTAGAGCGATCGGACTTTGCACGATCACGGGCACTCTGCCGCCGCCTTGTCTGAGACTGCTCAGAAGCCACGTTACGTGCTGAAGGGCAGGCTCATTGGAAGCGTGGAGTGACGGCGATTTTGTGTTTGTGTCCATCCTGATCACTCGTACGATTATCCGGCCGAGTGTAGGGATGGTCAGACGGGTCACGAACTGCTTTTCGCGGGGCGCGATCCATGCTGGGTCAGTATTCTAAGTTTATTCCGAAAACCGGACGTAGAGTCAAGCGAGCGTACCACGAGCGATCTTCACGCGTTGAAACGGTATATTTACGCGTCGCGAACTTTCGACGCGGGAGCCCAACACGCATTGTTTCACTCGTCACCGCGGTGGAATTTGTTTGTGTACAGTTCTTGCCACAATATATCATCTTTTGTTACCATATCTGGGTCTCTAATATCTTATTTAACTCGTCCAAACCTCGCCGCTTTCCAGTGCCTGGAGGCACGAATCCATTCTATCTCGCGAACTCGCGGGTTTTTGAAAATTAGGGTAGTAACCGGCCCTGCGAGACGGTAATAGGCAGTCTCGAGAAGCGAAGCAGAGGTAGAATCAGCAAACGTAATCGGATAGATAGAACGGATAGAAAAGTATGGTTACAAAGCGTATGTCGCTCGCTCCGCGTTTTTTCCGTCATAGCGAGACCGGCTCGCTCCGCGTCCACCGTTCATAGCGTAGGTTAAGATAGTTATAAGTGCGTATTAAAGAGTAAGTAGGAATTAAGCCTATAATATCAGGTCGTCCACCCTCGTTTGTTATAGACCGGCAGAGCTCCTGTAAGGCAGACCGAGTCCGCGAAATAAAGTTTACATATTCTTTTTCCTGAATTGTTGTCGATTCATTTCCGAAATACCCACGCCCTCTCCAAAGACCCTGGCGACTGAGCAAATCCAGGAGAGGGCATCCGCGAGCACCGCTTGCGCTTCACGCGAGCGGGGCTCTACCGTTACAAAGTTACTTCAGATATAAACGTAAAATTATTGTAAAAATGTACATATTTAAAGAAGATTTAATCACAAATATACGAATGTATACATGTACTGTAAGACGCGTCGCAAAGTTTGAACAACAAAAACTTGCAAAGTGGTTTGAGGTGGTTCACGATTCTCGCATAAAATATGTAGGGAAAAATATTCTGAAAATGTTCCGATTTGTCCGGATAGGGAACTTTTTGAAACATAGAAGATCCGTCTTTCTGAACGTAAACAATTTTACAAATGTTCCCTTCTGTATTCAATATTATTTTTTAAATAGATTATTTACAGTAATCATTATCATTGTCATTATTAAATGATATCTGTTGGAACACTAGCAACCATGTGTACTAATCACGACATCTCTGATGTTTATTATAATATGTTTGTTCCGTGCGTCTTCAGTACGATGGCGCTCGGTCTTGTCTATGTGCGATGTGTGCGTGCCTTTACCCTGGTACGCGTGTCACAGTCCTATGCGGCGGTCCCTTCTTCTCGTTGTAAATCTCGTGTAGTAAAGACGCATTTGTCTGGGCAATTTCTAACTATTATAACTGCGCACTCTTGTTTATATAATATACGCTTACACGGTAGCCACCAAAATCCAACAGGTTATGGGCCCAGTCAAACCCAGTGTAAATTTAAATATTAAAGTGATTACTATTCTTCCAAGCAAATAAGCACGATAGTAGTGAATATTAATTTGCGCAAGGACTACAGAGAGGTTATGTGCCACGTGGAGGAATACATTTGGACAGTTCCCCACATTATAAGTATACAATTGTCTTTGAGAAGCGACAAATATCATTAATATTTCTTTTTGTTCGTATTGAACGTTGCTATACTTGACACAAATCAAAAGTCTAGTATAATCATATTTTGCAAGATATGTCCACGCATAGTACGAACGCCAATATGGCGGCTGTTCACGTTTTCGGAAATATTCCGACGATTGATCCAAAATTAGAAGGATCCTCTAATTATGCATCTTGGAAATTTGTAATTAAAATGACCTTGATTGATATGGATTTATGGGAATATGATGAATCTGAAGATACGCAACAAATAGATAATAAAAGGGTCCAGAAGGCACTTTCAACAATTTGTCTAAATGTAAAATCGTATTACCACGTTCATTTAACACGTTGACTACCATGTCACCCTTATGTGGGTGACGGAATTATTTATCCAGGTTTTCAAATGAATTTTTACGTTAATATATTCATTGTACCAAATTTGATTAGGATCTGTAAAACACAACAAACTTGGAGGACTACTCAATATCACACATTTAATTTTTTCAATTTTTATTTCATTAAATAACACTTTGATTTTATGAAGTTTTTGAGGTTTCTAGTTTGGCAGTCAAAGTGTTAAAGGAAGCTCTAACGGCTAAAGACGCGTGGGTCAAATTACGTAAAGCCTATGAAGATAGTGGTCTTTATCGTACATTAGTGTTAATGCGAAGTCTATTTAGAATTGATTACAAAAATTTTGAAAATATGGCACAATACGTAACTGGGCGTTATCAGTAGCTCAGAAACTAGCCGATATAGGACAGCCAATAGAAGACAAATTACTAGTAACTATTCTTTTAGCCGGAATCCCTCCTGAGTATAAGCCAATGGTTATGGCTTTCGATGGTCTAAACGTTGAGTTAACTACTGAGTTAATAAAAAGTAAACTGTTACAGGAGGATGTAAAAATTCAGTTAGAATCAAATTCCACTAATGTAGCATTTACTGCAAAATATGATCGGTATGGAGTTAACAAGTCTAAATTTCACAGAAAAGAAATTAGATGTCATAATTGCGATGAGAAAGGTCACATCAGGCCACAGTGTAAAAAACCACGAGAGGACACCTCACTCAAAACTTCGACAACATCGAAGGAAAACAAGGATAGACAAACGTGTTTACATGTTGCTCTCAAGGCCAAGGCTACCGACGAAAATTGGTATATCGATTCTGGTGCCACTCACCATATGACTCCAAATAAATATTGGCTGCAAAATTTTAAACATGTTCCAGTGCAGTCAATAACAGTTGCAGATGATACTATACTGCAGTCGTCAGGATCTGGAGACGTTGAAATAAGTCTAGCAAGACAGCCAAACATCAAAACTATTAAAGATGTATTGCATGTGCCTGAATTAAGCACTTTGTTATCTGTTAATAAATTAACAGAAAAAGGTTTCATCCTTGTGCTCGATGAAAAGATGTGCAAGATATATTGCAAAACCGTCTTCAAAGTCAAAGGAGAAGTCTTAATAATTGCAACGAATAAGGATGGACTATATCAGTTGAACACGCGACCGACGTGTGTTCTTAGTGCAACAAGCGTCTTACAATCACAAGAGACATGGCACAAAAGACTAGGACACCTCAATGAGCGATGTATGAGTCTATTACGTAAAGGTATGGCTACCGGTATTAATTATAACGAATTAGATAAAAAGCCATGTGTAACTTGCATTAAAGGTAAGCAAACGAGATTACCATTTAAAAAGAATGGAAGACAACGAGCAAATAATTTCCTTGAATTGATACATGCAGATGTTTGCGGTCCATTTTCTGTAGAGAGTTGGTCAGGTGCTATGCACTTGTATTGATTGATAAGTACTCGTGCTTGACGTTTTGCTATTTTTTGCACTACAAAATGAAGTTGCAAAAACATTCAAAGTATTTACAGCGTGGATGCAAACAGAAAAACGCCGTAAAATCAAAATTCTCAGGACGGACAATGGCAGAGAAATCATAAATGCTGAATTAGAATCCTTCCTGAAGATGCATGGTACTAAGCACCAGACCAGTATTCCGTACACACCAGAACGAAATGGCGTTGTGGAAAGAGCTAATTGCACTATAATAGAGAAGGCAAGGTGCATGCTCAATCAAAGTAATCTGGATAAAAGATATTGGGAAGAGGCTGTAAAAACAGCAGTTTACTTAAAAAATAGGTCTCCGACGAAAGCCATTGGAGGCAAAACCTCTTTTGAAATGTGGACAAACAAAAAGGTAGATCTGAGACATCTACGAGCTTTCGGATGTAGAGCCTTCATGCACATTCCTCGACATGAAAGGACAGAGTTGGAAGAAAAAGGGAAACAGTGTATATTTGTCGGATATTGTACAGGGTGTCACAAAATTATATGTCACGGCCACCAAAGCGTGATTCTACACCTACGATTTGGTGGAAATTGCCATAAAAAAGTCCCCGCAAAATTGACCTTGACCTTGAAAATCAAGGTCAAAAAACTAAAATTTTTGTTTAATCGTGTTCTACTGGTCATAAGGATCAATTTTGTGAAAGAAACCATGGGTCGCATCTCAACCGTTCTCTTAAAAAATGATGTTGCATTTCTTATAATTTTTGCAGCTTCTTTATGTCATTCTGTAGTTCAGGAAATAGGAGTATCATGATTCTGATAATTTCATACCCAACGAGATAGCTTACTGATGGTACCCGTCGAATGTTGTCATGCGAAATATTTTGATTGAGACGACTACGACCATATAGCTGATAGTTTTTCTCGCGATTCATTATCGCGGCTAATATTGACGATTTAGTCTATCGTAAGCAAGCGATTGAAAAACATGCCATCCAGAAAATATTCAAATTTACGGCACATGTTACGTGCTATTGACGAAGCAGCAGGGAACTGCGTGTTAGCTCGGGAAATATATATAAATGTAGTGCGTATTAATGGAAGGTGATTACGTCCAGCAGAAATTCCAGATCGACGCGATTTCTAACGACTACATCAACAATTTGGTGACCATGAAGTTATATTGCGGAATCTTAATCCTCATCGAGGGGCAGGACGACCCCGCAGTCATTGGCGTAAAGAGGAACAAGTCATTCCTCTAGTTCGAGCGTTTCCACTAATGGGTTTACGCAATATAGCTTGTGACGTTGCAAATATTGCATCGCCACTTTACCGCTCAGGGCAACAGAGCGAAGGGACCGGACTGCCCCAAAACAACGCTACCGCGAATAGAACGACGGTTCGATAGGTTAGGAAGCGCTCCCCGAGGAATTTCCGAATCGACGGGAAACTCGTATTTTAACGACTTTCGCGCGCGCCGATCCCGGCAAGTTCCAGGCACGCTAACGGCACCCCCGTATCCAGCCACCCAATGCGGGATGCGAATCTGGTCCAAAAAGTCTTCAGCGGTTCTGCAGTCGGAGACCATAGCTACTGCACCAACCGGCGCCGTCGAAAATTCCTTCGAAATATTGGGATATATCCTGCGTAGTATAATTGTCGTTTTTTGTATTACGCAATTTTTTAAGTCTGGACGATGTTTCTCTGAACTTAGGGATGTTTAATATTACATAATATATTTTGACGATAACACTGTCCAACAAAATTAAACTTTTTTCGAGTTTTGCAATACCTGTTGGGTGATTCTTATACACTTTGTCATCCTAAAACCGAATCTGAAAGTAGAATTGCTCCATCACGCAACGTTTTCGAAAAATTTTGGTTTTTGTAAAAATGCCCGATTTTGATACGAAACGACGTGTTACGCAAAAACTAAATACGCGAGAAAGTTCAAATTTGAGTCAAGAGATAGAGGGGACTCTCCTCTACATATTCATATAGTCAATTATATTTTTACGTACTTCCTAATAGTTGTAAATGGTTGTTAAAGTTTGAAAATGTGCCGACGCGGGTACTTTGTACGCTCTATTTTTGTATTTATGTGAAAAATCCTTTATCTAGCAGGAATTTACTATACAGGAATGCATTCTACAGACATTTCTGGTAAAGAAACCATTCACGAAAAGTATTTGGTTCCCTTAATGTACGAGAAGGATCAGAAAATGTTAATTGACAGCGTGTGCGCGACGCGTTCGCGCCAGACGGCCATTGCAGCCTTTTCGCGACTCGCCAGGGCCGTCGCTATGCGTAGTCGACGTTGGTACCACTCAAGTATGTCTTTGCTTACTATGCTTAATTAAATACATTTTTTTTTGTCTTTTTGGGTGCCAATCATTACAAAAGATTATAAAAATACGAGTTATATTCACATTTCATTGTGGAAATGCTTAATAAAGAAAATTGACCGCAGCAATGCGGTGACTGGAAAATTTTATTTTCAGTAATTGTTGTCTTATTTTTGTAATTGTAATACCAATGGACATTCAAGATTCTTCCGATTAAAATAAGTCCAAACACTATGTAAATGGGACAATTTTTTCGATTTTATTGATCGAAGTACATAATTAAGACATAGATCGCTCTATACTAAATCGATAAAATCTCGCGGAAGTGTATAAATCAGCCGGACTGTTTTTGTCATATTCATGACGAAATTATTTTAAAATCAAAACAAGGAATACAATTCCAGCATTAATCTTTCATCAAGATATTTCAACAATGGAAAAACGTTACAAAGGAAAAGACTTATGTGCGGATGCTTGCTGATTACTGCTGGACACTTATTATTGAAAATCGGGATACCAGGAACAAACGTCAAGCAAGGCGGCAACATTTTTAATTTGTTTACATCAGAAATGGGTAAGTTTTTGTATTCAATTTTCTTTATTAAGCATTTCCACAATGAAATGTGAATATAACTCGTATTTTTATAATCTTTTGTAATGATTGGCACCCAAAAAGACAAAAAAAAATGTATTTAATTAAGCATAGTAAGCAAAGACATACTTGAGTGGTACCAACGTCGACTACGCATAGCGACGGCCCTGGCGAGTCGCGAAAAGGCTGCAATGGCCGTCTGGCGCGAACGCGTCGCGCACACGCTGTCAATTAACATTTTCTGATCCTTCTCGTACATTAAGGGAACCAAATACTTTTCGTGAATGGTTTCTTTACCAGAAATGTCTGTAGAATGCATTCCTGTATAGTAAATTCCTGCTAGATAAAGGATTTTTCACATAAA
Organism: Halictus rubicundus; assembly: GCF_050948215.1. Taxonomy (NCBI): domain Eukaryota; kingdom Metazoa; phylum Arthropoda; class Insecta; order Hymenoptera; family Halictidae; genus Halictus; species Halictus rubicundus. The sequence goes on from NW_027488569.1 coordinate 689,365, forward strand.
TACAAAAATAGAGCGTACAAAGTACCCGCGTCGGCACATTTTCAAACTTTAACAACCATTTACAACTATTAGGAAGTACGTAAAAATATAATTGACTATATGAATATGTAGAGGAGAGTCCCCTCTATCTCTTGACTCAAATTTGAACTTTCTCGCGTATTTAGTTTTTGCGTAACACGTCGTTTCGTATCAAAATCGGGCATTTTTACAAAAACCAAAATTTTTCGAAAACGTTGCGTGATGGAGCAATTCTACTTTCAGATTCGGTTTTAGGATGACAAAGTGTATAAGAATCACCCAACAGGTATTGCAAAATTTTTTTGGTGTTGGACAGTGTAATTATAACTTAGTTTTTCACGGAAAAAACGCCGAAAAAAGTGGTTTTTATTTTTTCCTACTACGACGCACCAATCGCAGGAATTTGAAAAAAATTGAGCATAATACTTGGGACAATATCTCATTGCTAAATTAATTCAGTTCTAGTGTCTCTTCGATTTCCATATGAAATCTGCATTTTTTCGATTTTTTTCGTGTTTTTCGATTTTTACAGCCAAAGTTTGCAACGGAAAAATCTGAAAACGATTCAAAGTATGCGGTTTGGTGTCAGAAATGTGTCAGATTTTTTTCAGAATTTTAAATTGTCATTAAATGGGGAAAATGGGCCAAAAACTGGATTTTCGTTTTTCCTCTATAACTACCCTTACAGATGAGCTATAGGGCTAAAACTTGGTTGAAAGGTATCTTTTTTGGTAGGCTATCGAATGGCGCAAATTGGAATAAAATCCCTTCCAGGGCAGATTTGACCCCCAAAACCGGCTATAGCCTTTGGTTTCAGTTGCACGGATAGTCGACAAAGATTATGAAGTAGTTTTTAACAAACACGTTGCCACTGTGAGAGACATTGGTGGTAATGTAAAGTTGGTGGCGAATAGGGTTGGAAATTTGTACTTCATAAAACAACCAGAAGCACAAATGGCTCAGAATTTTTGTGGAAGTGATTTAAAATTACGTCTGTGGCACGAACGTTTGGGTCATTTAAATGAAAAAGATTTAGTACGGGTGGTAAAAGATGCAAATATAAGTGCAGGAAGTGGAACTAAAAAATTAGAATGTCGTACATGTGCATTTGGAAAACAGACAATACTACCATTTAAGTCGTCACACGAAAGGGCCAAAAAGAAACTGGAAATAGTTCATAGCGATATATGTGGACTATTCCGACAACAATCCGTGGGCGGTGGAAGATATTACTGTACATTCATTGATGATTACTCCAGATATTGTAAAGTGTATATTCTAAGGAACAAAAGTGACGCGTTTCAGAAGTTCTTAGAATACAAGAAGATGGTAGAAAATCTATGTGAAAGAAAGATTAAGTTTTTACAAACAGATAATGGGAAAGAATATTGTAATAATCAATTTGACCAATTTTTAAGGGACTGTGGAATACAGAGGAGGTTAACTGCTCCACATACGCCGCAACAGAACGGAATTGCCGAAAGGAAAAACAGAACGCTATTGAACATGGCAAGGTGTATGATGATAAGATCGGGAGTGTCACCTGGTTTTTGGGCAGAGGCTGTGATGGCAGCAAATTATATAAGGAATAGATGCCCTACGAATTCATTGGAAGGTAAAATACCATATGAGCTCTGGTCTGATCGAAAGATCAATATAAATCATCTGCGAGTTTTTGGAACAAAAGCCCTTGTAGTAAATAAAACTGTGTCAAGAGGAAAATTGGAAGAAAGGTCAATAGAAGGTAGTCTAGTAGGATACTCTGAACAGACAAAGGGATACAGAGTATACATTTCAAAAACCGGAAAGGTCATTGTATCGAGAGATGTAAGATTCATAAATGAAGCAGATAAATTAGTAATTGCAAGTCCAAATGAGAACATTACTGAAGAAGAGAGAAATATGGATTGTGAACAAATAGACATATTATTTCCAATTAATGAAGAAATAAATGAAACTCAAGAAATGGATGAGCACACTGTAAATGAAAATCAAAATATGGATGAGGATGAAGGAAGAAGTGACAATTTGGAGAGAAGGTTACCAGGAAGACCAAAGTTAATTCGCACTGGCAAACCAGGGAGGCCGAAGAAATTCTACAGAACAACTGCAAATATTGAAGTCGAAGAAAATACTACAGCAGATGATATTGACGCATGCGACGACGATAATGAGGCATTTGAAGATGCGATTGCGAATTATGCGGAGATAAATCTATATGAAGCAATTAAAGGTAAAGATAAGGATAATTGGTGTGAAGCAATTGCAGATGAGTTCAAAAGTTTGATTAAGAATGATATGTGGGATGTAGTTGAAAGACCACAAAATAAAAACATTATTGACTGTAGAATAGTGTTAGCAAACAAGGTTAATAGTAGCGGCAAAATTTATAAGAGAAAAGCTAGGTTAGTAAACTTTTGCGCCTGTTGCTAGACTAGAGTCTTTTAGAATATTGATGGCTTTAGCGGTACAACATAATTTGATTATACATCAGATGGATGTAGCATCTGCTTTCTTAAATGGAAAATTAGATGAGGAAATATATATGGAAGTGCCGGAGTTTTTAGAAAGTTTTCTAAATTATATAATGGAGAAAGAAAAGGGTAATATTAGAAACAAGGCCATTAATATGTTGAAGGATATGCGAAATAAACAACAAAATTGTTGTAAATTAAAGAAGGGATTGTATGGTCTAAAAGAAGCAAGTCGTCAATGGAATAAGTTATTGGATTCTAAATTAAAAGATTTGGGTCTGAAACAGAGTAATTCTGATCCGTGCATATATTTTATTAACGATAAGAATACATTTGCAACGAGACGTATGTGTCTCGTTGCGAGTCGTTCTGTACCTTAGCCCGCACCAATCACCGGTGCGGGATAGCCGCGCGCCAATCCGCGGAATCCAGCCCGAGCGCGGACCAATCACCGTGTGCCGAAGATTCGCGAACGAGCACACGAGGTCCGCGTTCGGGCTATAAAGATCGCGACGGAACCAGCCGAAGCCGGAGTTGGTCTGGAGCAGCTCTCGGGTGAACACCCGGGCCCAGATCCTCTCGCAGCCGCGCCAACTCGTGCTAGCCGCGGTATACTATCGGGCGAACACGACGAGGCGCTGGAATCGGCAGAGCGTAAGTGGGTTTACGTCCCCTACGCGAAACCGAGACCGCGACCAGGATCCTGGGAGGCAGTCGATCACCGGCCTGCTCTTTTCAGAGCACCGAGGATACGACACTCCGGACCGTCATCCCCACCACCTGGACCTGTTCCCGCGTCCCGCTCTCCCCTCAGGGATCCAGCGTCGCGCTCCGCACGTTAGTCGTCGATCGGCCGCAGCAGCGTGTGGAGCTCGCCTCTCGGTATACTACCGGAGACGAGCGCCCTCGCCGGTTTCGGGCCGTAGGCATTAGGTTTACGTCTGTGCCTACGTGCTCGAGCCGCGGTCGGGCGGGGACGACGGGGGGGGGGGGGTTCCGCGGATTCCTTACCCTCTCCTCTCCGCGCCCCGCGTGCCCAGCCCCAGGAAACAACCGATTCACTATCGTTCGCTGGGCCGCGGCGGTTACACCACCTCGAGGACCGGGAGAGTTCGGGACCGCGCCGAGAGCGCCCGAATCAGAACCACGTTAGCGAGTCCGGCTCGCCCGCGCTCCCCGCACACCGCGTCCTCTACACGCGTCGCGACCGTACCCGGACCGCGCCGAGGACGTCCGACGGCAGGCACCGTTCTAGCGAGCACGTCTCGCCCGCGTCGCGTATTCCCCGCGTACACCGTCGAAACTCGAGAAACCGTGCCGGCGTCCCGCGGTTACCGTAGATTATAGTTTCGCGTAGAATAGACCGTTTAGTTAGTGATAAGCCACCCGCGTCAGAATCCACCGTTACGGTCCACTGACCGCTCGTAATTTAACTGTCAATAGGCCCGGGGAGAGACGACCGGCCTTCACCAGCCCGTCGCCGGACCGTCGGGAAATCCGGGTGGATAGCCCACGGACCGCTCCGTTCTGTACAAATTATCTTTCTCAACGTTTATTCAGTATTATTATTTTCTTCAGTATATCGCACTTATCAGCATTTAATTCTTTGGTTTCACTCATATTACACATACTAATTAGCAATAAATCAGTTTATTTACCACCAGACACATCGTGCTTCATTAAACCATTTCCTTCTCCCTCCCCGCCGGACCCTGGTCGCTGAGCGAATCCAGGGGAGGGACCGCGCGCCTCGCTCGCGCCTCACGCAAGCGAGACGCAACCGTTACACATTAATATTAATCCTAGTTTATGTAGATGATATTTTGATTGTGGGAAATAATGTCGAAAGGATTGCAGAAATTAAGAAACGACTGAAAGAAGAATTTGAAATAAAAGATATGGGAGAAGCAAGATATTGTCTAGGTATTGAAATCGTACGAAAGGAAAACGAAATTACATTAATTCAGAGAAAATACATTAAAGATATTTTTGAATAGATTTGAAATGAAAATACGCCTGCTAATATCAATGAGAGGTTTGATTCAGGGGTAAATAACTGTGATGTTCCATACAGGGAACTAATTGGTGCATTAATGTATCTAGCCGTAGTGTCGAGACCGGATATAATGAATAGAGTAGTCTTTTTAGCTCAGTTTACATCAGCGTACAGTAAAGCACATTGGATTGCAGCAAAAAGAGTTTTGGTATACGTAAAACAAACGTCTAACTTAGGTTTAACTTATAAAAGAGGAAACTTTGAAATAAATGGGTACGCTGATGCAGATTGGGGATCCGATGTAACAGATAGGAAATCATATACTGGATATGTTTTTATAATGTGCAATGCTGCGATTTCGTGGAAATCTCAAAAACAAAAGACTGTAGCGATGTCATCGGCAGATGCTGAGTATATGGCAATAGCGGAAACAGCCAAAGAAGCTATACATATTAAGAACTTCCATAAAGAACTTAAATTAAAACTAGATATTAAGATGTTTAATGATAATCAAAGTGCAAATCTACTCGCGCGAGATGCTGTTTTTCATGCGAGATCAAAACACATCGATCTAAGGTATCATTTTGTAAGAGATGTAATTTAAAAAAAATGAGTTTAGTTTAGAATACCTACCAACAGAGAAAATGATAGCAGATGTGTTAACCAAAACTTTATGCAAGCCGAAACATGTATTCTGCTGTAAGGGGATGGGTTTAAAGGAAGTTGAATGAATGCGTTTAAAGAAAACCAAAGAGGGTAATTATTTTATTTTGTTGTCGATACACTGAGGGAGCTATGTTGAGAAAAGTCAATGCATACAGTGAACGAGGTATGCGTGAGACGCGTGAATGGGACTTGAGTGAGAACCACTGTGTTGTCTGTTGTAGATGAATGTTGTGCGATGTCGAGGATTGCTCTCAGTTGGGGTCCGAAGACCTGTGGCCTCTACAGTGGGACCATCTGTCTAGCCGTTCTCTCTATTTGAGGGATGTCACAGGTCTAAAGTCCTCTCGCTCCACCTCCTCGTGGTGGACCCTGGGAACACACATAGTTGTTTGTTGCCAACGGAGCGAGGGGCATTCCGCGGGAAGTAGTCCCACTGATGTGTGAGGCGATGCCGGCGGGATCTTCGGATCCTGGCAGGGCCTCCCATGCCGGTAAGGCTCACACGGAGGGATGAAAACCGCGGGCTCTCAATGTGTCCTGCGAACGACCGGGGAGGTCGCCGCAGGACCCCATACCGTAAACCGGTGATAATGTTTTACCGGAACGGGGGGCTTGCCTTAATCGGCCGGCCTGCGAGAAGGATAAACCTCTATAAAAAGTCTCTATCCCAAGCTATCGTAACGTGGCGATGGGAAACTCTCGGAGTAAGCGCCGGTGGTGGGCGGTGGATGCACTCGCTCATGAGCGTAGTACAACCTCGGGATACCTGCCGACCTCCCATTGTATCTAGGCTTACCGGGGCAAGCGGCTCTGCCCCGGTGGACAACCCCTTCCGCTCGTAGTATTAAGGGTATCGACTGAGGCGCCCCCAGAAATGGGGGCGTAGTAACCAGGCACGATTATGTAACCATGTATATAATTAACGACGTGCCTCGGACAAATCTTGAAGAGGTTGTGGAGGGGTCACCATGCCCGGAAGCGGGAGTGGAGGGAGTGGTGGTGCTTGCACCATCAAATATGTTTGACGCGGTTGTACATACGTTCAAAGCAATGTTGTACCGCCTCGTCCGGGGTTATTGCCGTTACCGTTTGCGTTCAAATTGAAAGAGTTCTAACGAGCTCCTAAGTAGGAAAGGATGGTGGGGATACCCACATATTCCGCGAGGACACCGAGCCGGCTCTGTCTGTCGTGACTCTCGTAACGCTCCGGATTGATTTTTCACAACAAGTTTAGCTAATCGTGCTTCTGAAGCGATAATCACGAGTCTTTCCGACGAAACGAAGTGTTAACTCCAGTTTTTGTACCGCGAGTAAGTGGATATTAAAATAGTTCTTGGACGTCGCAGAAACCCGGCTTCCCCGATTAAACCAGTGTTTTATTTTCACCCACTCAAACTTTCTCCACCACCGATCTGATCCACCCTTTCCAACCCGACTCCTAACGAAGCACCAAGGATCGGGGTAAACAAATATGTTGCCCCTGGCCCTAGTTGACCGGAGGCCGCGCTCAGGCCCCGTTCTGGGAGGAGAACACCCCGGTGCCCGACCTGGAAGATGACCGGATGTCGGTCCGCTCGGCGGTTGCCCGCGGGAACAGGAAGAGCCTGCTGGATTCGGGGAGGACTTCGCCGACCCCGTCGGTGTATAAACGGCCACTATCCGGGAATCTACCCCGACCGGAGATCCGAAGCCTCCTCCCGGGGGAGTTGTCCGCCCTGATCGCGGAGCATGGCCTCGGGATCGGGGATATGGCGGGCAGATGCGGGAACCTGAAGGGTACCTATCAAAAGGCCTTAAAGGACTCCTCCCGCATCATCGTAGAGTCTGTGCGGGAGCTGGAGTTGCGTGGCATCCAGGGGGGACACCCCGCTGCCGGCCCCGTCCCCTCCGACCCGCTAAAGCCTCGCTACGGGAGAGGTGTGCGGCCCTCGAGAGGGAGCTGAGGGAGACCCGTGAGACGCTGCTGGCCATGAAGCGGCTGCGCAACGCTGCCCCCCGGCCGGAAATCCCTGCCCCCAGCACCGGCGGGGACACCACGGCGGTGGGCGCAATGACCCAAATGCAGGCGCTTCTGGAGGCGGGGCTGAGCTCCATCGGCGACGACGAGATGCGGGTGGAGCTGCGGCGCGCAGTTGTGGCCGTTGCCTCGGCCGCGGGCACGCATGGGGCCCACCATCAGCCGCCTCCCGTGCCTCCAGCGCTGCCGACGCCTGCTCCCTTGCCAGCGCCGCCGACGCCGGCCCCTGCCCCGGTGGCGGGAGGGGCCAAGAAGATGAAGAAGAAGAAGAAGAAGGGCGGGAATGCCGCGGGGGGGGGGGGGGAAGCGCCCCTGCTGCCTTTCCGGCCGCGCCCGTTTCGTCGAAGGTCCCCCGTCCAGCTCCACCCCCTGCGCCAGCGCCGGGTACCTCAAATGGGGGAATCTGGGTGAAGGTCCTGGGCAGGAGGGCAAAGGCTGCGGCAGCTTCGAAGTGCGGAAAAGCAACGGCCAAAGTGAAGGCCTCTCCCCGATCGGCGGCAGTTACATTGGCTGTCCCAGATGGGAGTAGGGCCTCTTACGAGGAGGCCGTCAGGAGGGCCCGCCAGGGCATCGATCTCGATGCCCTCTGCATTGGGACCCTGAACTGGAAGTGGGCGGTAAGTGGGGGCCTCATTATTGAGGTTCCTGGTGCCGAAGGAGGCCCCAAGGCGGGTGCCTTGGCCGCCAAGATGACCGCCGTCCTGGGGAGGGGGGGGGTGGAGGTCAGGGTGTCCAGGCCCGTCAAAAAGGCAGAATTCCGCCTGACGGGCCTGGAGGTCTCTGTGACACTACAGGAGGTGGTGGAGGCGGTGGCGAAAGTCGGGGGCTGCACCGCCGAGTCCATGTCCATTGGCGGCCGTGGCCATTGAGAAGGCCGGGAAGGTGCGCGTGGGGCGGTCTACCGCCCAGGTGGTGGTACTGGCTCCACGGCCGATGCAGTGCTTCCGCTGCCTGGCCCTTGGCCATGTCCGGTAGCGATGCACTGCAGAGGTCGACCGCAGCGATCACTGTTACCGCTGCGGGGATGCGAACCACCGGGCGGTGGAGTGTAAGGCTCCGCCCCACCGCGTGATCTGCGCGGCCTTGGGGAGGCCAGCGGGCCACAATGCGGGGAGCAAGGCCAGCCTCAAAGGAGCAGGAACGAATAAAGGGGCAGGGGGGTGGTAATGGTGAAGTGGGGAAGGCTTCTGGTCGTGGGGTGCTACAACTCAGCCAGTTGTGGCTCCGCCGAACTCGGGATGTACCTGGACCGGCTGGGGCTTATGATAGCCCCATATATACCCGGTCCGTTGCTGGTCCCGAGGGACCTGAATGCCAGGTCCACCACCTGGGGAAATACCGGGACCAGCGCCCGAGGTGGAGACCTAGAAGACTGGGCGGAGGAGATGGAGCTCCGGTTATTAAACCGGGCCTCCGTGCCTACGTGCGTGAGGTAGAACGGCTGGTCGACCGTGTGTCCAACTGGCAGGTCTGGGATGGTGAAACGTTGTCGGACCACTGCTACGTCCTGATGGACGTGGCGGTGGCCTCGGACTCGTCGGTGGACACGCCCCTCCGACGTGGCACCCCGTCGGCGCCCAGATGGGCGCTGAAACGACTGGACGGGGACCTACTGAGGGCCGTGATTATCGACTCCGCCTGGCCTTCGGCCAGGGAGCGCGGGGTAGAAGAGGGGGCGTTGCAAATGATTTGCGACGTGGCGATGCCCCGAGTCCGAGCTCAGCCCCCAAGAAAGTCAGTCTACTGGTGGTCGAGGGAGCTGGCCGAATTACGCAGTTCGGCCGGCCGAGCCCGCCGCCGGTACACCCGCACCCGTCTCCGCCATTTTCTGGGCGGCGACGCGGAGCCGAGGGTCGCCGAGCTGTACAGGGAGTACAGATCGGCGGCCGTGACCCTCAAGCGTGCGATAGCCGCTGCTAAGGCCAAGGCCTGGGATAAGCTCCTGCTCACCCACCGTGACGACCCATGGGGACGCCCGTACAAGGCGGTGCTTGGGAAGCTCCACCCCTGGGCGTCCCCGGTCACGGAGAGGTTAGACCCGGAACTCCTGGAGCGCGTCGTAGATACCCTCTTCCCCCTCAGTGATAGGGAGGAGGGGAGGTGGGAACGCGCCCCGGATCCGATCATGGGATGGTCGGACGACTTCCGGGTCAAGGATTGGGAGCTGTACCCGGCCGTCCGGGAGCTGCCGGCTGGGGGCAAGAAGGGCCCCGGCCCTGACGGGGTTCCAGGTGGTGTAGCGGCCTTAGCCCTAGAGGTCCTCGCCTCGACGTTCAGGAGCGTCTCCCGAGGGTCTTCCCTACGATTTGGAAAGGTGCGTGCCTGGTTCTCCTCCACAAGGAGGGAAAACCCGCAGAGTCTCCCTCTGCATACCGGCCGGTGTGTTTACTCGACGAGGCGGGCCAGCTGTTCGAAAGAATAATTGCCGCCCGCCTCGTCGGGCATCTGTCGCGGGGTGGTCCTGACCTGAGCGACTGCCAGTATGGATTCCGGAGGGAGCGCACGACTATTGACGGGCTGAAGCGTTTGCGCCTCCTCCGGGAACGAGCTGTCGCTCGGGGCGGGGTGTTGATCGCTGTGTCGTTAGACATATCCAACGTATTCAACGCCCTGCCCTGGACGGAGATAATGGGGGCGCTGGACCATTTCCAGGTGCCCCCTTATCTCCGGGAGGTGGTCGGCGACTATCTTCGCGGCAGAGAGGTGGTGTTCACTGGCCGGTACAACACCGTGCACTCGAGGGAGACGCACCGCGGCGTCCCGCAGGGGTCGGTCCTCGGGCCGCTCCTGTGGAATTTGGCGTACGACGCGGTGCTGCGGGTCATCCTCCCCCCGGATACGGGTGTCATCTGCTATGCGGATGACACCCTGGTTTATGCCGGGGGGACTGGAGGGTGACCAGGCACCTGGGAGAGGCTGCCCTGGACTGCGTGGTCGGGCGAATCCGAAGAATGGGGCTAACCGTGGCCGCCGCAAAGACCGAGGCGGTGTGGTTATACGGACCGTCTCGGTCGTGGCGGCCACCCCGTGGTCAGGACCTCTGGATTCGCGTCGCCGAAACGTCCGTCGAGATCGGGCCCAGGATGAGGAACGTGGGCCTGGTCATAGACGGCCGCTGGCGATTCGAAGGACACTTCGAGCTCTTCGCCCCCCGACTGGAGAGGACGGCAGCCGCCTTAGCGTGGCTGCTGCCCAATATCGGGGGCCTGAGTTGAAAGTCCGCCGCCTCTATATGGAGGTGGTTCGGTCGATCGTCCTGTATGGGGCACCCGTATGGCACCGCTCCCTCGCGGTCGGCCGGCGCAGCCAAGCACTCTTGGAAAGAGTGCTGCGCCGACTAGCTCTGCGGACCATACGGGGTTACCGCACCATCTCCGCCGAGGCGGCGGGACTCCTCGCCGTGGTTCCACCCTTCCATGTTGTGGCGGCGGAGCGGGCGAAGCTATACCATATCGCCCGCTTCTTCCGCCGCCCGCCGGGGGTGGACCTCACGCGCGAGGAGGAGGCTCAGAATCGAGGCCGGGACGGACATGTTCGCGGAGTGGAGGGCCCTTTTGGCGTCCTCCGCGCGTCCGATTGTCCGGGCCCTCCTGCCCATATTCGATATATGGTGGAGGAGGCGGGAAAGGTTGACCGTCCGCCTCACGCAGGTGCTCTCCGGCCACGGTTGCTTCGGAGAGTACCTGCACAAGATGGGGCGGCAGCCGACTGCGCAGTGCCACCACTGCGGCGAAGATGTCGACACGGCGCGGCACACGTTGGAGGAATGCCCAGCATGGGCAGGGCCGCGTCGTGTCCTGAGTGCCGCGGTGGGCGGATGGGACCTCTCGCTGGCGGCCGTAATCGACCACATGGTCGGCAGCAAGGGGTCGTGGATAGCGGTGGTCTCCTTCTGCGAGGACGTTATGTTGCAGAAGGAGGCCGCCGAGGGGGCCCGGGAGCGTGACCCGGGCTCGGCCAGGAGTGTCGGCCAGACGTGTGCCCCCCACGAGGGGCGTGGCGAGGGAAGGGAGGGCGCGGGGGTCTCCCCCGCGTCTACTGGCGCCCCCGGAGAGGGGGGCGTAGTTGGGTCGGCACGGCGGGACTCCCAGCGCCATGATGTACCCCCACCATTGGGGGCGGAGGATTTGGGGGCCCGGGATGCGACCTGACCCGGGCCCCCGGGGGGGAGCATAGCTCTTCCCGTGATAGGGCGACACCCCCCGGGAGTATTCTCGGTGTGGGGGGTGCTGGTCCGTCCCTCCCCAACAGGGGAGAGGGATCCGTGGGGGTTTTGGGTAGGGAGGGTCGGGGCGTGCCGGATCGCGTCTCCGACGGCCCTTCTTTCCGGTGGCGGCGTCTTCTTGCCTCGACCGGAGCTGTTTCCTTCGGGATACCGGCCCCGAGCGGGGCACGAAGACTCCGGGAGTTGTGGGTGGACCGAGCTGGGGCTCGAGAAGCCCAATCCGAAGGCTCCAGGGATGGGGACACCGGGAGGGTCCCTCCGCCCGGGGTCTTATAGTGTAGGCTATGGAGGAGGCTAACCCTCTCCCCGGGTAGTATGTTAGCTGGGAGATGCCCTGTTGAGTACTCGCGTGATCCAGGCACCTCCCCTTTAGCTTAGGTGGGCGTGGGTTTTTAGTGGGTAGTCTCTGGGGATCCCCCCCCCCCCCAGATATAGTCTCACATAACCCCGGCTTCCCCCATGGAGTCGAGGCATGCGAAAAGCATTTTCCCAAGAAAAAAAAAGGTATGCATCGACCCTAACTCGGAAAAAGATCCATTGCACACGAGCTAGTGTTCTGCCGAGGTTTTTCAGGGTAAATCGTGACCCCGTAAGCGCTCGTTAGTTGGTTCGATTTTTCAAAATAAGCGATTAGGCGTGTGGCGAACGCCGCCGCGTATCCGCGTAAAGAAATGTGTAAGCACAATTCCTCTTACGCAAACACATTTTATTAAAACGTTGGACTACAGTGTTTTCTACGTCGGTACATTTATAGACGTCACATTAATTTGACGTACATACATTTTATTTTCTGTGCATAAAATGCGAATTGGTTGTGCGCGATTCCGGCAGTCATGTTGCATATACGCATCTTTTATGAATACTTTGAACTTGTGAGAATTTCATGCAACATTTGTGGAGACAATGAATATATAGAAACAATTTTATAGTGTTCGTATGTAAATTATTTATGTGAGCCTGATCGTAATGTGAAAAAATATTGATCGCCTCCCCCTCCCCTACTCGATAATACCATAGGGAGGATATTAAATCAATGTCGTCCAACGATTAATTTGTGGATCCTTACGGCCGCTATTAGACTGGGCTTCACTTTACTGGTGGCACAACATCGGGTACAAACTAATGGCATCACCGAATTGAAGGGCTTTAATAAATTGGCCACTGATGGTTCTACCGTAACAAGAAACGCGTTTATTTCCCGCTGTCGATGCAACGCTGCGTTGTGCTATTGTACAAGGAAAATGGCATCACGACTGAACTCCACGGATTTAATTTTACAGTTTTATTGCTGCAATCTTCAGTTCTGCGATCGCTAACCAGATCGGCAACAGTTACCGTAGTCTAATAGGTTTTATTTGCTTAAATGTCCCAAGACGTGCCGAGCCAAAGGTGGAGCATCTTGATTACGCCACCAGTGGCCTAATCTAATAGCTGCCTAAAACATATTAACCTCGCTGTGGTGCCAAATAACAACCGAGGTAAACATATATCTGTCATTTGATACGTGACTGTTGGCCGCATCCACGGCCTACCCAACGTAAACTTTTATTGGACGGGTTGCAGCATTTCAGGCAGTTTTTTAATTCTTAATAACTAAAAAACGAAGCCAGAATCGCAATTTTTATTCTTCATTTTTGTCTTACATTGTCATGGAGAACATGTGTCTGTTTCATTTTCCCCCACTTGTTGCCGAATATCCAATATAGTGAAAGTATTTCAGACGTGTGCTTGATTTATGCTTTAATTATAGGGAAGTATTAACAAAAATACCATTAAAACTTCAAAACATAGTAGTACTTTCGTCATCATTGTGGGAAAATTAATAAAAATTGACTTTCAAATCACACATTAACTACTACTGTTATAGAATTAGAAATTAAAAAAATTATTTTACGTACCAACCAGAACTTTTCAATGCTGCCAGCATAAGTTTGACAAGGGCACCTAAAATGTAATGATTCATAATAATTTATTATCTCCAAAAGCTTTAGTACAATAACTATACATAACTGCATGATTATTACTACGAGAAATATGTTTAAATAATCATATAATATATTTATAATAGTGATAACGACGTTCTTAAAGTTTCACAATAGAAACATGAATTCTTAAATCAAAGGTACATTTATTTAAGATCCTCGACAGAAATATGAATTTTTTGCATTAGAAAATCTCTTGTGAGCTTAATTACAACATAATGAAGTACATTACAGAATAAAGTGTACATTAATGAAAGGAACAGAAAGACTGAAGTAGACTTAAAATAACAAGAATGTTAATAACATTGGGAGGGAGAAGAAAAAGAAAAGAGAGGGAGAGGGAGGACACTTAAACATTGTAACTATTAAAAGATACAATACATAGGATACGCACGCCATTATATTAGGTTCAGTTATTAAAGAAACTACGTTTAACGGCAATTGAAATCCTGTTTTGGTAAGATTTTGGGCATGATTAAGCGTTTCATTGTCTAGGTCAGGCTTGGCAATTAATTGCCACGATCCAAGGCTTTCTCGAAGGTCTGGGAGCTGTGGGTGGACCTAGCTGGGGCTCGGGAAGCCCAATCCGAAGGCTCCAGGGATGGGGACACCGGACGGGTCCCTCCGCCCGAGGTCTTACAGCGTAGGAAATGAGAGGGGGGCTCGCCCCCTCCCTGGGGTAGTATGTTAGCTGGGAGGTGTCCTGTAGAATACTCGCGTGATCCAGGCACCTCCCCTTTAGCTTAGGTGGGCGTGATGTTTTAGTGGGTAGTCTCTGGGGATCCTCCCCAGAGGTAGTCCCATATAACCCCGGCTCTCCCCAGGGAGCCGGAGTATGCGAAAAGCATTTCCTCACGAAAAAAAGGCTTTCTCGAAGGTTACAGCCCTTTGACCCCACCGCGCGTCTCGCTCCCCATGACGATCCAAGTTCTCGAGTCACCTCAGGCCCGTACCATATCAACTGCGCGTGGCACATTAAGGCAGCGGAACCGATCCTGCCTCCCGATGCAAAAATGATCGTCACGCTATGAAAGAACGAACGGCCGCTAGAAGCTAAATAGTAACATTTGTGTCCAGTAGGGGAGCTAGAAACGTTTTCCACAGTTCAGTATCGAGCAACACACTGTATTGGTAAAACAGCGGAAGAGAGAATGTACGAACGTACGGCAACGTGGATGGCGCTGTCGTAGCTTCGTTCGAATAGCCGTACCACGGCACACTCACACACCGCCTGGTCCGCGTGTACGTGTACCGACGAGGGTTGAAAGGGTCTCGAATTCCGCAACCCATTTCTCGATAATACAAAAAGACGTCGACTTCATAAGTAAAAGAATCCTGGCAACACACAGGTGACTAGTCAGGAGACATCGAGAAGATTGAAAGATGCAAACTCCTGAGCCAGCACTTTTAAAAACAAAGGACTGGCCACCTTATAAAAGGGAATCAACTCCTCAAAATCAGTTCAGTCAGTCAGTACAAATCCATTAATATTAATTTTATTTAATATTAATAACAGTTCTCTTTTAAAATCCACGAGTTTTGGCAAATAAGTTCCGCGAAGTGCTTGTGAGTGCCCAGCGTCCAGCGACTACAACTTGTCAGCGCCTCCGCCAAAATCAGCGACTCCGACTACCACTTGCTAGCGCCCTCCAAAAATCAAGCGATTACAACTTGCGAGCGCCCTCTAGAAAACACCAACTCGGTAAACTAATATTATTGTTATAAAGCGAAACACTTGTAAGCCCTCTAGTATATGCGCTAGCTATATAAAATCCTCACTTGTAAAATCAAACTTTGAATATCTGATTCAGCACTTAATTCTGAATAAATCGAGAATTTTGTTGTTTTTGTAAAAATACGGGTACAACTTGTTTAACCAATCCTCAATTTCCCGAACCGTAGCCGGTGAATGCAGGTACGTTCGAAACTGCGCCTTATCCCCGGGAAAATTATAATCCGCCCCACCTGGGACGTAACATCCCGCATACCGCAGGCCGGCCCGACAATACATACAGAAATCCATATAAAATGCGGAACGGCCTGGCCGTTCGGTGTGCCGGTCGTTGGGTGTAACATCATGGAGGGTCAGGTACATCGGTGAGACAATACTAATGCAATGTCATAATTTTTTGGTTTTTCATTATTTTTTCATGAAACCTCTCTCAACGCATTCGTGGAATTTTTCTCATAAAAATGACACCAAACAAGGTATAATTTGCGTCATATTTACAATGCATTCGTACATTTGTTCGAAGCGACGATGTTTCAGATTTTAGAGAATGACTGTGTTTTGCACCAAGGTTGCAGGAAAGTTCTTTCGTCTTCGGCGGGTCAGTGTCGTGGGAGGGCTAATTTATCACACCCTCCAGTGTCAATGTCACGGCGCGGCCCATCGGCGCAAGATGCTAATGCGCAACAGGTTGCTTTCGAACCATTAGAGATATTGAATCCAAATTTTTACTGAAAATATGTAGTATGCGTTCACTTCTATCTAGAGATAAAAACTAGAAAAAAATCAATTTTTTAAATATAGTTTGTCAAACTATTTGTTACATTTTGTAAACAATAATTTTTAGGGATTTTTTAGGGATTCAGCATGTTAGGATGATCTTTTTATCTAGTGCCAACCATTACTGAAAATTCACATCCCTGTATTATCGAGAAATGGGTTGCGGAATTCGAGACCCATTCAACTCTCGTCGGTACACGTACACGCCGAGTTCCCATAGCCTCCCTGACAAACGATATGCTGCCGAATATTGCTAATCATTTCTCGATGATGCAAAAGTAGGACTTCTGAGGGACTTTTCACCCTAGATTGAATTTTTATCTAGCGCTTTTGTATCCCGTATCCTTGCAAACCTCGTGTACGTGTGCGGAACTAGGGAGGGGATGCACCCACACAATCTTGAGCCGTGGCCCCCGCCTATATCATTAAATATTATTTCTTTCACTTTCGTCTTTGAAAGAAAACTTCCTATGCAACAAAGATCTCCACACGATTTTAACCGGCCCACAGTGTGTCGAGTATATGGGAATTCGGGAAAAAAGTCATAACTCTTAAATTATGAAATTTTCGAGTAAAGTACCTTAATACTTTTTGAAATAAAATGCAAAGGCGAATCGATTGGTATATAAAAAAATTTTTTTTTTATTTATTAAAAAAAAATTTTTTTTTAATTGCGATAACTCTTATGTTTTAATAAATTCTTATGTTTTTTTTACTGCATAAAACGTAGTTTACAATTTTAACGAAAATTTAAAAAAAAAAGTACAATACTGTATACATTACTTATTCAAATCTTCACAAGGAGGAATTAAAACTTAGGAATCCTTAAGAGAATTCCTTTATTTTACCTAGAAATAAATAAAATGAATAAATTAACATAGATAATATGTTATTAAATAATATGTGTACGTACTATACTACTTCAGCTTCACTATCATCAGAACAAGTGTTTGAGTTGGAATCTGATAAGTAGGATGTTTCATTTAATAATAAATAGTCTCTTATATGTGCTGTAACAGACCTGGCTGCGCCAGGCCTGTTCCGAGCCGAACGCGGCCGACGGATACCGAGATCCGCCGGCACCCGCGAGCGCCCCTCCGATCCCCGCACCACCGAACCGATCTTGGCGGGAACCGGAACCCGCCATGACGAAGTACCGCCGCGCCGGATACCGGACGACGCCGGAAAAACCGGCCGCGAACCGTACCGCACCGCACCCCTCGCCGTGAAGACGAAAGAGCCGAGCCGGAAAACGGTCTTTTTGGCTCTCCGCCACGCGCAAGTACGGACGCATGCGACGAGAAGTGCGAACCGAACCGAACGCGAACCGCCGGATCCCGCCGAAGACCGCTCTGCCGCGACCCCGAAGCCGCCGGAGTCTAACACGCGTAGTCCGCGTAAAAGTAGCACCGATAGTTTACCCGGGAGTGCACCGACGTGTGTCTGCAGACCACCGCACCGGCCACGCCGCAGCGTGCCGCGCCTCCCGAAGCGCCGACCCGACCGCCGAGCGATCGAGACCGGATCCAGGGTGAGTAGCCCTCCATTCTATCACCCGATACCTCCGTTCCCGTCCCCACACCCACGGAGAGCGAACCACCCGCGACCGGCACCACGCCGGCCGTCCTGGGGCACGGGCTCTCCGCCCGCCGAAATTACCCTGGTCCGGATACGCCGCCGCGTACGGCCCCGACCCCGCCGTGATCCGAGTCACGAACCGCGACCGCCGACCGCCGAAATGCGAAGCCGGGACAGTGACGAACGTTCCGCGTGAACGTGACACGGAACCGTCCTGATCGACCGCCCGCGCCCCGCCGTGACCCTCGCGTTATCCCGTCGCGAACCCTGGCACGGCGAGCCAAATCCGGCCGCGAGGAAAAAGTTGTACGAGATCCGCCGGGAAACGGACTCGTTACAGTGCAAAATCCTTTTTTTCTTTTTTCGTAAGTTTTTTTTTATAATGGGCAATAATTGGATCCGACTCCAGTAGAAGACGATTTAATAGGTCTTTATTTGAATTTTCTCTTGATGTCTTGCGGGTATTATGTTCCCGAAAATATTTTATATTTTTATGTTGAGCCTCTAGAGCTTCTTCGGATAATTTGCCAATAGGAACAATTGTATTTTTAATAATTTCAACTGCATGGAAAAGTAATTTATGCGTAGTTACCGGCATCACATACCAATTATAATGTTTTAAATATAATTCTCTAGCTTCTTGAATTATTTCTTGGAATTTAATAATATTTATATTTTCTCCGCTTGAGCAAATGTGAGCAGATTTAAACCAATGCGAAATTAAAGTTTAATGTGCCACCAATTACTGTAAAAAAATTCACGGGTGTACTCTGATGTACTTTTTTTAAAACTCTAATCAAAGTTGATAAATGTTAAACATAAAAAATTAGGACAAACTGTGCGACGAAACGGCGAAAATCCGCGTTCCGTCGCGAGCTCGCACAACGGGCCCAAGTGCGAGCCAATCCGCAACCGTCCCGAGCGCGAACCAATCAGAGCACGCCGCCGCTTCGCGAACATTTCGCGAGACGGCGCGCTCCTCGTAGTCCGCGCTTTCTCCATAAATATCGGAGCAAACCGCGTTTAGGTCGGAGTTGGCTGGGAGCTGCTCAGCGGGAACCATCCCGAGCTCCTGACCACTCTCAGCCGCGTGTAAACACGCATACTACGGCTTCTTCCGTGTGTGTGTGTGCGAGCACGCTGGTGCTAGGTGGGACACGTACTATGGCTTCTTCCGTGTGCGTGCGACACCAGTACCGCGAGGAAGTCTCGAGTGAGCAGACGGACGGGAGCAGTGTCTCCGGGCGCTACTGCTCGTCGCGCGCTCCAGCTCTCTCCCCCCTTCCCGATTCCTTTCCGCCGATCCTGCGAAATTCGCTCACCGGTCCGCGACCAGGCGTCTCGTCACATTCGTGACAGTCCTCGTCGGATCGCAGCCGCGTCCGGAGCTCGACCTGTACGAGCCACGACGTTGGTGACGGGAAGCTCGTTCTCTGGGAACGTCCGGGTGCGAGCGACCCCCACCGCGATCTGATTTGGGGACGACGAGTGGGGCGTCCCGTCGGTCCGGAGTCGGAGCGGATTCGCGGCCACCGTGCGCTCGGCCGCCAGCGAGGAAGCACCAGTTCACTAGAATCTCGCCGAGCCGCGGTGGTTCCTACCGACCACCCGTAGATACGGAATCCGAGGAATCCTTCGCACCGCGTTACCGCCGTACAAAATAGCGAATCCTGCTCGTTCGCGTTTCCGCCGTAATAGCGAATCCTGCTCGCTCGCGTTCCCGCCGCGATAGCGAATCCTGCTCGCTTCGCGTTTCCGCCGTAATAGCGAATCCTGCTCGCTCGCGTTCCCGCCGTAATAGCGAATCCTGCTCGCTCCGCGTTACCGCCGTATTAGCGAATCCTGCTCGCTTCGCGTTCCCGCCGTAATAGCGAATCCTGCTCGCACCGCGTTACCGCCGTATTAGCGAATCCTGCTCGCTCCGCGTTCCGCCGTAATAGCGAATCCTGCTCGCTCCGCGTTCCGCCGTATTTTCCGCGTGTATTAGGTTTAAGATAAATTAGTGTTAGAATAACGTGCCGTTTCCTCGTGCTGATTACAGCCAGCCGTCGCACCGGAGCCCGCCAGCCGGGAACCGTCAACGCTACCCGGGGCGAATCGCCGCCGGCAATAAACATATCTTTCGTATTCTAAAACGTCTCCGATTATTTCACCCGCTGTCCTCTCCGCTGACCCTGGCCGCTGAGCGAATCCAGGAGAGGACAGAACTCCTTCCTTCCACGACTAACGCTCGCGAAGGGAACGCAACCGTTACAACTGCGATAATTTAAAAAAACTTTTTGGGAGATTGAAGGTCTAATAATGCTAAACACACCCTGTAAAAATCAAATTAAAAAACCAAATAGCTTGCGAGGGACGCATGTTTTCAAAAATGCGCGGAATTTGACAGTGAAGTTTCAGCCTCAATTTTAATAACAAATTGATTTATTCAGTTAAAATTTAAGGCAGTTTTAGAAACTACGTTTTGTTACGAACATTTTAGGATACATAAATTTGCAGATCTTACACTTTGATTTTCGGACTTTTTTCCATTGGACGACACACTGTGCGGCCCGACAATTTCAATGATATTAATAAAAAAAATCGATATTAAATTTGCACAAAGAAAATAATATGTATTTATCTGCTGTGACGTTGCAAAATTTGCGACGCCACTGTACCGCTCAGAGAGAAAGAGCGGAGGGACCGGACTGCCGAGAATAACGTTATCGCCAATAGTACGGCGGCTCGATAGGTCAGGAAGCGCTCCCCGATGAACTTCCGGATCGATCTTAGATCGAATTTTGACAGATTTCGCGCGCGCCGAGCACGGCCAAGTTTCACAGACGTGCTAACGGCACCAACATGCCTCCCGACGATACCGAAGGGCGCCTCTCTTCGCGGGACTATCCATCGACGTACCATGGCCAATATGAGAAATCCGGTGCACCGGTCAATTCGGAGAATGGAAACGCCACATACGGGCCAAAAAACCCGGAGGCGACGACACGGGACGAACGCCCCTGTCGAACAGCCGACATTTTATTTCGCGGTCCTGCCGCCGCCTCACCTAGCCACTTGCAAAGGGGCCTCGGCGAGGGTGATGTAGGCGCCCCATATCAGGGGAGATCGGAGATCTGTCCCTTTCCCCGGCCGCGAGCTCTCGTGTCGTCCGTCGGACGAGTAATATCGCGTCTCGTTCCCCGAACTTCCGCGTGCCGAGGCGTATTCCGCCTCATGCATTTCGCACGCGCCTAAGCCGTCGGCGCCTTGAGCATTACGGCAGTTTCCCGTCAGAATTGAATCCGGAAGTCTTCCTCGGAGGAGTCGCAGTCGTAGGGATTTGTAGTCGATCTCGTCTACTTCGCGTATCTCCTAGCAAATTCCACCGTGCGGAAAATATCACGCCGCGTGCGTCGATCTCGACCTCGCACCCTTGCGAACACGTATAGCCTGCCTCGGCGTGCAGCGTACCGGTCAGGGATGCCTTTGGGTAGCGTGGCAGAAACCCCGGCAAAACGCCGTAAAAACCGTAATTTGTACAACCTTCTGAAATGCGTCTGCCGAAAAACGGTTGGGCATTTTATGAACACGCAATAAAATTCGGGACGTCCAAATTGTTTTATTGCCTTAACCGTCAACTACCTGCGCTGAGGAACCGGGGAATTCCCAGCGATGGGTGGTATTCCCACTCCGTACGCTCCCTTTCCAATGCGCAGCGCATGCGCGCAGTAGCAGTGAAGTGATACCACGCGCTGCGAGCGTCATTCGTAGCCATACCGGGTGTTTACACAGTATTGTCGTATATTTAGTTCAGTGTTCACACAGTGTTGTATATTTACATAGTTCAGTTCAGTGTTGAAATGGAAAACCAAGTTCCTGACTCATCAAACAGATCTCCAGTAAAGAAAAATCGGAGAGGAAAGGTAAGCTTGTTTCTTTTTTTCAAAAATCATAGTTTTTATTTTACTAAACTTTTCTCTGTTTCTAGTTTGTCCGATCCGCTCAAAAACAGATTATTATTAATCTGTACATAAGTTTGATAGCGGAAAACCCGGAAATTAAATATAAACCGCTGGTTTTAAAGCTTGCCAAAAAGACAGGCATTGGAAGGGAGACCATCAGCAAAACTCTGACGGAATATAAATCTACGGGCAAAGTGACATCGCCGAATAAAAAAATGCGGCGCCTGAATATCTTGGAGAAAACTTCCGAAGTCGACATAGTGGCGATAAGAAAGAAGGTACACAGCTTCTGGCTAAACCGAGAAATACCAAATCTAAAAAAAATTTTAGCTGCTGTGAACAGCGACGAGATTTGCCGTCAATTAGCGAGACTACCCTCCTTCGATTATTGCATCGTATGGAATTTAAATTTATACAGCGAAAACGCAACAGCGCCCTCATCGATCAACCCCATATTATTTCCTGGCGGCAAAAGTAAGTAACAATCTACATTCAAAATTTTCTTACAAAAATTTATTTTTTACTACTTTGTAGGTACATCGAACAAATCGAAAGTTTTCGTTCGGAAGGGCGGTCTATCTACTACCTGGACGAGACATGGATCAACGCCGTCAATTGCAAGCCCAGGCTGTGGGTAGACACCAGGCGTTACCTGCCCGAGGAACACCGAAGAAAGGGGCTTAACGACGGGGATACCTGCTCCCACGGGAAAAGGAAAGCGGCTGATTATTACTCACATCGGGTCAGCAGACGGGTTTGTACCAGGGGCCCTCCTTTGCTTCGAGGCAAACAAAAATAACGGCCGATTATCACGAGGAGATGAATGGAGACACATTTTTTGAATGGTTCAAGAAAATTTTGCCCATGCTGCCAGATAGGTCAGTCATCGTGATGGATAACGCCCCTTACCACAGCGTCAAGAAGGAAAAATATCCTTCATTGAGCTGGAAAAGGGACGATATCATCACGTGGCTGGAGGGTAATGGGGAAACGGTGAATCCACGGTACGTCAAGATTCGATTAATGGAGTTGATTGAAAAATACAAACAACCAGCGAACAATTACGTCATTGGCGAATACGCTAGAGAGAATGGACGTACCGTCCTACGCCTTCCCCTTTACCATTGCGAGTTAAACCCTATCGAGTTGGCATGGGCACAAATAAAACAATTCATAACGGCGCGAAATACATCGTACAAATTGGCAGATGTCCGCCAATTTGTAGATGCAGCAGTCGAAAATGTGTCTCCCGAAAATTGGAAAAATTTCATCCGGCATACGCTGAAGGAGGAAAGGAGGCTATATGAGCTCGACCATTTAACAGATACGGTGTTCGAGGGAAGCCCCGAGTGGTGGAACTCGTCTGATGACTCGGACATCGATGTGAGTCATACATAAGCTGCTTATTGTAAATAGTTGTAAATAGTCTGTAAATAGTTGTAAGTTTTTTGTAAATAGTTGTGTCATTTTGTAAATAATCTGTAAATAGTTGTAAGTTTTTTGTAAATATAAATATGTGAATATAAATAATAATATCTGTACATAATGTACAAAATTATGTTACCAATGAAATAAACTTTCAAAATATATAATTAAATTAAATTTATCATTCATTATTGTGGGATGAATGGGTTCCTTGTGCGTGCGGACGACTGGATCATGTTGCGACGGTCCGGCGCCGGTATGTTTGGAAAACTCGAGTGACTGAGAAGGCGTGAATGAAAAGTGTTTAGGACTAGGCGATAGGAGAGTTTGTGTGTTTCTAAGAATGAAAGCGATGGATGCAAGAAACAGAGTGCAAGCGAGATGAATGCAAGGGGGTGAAAGAGTATAAAGCGTGGATGTTCGGGAAGAGGGCGGAGTAGAGTTGCGACTGCCTTGCGAGAGAGACTGCTAATTGCGTCAGCGTTGTGTATCGTTTGTTCTTTTAAATATATTAGTATTTAGCAAAGTATTTCGAAGAGATTAATCTCCCTATTTCCCAAGATTCCTACATTATATATGCAAATAGTCACGATTTCCTATACCCTATACTTCCATGCTAATTCGTTTCAATACGGTACGCTGCGTATATGAAAATCACAGTGGGGAGTGGATAGTGGAGTGGGAGTTGAGAAGTTCGCAGCGCCTTCCGCGGCGAGTTAAGCTGCGCGAAACGGTACTGTTCTCTCGTGGTGCAGAGTGTACTTCGAGGCCTATCAGAAGGCCTGTCTACTTCTGAACCAACGTTGACACTTGTTTACCTTCAATACATCTCCATAAACATCGCAAATTTTCTTTGTTGTTACCGTTGCATTAATTCCCGCATAAAAATGAAAAAGTATGCAACGACGAATATGATCCTCGGGAGTTACGGACACCGCCATTTTATTACAGGGTTGTAAAAAAAGAAATTATACTCTTTAGAATATTTGGAACACAGACTGCTTTACCGAAAACTGTAAAAAATACGTGTTTCCTCTTCAACGATCGGTACAGAACTAAAGGCAAATAAATTCTTTGCAAATAATTGATTACTTATGGGTACCCCTAATATCTCGTAGGAGGCAGGCATCAGTTGAGTATCATTAAGAGAGGCTCGTTCTAAAAGATTCAAGACATTTTTTCTATTACTTAAACCTTATATTCTATTTTTTTCGTTTTGTTGCATTTATGTCTTTGTGTGTGGTATATATTTATTCTACGTATAATTAAGATTTAATAAACACATTATTATTAACGTCAGATCCCTACATATCATCGATAAGGGTAAAATCAAATAATAAAAAACCAAAATCGTTGGACCCAGAAGCATTAGATCTATTAATTTAACAAATGAAAAAACAGTTTAAGAGTCATTCACCTATTCCCAATTTAATAACGTAATTATTGATATTGTCCATTTGATACTATCCATTATTATTATAACTTAATTTTAATATTATTTTTGATTTGTGATTACTTTAATTAAGATATTCCATATTTGTACGCGGTAGATACAAAAAGATTTCTCGAATCTACATTTTACGTGTCCCATAAAACATTACATGTATGAAAAAGAATTAAAAATTATTGTTTAACAAATGCAAAACATATTTAATTATCAACCATTAAAAAATGACTATTTTTAAAATATTTTTAGTGAAGATTTTATTGCAATATCTCTAATAGTTCAAAAGTTATAACAAAATGTCACTTACTTTTCCGATCAGGACCATTGTGCGTGGCCGCGTGCTTGTAAAACCCTGATGTGAAATAAAAACAGCTAGAGCCAATTTCGTCCCTCGTTATTTCGACCTGCGAGATCCGCCCTGCCGTGAGGGTTGCCCCTGTTATTCCCGTGTCCGAACCTTGGAACCGTTCGCGTTTCCCTCTCGTCTCGCGGTTCTGCTCCGCTTCGCCCGAGAGCGAGAAGTCTTCATGTTTCGCGTGGTACCCTTGCGGTGCCTGGCGCCCAAGCAAAAGGCTCTCTTTTTGATACGGAACTTCGAGGACAAGTTGTACCGGGGGGGGGGGGGTGCGCACGGCCTTACACGATCCGGTCTCAGTGCCTGTAAACTCCCGGAGTTGGCCCCGTTCCCGTTTTCCTACACGGCGAAAAGGGACAACGTTACAATATATACCTAGCGTTGTGCTTCTGCGACCTTTAAAAACGAAGCGGGCAGAAGAAGTGGCTCATGATCTTTTGGATAACTATACAAATTTTGGGGTACCCGCCATTCTCCATTCGGATAATTGCAGGGAATTTATAAATTCGATAATAGCAGAATTGCATGAGGTGTGGCCTTCAGTGAAAATAATTCATGGTTAACCTCGACACAGCCAGTCACAGGGTTCGATGGAAAGAGCAAACGGGGACGTTGAAATTATTTTGGCTGCATGGATGACAGAAAACAACATCCCAGATTGGGCATCAGGACTGAAATTTGTGCAATTTCAGAAGAATCCTAAACTGCATACAGGTATAGGAAGATCCCCTTACGAGGCTATGTTTGGTTCACAAGCAGCATCTGGTCTTACTTCCGTCAGTATTCCCACCGAAGCAGTTGACGGCATACATTCAGAAGACGAGTTGTTACTAGAACTGATAACGGATGACTTTAAACGATTCATTCATCCAACACCGCATCGTGCTGAGGAAAGTGAATCACAAAACTGTACCACTTGCTCAACCCTACTGACAGAAGAAGGGTCTAAATCCAAGTGTTTGACTTGCAACCGCTTGGAATTCATTAGAAACAACAGAAAAAGGGCAGACGAATGCCTCGAAAAGCAAGCTAAGAAAATGTTGAAGGGAACACAGGACAAAGGGCCTAGCCGATTAAGATGGTCAAAACTGCCCTTAGAGGTTTTTCAATGATTAATGAACCATTCGAAAGCTGACCCAGAAAAACCCCTCTGAGCAAAATTTCAACCCCCTATCTTGCCCGTGAGGGTAGTTACAGGGTAAATTAGATTTCGCGATTTTCCGCGCATTTCCCACACTCTGATGTTTCCTAAAATTCTGAAAAAAATGTGGCATATTTTGGATCCTAAGACAGATTTTTGAGAATTTTTTCAGACTTTTTTCTTGCAAACTGTGGTCGCAAAAAATGAAAAACCTCAAAAAAATCGGAAAAATGTACATTTTTCAAAAATATGAAAACATGCTGTTTTGCTGTTTAGTGCCCCGATAAAGTACCATAACAGGCAGTGTCCTCAATTTTTTTTAGATTTTTTCTTGGGGCACTTTTTGTCCAGACAAGAAATACCGAATTTTTTCGCCGTTTCTGCTATTAGGAGGAAAGTTACACTTGTTGGTTTTATCGCAGGTATATATTAAGTCATTTTAAACATTATTACATTGAAACAAGTAAGTGTTTGACCTAAGAAATGTTTTAAGAGAAAAAATGAATTGTATTTTGTGCAATATATACCAGAATGTTCGTAACGTTTACAACATCGCCGGTTGGCACAGCAGTTAGGGCGTCGGACTACGGAGCGGATACGCTGGTGTTCGAATCCCGTCGGTGAGAAAGTTTTTTTTCCATACGTCATCTTTATTTTTTCAATTTCTTATATGGTTTATTCACGTGATTTTAACAATATTTTTTTAATGTTTTAAAAATATTGAGGTAACATTTTTAACTAACTTTTATTTATATCACTCCGATTTTACTTCGAATTTAATGATATTATTTTCTTAGATTAGGCAATAAATTAATATGTATATTATTGTGTTCGTCCACGATTTCTGCCTGATATGAAATTGCTTGTGAAAATTGGTAAGATTCCGTGAAAAGAATTTTTAAATCTACTTCTGTCATTTCCGGAAAATCAAGAGTATCTACCGAGGATACTGTTTAAAATGGAGTCTTTTTGCAGTTCCAATTGTTTCCAATTTTTGGAAAGGTTTTGTTGTCTACTTGTTTGTGTAGAAGCTGGTACTTTTGACCTAGTATACTATGAATTGCCTCTGCATCCCACCGAAAATAATGAATTACTTCCTCATGTACCTTACAATAAAGACGAATGGCTTAGGCTTATTTGTACCTGATACCTCACTTTCAAAATAGTGGTAGTATGTAGCCCTTTTCTCTCAATTTGACAAAAACCAATTCTTTGTAACCGTGCATTCCTCTTTCGACTGCGTTGATTGGATTTTTCCCTGTCCCGACGACTCAAGGGTTATTTATATTAAGACACGGGGGCCGGTTACTACCCCCAATTCCCTACGCGTGTAAATTCGCGAAGGAGATGGATTCGTGCCTCCAGGCACTGAAAAGCGGCGAGGTTTGGACGAGACAAATAAAGCTTGTAGACAAATTACTGGTAAAATGGCAGTATATTCTTGGAAGAACTATTTTTGTTTTGACGAGCAATCTCTCCGGTATGCTCGGAGATGAGCTATTTGTTTACAGGACGACTCGTGATCTGTCCCGACGTACGGGGCAATAAATTCCTCTATGACGACGCGCTGAATACCGCGTAACGGTAATCCGTACCGAGTTCTCGCAACACGTAAACGCGCAATGTACGCCGTGTTACGACGCACGCAGTTCGCTCGCTTTGCCTCTACACCTGGTTCTTTTTTTATAAACGATTCTAACGATTTGAATGTGTATCGCGCCTCACGATATGCGAATTCGTGACCTGTCTAACCAACCGTGCACTCGGCCGCGAATGCGTACGAGTAGTCCGGTTGGAGACACACACTAAAAACCCCTGGCACTCCACGCGACCGAGGAGTTTACTCTTCAGCACGATACGTGGCCTCCGAGCAATCTCCGTATCGGTAGCGGCAGAATGACAAGAATTGTGCACAGTCCGCTCGCTCTAATCCGACCCGTGTGCCTGACGCAGTGACGGTTGCACGACTCGTTTCGACCTCGTAACCGATCGAAGGCGAACCCGTCAGACCACCCAAGTATTTGGCCGAATTCTCGTACAAATGGCCCAAGTGGAGACACACACTAAAAACCCCTGGCACTCCACGCAACTAAGAAGTTTACTCTTCAGCACGATGCGTGGCCTCCGAGCAATCTCCGTGTAAGTAGCGGCAGAATGACAAGGATTGTGCAAGGTTCGGTCGTATCGAATCGACCCGAAGGGAAATTGTGAGTTCGTTCGAACAATCCGTATGCGTACGACGCACTGCACGATTGTGGACTTGTCAGACCAATACTCGTCCGAATCAATACTTGAATGTCAATACTTGTCCGAATACTCGTACGAGTGGTCTGGATGGAGACGCACAACAAGCCGTAGGTCACGCCACGCTACCAAGGACTACGCTCTTCAGCACGATACGTGGCCTCCGAACGTATTCCTGATTGATAGCGGCAGAATGATCACGACCATGCAAATCCTACCGAAGCAGTGATGGGCATTTCGAACGAGAACCACGAAAGTTACGATGACGAAGTGTCCACTCGGTACCACGATTACGACGAAAGACTTATGAATTTTAAATAACCCGTGATAATTCCACAGAACACAAACTGCGTCTTAATCGTCGGCAGTGCCACAGCGCAGTTTGCGCCTGTGACTCCTCGGTTTGAGGCGCTTACGCGTCGAGGATAGAACAGTCGGTTTGCCTGTTCTATCGGGTCGGTTTGACCCCTCGATCACGTACCGTGTTTCGCCGACGGGACACTTCGCGAACGCGTGCGGCTAGAACCGCTTCCAGATGTAGAGTGATCTATCTGCGGCACGCATCGACCTCCTTCGATCGGTATCGAGTGGGGATCGATGCGTGCGCATTGCGACAAGTGTCGCGATATCTCGCGGTCCTTTTCTCCGTCAGTACTCGCGGGTTACGTCACGGAGCGTTATGGTGGGGTCGACATCGACGTTCGATATATGGGGCGTATCAATATGTAACCTGTACGGTTACAACTTTACTGCGTGTTATTTATTCAGAGTTCTTCTTATTTCCTCCCTAATTTCTGAAGACGCAAGGCTTAGAAACTAGATTAATGAATTTTAATATTAACAATGTTAAACAGGACCGCAATGATGAACATATACAATTAGAGAATCGAGGAAATAATAGATACTGCAAAACTATTTTTGTATGTATTTTAGTTAAAAATGTTACCTCAATATTTTTAAAACATTAAAAAAATATTGTTAAAATCACATAAATAAACCATATAAGAAATTGAAAAAATAAAAATGACGTATGGAAAAAAAACTTTCCCACCGACGGGATTCGAACACCAGCGTATCCGCTCCGTAGCCCGACGCCCTAACCGCTGTGCCAACCGGCGATGTTGTAAACGTTACGAACATTCTGGTATATATCGCACAAAATACAATCCATTTTTTCTCTTAAAACATTTCTTAGGTCAAACACTTACTTGTTTCAATGTAATAATGTTTAAAATGACTTAATATATACCTGCGATAAAACCAACAAGTGTAACTTTCCTCCTAATAGCAGAAACGGCGAAAAAATTCGGTATTTCTTGTCTGGACAAAAAGTGCCCACAAGAAAAAATCTAAAAAAAATTGAGGACACTGCCTGTTATGGTACTTTATCGGGGCACTAAACAGCAAAATAGCATGTTTTCATATTTTTGAAAAATGTACATTTTTCCGATTTTTTTGAGGTTTTTCATTTTTTGCAAAAAAAATTTCATTTTTTAGTAAAAAAGTCTGAAAAAATTCTCAAAAATCTGTCTTAGGATCCAAAATGTGCCACATTTTTTCAGAATTTTAGGAAGCATCAGAGTGTGGGAAATGCGCGGAAAAGCGCGAAACCTAATTTACCCTGTAACTACCCTCACGGGCAAGATAGGGGGCTGACATTTTGCTCAGAGGGGTTTTTCTGGGTCAGCTTTCGAATGGTTCATTAATCATTGAAAAACCTCTAAGGGCAGTTTTGACCATCTTAATCGGCTAGGCTCTTTCCTCCAATTGAAATAGGAGCGACAGTTCGTCTTTCAATTCCCGACGTCGACTGGGCTCGTGGGTCCCCCAACAATATCCTAGCAGTAGTGAAGAGTATTAATGATGGCCTGTACACAGTGTGCTCTGAACATGGCCAACTCAAGCACAAGTACACATGTGCAGAAATACATCCGTGCAAAGGAACATTATTAGAATTAGCTGCTACAAAGGCGGATAGTAAACTGATTTCTTTGAGGGGAGCGGTATTTTACAATAGCGTGTCAGGGTCACAGGGGTATAAGAAATGCAACTGTAAAAGCAAATGTGTTTCAAAAAAGTGCGCGTGCAGAGCTACTGGTCAGCTCTGTAATTCTCAAGACATTCTGTATAATGACTGGACATTTTGTAAATTGACCGAAACTTGTTACGGGCATTCTGTATAATGTTTTGTCGAGATGGCATTCTATACAATATCCGATCATTTTGCAAAATGCCGACGTTGTACACATTGCCCGTAACATATACAATATGGGATAGTTTCTAATTTTTTTAGAACTTTTTCTTAAACGTGAAGATTTTATTGAATGTTATTTAAATATTGAATTTATATTTTTTAAATATTTAGTTTATATCCTATGAATATTTACTTTATATTTCTTAAATATCAAATTATCATAAAATTCCTTCATAATATTAAAGTTTTGTCAATCTCGTGAAATTCGTTACTCTAATTTACAGTGTAGGAAACTGGGTAAAATAATTGGAATGACTCCGTAGTAAGTTTTCTCAACACAAGTGTGGTGTCGGATGTCGGGCATGGGAACCGACGAGACGAAAACGACACCCTGTCGAGTTATTTGGGCGCCGTCGAGGACCGATACTCTTCGACTGCTTAGATTGAGATATAGCATTCGACTGTTTACCTTAAGATACAGCATTGGACTGTTTAGGTTAAGATAGAGCATTGGACTGTTTAGCTTTAAGGAACTGTATGTGTGTGTTTGTGTGTATGTGCGTGTGTGCGTAGAGTGCGAGCTTGACGCGTTTTCTTTTAACGAAGACGACGCAGTCGAGAGAAAAGCGCACGTGAGAGAACTTCGGCCTGCGAGTTGCGGTCAGAGTTAAGAGAACAGAGTATTGCGTTGAGTTTTGACCTGCGAGGTGTTGAGAACTGTTAATCACTTTTCATTATGTACAAACTCTGTATCTGTATGTTGGTATGATTGTGTCTGTAGCGTATCTGTGCGTTGGTATGCCTGCTCTGCAGGTTCTGCACGGGTGTGCCAAGTACGCTGTATGTCGCTGTCTGTCTGTTTTTACCCGCATGGTCGGCTCTATTGTTCTCAAATGAAAAGCAAGTCTGAAAAGCATATCCAAAGATAACTGTGCAATCTTAAGCTATATTAAGTGCATCACAATTAATTTTCTCTTATACTGTTATTATCTTTATTGAGTTAAATATATTTTCTTGCTTTAACCTACAAAACAAGAAACGTGGTTATTCGAACACGAGACCTCACCAACACGAGGTGCGGTCAATCGCGTCGTGTATAATTGTTTTGTCTTTTTCTTATTTCCAAATATACCGGGTGGTTCACGACAAACAGGCCACCTAAATAGCTCCGTTAGGATTAGAGATAGAAGAAAATGTTAGAGAGAAAAGTTGTACTGTTAAAGGGGGCAAATATGGTGATATAAAAAAATGTTCCTATTGTAGTCGTTTTCAAGGTCTTTTGAAGGTCATCGATGATTTTTCAAATAGCACCACATATTTTTAACTTCACAGTGTTGTAGCTGATGTCAAGACGAGTTCAATGATGTGGTACACTATGACCTTCAAATGACCTTGGACTCATTAATAGATATAGTTTGACTACTCTGTTTGATCAACGGAAATTTAATTCCTTCAGTCATTAGGTCTCATAACACGTATTCCGTTAACGGAAGGTGATCACTAAGCGTACACAAACTAGATTATCAACAAACTACTGGTGTGTATGCCGAGTCAGTTATGGTCATCGAATTATTGCGAGTGTATCAGTTCATCGATAACCGTTTAGCGATGCGTTACTCAAACGAACACAAGACCAATCTTATTTCCATTTATTACGAAAGTCGTCAATGTCTTCCAGAAGCTGTTCGTCTTTACAAAGACCGATTTTCTGATCGCAGATGTCCATCTCGTTCTACCTATTCAAATTTAGTTAAAAAGTTCCGTGAATTAGGCAGTGTAGAAAATAAAAGACCTGTGAAAGTGAGAAGTGTAACAAATGAAGCAAATGCAGTCAATGTTCTTGGTGCAGTAAATGTAAATCCTTGCATCAGCACTAGACAACTCAGTAGAGAAAGTGGCGTTAGCCGAGCAAGTATCATGCGAATATTTCGATTACACAAATTCCATCCATATCACATATCGCTCCGCCAAGAACTTCATGGAAGAGATTTCGAAAATCGCGTAAATTTTTGTGAGTGGGGTTTGAGGCAAATTAGAAATGATAGCCGATTTTTTAGTAACGTATTATTTACTGATGAGGCTTCCTTCACAAATCATGGTGAAGTTAATTTAAGAAATATACATTACTGGAGTAATGCGAATCCACGATGGTTACGACAAGTGGATAAACAACGACCCTGGACTATCAACGTTTGGTGTGGAATTTTGAATAATAAAATAATTGGACCCTTTTTTATTCCCGGCACATTAAACACAACTAGATACCTTACGTTTTTAGAAGAAACATTGCCCATATTTTTAGAAGATATTCCTTTAGAAATTGGTCAAGTAATGTGGTACCAACACGATGGCTGTCCTGCTCATTCTTCACGTATCGTAAAAGAATTTCTGAACAATAAATTTCCAAATCGCTGGATAGGACGTAATGGACACATACTATGGCCAGCTCGTTCCCCCGATCTAACTAATCTTGATTTTTTTTTGTGGGGAACACTCAAAGATGATGTATATCGTGATCAACCGACTACACCAGAGAACATGCAAGAAAGAATTATTAGATCTTGTAGATCAATTCCAACAGAAACAATTGAAAGTACAATTGATTGCCTTGTAAAACGTTTAAATGTTTGTGTTATTGCTCAAGGTCATAATTTCGAACATTTAATTTAGTTCAAATAAAATGATTGCACATTTTGAAGTTATCATTGTGTGCGTGTGTGTGTGTGCTTTATCATAAATTTTCTAGTTCAAGGTCATTTGAAGGTCATAGTGTACCACATCATTGAACTCGTCTTGACATCAGCTACAACACTGTGAAGTTAAAAATATGTGGTGCTATTTGAAAATCATCGATGACCTTCAAAAGACCTTGAAAACGACTACAATAGGAACATTTTTTTATATCACCATATTTGCAGTACAACAGTACAACAGTACAACTTTTCTCTCTAACATTTTCTTCTATCTCTAATCCTAACGGAGCTATTTAGATGGCCTGTTTGTCGTGAACCACCCGGTATATATGTCGGGGCGTGATGGCAGCGATGCACCCCGTCGGCAACAACGCGTAACGCGTATAGGATTTAGTTTAATCGTAAAATAACGATTTACCGTACCCTGATAATTGCCCTGCGAAGGGGCAATAAAACAGTCCCTGCGTACCTGCGCTACCCCTCTTCGCGCGCGGGGCAAAGGGAGATGCGAGACAGGGTGCCTGGAATGATGGGCTGGGACCCTGTTGAACGTGACCACGGGCGGCAGAATAGTTTGGGCAACGGTAGGCCGAACACCAGCTTTGAGGAAAGTCACTTTTCGTGGGTAGAAAACGTAAAGACGTACGCGAACATTCTGTGAGGCTCGTGTGCTCGTTGACGTGTCTCTCGTTGCACCACGAGATCGGGCATAGCGTGTACGTAGAGTGCATACGACAATCGCGTAAGCGCAAATGGGTCGAATCGATGGAGAACGACGCTGGACAATCTCCGGCGGGTCCGAGGACGGAAGAGTCCGCCCAGCCTCCGACATATATATACTGTTTTATTCATTTTCCCGCACGTAGTCAGTTATTTTTATCCCACACAAGTATATTTCACTGTGCTCATTGTGCAGGAGACTTGTTGTCTCGTCGACGACCCGTGATTCTCTCCCTGTGGTCCCTTCGAAAAGACTGTGTGCAGGAAAAGCCAAGATGGGAGAGTAGGAGATTATGGCGAATAATCTTCTGAATAAATAATGCTTAAATCCATATTGAACTGGTTCATTTTGGCATCGCTTTGTGAACTTTAATTGCAAAATACAATGCTTAACGACTTCTTCTAAAGTGTATACTCATTTTTGACTCTTACAATGTATTACATACTGTGGAGATCGGAGTTGGTCGAAGAGGAGGCCGGAGAGAGGGGGGAGGACCCCATCTGCGAGAGTGGGGTAGGCGACCGTTTGTGGGACGCCAGACCGCGGGAGTGGTAGTTAAGTGATCACCGAGGAGGGAAGTAGTCGTGGACTGTAATAATAAGAGTTACCTGTGTTAATAAACAAAGTGTCATAACCCAGCTGGCATATCACCCGAATTTTATTCAAGGACCCACTTGCGGTAAATCTCCGGGTAGCACACATACATAAAATTTTTTATTTTGAATAAGGCAAATCATGTTGCTAATTTGGCACAACACCTTCAATACAATCACCTCAACGAATATACAGTGGTTATAATGTCGAAGGAAAGACGAAAAAGATAGACACAAGAAGAAGAATATCCTTCCGCTTCCACGTCCACGTCCGCACCAAATAAAAATGCAAAAGTATTAAAAATGACAGGAGAGCATATTGTAAACACGTCTATAGAGCTTGTGACAAAGAATGGTCGATCGTTGAGCATTCTGCACGACTCAGTCGCAAAATATAAGTCCCAATATTAAAAATGATACAATCACCCGTGACAATTAATGAAAACAACATTAGCGACGCTATTTTTAATAAAACTATGGAATTAAAAAATACAACAAAAATTGAAGTGAAAAACAAATTATTCGAATTATTGCTCTGAAAGAAATGTTTGGGAGACATACAAGTTCTAACATAAAAGACCTGGTGATTGATGTACTGAAAGAATATGACCTTACTGTAAATAATATTTATAGCATCACAACTGATAATGTATCTAATATGATTAAATTAATTAAACTTCTTGAAGAAGAATGTTACGATTTTTACGATGTATCATATTTAGATTTAGTGTTAGTGAGACTGATACAGATAACACCTTTCTAGATAAATATCACGATGAATTTTACTTAGAGGGTGAACCTTTTTTTCCATGGAGGAAAATAATTTGCAAGCTAAGAAGTGTGCGGTATTGTTCGGCGAAGTGCCGATTGCCGGGACCGTCCAACGGTGGACGCGGAATGAGAGCACCGGAAAGATGGAGGAAGTTCCGGAGGGAACGAACGGACTTCGCAAGACACAAAAGGTGCGCTGAACTAAATTAATGATAATTTATTAAAAGACACAAATCTCGGTACATTGACGATCGGGCGAACACGGAGGACGACGATCACGGAAATCTTGCACGCGGCGCATCGGAGAATCTTGACGCGAGAAGATGCGATTCGCGACGCGGATGCAAGAAGATTATTGACAGAATACCGAGTATCAATTATATGAACTTTAATCGATAAGCGAGAAGAAAGCGGACGTTCGTATGTTCGTGAACAAACGAGACTCGCGATTGAATTCGTGCGAGGCGGCTGCGAAAACGTAACTCAATCGGCGAGTATAGAGCGTGAACTAGACGCGAGTCCGCTGAGAGCGTACGGTAGAATGAACATACGAGAAATCGTTGTCTCCGTTGGAGCGATCGGTGGATCTTGAAGAAACGGGTGGTTTGAAATTTGGGGAAAAAACAGCAGAGAGACGAACGAAGGACGGAGCAGGAGCGACACAAAGGAAGGACGAAACAGAAGCGATCGCATCGACGAAGACAACATGTACGAGACCAGAACAATAACGGGCTATTTATAGATTGGTTTCGAACAGAAATCAGACCAAGTCGTTACCGTTCGAATCTCGAACAGGTATGTTGCACACACGTTACAACTAGCTGTACAGGATGCAATAAAAAGTGTAATGTACAAGGATTATTGCAAAAAACGCGGGCAATAGTTAAAAAACTGCGGACTTCTGTTGGAATTATCATAAACACTATGAAATTGCAGAAACCTATATTGGACTGTGCAAACAGATGGAACTCAACTTTTAATATGTTAGAAAGGACAGTCGAATTGAAAGATGTTTGAAATGATGCAATTTTATCGAAAAATGATTGGGACAGTATTAACCAACTATATGTTAGCGCCAATATGTTTCGGGCCCAATCAGGGACGGCTGCCGATGCTTTGAGCGGCGACCTCTGAGAGTCGGCTGATGCCTTGAGCGGCGACCTCTGAGAGTCGGCCGATGCTTTGAAATAGGTGACAGAGACACCGATCCCTAATTGCCGGCTGCCGACGCTACCGTTGACGCGACGTCATCGGTGACGTGTCGGATGAAGAACCAATCGAGATGATTTCGGGGCGGATCTGGCCACGGAGTGGGGAAAGCAAGCATGCCTTCCGGTAAGAGGACTGTGTGAGACCGCTCAGCACTTACCCCAGAACCGCTGGACGATACGGGTTTCGATAGACCTCTCTGACATCAGAAGTGGGATAGTGAATCCTTAAACCCACGTGGTA
This sequence comes from Halictus rubicundus, assembly GCF_050948215.1. Classification (NCBI taxonomy): domain Eukaryota; kingdom Metazoa; phylum Arthropoda; class Insecta; order Hymenoptera; family Halictidae; genus Halictus; species Halictus rubicundus. Next base: position 725,810 of record NW_027488569.1, read on the forward strand.
AAGTCTTTACGTATCGGTAGTCCTGACCATATAGTATCGGTAGTTCGTAGTGTTACGGCATATCAAATACCTACAATGGAATCCGCGAATAGTGAGTCACCCATTGACGTACTTGTTCGTCAGGTGTTAGAAAAGATAGGCGCGAGTGTTGCTGCGTGTACTACGGCCGGTGGCTCTGGTACACAGACATAGACGCCAACGGTAGCAGACTGCAATGGATCAACAGCCCTCCTCTGGATCAGGAGAGGACTGTCCAATGCTGTAATATCGTTGAAGCCTGCGACGAGGAGGTTCGTGAGCCACTAGAGAGACTGCTGCAGAATTATCAGCATCTGGTTTCGTCAGAAGATATCTCCCGGTGTGTAACGACAATCGAGCTGATGATTCGCACAAAAGGGGAGCAGATAGTAAGTTACCATCCGTACCGGTTGTCCTATACCGAAAGGGAGAAGGTACGTACCATTGTCGACGATTTATTGCGGAGTAAGAATTTGCATCGCGAACATCTTGCATAACAAGATTGGTTAAACAAGGAGAACCGTGGAATTGGGGGCCAGAACAAGACCGAGCGCGTCGTTACGTCATCGAAAAACTTAGTTCGCAACCTCCGTTAACCATTTTTGACCCTACACGAGAAACCGAACTACACACGGATGCTAGGCTCTCTGGGTTACGGCGCGATATTATTTCAGAGCGTCCAAGGTAATCTTAGAGTAGTTGCATCTTTTAGCCGTCGGACAACGCCAGAAGAATCGCGGTACCATTCATATGAGTTAGAAACTCTAGCCATTGTAAACGCATTAAAGTATTTTAGGGTGTATCTACTAGGTATTAAATTTAAGTTGGTTACGGATTGTAATGCAGTGAAAGCCTTCAGCACAAAAAAAAAAGATTTACTACCACGTATTGCTCGGTGGTGGATATATCTTCAGGATTTCACGTTTGATCTCGAGTATAGGAAAGGGAAACAGATCGAGCACGTAGATTTCTTGAGTCGGAATCCGCCGAAAGATTATCGAGCCCTGGTCATTTGCGAAGGCTCTTGGTTAGAAATTGCACAGAATAATGACGAAGAGACACAAACTTTAATGAAACGTGTTCGAGCCGAAGAATCCGTATGTAGTGACTATGATATAAGACAGAATTTATTGTGCCGAAAAATCCAAAGAGATACCGGGCGTGTTATCTACCGAAACTATGTACCTGTTAAAGTATACATTTAGAATGCATCTACGTACGAAAGAAAAAAAGGCTCCTCTATCCCTTATACCTGGGTTCTCCCTTCTGCGTTTATGACCATCCTTAAATGCGGCAACTGTCCGAGGACAGTCTTCGAACAAGTTCAGTTGAACTGAAGCGCTTGAGCGAGAAGCTCCTCCTGTATTCACTCCTGAATAAACTATATATTCTGTTTTTTTATTTTTCACGTACTACGGACCTTTAACTTATTTTCATAACCTACAGGATAATTAACAGGTTATGGGCCCAGCACGCTTCCACTGCGCCAACCGTAGTCAGTGATTCCGCGAGTTTAGTGAAAACCGAGTGAATTAGGTGAGAGTGTATCGCATTGCTATTGCGCGTTGCTTATTGAAAAGAACTGCTACTAAGAACAATACTGTATCGTCGCTAAGTTGTGCATCATCATTATTGTGCTCTGTTACGAGAAAAGACGTGTATAAAATGACTGAGAAAGATACAATCAATCTAATCAAGTTAGATGGCAAGAACTATCAGATGTGGAAATTCGGAATATCTTTCCTGTTCGATGCAAAAGAATTGACAGAGTTCCTCGATGGCACGGATGAAGAGCCAAATAAAACTACAAAGCTGAGCGAGTGGAAAGTATGGAAGAAAAATAGATCGCAAGCAGCTGTGATTTTGCTTAGTTCGGTAGATCAAGCGTTGCACCCGAACCTGATAAATTGTACGAGCCCTGAAGCCCTTTGGAACAAATTGCATGCACTCTACGGAGAAGCGAGTGAAGATGCAGCAGTTACTGCATGGCAGCAGTACTATGATTTCAAGATTACCGATAGTGAGCCCATAAATGGGCAGATTGAAAAATTTGAAAGCATATGCAACAAGCTTGAGAGTGAAAATGAGAAGCCCACCGAAAAATCCAAAATCTCAAAGGTGTTAAACAGCTTAACCCCGAGGTTTTCAGCATTTAGAATGGCATGGGAATGCACGGCTAAAAATGACCAAAAGTTTGAGAATCTCCTTGTGAGAATTATTCGTGAGGACAAGCGACTTAAAGAGTCGGAGGAGGAGATGTCTGCACTTGCCCTACAAGTAAATGCGGTGAGAATGAAAAACGTTGATGATGGAAAGACCAATAGTGCGACGGTGATGGACAGAGAAGAGAGAGCAAAGAAAATACGCGAGTTAAAGAAAAGAACGAAGTGTAATTATTGCAAACAAATTGGACATTGGGCCCGAGAGTGTTGGGAAAGAAGAGACAGAGCAGAAAAGTGCGAGAGAGGCAGTGACAATAAAAGCAGCGAATGTACGACAAGTAGTGATGTGTATGTGTGTGAAGTATCAGTGCTTAATACTGACACCACTCTGGAGGAGAAAGACATCTGGATCGGAGATACGGGTGCGAGCATGCATATGACACCGTGTAGAAGTTATTTTTGCCATCTTGAGCCTTCAACTATTATTTCGCACGTGCGCACCGCTGACCATCAGTTGCTACCTACAGCAGGGATCGGTACAATAAACATCCAAGCCGACCTAAACGGTAAATTTTACGATAGGCAGCTCACAAATGTTCTTTTCGTGCCTACCCTGAAAAGGAACCTTTTTTTCTGTAACGGCCGTTAACAGGAAGAAATTTTCCTTCCACTCGTACAAAGAGCACTGTCAGATAAAAGACAGAGATGGAAAATTGTCGTGCGTCGGCGTACGGCACGGTTCCGTATTCCGTATGCTATTAAGGGTGGTGATTCCTGTAGAGTGCAATTTAGCATTCGCCTCTACCTTAAAATTATGGCACGCCAGGATGGGCCATATAAATGTGAAGGCGATTAAGGATTTGGAAAACTCGGCAGCGGTGGCAGGCCTAAAAATTAACAGCAGAGAAGATTTCTTTTGTGAACCATGTGTATTGGGCAAGCAAACTAGAAAGCCCCATAAAATAGTTGAGAAGGAAAAGAATTTCCAACCAGGTGAGATGAATCACACGGATGTCTGCGGCCCTATTAACGTTGAGTCTCCAAGAGGTTCAAAATATTTTTTACTCTTTAAGGACGAGTTCTCGGGCTATCGAGTAGTGTACTTCTTGCGTCAGAAATCAGAAGTATTTGCTGAATTTAAGAAATTTGAAAATTTAATATTGAGACAAACGGGAAATAAATTAAAAGTTTTACGTTCGGACAACGGTACAGAATATACATCTTTCCAATTCTCTGACTTTCTGAACGAAAAAGGCATTGTACACGAATTTTCATCTCCATATATTCACGAGCAGAACGGACGTGCCGAGCGTGAAATTCGCACAATTACCGATTGTGCAAGATCAATGATGATTGGTAAAGCCGTAGCAAAACAAGTCTGGACGGAGGCTGTAAATACGGCGGTCTATTTATTAAATCGCGTGTTATGCAAACAAAATAAAAATAAGACGGCATATGAATTATGGTTTAAACAAAAGCCGGAAGTAGATCATTTAAAAATCTTCGGATCTGTTGCTTATTTAAATACTCCCAAAGAAAAAAGATCGAAATTTGAACCTAAAAGCAAGAAAATGATTTTTGTCGGATATGATAATAACTCGAAAAATTATCGTTTGTGGGACCAAGAAAGCCGAAAAATCTACGTTAGTAGCGATGTGGACTTTAACGAAGAGGTCGAAGATCAGAAAAATGAGAAAAAAAAGGGACTTATTCTCTTTTGAACTCGACGTTAATGGAAGTGAAACAAATAGTGAAGAAGACGTGGACATCAATGAAGAAGGTACTCAAAATTTAGTGCAAAGTCAAAATGAAAACATAAACGTGAATAATGAAGAAAATAGTGGACTCAATGAACGTTTGCGAAATAGAAATGTATTAAGGCGACCGGATTAGTACGGAGTACCGTTAGCCTATAGTGTCGATGTTGCTCCAAGCTCGTACGATGAAGCCCGTTTATCTGACGATTTTAACAAATGGAAAATTGCAATGAACGAAGAAATGGCCGCATTGAAAGACAATCTGACTTGGAAATTGTGTGACTTACCTGCCGGTCGCCAAGCGATTGGATGCAAGTGGGTATACGCCCTAAAAACTAATGGTGAAGGAAAAATTGCACGGTACAAAGCACGATTAGTCGCCAAAGGTTTTGCTCAACGCGAAGGCATTGACTATTCTGAAACATTTGCGCCAGTAGTTCGATATGAATCCATACGACTTGTACTCTCGATATGCGCAAGTAAGGATCTTGAAATGTCGAAATTTGATATAAAAACGGCTTTTCTCTATGGAGAACTGAGAGAGGATATATACATGGAACAGCCACGGGGATATGAGTGTGGACAAAATTTAGTGTGCAAACTAAATCGAAGTCTGTACGGACTTAAACAATCACCTCGATGCTGGAACGAAAAATTTGTTAAATTCTTGAATAAATTTAGTTTTCAAAGTTTAGAAAGTGACAAGTGTGTTTTCATAGGAACAGTTAATGAAGATATTCTCTATTTGGTACTGTATGTTGATGATGGACTAATAGCATCAAAATCACAGAGTGCAATAGATAAAGTTTTGTGTGATTTAAAAAGTGAATTTAAAATAACTGCAGACAATAAAGTTGACCAGTATATTGGTTTTGAAATTGAACGGGATCGTAAAAATCAAACACTAAAAATAAAGCAATCTAACTATATTAAGAAAATCCTACGGAGATTTGCAATGGACGAAGCTAACGCGGTAAACGTACCTGCTAAACCTGGACTAATTCTAAGTGCTATAAATTCGAACGAAAAAGATGAGAAGGGGACGTGCGAAATAATCCCCTACCGAGAAGCCGTCGGTTCCCTTCTGTTTGTTGCAAGGGTAACACGACCAGACATCGAGTATGCCGTAAATACAACTAGCCAGTTTTTGAACAATTATCGGACAATACACTGGAATGCAGTTAAGAGAATATTAAGATACTTGGCCGGAACAATAGATTATGGGATCGTATACGGAAAAAGTGGGAGCATGCTTGATCTAATTGGATACACGGATGCAGATTATGCGGGATGCTTGGACACTCGGAGGTCGAGAAGTGGTTTTATTTATCTGTTGAACAACGCCCCTATCAGTTGGTGCAGTCAGCGTCAAGAAATAGTTTCACTATCAACTACTGAAGCTGAATACATCGCCTTAGCGCATGGCACAAAAGATGCAATTTGACTACAAAGAATGTTATCCGAGTTAAATATACAAGTTGAAAGAGTTAAAATTCATGTCGATAATCAATCTGCAATTAAACTCGCGAGTAACCCGGAATTTCATAAAAGATCTAAACATATTGATGTACGTTATCATTTTATCCGTGAAATAGTAGAAAAAGGTTTAATTGAAATTAATTATGTAAAAACACAAGACCAACGAGCGGATATACTAACAAAACCATTGCCAAAAGAGCGTTTTTGTTATTTACGAGACTTAATTAATGTAATTCAATAAGAAATGGGACCGACAGTCCTAAATAAGTGGGAGTGTTAAACTAGATATTTAGAAGTTATCTAAGTTTCTTTTCCGCCTTTTGTTCTCTAAAGCGTGCGTGTATGAATGAGAAGCCTCTACCGCTGTAGTGGGAGTGACAATTCTAAATGAGTGGGAGTGTTAAAGTATACATTTAGAATGCATCTACGTACGAAAGAAAAAAAGGCTCCTCTATCCCTTATACCTGGGTTCTCCCTTCTGCGTTTATGACCATCCTTAAGGCGGTGGCCCCCCCGTGCATCCCCTCCCTAACTCCGTACGCGTACACGAGATTTGCAAGGGTACGGGAGGCCCGCTCTCATTTGTTAACAATGCAAAAATAGTACTGTTCTGTAGTCAAAATCGCTAGATAAAAGTTCAATCTAGGGTGGAAAGGTCCTCAGAAGTCCTACTTTTGCGTTTTTTAGCCGTAATTTAGGAAAGGTCCTACGAACTCCATACGAGCTCTGAATCTCTCGATATTTACGATAATGTCACTCGACAAGCAGTATGCTGCTGAATATTGCAAATTACGGCTAAAAAACGCAAAAGTAGGACTTCTGAGGACCTTTCCACCCTAGATTGAACTTTTATCTAGCGATTTTGACTACAGAACAGTACTATTTTTGCATTGTTAACAAATGAGAGCGGGCCTCCCGTACCCTTGCAAATCTCGTGTACGCGTACGGAGTTATGGAGGGGATGCACGGCGGGGCCACCGCCTTAAATGCGGCAACTGTCCGAGGACAGTCTTCGAACAAGTTCAGTTGAACTGAAGCGCTTGAGCGAGAAGCTCCTCCTGTATTCACTCCTGAATAAACTATATATTCTGTTTTTTTATTTTTCACGTACTACGGACCTTTAACTTATTTTCATAACCTACAGGATAATTAACAGTACCGAAGGGCAGTAGGATTGGACTACTTAGGCTATACCATGACGAGAATTGCCACGTAGGCTGCGAGAAAACACTTGACCGAATCACGCAAAAGTATTGGTTCCCACGAATGAGACACTTCGTGCGAAAATATATTGACCATTGTATTACATGTACTGTAGCAAAACGACATTCTGGTCCCAGACAGGGGTTTCTGCATTCTATCGAAAAACTACCAATTCCATTCGACACCATACACTGCGACCGTGTAGGCCCTTTTAACGAGTCGAAAGATGGCTATAAACACGTTATGATTATTGTAGATGCTTTCACAAAATATTTACAACTCGTGCCATTAAAGTCCTTGAGTGGGCCTGAAACCCTTCAGGTATTCCGAGAACGTCTCACTTTGTTTGGTACGCCACGGCAAGTAGTTTTAGACCGGGGCCACTAATTTCACTTATAAATCGTTGAAACAGTTTTTCGAGAGCCATGGCGTACATTTACATCTTATAGCCACAGGCGCGCCTAGAGCAAACGGACAAGCCGAACGTTACGTATCTACCATTGTTAATTTACTGACTGCAGAACTGTCTAGGGGTACAGAATGGCCGAGCAAGCTTTCGAAGATTCAGTTGTCTCTAAATACGACTATACAGAAGTCAACTGGGTTTTCACCTACCCGGTTATTGTTCGGAGTGGAGCGCAGCGCAGGTAATGCGGTAGTAGCTGAGAGGCAATTGCCGGATATGGAAGAACGAATAGATTTGTATCAGGATAGAACTCTTGCGGCGAGTAGATTAAAAAAAAATGCGGAATTGCAAAATGTTAATTTTAACAAAAAACGTAGAAACAATAGTGTTTATAAGGTTGGAGATATACGGTTTTTGTGCGCCCAGCAGACACTCGACGAGCGAAACTAGAAAATAAATTTGTCGGTCCGTTTACAATTTTGAAAACATTGGAAAATGATAGATTCGAGATAATAGGAAAGAGTGGAAAATCACAAATAGCCCCGAAAGATCGCCTACGACCCTAGAAAGGCGAATGGTCTGGTGATTGCAAATCGGAGAGTGAGCCTGAACCGTGTTAGCGTATGTTAACTAAAATAGATATAAAATCGTACACCAACGAAATGATACTAGACTAGTGTAGCTTAACAATGTTATTATTATTATTCTTCCTAGTATTGTCGGTACTCCTACTATTCCTATTATTACCATTACTTTCACTATTTATTATTAGCTTCTCCTTTAAATTCTGTTCACCATTCACATTTTTTTTTACTTACTATTTTTGTTCACAAATTTGTCATTAAATATTTTACCTTCCTATCAAAATTATGTCGTACGTTTATTTCTTTTCAACCTCTAAACCTGAAAGGGAAACGTCTTTGTTATTGTATGATTGAGACTGGGTTCGGGTACAGGATGCGTCCGCTGAGACTGGGTCCGTGTACAGGATGCGTCTCTGTTATCGTGTGTTGAGACTGGGTCCGGGTACAGGATGCGTCCGCTGAGACTGGGTCCGTGTACAGGGTGCGTCTCTGTTATCGTGTGTTGAGACTGGGTCCGGGTACAGGATGCGTCCGCTGAGACTGGGTCCGTGTACAGGGTGCGTCTCTGTTATCTTGTGTTGAGACCGGGTCCTGGTACAGGATGCGTCCGCTGAGACTGGGTCCGTGTACAGGGTGCGTCTCTGTTATCGTGTGTTGAGACTGGGTCCGGGTACAGGATGCGTCCGCTGAGACTGGATTGGTGTACAGGATGCGTCTCTGTTATTGTGTGCTGAGACTGGGTCCGGGCACGGGATGCGTCCGCTGAGACTGGGTCCTTGTGCAGGATGCGCCTTTGTTATTCGTGATGAGACTGGGTCTGTGTAGGGGATTCGTCTCTGTTTCCTTGTGGAAAGACTGTGATGGGAAGGAATCTGAGCGATGCATGTTTACTGATAATGATTCTGGTGTTGAAAATGTGGCCATTAATTCGGCGTAGTGATTGCGGGAAACGTATGAAAGTATTCTGTGTGGCTTCGAAACGCCTGTATTTCGACGCTTCTCGAGAGCGTGAAGCAGGTCAGTCTGGCCGTGTTAGCGCCAATATGTTTCGGGCCCAATCAGGGACGGCTGCCGATGCTTTGAGCGGCGACCTCTGAGAGTCGGCCGATGCTTTGACCGGCGACCTCTGAGAGTCGGCCGATGCCTTGAGCGGCGACCTCTGAGAGTCGGCCGATGCTTTGAGCGGCGACCTCTGAGAGTCGGCCGATGCTTTGACCGGCGACCTCTGAGAGTCGGCTGATGCCTTGAGCGGCGACCTCTGAGAGTCGGCCGATGCTTTGAAATAGGTGACAGAGACACCGATCCCTAATTGCCGGCTGCCGACGCTACCGTTGACGCGACGTCATCGGTGACGTGTCGGATGAAGAACCAATCGAGATGATTTCGGGGCGGATCTGGCCACGGAGTGGGGAAAGCAAGCATGCCTTCCGGTAAGAGGACTGTGTGAGACCGCTCAGCACTTACCCCAGAACCGCTGGACGATACGGGTTTCGATAGACCTCTCTGACATATAGTAGCAATAATACCGACAAAAATGGGCGATTTTTATGCCATATGGTTGCAATGCAATTTCAGCTTTAAAAAAAGTAGAGGACAATAATTTTGCTAAGACATTATTTAAAGTAATCCACAATCGGGAACACGAAATTCTGTCGAACAAATCATTGCTGGCTTCGATTTTTCTAGATCCAAGGTATAAAAGTCTGTTATCAGAACAGCAAAAAGATATTGCCACTGTTCATCTAATGAATACGTGGAAACGATACGAAAGATTGAATTACACCGATATTAGTCCAGTACCGTCAAAGTGGCCTCATCTACATCAACGGATGATAATGAAAAACTTTTAGTTGCGAAAGATACAGCTTTACATCAAAATCAAATATCTTAAATTTTAAATATCGCTACCGTATTAAAAGCTTCCTCTCAAACAGCAAGAATTAATAAAAAAGAAAATATTATACAATACTGGCATAAACATGGATTTCCGGAATTAAGAGAACTTGCAAATGTTCTACATGCTGTCCCGTCAACTCAAGTATCGGTTGAACGACTATTTTCTGACTTGAAATTTATCTTAAATGACAATAGAGCTAGATTAAATCATGACATTTTAGTAATTTGCATTTTCCTTATGTTTTGTTTTCTTTATTACTATTGCAAATATTATAACATATTGTTATACAATTTTATAAAAAAAGTACTTATATGTACATTTTGTCTGCTTTAACATTGTATTATATTATCATTTGTATGTATTATATGCTCAGTTCATACACGTTAAATATGGTGTTTTCATTTTTACAATTATATACTATTTTCCTGCATTTCAAGCCCTGCATACGTAGTAACTAGTAACCCATTTCTTGTAAGCGGGCAACGGTTTAAGTTGCGTAACCCGCTCTGACTACGGCTTGGGAACCGTTCCTGTAGAGGTAGTGTGGGTTACAGTAACCGTGCCTTGGTAACCCGAGATACGGTTCGGGTTAGGCGTTGGATAGGATCCCTGATAGGGGGTCCGTAAGACCTGGGGTCCTAGGACTTGTGGCCTCTACAGTGGGAGTGTCTGCTCCACTGTCGAGCCGTTCTCTCTATTTGAGGGATGTCACAGGTCTAAAGTCCTCCCGCTCCACCTCCTCGTGGTGGACCCTCGGAACACACATAGTTGTGTGTTGCTAACGGAGCGAGGGGCATTCCGCGGGAAATAGTAACAATGATGTGTGAGGCGATGCCGGCGGGATCTTCGGATCCTGGCAGGGCCTCCCATGCCGGTAAGGCTCACACGGTGGGGTGAAAACCGCGGGCTTTCCATTGGCGTCGCCTAATGGCCCACGCGCCCCGCCGGTCTTCCCAGCCGGTCCCCCAGGTCAACCTCAACCTCAACTGGACCTAATGGTCCAGTGCCTGGAGGAGTGGGGGGTTGGCCTGGCCGTCGTCACGGAGCCGTACGGCGTCCCGGACCATCCACACTGGGTCGGCGACGCTGACGGCTCCGTGGCGGTATGGTCGCGTCGCCATTCGGCGACCGTGCCACTCTGCACCGTGGTCGAACGGGGCAGAGGGATGGTAATGGTGAAGTGGGGAAGACTTCTGGTCGTGGGATGCTACAACTCACCCAGTTGCGACTCCGCCGAACTCGGGAGATTTCTGGACCGGCTGGGGCTTATGATAGCCCCACATATAGCTGGTCCAGTGTTGGTCCTGGGGGACCTGAATGCCAGGTCCACTACCTGGAATTTTGCATCGAGACGTGCAAAGCTTTCTTTTGGTAAGATGTCTTCTTCAAAGGATATTGAACTAAAATCTGATGATCCACTTGAACCGAAAGGTTCTGCTCCTAAAATTAATAGAGGTCGAGGAGCCAAAGCTAGAAAATCCGAGAACTTTCGAAGGAAAATGGGTGCTCGGCAAATGAAAGAGAGAAAAGACGCAATCTCTGCGAAATGGGGGTTCACCGTGTCTGACGACATGGATGAAGTCTCTAGATCGCTTGATACTATTCATCTTCCAATAGCCATTCGAGCTCGCCCCATTCCTGTTGCAACGCGAGGAATAGGAATAGCATGTACAATTGAGTACAACAAAATGACTACCACTTGGAGTTACTCTGCAATAAGTCCTCTACCTGTGGAAACCCCGGGCCCAACGCCCGTCCTGATGGACGTGGCAGTGGCCTCGGGCTCACCGTTGGACACGCCCCTCCGACGTGGCACCCCGTCAGCGCCCAGATGGGGACTAGACGGGGACCTTCTGAGGGCCGTTACTATCGGCTCCGCCTGGCCTATGGCCAGGGAGCGCGGGGCAGAAGAGGAGGCGGCTTGGATCCGGGACACGTTGCAAATGATCTGCGACGTCGCAACGACCCGGGTCCGAGCTCAGCCCCCGAGAAATTCAGTGTACTGGTGGTCGGGGGAGCTGGCCGAACTACGCAGTTCGGCCGGCCGAGCCCGCCGCCAGTATACCCGCGCCCGTCGCCGCCATTTTCTGGGCGGCGACGCGGAGCCGAGGGTCGCCGAGCTGTACAGGGAGTACAGATCGGCGGCCGTGGCCCTCAAGCGTGCTATAGCCGCTGCTAAGCCCAAGGCCTGGGAAGAGCTCCTGCTCACCCTCCGTGACGATCCATGGGGATGCCCATACAAGGCGGTGCTTGGAAAGCTCCGCCCCTGGGCGTCCCCGGTCAAGGAGAGGTTCGACCCGGAACTCCTGGGACGCGTTGTGGATACCCTCTTCACCTCAGCGATGGGGAGGAGGGAACGCGCCCCGTAGCCGACCACAGATTGGTCGGACGAGCTCCGGGTCACCGAGTGGGAGCTGCACCGGGCCGTCCGGGAACTCCGGGCTGGGGGCAAGAAGGCCCCCGGCCCCAATGGGATTTCCGGTGGTGTAACGGCCTTAGCCTTAAAGGTCCTCGCCCCGGCGTTCAGGAGCGTCATGGACGCGAGCCTGCGCCGGGGGTCGTCCCCACAGTGTGGCAAAGTGCGTGCCTGGTTCTTCTTCACAAGGAGGGGAAACCCGCAGAATCTCCCTCTGCATACCGGCCGGTATGTTTACTCGACGAGGCGAGCAAGCTGTTGGAAAGAATAATTGCTGCCCGCCTCGTCGAGCACCTGTCGCGGGGTGGTCCCGACCTGAGCGACAGCCAGTACGGGTTCAGGAGGGTGCGCTCCACAATCGACGCGTTGGAGCGTCTGCGCCTCCTCCGGGATGAGGCTGTCGCTCGGGGCAGGGTGTTCATTGCGGTGTCGTTGGACATCTCCAACGCTTGCAACTCGCTGCCCTGGAGATCGGGCCCAGTATGAGATACCTGGGCCTGGTCATCGACGACCGCTGGCGTTTCGTAGAGCACTTCGAGCTCCTCGCCCCCCGATTAGAGAGGACAGCATCCGCCCTTGCGCCCTTGACAATACTAAAAAAAAAATGTTTTCTAACTTTTTCATTGCAATGTATAGCCAATCGAAAACTGATCAACTTTTGTTGAAAATATTTGTTTGTCAGATTATCGCAAAGACTTGAAAAATCGTGGAAAGTTACGTGGGACACCCTTTATATGCCGAGTCATTTATGGTCATCGAATTATTGCGAGTGTATCAGTTTATCGATATGCGTTTAACGATGGGTTACTCAAACGAGAATAAGACCGATTCTATTTCCATTTATTACGAAAGTCGTCAATGTCTTGGAGAAGTTGTTCGTCTTACAAAGGTCATCTTACAATTACAAACATCATCTTACAAAGACCGATTTCCTGATCACAGGTGTCCATCTCGTTCTAATACTAGTTAAAAAGTTCCATGAGACAGGCAGTATAGAAAATAAAAGTCCCGCGAGAGTGAGAAGTGTAACAAATCAAGCAAATGCAGTCAATGTTCTTGGTGCAGTAAATATAAATCCTTGCATCAGCACTAGACAACTCAATAGAGAAAGTGGCGTTAGCCGAGCAACTATCATGCGAATATTTCGACTACACAAAATTCCACCCATATCACATATCACTCCACCAAGAAGTTCATGGAAGAAATTTTGAAAATCGCGTAAATTTTTGTGAGTGGGGTTTGAGGCAAATTAGAAATGATAGCCGAGTTTTTAGTAACGTATTATTTACTGATGAGGCTTCCTTCCTAAATCATGGTCAAGTTAATTTATGAAGTATGCATTACTGACAAGTGGATAAACAATTCATTCCCGGCACATTAAACGCGACAAGATACCTTTCGTTTTTAGAAGAAGCATTGCCAATATTTTTAGAAGATATTCCTTTAGAAATTCGTCGCGAGTAATGTGGTACCAACACGATGCCTGTCCCGCCCATTCTTCACGTACAGTAAGAGAATTTCTGAACAATAAATTTATAAATGGCTGGATAACACGTAATGGACACATACTATGGCCAGCTCGTTCACCCGATTTAACTCCTCTGGATTTTTTTTTGTGGGGAACACTAAAATATGATGTACATGTGAGAAATCGATAAACTAGATACCCGATAGTGTTCGATGCATCGAACAGGCCCAACGCCACTTGGGACGTCGTGAGTTGACGACCGCCAGAGGAACGCGTCGTAACGCGCAATGCAATGCGTTTAGTCAGTCGGCGAAATAGCTACCGAACGTATCTATACTCGGAGTGCTCTTAGATTAAATAAATCAATATATTAGTTCGTTGTGCACTTCACTCCCCGCCAAAAACGCAACAGGTTATGGGCCCAGGCAAACTCTTTCTCTGCGCGAAGTGAACAAATAAATAATAACGAGAGTAGAAAACGGGGTAGTCAGAAGTGAAATGAACAAAGAAAAACATGGCCGCCATCAATCCGAACCACGTGCAAAAATTGGGTGAGAAGAATTACGAGGCATGGAAAATCCAAATTAAAAGTCTACTAATTTACAATGAATTATGGGCATATACAAACGGAACGGAGCCCAAAACTGAAGAAAACCAACGTGAGTGGAACAGAAAGGACGAAAAGGCGTTGGCATTGATACTTCTCAGCGTGGAGGAAAATCAACTAAACCACGTAAAAAGGGCAAATACGTCGCGCGAAGCTTGGGAAGCTCTACAAAGAGTATTTGAATCGAAAGGCCCAGTGAGAAGAGCAGCATTATACAGAGGATTGAATAGAATGAAAAAAAGGCCGGATCAAACGATGACGCAATACACAAATGCCTTCCAGGTAACAAACCGGAACAACTGGAGGAAGTGGGGGTAAACATACCCGAGGATCTACGATCGATAATGTTGCTGGGATCAATAGAGACACGTGATGAAATACCTAACCTCGAAAACCTGAAAATAAAACTTATCAAGGAGGAAGCGAGAAAAATAGAAAGCAACACTGTTACACAAGAAGACACTCGCCAAGACAATGCTCTGATGTCGAGGAAGAAATATAATAAATGCTCCAAGAATTGGAAATATACGAATAATGAACGCAATTCAAAGTTCCAGGGAAATTGCAACAAGTGCAACAAATATGAACATCGTGCGAGTGACTGTCGATCAAGGAACGAGAACACCTCATACAAAAGCAACGATGCAATGCTGTGTACAGCATTGTACAATACGGAAAAGAAATCAAATATATGGTTTTTAGATAATGGTACAACTGTGCACATGACTAATGAAAAGAAAAAGTTTGACAGAATCAATGTTCATGAAACAGATATCTTCACAACGACGGAAGAAAAAGTGACAACAGGAAAGGGACAAATAAACATACAAGTGAATGTGACGAGCAACCAGACAAACGAAGTACTACTGAAAGAAGTATCGTTAGTGCCTAAATTTAAAAACAATTTGTTATCGGTGTCACAAATAACAAAAAACGGGTACAGAGTGACATTTTATAATGACGGTGCTGGTGTGAGACGCCCTGATGGCAGCATGGCGATGCGTGCAAACTCGGTGTCCTCCCAAAACAGACAGTCTCTCTGAATCTTCCGCCAAGAGCAGATACAAATAAAAGTACTTCTACAGCAAGCACGCGCCTAGTTATTTTCCTTAAACGTAGATCCGATACCTCCAGAATATAATGGTGTGTACATGGTGCAAGAGACAGTAAAACAAAAAGAGCGTGAAATGGCACAACAGATTAGGACACCTTAACTACAATGATGTGCGAAAATTAAAAGCAAACAATATGGTGGCTGGCATAAATGATACAGTAGACAATACCAATCCAGTGTGTGAAGTGTGCAGCAAAGCAAAAATACTCCAACTACCGCATAAAACATCAACCTCGCGTGAAAAAGAAGTACTAGGGTTAGTACATAGTGAGATAGTACATAGTAAATAGTGACAAGAACAGATAATGGAACAGAATATCTGTCAAGAGAATTCAGTGACTTTCTGAAGAAGGTAGGAATAACTAGGCAACTAACGGTTGAATACACTCTATAGCAGAACGGGATAGCCGAGAGAGCCAACCGTACCCTTGTTGAAATGGCCCGCTGCATGCTCATTCATACAGGCATACCGACGATAATGTGGGCAGAAGCAATAAATGCAGCAGCATACACAAGGAATCGATGCCCAACGAAGGCGAATCTAGAAGCCACCCCTCATGAAATATGGACAGAGAAAAAGCCTTACATAGGATTCATGAGAAATTTTGGGAGCCGTGTAATAGCACTAGAGAAAGGAAAAAGCAGAAATAAATTTACAGCAAAGGGAAAACAATATATCCTAGTGGGATACTCCAATGAGGCCAAGGCTTACCAACTATGGGAACGAGGAACCCGCATAGTAATAAAAAGAAGAGATGTGAGATTCCTTGAAAATTGGGATTCTACATCAATGGAACATCAGGTGGAACTATTCGAAGCACCTATGGAGCCGATTTCCAGGGAGCTCGAAGAAGCAAGGAAAAAAGAAAAGGTCAATGAAGAACAACAACAAGACGAAATCGTCCAACTCCAGTATCGAGCAGAGGTCCTGGACGATCAAGCATCGAGAGGACAGGAAGACCAGGGAGGCCCAGAAAAATATATTCCACGAGATAGATTGATGACGAGCCAAGGAATGTAAAAGAAGCAATTACCGGGCCGAATCGAGACAAATGACTGGAAGCAATGAACATCGAACATGGCGAACTACTACAAAATAACACATGGACCCTGGCGAGTAGACCGAAAAATTGTAAAGTATTAAAATGTAAATGGGTTTACATAACCACTTCGTTCTCACGGACGTGTTATCACGCGACGTCGATACCGTTCGTATAAGGTCACAGACGTGTTATGACGCGCCGCCGATACTGTTCGTACAAATCACAGACGCGTTATCACGCGACGCAATTTCGCTTCCGCGGTGCCACGGACGTGTAAATACGCGACGCAATGCCGTTCGTACGATGCTACACACGACATATCTCGCGTTTTTCTTTATTAGATTAAGTGCTTTAATTCGAAGAATTATTAATTCTGGGAACGGTATAGTTAAATAAAAATATTGATTTCAGGATATTTTACATTTATTGTTTCTGTGTGTGATATAATTCGAAACATGGAACTACACATAACGCAACATCACAATTTTCACAATAGTATCTTGTTTCTTTGCGGATACATTTTATTTTGCACCATACACAACGCACACTTAAACACACGCACACTTAAACGAGAACTAACTGAAACGACATAGAAATAAGCGGTGTCCTCAGACGGAACAAAGACAAGCCCGCGTGTTTACACGTCCGTGGTACCGCGGAAGCGAAATTGCGTCGTGTGATAACGCGTCTGTGATCTGTACGAACACTATCGGCGGCGCGTCATAACACGTCTGTGACCTTATACGAACGGTATCGACGTCGCGTGATAACACGTCCATGAGAACGAAGCGGATAATTAAGAAGAATCAGGACGATTCAATTAACAAGTACAAAGCAAGGTTGGTTGCAAGAGGTGACCAACAAAAAGAGGGAGTAGATTTTGATGAAGTTTTCGCACCCGTGGCAAGATTGGAAACAATACGCACCCTCCTTGTAATCAGCGTCATCAGAGGGATGCATATACACCAACTAGATGTAACAACCGCATACGTGCAGGGAAAACTGCATGACACAGTATACAGGGTAAGTCACCTAACATTTGTACCTCAAATATCTTTGTTGGTTCTAAAGATACGTAAAATATGGTAAGGACCAAGTTGAATGGTACAATGGGGCTGACACGATGCCAAAAAAAAATTTTGTTATTATGTAATTTTTTTAGAGATATCAAGGTCACCTTGACTTTTTTAAATAGAACCATCCTTTTTTAAACACCTACAATGATAGTCCTTTTCATTAGGAATTCAGTGACTATATTATTCCAAGGTCATTCAAGGTCACAGACAGAGAAAACGTATAAAACTAAAACAACTTTAAAACTAAAACTAAAACTTTTTCAAAATAGAATTAACTTTTGTCAATGGGGATTACTTCAAAATCATTCATTTCTTCTAATGTCTTGTTTACGGACGAAGCAACATTCACTAATCATGGCTCAATTAATATACGGAATGCCCATTATTGGTCTGTGGATAATCCGCACAGGCTGCGAGAAATTGATCATCAAAGACATTGGAGCGTAAACGTGTGGTGTGGTATTTTGAACGACAAAGTAATTGAACCATATTTCGTTAACGGAATGATGACGCGACAGAAATACGTTCAATTTTTGCAAGAAGATCTTCCAATTTTATTAGATGTCCCTTTACAAAATCGCTATTATGCACGAGTAGCAAGAGAAACGTAGGATTCTCGATTTCCAAACCGATGGATTGGACGAGGCGGAACTGTTTCGTGGCCAGCACGTTCGCCGCATTTAAATCCACTGGATTTCTTTCTATGGGGTCTGCTAAAAGAGATCGTGTACATGGATGCTTCAACAACAGTTGAAGATATGCGTCAGCGTATCATCATAGCATGTACGAATATCACCTCGGATGTACTTATCAGAGTTCAACATTCCTTCAGAGCTCGTTTACATCAATGTATCGACGTAGACGGCCATCATTTCGAACATTTATAAAATACAGGTATTCTGCTTCCATATTTTAGTTTTATACGTTTTTTCTGTCCTTGACCTTGAATGGCCTTGGAATAATATAGTCACTGAATTCCTAATGAAAAGGACTATCATTGTAGGTGTTTAAAAAAGGGTGGTTCTATTTAAAAAAAGTCAAAGTGACCTTGATGTCTCTGATAAAAATGACATAATAACAAAATTTTTTTTGGCATCGTGTCAGCCCCATTGTACCATTCAACTTTGTTCTTACCATATTTTACGTATCTTTAGAAACAACAAAGATATTTGAGGTGCAAACGTTAGGTGACTCGCCCTGTATATGGAGCAAGCAGAAACATTCATAGAGCCAGGTGACGAAACCAAAGTATGCAAGTTAAACAAACCTCTATACGGTCTAAGACAAGCCGGTGGAGAATAGTACTGTAAATTGGACAATTATTTAATTAGTTTAGGGTTTGAAAATACAGTAGTAAATCCATGTGTGTATGTAGGTTTAAAAGAAAACGAAGATACGGTTATAATAGTGTACGTTGACGATTTGATGATCGCATCCGCGAACTTGAGAAAACGAACGGAGAAAAACGAAAATCAATGCGACGCGATAAACGAGCCGTACCGAGAACTCGTAGGATGCTTATCTTACCAACGCGTTGTGACCCGACATTGATTTCGCGGCTAGTTTGTTAAGTAGATACTGCAACGATCCAAAACCAATACATTGGAAAGCAGCAAAGCGTGTGTTGCGATATTTAAAAGGAACGATGGTTTACGAGTTAAATTATACCAAAAATGAAAAACATGTAATTGCGTATGTAGACTCCGATTGGGGAGGAGATTTAAGCGACAGGCGATCAAGTACGGGAGATGCAGTGTACCTAGCCGGAGGTCCAATCAGCTGGAACAGCAGAAAGCAGAAAACTGTAGCACTTTCGACCATGGAGGCAGAATGTATGGCGCTCTCAGACGTAACGAAAGAAATCATTTATGTAAGAAATCTGTTAAAACATGTAGGCTACAGCGAATTAACAAATAATCCAACGAAAATTTATTGTGACAATCAAAGCGCGATCGAATTATGTAAAAATAGTGTGTATCACGGGCGTTGCAAACATATAGACATAAGATATCATTTCTTGCGAGAGGCACGCGAAAGAGGTGAGATAAGCGTAGAATATATAAGTATGAATCTTATGGCAGAGGATGTGCTGACCAAAGGACTAGCGGAAGATAAACACAATGTATGCGTTAGGTTAGACGCGCATTGCGGTAACGCGCAATGCAATGCGTTTAGTCAGTCGGCGAAATAGCTACCGAACGCATCTGTACTCGGAATGCTCTTAGATTAAATAAATCAATATATTAGTTCGTTGGGCACTTCACTTCCCACCAAAAACCCAATAGCATATCGTGGTCAACCGACTACACCAGAGAACATGCAAGAGAGAATAATTAGATCTTGTAAATCAATTCCAACAGAAACAATTGAAAGTACAAGTGATTGCCTTGTAAAACATTTAAATGTTTGTGTTACTGTTCAAGGTCATAATTTCGAACATTTAATATAATTCAAATAAAGTGATTGCACATTTTGAAATTATTGCTTTATCATTGCTTTATCATAAATTTTCTAGTTCAAGGTCATTTGAAGGTCATCATGACCACATCATTGAACTCGTCTTGACATCAGCTACAACACTGTGAAGTTAAAAATATATGGTGCTATTTAAAAATCATCGATGACCTTCAAAAGACTGAAAACGACTACACTGGGAACATTTTTTTATATCACCATATTTGTTCCCCTTAACAGTACAACTTTTCCCTCTAATATTTTCTTCTATCTCTAAGTCTAACGGAGCTATTTAGGTGGCCTGTTTCTCGTAAACCACCTGGTAGATATAATATAATTCCGATGATATTTAATTGTGTACTGAACGATGAAAGTTACTTCCTCTTATAATTATATTAACAGAAAATTAGTGTAAATATGATCCGAATTGTATCGTGTTTGGTATCACTTTAATCAGAAAAATTCCACAAATATGTTGGTGAAAGTCTTGTAAAAAAATACTTGATAATAAACAAGTTTAAGTTTTGATTTAAAGGCCTGAGCTCACGCTAGTCTTTCATCTTTCCCGAACGCTTTGACTCTCCGCGTCTCATATCAAGACAACCAGGTTTTTTGTACAGGAAAGCAGGCGCTTTCAAATGATGGTAACGTGATTTATCAAAAAAATGTATTTCTCCCCCATTCCATGTGATGTCTGGAAGTTGAATAAAATTTTTTATAACTTTCAAAGTCTTCTTTATAACGCTATAACTGTGTTAAAAAGCAACGTAGCTGACAATTTGACATCACGCTTTCAAACGATTTTTTAACGATATCGATACAACCATTTTTGCCAGTGTTATAATCACTTGTAATTGACCCAATTTCTCGGGTTCATAAAGCTAATCCATTAATTTTTTGTGGAGTGTAGTTAAAGGCTGATAAAGATTGATGTTAATTTTACTGTCATAAAGTATTATTTTACAAAGAGTTTATTTTTGTTGCATAAAATATAGCGATTTTTTGCTTGTCAAGGACGACTTTAAAACGAGGGAGGATGTTGAAGTAATGTTAGCCTGTAAGAAACACTATAGAGTATGTGAGTGAATGTGATACAAGTAAGCATGGCGTTGCGTATAAGAGATTTCATCATATGAAAATTATAATAAATGTTCTAGTTCGAGTATCTCCCGTGTACTATTATTAAAACCTTAAAAGTCTAAAAACGCACTATCACATTATGTAGATGAAAATATAGCAATCCATTTAAAAGAATTAAATAGAAACAATTGATTTTGAAATATCCCTCGCCATAACAAATACAAAAAAATAAATTTGTACTACATAACATCCCCCTTCATACCAAGTAACTTTTGTTGAAACATTTTCTTCATAGCATAATTCCCTTAAAAATTTGTCACTATATTGAGATAAAACAGACACCCTGTACACTGTGTATACTGAATTGTGGCAAGAAGTTATATAATTTATTTTATGTATACTACTAAATTAATGTGAATCTACTATTTATGTTATTCTTAATTAATTAGTGCTTATGATAAAATTTTTCGAAAGGAACCTGTATTATGTGCACATTAGGGTGGACCTTATTTTTCGACCATCTGATTTTTTTTATGCGACCCCCTAGATCTGTTCCAGATCCAAAAAAAATAAGTTCTGCAGAAGAAGAACTCAATTGGACAACAAGAAAGGGTGTCGCAATCGGTTTGAAGTTTGAAAATTTCAGTAATTTCCCTTTAATTTTACATGCAACTCAAATTTTATGTTTTAATGATAAGAGTTACTGTTATAACATAAAAATATCATCTTTTGGTTGTATAATAAGAAATTTTACTTGAAAGTTTCAACAATATTGTCAATATTTTGGTTTATTACATTACGGAGTAGAGCTATGAGCGTGACAAACGGTCGCCAACAGGCCCGAATATTCAACTTTTAAAAAAATTTCAAAATAGTTGGCCTGAAATTAATAAAAATAATTACATCCCGGGAACGCACGACTATTACGTTCTGAAACATATTAATGATATACAAAAAAAAAATCGAAATTTTTAAAAATTACACAAAAATGAGTCACCCAAGAGATGACTACAAAGAACTTTTAGAATTAGCAATAATTTTTCTTGGGGGGATTCCTTTGGGTGGCATTTCATTCAAAATGCCTGGCGCATTTCACCATGCGAGGTGGATGGCTAAAATAATATACACTTTAAAAATATTTATTTTTCGAAACGAATTTCCTCTTAACCAGGAAGAGTATAGTAGCATTAGAGATAAATGTGTATTTCTAATTAACATTTATATTGAGCCGTGGATTTTGACCCCAATGGCTGCTATGGCGCCACGTGTAGATCTAGAATTCATCAAAAATATAATTCATTACAAAAATGTTAACGAAGAAATAAGCGATGTGGCATTAAAAAAAAATTGTGAACCATTTATGGTACTTGTCACCGGAGAATGCGGCGCTATCGTTTTTTGATAAAAAAGTTTCAGTAGAAACAAAAAGATCGATGGTGCAAGCACTACAAAATGTAAACAATAATAATAATTATAAGAGATACATGACAACGACTATAGAGATTAAAAATCTTGCGAATTTGGAAATACAACATTTCGTATCATCTGAATCAAATAATTTTTTCAAACGGTTCAATATAAATTCAGATTTTCTTTTAATTGATCCAGCACTATGGGAAACTAATAATAATTATATCGAAGCGATAGGTATTATAACAAAATTAGAAGTTGTGAATGACGTTGCAGAAAGAGCAGTAAAATTAATGAAAGATTATAATTTAACGTTATGCAAAAACGAAGAAGAAAAACAATTCATATTACAAATTGTAACCGATTATAGGGAAAAATACCCAAAAATTGATAAAACAACATTAAGTACAGATTTTTAAAAATTATTTATACTCTTATTATAATTAGGCCTATAAACAAAATATTCAATTATAAGTATTTAACTGTCTTTTTCCACTTTTCCTTATATTAATGTGAGATCAAATTTTATATTTAAAAAATAAATATTAAAAATTTTGCTTAAACAAATTCATTAAACAATTTAATTTTTGCTTTGATATAATAAGAATATTACATTAAAATAGTGTTTAATGACCAGTGGGATTGAAAACATGTGTACTTTTTCATTTTTCGCAAAATTAAAATTTTTTGCATAAACAAACTCGTTGCGACACGTCTTCCCTTTGTCCGATTGACTTGAAATTTGGAGGGAATTAGTTTTTTACCGAGTAGAACAGATTGCAAGGGTCGCATCAAATGAATTTAAAAAAAAATTTTGCACAAGAGCAACTAAGGTCCACCCTAGTGCACATTCGCTTCAATACTAAAATATTGAAGTGAACATAAAATATAGCACTACAATATTAAAATTAACAAAGATTAATAAATATTAACAAAACAATTATCATTAGAATGTTCCTAATTTCGTTCGTACAACACTAAAGTAGTTTTGTATATTTCACTTGTTCATTTCTTTTCTTATTATAACACATACGCAAATAATTTTAACCCTCCACGGGCAACCTGGAGTATTTATATCTGGAGCGAAATTTCACTCTTGGATTTCCTTCTTTCCAACATTTATTTTTTCCCATTAATGCTTTAAACACTTGACGTTCCAAAACTTATATATTAAAATAGTATTATGTATAAAACAGTAAGAAAATTAGGTGTAGACATAAACCACCCAGGTTGCCTACGGAAGGTGCAAAAAATATGCTTGCCCACCAAGGGTTAATACTAAATTAAATTTTACATTACATTATATTACAGACATAATAATGATACAAGCATAAAGTATCATATTGTATAATAATAAAATAGAACAGAGAATGTTTTAGAACTTACAATTTGAATACATTCAATTATTCTAACTGTATAATTTTATTATGTTTTAAATCCTGACATACTCTTGTGTGCTGTTGAAG
Organism: Halictus rubicundus; assembly: GCF_050948215.1. NCBI lineage: Eukaryota > Metazoa > Arthropoda > Insecta > Hymenoptera > Halictidae > Halictus > Halictus rubicundus. The sequence goes on from NW_027488569.1 coordinate 749,450, forward strand.
CACTGTTATTTTAATGTGTATTAACTTACATGGACTTAATATAAAAATTTAGTGAAGAAACTGTATTACTTTGTAAATGTACAGTTAGATGGATGAATTATGTATGTAGAAAAAATATCTGTGCATATATGTGTATGCAGAACAATATGCGACAAAACATGTGGGATTCACTTCAGAAGCTAATTGTACACTTAAAAACAATGAAAAAGATTCACATAAACATATGCTCTATCTGGTTTCGTATATGGACTATAACGAATTTTGTGCACAGAGCTAACTATTTACAAAATCGCTACAAAATTGCACTGTTTACAGATATTGTCTGTTACATTTTATAGTATTTTACGAATCAGTTCAGTTCATTCGTAACAGTGCGATTTCTTGCTTGAGTTCAATAGCTCAATCACAACTGATTTACTGCCGGCATATAGACACAGGTTTTACTCTGTTCATAAAATTGATTATATCTCATCTTAAAGACAGATAGAGCATATATTTATACGAACCTTTTCCATTATTTGTATTATAGATGCACAATCACCTCCTGAAATGTCCCACAAGTTCTATTATATCCTGTATACACCTTTCCCTCAATTTACGCGGAGTATCCGTTTCACGTGGATTCGTTTTACACGAAAGTCTGTCCGTACAAAAGAAAAAATATTGGAAACAGAAGCTTTTCTCTTTCTTCGTGTTATTAAACGTTTGTTAAACATTTCTGAGTTAAAATTACAATATAAATTATAAATCTTAACAGTATGGTAAAAACGTTGCTTACTTACAGTGTACTCAATAATATACCATTGTTAAGGTTGACTGATTCTAACGTCTGAATGTTTCAATATAACATTGCCTTATCGATGCTTTTTTATTTATACCAGGCTTGTAACAGACTGTATACCAGTCCCATTCAACTATCATCCGTGCGAGCAGTGAATTTGGTTCCCCGGGCATAAGCAACTTGGTGGGCAATGAACAATGCCTGCTTTAGATGGTTCAGCCAATGACAATATTTTTCCTGCTGACATCATGTTACCCTCATCTATGCCCACGGGTATCGGTGGGCACCCTTGCAAAAGCAAGGCTTACTGAATGAGACTGCTGTATACATTTGTTACTTTTAAAACTTCTAGGAAAATATATTTTCTAACCGCGTAAATTAAGATTGTGCTAAAAACTACTGCGTAAATTGTGTTATAATTTACCATGATAAAAGACACTCACGTAAACAAAGTACTGCGTAAATTGAGGGACGGATGTATATACCATATGCAGGATGAACCAAAATTCATAGTACAAATGAGGTCCGAAAGATGTAATTAAAAATCCATTTGTGAGATGCACACCTAACTGATGACTGATGTTACCGATTTCACTGGAAACCGTTATCATGATTGTTTTTGTATACCATATAGTGTCAGGCATTGTGCATTATCAAAATATTCTCTGTAAACAGTTGCATATTAACTATAAATAAAAAATCAATCTGACATTTGATGAATTAAAAATACAAAATACATTGCCAGTAGTTTGTTATAACTGAAATTGTGGAATCTCACTTTGTATGCGGGAGAATAGTCAACATTCTAAACAATATATCTAAACCAAAATAAATTGAACTGAGAAGTAATAAACTAATTAAGATTAGAAGTTTTGATTCATCAGTATAAACTTGTTGTTTTTATTCATAAGCCTTAATAATTAATACACCACCTCTGTTAACAATTATTTAACAGAACTAAGAATTCATAGCAAACTATGCCTAACATTATGGAATGCACAAGACTATTCATGGTAATAGTCTGTAACAAAATGTGTATCACAAATCACCAGTTAGGCCAGGATGACACGAGTGCTTAAACGATGTCTGTTGCGACAGATGATATTTTGTAAGGATATACATGTTCACCGCACACGAGCCTTGCTTCTTTTGTGTCAGTAGGCAAAGAAAGTGCAGAAAATATGGACACGTGTGATGTTGTAGGCAAAAGAGAAAATTGTCGGTGCATCCCATAAATATGGAACGACACTGCATTTTTTCTGTTCCTGTCTTTGTAATCCTCATTAAAGGTATTCCAAATTACTCCTCTTTTTTTTTATTGTGCTAATTAATATTTCTGTATGAATATAATAAGCCATGATTTTAAAGAAACCAATAATGAAATCCAATTCAGAGCTGACTGTCCGGCGCAAATTGGGATGCAATGGATGACGGATTTGTGTGACCTGTTACATTCTTGGTATACAATTATGTTATTCTTAATTTTCATCTTTTGAACAGTACTATAACTCTGACCCTATTTAAAGCACGAATTTTGGTCCATCCTGTATATAATAATTTGTAATGCATAAAACGATCCAAAGCACGTAATTGTTATGTAAATTTGACCCGAGGAATGTATACCATTAAAAATATCTGAAAATACTAAAGGTACTTAATTTCATTTATTAAGAATATTAAAATAAATGTAAAACATGTAATAAAAACCGGGTCCTTTTCAAGGCCCCAGAGGCCGAAAATAAACTACATATACCCTCAATCAAAGGAATAAAAACACATGTTAGAAACTGTAAAAAAACTTACTGTTTTTCACACACTTGTAGACATTCGCTTCGCAGTTAAATTTATGTAATGCTTCTCGTTCTTGGATACGGAAAATTTTATTAATCCAAGTCCGAGGTTTTTGTCCTCTTCTTTCTGGATAAAGATCAGTTTCGTTTTCCAATATATCATCATTTACGTTCGAAACTGGTTCGTTTCGATTATCTTCGTTTATAAAAGTCATATTAATGTACACAAATGTAATTTGTATGATCGACTGATAATAATAAAGAGTTAAAAAGTAATAAATGAATACACGATATCTTCTAATTTATAGATTGTGTTTTTATTGTTGTCGATATAAAGCACGTGTTAAAGAATCAGTTTATTCAAATGTACAGAATCTTATTAGGTAAGTAATACCACAGACGAGGTATAGGAGTAGACCAATCACCATATGGGGTTTCGTGTCTCACATGTAAACAACTGGTTTTCTTACGCCCTCTACGCTGACGAACGATAAATGTTGGAACTAGATCCACAAAAATGATCAAATCTGGTCAAATACAAATGATTGACGAGTTATGTCACCGACGAGATATATATAAAGACTGCCAGCCTTACGGGAGAATGTGTCGCTCGAAAAATGCGGTGTTTTCTACCGCCCTCTAGGATAGATTTTGGCTGGAGTAAGAAACAGAAGGCCAACGACGGTATCTCGTCGGTGCAGAAGACCACTAAGGAACTTCTCGTCGGTGAGAAGGTGAATCATCACGGAACCATAGCGATTATCAAATGTTACATTCTCCGACAAACGTATTCAAATTAAACAGATATTTTTTTTAGTGTTGCTTTTTAAGATTTAAAATATTAAAAGTAAAACTAATATCAAGGACGAAAAATTCGTACAAATATTTTACGTAAGAAATTATTAAAGCATAATTTTAGGGAAATCAATTTCTACTTCCATATGAGATATCTTAATTTGTAATTTAAAAATATTTCATGAACAAGCATTATTTCCTTACACTTTTTTTTATAGATAATTGTTCCAAGAATCGATCTGTGGGAACAGAAATATGTTGAAAACCAGAGTAGCGTTTATTTAACGTACTATTCCGAATAGTATAGTTTGAGAGAGAATCACGTGGATGAATTAATATAATATAAAATAATATAATTGTAGGAGCAAAGATAGGAAAATTTTTATTGAAATAGACATTTCAAACCGCGAATAAAAGATAAAAAAATGATTTCTTACGCGTCAAATAAAAATAATTATGTTATCTCTATTCCACACGTAATGAATTTATTCGACGAAAAAAGATTTTTTTTTTAAGACCGACCAACAGCCTAGAATGTAAGCAGATGGAGAATCCAGCATTATTGGCAATTTATGCTTTTATGTTTTTAATCAGAACAATATTGTTAAGACGAATGAGTTGTAGAGCTTATATCCCGATCAAAATGAGTCCAAACACGACATCATTTGGTCTGTCTTTAATGAGATTGTAATTTTTATCGTAACATTACGTATCAGTGAAACTTGTTCGACTACACCCGAATTTGACCTCATTTTCATGAGGAAAATCCCCACCATTCGATCGTCACAATTTTATGAGGATATATTGAACAATCTAAAAGTTTAAACTTTCATTCGTGCGCGATTCTCCATCCGTTTACATTGTATGTCATCTGTCATCGTTGGGTCTTTGAAGCTCAGCGCTCGGCAAAAGTTATTCGAAGATTTATTCGAAGCCTTCGAATAAAAGATACAGATAAAAGATGAAAAAATGATTCGAAGTTCAAATAAATCCGCTTCGAATAAAAAAAATTATCTTTTGTAAGAAAGTACTAGGAAGATAGATAACGCGATATCGTTAAATTAAATAAATGTGGGCGTATTACAAAATACTATGAATCTTTATTCGCGACAACCGTACACGACGACAGTCAGAATAAGAATGTCCTGCTGTCCCAAAAATCCTCAGCCGTGAGAACGCCTTCGACAGTATGCCTCTTTGTTTGACACCTCCAAGCTAAAGGACTTTCCCTTGGGAAAGGGCAACGCGCTGACAAAAACCACATGGCCTGCCTCGACCGTTTGCTTACTTCGATTTTTCTAACACTTTTTTCGTCGGATAAATTCTCGTCGAATAAAATTATTTATCCGATACTCGTCGAATAAAGATACTTTTTTTATTCGAACCTTCGAATAACGAATAAAGATAAAGTATCTTTTATTCGAATCGGCATTTAAATAATTTTTTAACTAAATAATGCTCAACTCTGCCTATGGCACACCAAAATCACTGGCATTCAAACGGAGAGAATATCCGTCTCCGATATAATGTTGCACGGAGAAGCGGACAGCGAAACTCGAGAACCGTCGTCGCTGAGGAGCGGGCCACACATTGGCTGCTATATCGGTGTGAGACCAGAAGACCACTACTAATCCAATTACAAAACTTCTTTATCTTTCGTTATTTTTTTATGAAACTGTTACCAACATATTCGTGGCATTTTTCTGATTAAAATGAAACCAAATATGATATAATTCCGATGATATTTACTTGTGTAATGAACGATTGAAGTTTCGGACGCGAAGAAGGACAGCGAATGAAAAGAAAGAGACGCGGAGAGTCCTTCTCGCCTCGAGTTCCACTGCTCGCTTTTCGCCGCTTTGCACAGTGCGGACAAATTGCCGAATTTCGGGCAAAAGTCTAGATGTGGTTACTAATGTATATGTATTGACAATTACTGACAGAAAATGAAATTTAACAATACAATTATTGAACAAGATTCAGTTTTGTGGGACTGTAGCGTGTGAAGTTTTTAGCCGGACAGCCGGGGTTCAAATCCTGCCTACTAACAATACAATTATTGATTATACATAATGTTTATTGCTTATAAAATATAAAAAATATAAAATGTAAAGAAACAATACTGTAAGGTATAAAAAATAGCAAACAATACAATTATAAATAAAACTTAAAATGACTTTGACACTTTTCAAAACTTTTTTATTTAAATTCGCAATAAAAATTTAAAATATGTGTCTTTTCCTCTATGTTAGTGATACACAAACTGAAAATTTCATCGAAATCGGTTGACGGAGAAAAAACAACGTGCATTGCAAGATATAAGAATCTGTGTATCTGTGCGTTTGTATGTACAATTAGCAATAATACTGCCACCAAATAGCATTATATGGATATGATCCGTCGAAAGTTAGTTTCATTACTTAACACTTTTATTTCGTTACTACCTCTACTTGAATAATTGCAGTCCAGCATTAGAAGTGGTATTATCGGTTAAATAAGTAAAAAAATTAATTTTCTGTTTTTTACTACGGATCACAATAAGAACGATTGAATTTTGTCATTACTTGAATATTGTATTTATTCTTTTTTTTTATTCTATAACTATTACAGAATATATTTTGTTGAATAATCATTATTTTATAAGTATCGCAAGAAGTTCCAAATTAACTAATTACACCTATAAATTATCGATTATAAAATAATGATTACAATGGTGAACAATATGGAAAATAAGAAGGCAATAAGAGTGTAATGAAATTATACAATAAAACATAATTATTTTCATTCTACGCATTATACGTTTATTTATTTCCTCTATCACTGACGTTTTTTCCGTAATTCACGAGCAAATGTTCTATTTAGGTAGCGAGCGCGGTATGTTTAGCGATGTTGGTATTTGAGATCAGTGATAGTTCCACGTTCTTAGTTCCACAACCGACGAGAGTATCTCGACATTGGGGCCGTTACCGACCGCTCCCAGTACCCACCTGGGACTAGGCCTGCAGCCAAGCTCGCATATGCGAGCCGAGCTCGGGTCGAGTCGAGCCGGGACTCGCTTTTCGAGTCGAGTCGAGTACTCGCACGATGCGAGCTGCTCGCACCGATGCGAGCTACTCGCAACGATGCGAGCTACTCGCACCGATGCGAGCTATCCGCACCGATGCGAGCTGCTCGCAACGAAGCGAACGGCTCGAAATAAAATCAGGCGTAAAATGACATGATGCGAGTTACAGCGGGAAGATCAGCACATCGATATTATCAAGCATTTTAGTATATTGACAATGCTAAATGTTTGCGATGTTTTATTATATATTTTGATAGTGAAATGTTGATTCAGAATTTGTATAACCCTTATTGAAAATAATTATGCAATAACAACTATTTCCTAGATTTATGTAAATAACTAGATGTGAAGAACGGTATTTTATATATTCCTTTATATTATACTCCGGTTCAGTGTACAGTCGTAAAAATGTATTGTCGCAAAATTGTTTATAATGTTGAAAATTAACGTTAAACTTCGTTAAATAGTTTTTGAAGGAATGGATATATAAATATTGTATAATATTGATATGTATTTGTACGCATTCGTGCCAATATGTGCCAGTCTACAACCTTTCACACAAGTTGGAAGTTCCAACAGCCTGTCATTCGGTACTGTGCACGTATAGGTGATAAGATTTAAAAGGACATAGCCGATTAAGATGGTCAAAACAATTGGAACCGCAAAAAGATTCCATTTCAAACAGTATTGATTTTCCGGAAATGACAGAAGTAGATTTCAAAATTCTTTTCACGGAATCTTACCAATTTTCACAAGCAATTTCATATCTGGCGGAAATCGTGGACGAACACAATAATATAAATATTCATTGCCTAATCAATGTTACTTCAATATTTTTAAAACATTAAAAAAATATTGTTAAAATCACACGAATAAATAGTATAAGAAATTGAAAAAATAAAGATGATGTATGGGAAAAAACATTTACCACCGACGGGATAAGAACCCCAGCGTATCCGCTCCTTAGTTCGACGTCCGGCGATGTTACAAAACTTTACGAACATTCTGGTATATATCACACAAAATACAATTTATTCTTACTCTTAAATCACATTTCTTAGGTCAAACAATTACTTGTTTCAATTTAATAATGCTAAAAATTACTCAATATATATCTGCGATAAAACCAACAAGTGTAACTTTTCTCCTAATAGCAAAAACGTCGAAAAAATTCGGTTTTTATTGTTTTTTGACGATGATGTCCCACAACAAAAAATCTAAAAAAAATTGACGACACTGCCTGTTATAGTACTTTAACAAGGAACTAAACAGTAGAATAGCATGTTTTCACATTTTTGAGAAATCTGCATTTTCCGATTTTTTGGAGGTTTTTCATTTTTTTACGACCACAGTTTGTAACAAAAAAATCTGAAAAAATTATCAAAAGTCAGCCTTAGAATCCAAAATATGTCACATTTTATCAGAATTTTAGAGAGCATCAGAGTGCGGAAAATACGCGGAGAAGCGCGAAATCTAATTTACCCTGTAACTAACCTCATGGGCAAGATAGGGGGTTGAAATTTTACTCAGAGCGGTTTTTCTTAGTCAGCTTTCGAATGGTTCATTAATCATTGAAAAACCTCTAAGGGCAGTTTTGACCATAAATCGGATAGGCCCTTTTAAAAGGATCTGATGTCTACGTTCAACACTCGTCATACTTTCTGTTTAGTTAATATTTTAATGTTTGTAAAAAGTTTACCGATTTTCATCTCGAAATCTTTTTTCAATTTGCAATTGTTGGCTCTTCTGCGTGGATAACAGTCAATCTTTTATACGATGGTCCAAAATCATGCTAACTACCAAATAATTCGTAGTGGCAGCAAAGTTAAATCTACTTCCTAGCTCGACAATTAACGCAATTATATAACGCAATTTTTCCTGAGTTTTCATTACATGTCATCTAGTAAATTAATCTATCTAGTTTGGCAGAAAAGCTGAAGTCGTTTGGTCGATTTATAAAAAAAGTTATTCTGATTTAAAGTGTCTGCCATCAATTATGAGACTGACTGCATAATGTATAACGAGAAGCGGCCGCACGTTTCTCGCTAAGCAACTCCATGTTTATAATTGTGCAGTGTGAAAATGGTTTACTGCCTTTTTGGTTCGTTAACTCGACCATTTCTTCTAAAAAGTGTACTTCCGTACAATGGGACAGTAGGGCTCTCATCAGCGACGTAAGGTTTATGGCCGGCTCGCCTGCACGCGCCCACTTCGATCATCCGCTCTGGGTATTTGATCTACCTGCACGCGTATGCGTTTCGCTCTTTCCTCCCCATCGAGTCACTAGCTCGTTATTCATTATCGAAAAATATAAAAGTCTAAGACAATCTATTCTCAGGTTAGTTAGCCCAGATTCTGTTAAACAGTTTTTCTCAGCTTGCCAGAATTCAGTCTTTTGACCTTTGGTGCGAGTACCAGTGTGGCGGCCTGTGCAAAGAGCACGCCGACGAACCGCCAGCATACATTGTAGACGCGGCGGCGACCTCGTATAAATACACATCAATATTGTACAATATTTATATATCCATTCCTTTCAAAAACTATTTAACGAAGTTTAACGTTAATTTTCAACATTATAAACAATTTTGCAACAACACATTTTTACGACTGTACACTGAACCCCGGAGTATAATATAAAGGAATATATAAAATACCGTTCTTTACAGATCACAGCTAGTTATTTACATAAATCTAGGAAATAGTTGTTATTGCATAATTATTTTCAATAAGGGTTATACAAATTCTGAATCAACATTTCACTATCAAAATATATAATAAAACATCGCAAACATTTAGCATTATCAATATACTAAAATGCTTGATAATATCGATGTGCTGATCTTCCCGCTGTAACTCGCATCATGTCATTTTACGGGTGATTTTAAGGGCCAGTTTTCCCAGGTGGCCTTGAACAGTCGATAGTACCGCTATAACGGCCACTCGAAGAAGCTAAATAGTAACATTTTCGTCCAGTATGGGGAGCTGGGTGCACTTTCCACATTCAGTGTCGAGTGGCATTTTCCGAGTATCCTCTCTGATTCGATCGCATGATCTCTGACAATAGATGCGATCTGAGCATGCGTGGTCGACATCGTAAACGACGGCGCTGCCGTAGCTTCGTTCGAACAACCGTGTCGCGGCACACTCACACACCACCAAGTCGGCGTGTACGTGTACCGATGAGACTAGCAAGGGTCCGGGATGCCGCGAATCATTCCTCGATAATGCAAAGATGGGGCTTATCAGTAGTCAAAAGCGCTAGATAAAAGATAAATCTAGAGCGCTCGCCATCAAACAGGTCCGACTCTTGCATTTTCGAGCAACATTTTGCATTATTCGGTCGCATGGTGCCTGCCGTAGCTTCGTTCGAACAGCTGTGCCTCGGCACACTCACACACCGCCAGGTCGGCGCGTACGTGTACCTACGAGAATAGCAAGGGTCCGGGATGCCGCGAATCATTCCTCGATAATGCAAAGATGGGGCTTATCAGTAGTCAAAAGCGCTAGATAAAAGATAAATCTAGAGCGCTCGCCATCAAACAGGTCCGACTCTTGCATTTTCGAGCAACATTTTGCATTATTCGGTCGCATGGTGCCTGCCGTAGCTTCGTTCGTACAGCTGTGCCTCGGCACACTCACACACCGCCAGGTCGGCGCGTACGTGTACCTACGAGAATAGCAAGGGTCCGGGATGCCGCGAATCATTCCTCGATAATGCAAAGATGGGGCTTATCAGTAGTCAAAAGCGCTAGATAAAAGATAAATCTAGAGCGCTCGCCATCAAACAGGTCCGACTCTTGCATTTTCGAGCAACATTTTGCATTATTCGGTCGCATGATGCCTGTCAGAGAGGCGATCTGAGCACGCGTGGCCGACATCGTAAACGACGGCGCTGCCGTAGCTTCGTTCGAACAGCCGTGCCTCGGCACACTCACACACCGCCAGGTCGACGTGTACGTGTACCGATGAGAATAGCAAGGGTCCGGGATGCCGCGAATCATTCCTCGATAATGCAAAGATGGGGCTTATCAGTAGTCAAAAGCGCTACATAAAAGATAAATCTAGAGCGCTCGCCATCAAACAGGTCCGACTCTCGCATTTTCGAGCAATATTTTGCATTATTCGGTCGCATGGTGCCTGCCGTAGCTTCGTTCGAACAGCCGTGCCTCGGCACACTCACACACCGCCAGGTCGGCGTGTACGTGTACCTACGAGAATCACAAGGGTCCGGGATGCGACCGAATAATGCAAAATATTGCTCGAAAATGCAAGAGTCGGACCTGTTTGATGGCGAGCGCTCTAGATTTATCTTTTATCTAGCGCTTTTGACTACTGATAAGCCCCATCTTTGCATTATCGAGGAATGATTCGCGGCATCCCGGACCCTTGCTATTCTCGTAGGTACACGTACGCGCCGACCTGGCGGTGTGTGAGTGTGCCGAGGCACAGCTGTTCGAACGAAGCTACGGCAGGCACCATGCGACCGAATAATGCAAAATATTGCTCGAAAATGCAAGAGTCGGACCTGTTTGATGGCAAGCGCTCTAGATTTATCTTTTATCTAGCGCTTTTGACTACTGATAAGCCCCATCTTTGCATTATCGAGGAATAATTCGCGGCATCCCGGACCCTGGCTATTCTCATCGGTACACGTACACGTCGACCTGGCGGTGTGTGAGTGTGCCGAGGCACGGCTGTTCGAACGAAGCTACGACAGCGCCGTCGTTTACGATGTCGGCCACGCGTGCTCAGATCGCCTCTCTGACAGGCATCATGCGACCGAATAATGCAAAATGTTGCTCGAAAATGCAAGAGTCGGACCTGTTTGATGGCGAGCGCTCTAGATTTATCTTTTATCTAGCGCTTTTGACTACTGATAAGCCCCATCTTTGCATTATCGAGGAATGATTCGCGGCATCCCGGACCCTTGCTATTCTCGTAGGTACACGTACGCGCCGACCTGGCGGTGTGTGAGTGTGCCGAGGCACAGCTGTTCGAACGAAGCTACGGCAGGCACCATGCGACCGAATAATGCAAAATATTGCTCGAAAATGCAAGAGTCGGACCTGTTTGATGGCGAGCGCTCTAGATTTATCTTTTATCTAGCGCTTTTGACTACTGATAAGCCCCATCTTTGCATTATCGAGGAATGATTCGCGGCATCCCGGACCCTTGCTAGTCTCATCGGTACACGTACACGCCGACCTAGCGGTGTGTGAGTGTGCCGAGGCACGGCTGTTCGAACGAAGCTACGGCAGGCATCATGCGACCGAATAATGCAAAACGTTGCTCGAAAATGCAAGAGTAGGACCTGTTTGATGGCGAGCGCTCTAGATTTATCTTTTATCTAGCGCTTTTGACTACTGATAAGCCCCATCTTTGCATTATCGAGGAATGATTCGCGGCATCCTGGACCCTTGCTATTCTCGTAGGTACACGTACACGCCGACCTAGCGGTGTGTGAGTGTGCCGCGACACGGTTGTTCGAACGAAGCTACGGCAGCGCCGTCGTTTATGATGTCGACCACGCATGCTCAGATCGCCTCTATTGTCAGAGATCATGCGACCGAATCAGAGAGGATACTCGGAAAATGCCACTCGATACTGAATGTGGAAAGTGTATTGTGTTTCCCCGGTGCTTTTCGGAAGTACAGCCCGAGATATAATTTAAGTTGGTTGGGGTTAGGTTGTTGAGGGGGCGGAGTCGACTCAATGATCTGTTTATGTTTCTTCCGATAGAAATGCGATACGCACGCCTCGGAAGTGCACGTATAGGCAAAATTCAATGTGTAGTAGCTGCAGTTTTCCGCGAATATCTCCGAAAATATGGCTGAGCCGCGGTTACGTGTGTAGGAAAAAGTTGTTCAGAATGTTGAGTTTTGCATACCCATCAAGTTTCATCTCGATCGGCCACCGGTGCCTTTCGGAATAATATCCAATAATTGTTTAATACAAAGAGGGATATAATCCGGTGTAAGTTAAGAAGTAATATCATTGATCTTCTAAGCAGTAATATCATTGACTAAGTTAAGAAATAATATCATTGATTAAGTTAAGAAATAATATCATTGATCGAAAAGCAAAAAATCATTTATTACATAGGAATGCAGATATCGATAGAAATACAGATATAGTAAATATGTTCCAGTGTTCAAATCCTGACGACTAACGCATTTTTTAAAAATTTTATTATGTTTTATCATTGTATATTTATATTATCAATTTAAATCGATTAAATTTCAATATTATGATAAGTACCGATTTCATTTTGATAAAACATAGCAGGCCGCCGAAAATGATCGGAAAGTAGTAAAATATATCACCTAGCAATTCCATTTAAATTATATAATCAACACGGATCAGACAGGATGTCAGTATCAATCAACGTTCGAAATTACGATAACATAAAAGGGAGAAAAGACCGCACTGGTTCAAGTAAAGGTAGATGAACTTATGTCACATCACACAAACGTAACAGTAACTTGTTCGAAATCCGGAAAATTAACACAGGATATTTATAAAGATTTCATAAAATTTAATATATATATTTGATATGTAAATAATAATGTATAATAATAGTAAATAATCCTGTTGTTAGTAAATAAATACATGTTATTTATAATTCAAAATGCAATTTTATGCGTGAAATTTAATCGATTAAAATTAATAATATAAATAGACAATGATAAAACATAATTTAAAAAAACGAACCCTGGTCGTTCAGCTGAAAACTTGACACGCTACCGTCGCGCCACACCAATTCTTGTAGTCTAGAAAAAATACGGCATTATATAAGAAATAATGAAACTTTAATCGTCAATATCTCGAAAACTGTAGAGTATCTGCCCCTATAATGGTATATATTCGTGAACAGGAGAACGAGATCTATAAGTGTGCAAAATTTCAACAGAATCGGTGACCCGAAGGTCGTGGCCTCTCCTTTTAGCCTTGGAATCAGGCCTCTGGAAGTTGCGAATGCGTTTGCTTGTACGGTCTGATTTGCAATTCAATGTCGATTGTTAGCGTGCCATAAAACTCCAGATGTGACACAGTAGGGAAGTGCGGGCCGGCTCGTGAATCGGGCACTCGAATCGGGACACATCGAGCGGTTCAAGCCTTTCGGACGACCCATGAACCGACTTCATCGAGCGCGTTCGAAAACAATCGGACAAGTTTGGGCGAACGAGTTATCGCAATACCCAAGATTCAACTCTGCGTTCTTTTTAAATAGATAAATCTTTTTTTGAAATAGATAATGGTAATAACAGTATTACATTTGTAACTTATAACGTGATTGTTAATATATTTGATTTTTTTAATAACTACATTGGGTATATTCGGCAAGTATGTGCGTAATCTTTATTTGTATTAAATAATGCACGTTTCACGTGAAAAACTTAAAAGACAATATTTCCGGCATTCTGACGGATTTGTTTCGAATGAACTTACATATAAATCGATAATATCATTAACTCCTTACGGATGTTATTATTATCTGCTATATGGCTTGCTTAATATCGTGTTATTTAACTTACTGAACTAACATTAACCTTACGTAAATTGTGCAACTCCTACTGACTCCGTGAATTCATTTTCTCACGTAAGCCTCGCAGGATACTGCACAAAAATCCCTTGTTCAAGGATCTTTCCCCGAAACTTGTATCGCCTTTCTCCTGAGTGTCTGCCTGCGATGTGTCAATTGTCATTGAGTGGAGTACGGCTGGTGTGTCATCCCGCTTCTAGACCCGTACCCAAGCCCGTAACGAATTCTTAGGGCCAAGCATGCCAATAAATAAGTAAAAAATGACAGTGTCCCACTGGATCGTAACGCAGATCCAGACATGATGTCTAGACAATTCTAGAAAAATATAATATTAAGTTCCCTACGTTTCAATTTAAACAAGATAAGTTAATTTTTAAGGTAAGTTAAATTACAATCAAAGTAAATACTTTTGTCTACACGTATAACTCCACACAATCAAATTGTACAAAAACTTCAACAGCTTACAGCTGGCAAAAATTATTCGAAGAAAATTATTCAAAGCGTTTGAATAGCAATACGGATAAAACCAATGAATACAGATCAAATTATATCGTGTTTAATGTCATTTTAATCAGAAACACTCCACAAATAGGTTGATAGAAGTCCTATAAAAAAATAATCAAAAATAAAGAAGTTTTGTAATTTGATTGGGAGTAGTTTCACACCGATATACCTGTTCTCGCCTCGGATCGCGCGGCTGCCGTTTATTGCACCGCTGGGCGACCGAGGTGGCACAAGCTTCTGGGCCTGGGCCGACGCACAGTGCGGACAAGTCGGCACATCTCACTACATTTTTATTTGACGATGCACGAAAATTTCCTTTGGCAGAACTCTTTATTAGCAGGAAATGCATATTATTATTCATTTAAAAATCATTTAACAATTTTTTTTTATGCTGTTACGTTGCCCTGATTTTCGGGCCCGTCCGACGGGAGAAAACCTGGGCAACGGCGGGTGTTTACAGGCCGTGAGGGCGGGCCACGCTCGGCCGCGCGATACGTGGTCCACCCGTGACAAACGGTATATCGTAGGCTTGATTTTCCCGACGGATCCTACAAGGTTCGGGACTTGAAACGGGCGCCAGACGCTCGCAAGTGTCACACGAACAATTCGTAACGAACGCGAGACGCGAATTATAATACCGAACCTACGAGAACCACGCGAGAGCCTGAATAGCGGCGGCCTGGGCCAGGATTCTACGCGGAGGGAATACGGGACATTTCCCGCGGCGGAAAGGTTTCTCACAATGAAGCGTACACGAGTGTGGGCTTCGAGTTAACATTTATTGGATCCGGTCTTTACAAGGAGCTGCCGGGATCGCCCGGCAGCGGTGTAATCGAAGCCCGCGCGATTTTACAAGTTTGTACGACAGGTAGACGTTCGCTCGCGCTTTTTGCACCCGGATATGCCTTTCTACGCGTCGAACTCGATCGCGGGCGCGATGTACGGCAGCCTCTATCGACAATTAACCGGTCGAGAAGCGACCGGGTTCCGATGGAATACGCGGCAGCAAATTCTAATCGACTGTGGCCGTCGGAAGTAGTCGGAAACGGCGATACGGCATCCGTCGCGTTGTCCCACCGTGGGACATCGCCAGGTTGGCCACATTCACCAAAAATCGGCCACGGTACGAGTCCCCCGCGGATCCGCGACTCCGCGTTACAAATCCGGCGACGTACAACCGTAACGAGACGGTCACGCGGCCCCCCGCTGTCCGGCCGGATCCGCGTTCAATCAACCTGTCCGTGTACCGACCGACGGCCTCACCTCCTACGCAATTCTATCCTGATCGCGATTTACGGCGGCCTTGGTTACGTCTTTTCGCGACGCGAAGTGCGACCGATTCACCAAAACGCTACCGAGCCAACGCGAAAATAAATGTGGTGCGGAAGCCTGATCGGCACTTACCACTCGGCCACGTGGTCTAAGTTGGCTTCGCTGTCCTCGTGTTCGGCAGCCTTCTAAAGTGGTAAGCCTCGGCAGCAACTACGTTTTCCAAAAGTACTGTGATATTTACGCACTCGTAAAACGACTACCCCGTATTTCGGCAACACAGTGACCTACTTCGCGAAGACTCGCCAATGCGGAAGCGAGGCGTCCCCCACTATCCTAGTTTTCCTCGACGTTCCCTCGACGGACTGTTGCAGCTTTCCGGGACGAGGCGGCGACGAGGTCGAGATGATCAGGCCCGTAATTCCTCGGCGGCGCCTCCGGGTTGACAAACCCGGGCTCGGTGTCCTTCCCGATGTTCGTCTGCAGGGTGTCCCTTGTAGCCGTCCCCTGAGCACTTCTCCTTGGATCTTTCGCGCTCCTGGGAGAAGGGAAAAGAATCCGGGCCCCCCTGGGGCCCGGCCACGGACCTGCAACTTCTCGTCGCGCCAAGTGGTGCGGCGTTTAAACCGCGTTAAACTCCAACCTGGAATCTCGGATGCTCCCAGGGAGATCGATCACGACAGCCGTTATCGCGGCGGCGCTGCCAAAGGGCGGCCCGGTCTTTCGACCTAAGATCTGAGGGACGTGGACAAATTTGCCACGTCACAATGCCTAAAAATAATTTTTTTTTCAACTTATTAATTTTATTGTTAAATTTAATTTTTTGTGACTAATTACCATTGCATATGCATTAGTAACCAAATTTAGATTTTTGTAAAAAAATTTGGCCATGGAAGCACTCTCTAAAGTGCCAAAAATCGAAAAATGTTATATTAACTGTAAATGAGTGTGCAATAATAATTCTGTGTAATGGAAAGTTCTTACCAAGGAATATGCATTCTTTATACATTTAATAAAGTAGATTTATTTTTTGTACAAATTTTCAACGGTGGTTTTATTTGTTAATTGTTCTTCTTTAAATATGGATGGTACTATGGTATTGAGTTGTAAAAGAGTGTTAAATAGAGCTGCAATGCAACCCATAAAAAATTAGTAGAACGGTGAAATAAAGAGTAAACTAGAATGTTTTCGAGTAAAATTATTTAAAAATAGTTCTAATATGTTTCCAAAGTCATCTAGTAAAAATCTTATAGTGCTGAGGTGGAAAAAATATTCATTCATGAAAGAAAAATTTTTTAAATTAATAATAACAGTAGGTAAATATATGAAAAAATTTAAGATAGTGTTGATGACAATAGCTCATTATTAAATTAACATTCAGGTTGGTCGCTTTTAAACTTCGATATGAAATCTGTATTTGTTCGAATTTTTCAGGGGTTTCCATTTTTTACAACTAGAGTTTGCAACTACAAAATTGGAAAAAAATAAAATACGTATCATTACAATTAATATTATATTTAATTTATATTAATTAGAGATTTTGTAACAATTGTTTTATTTCATGTAAAACAATTAAGCTGTACGTTCTAATCCTGGTTAAAACAATAAAGTGCGTTCGGTTTTATGCTAAAAGACGGCCCGGTTCTGTGCCATGCTAAAACGGCGATGTCACGAAAGTGGGAACGCCGAAACCCCGAGCGTGAGCACTCTCCTATCCTCTCTGGTACGGCCTACCGTTCTCGCACACGGGTGTAAACAAGTGTAAATCTAACCCGCCGATGAGAGCAAACCTAACACTAACCTAACACTCGCTCAACAGGGGCAAGCTAACCCTTTTTCATTGAATGAAAAGGTATTCTGAAACAAAAACTGCGTGTTTCGATTAATAATTGAAAGAGAGGTGCCTTGAAGGTGAAGATGGGCTAAGAGTAAACAAGGAGAGCATTGAAGGACCTTCGACTCATCCCGGGGTAGCCTAAACTAAATTCAGACACAATTCAATTAAATACACAAGTTTTTATGACTAGCAAGTCTTAAATTCTATTTTAAAATGTTATCGTAAAGTTATAAATGAGCAGTTATTAGCTCGATATTATTCTCTATTTGTAAGATTACTATAAGTTCTTACAAATAGAGAATAATACCGATTGCCCAGGTCTCACCACGAGGAGGTTGCTGCACAAGAGACCCGAAAGGAAAAAGGATAAACTAAATTTCGCTATAATGGAAAAGATTACTTTTCCACAGAAAGAAATGTTCACTTTTTCCATTTAGCGTATGTCGAGCAATTATTGCGGTGCAAAAGGTGTGAATCGGAGAAGAAGTCTCCACAGCCTTCTGCTGTGTCGGAGTTAACAATCGGGTCGAGCAAAGTGAAGTTAGGGCAATAATTACTCGACATATTTACAACCACGATCTTAAGAATTAAACTAATTCTAACTTACAATTACTACGATGTTATCGTCGATGCGTTGTTTGATGTGTTCTCTTCGTTCGACGACCAAGATGCTCAGCTGTTGGATTTCAGCTGAAACAGACTAACAATAATTAGACACGATGTTATTGACGTCTTCGTTTGTTGTCGATGTCGTTGACGTCTTCGGTCGATGTGTTGTCCTCCGTCGATAACAAAGATGATGACCTGTCGTACTCCAGCTGAAGCAGACAAATCATAATTAGTCACAATTCCATAGAGGTACAAAAATAGAAGGGAACGATGACAAGAGACGAAACGTTGACATGAAGAAACGACGAAATACAACTCTAAACCCCGTACACGAGGACGGCCTACCTAACACGCACAAGAGTGCGAATCTAACCGGCTCACGAGAGCCAAGCTAAACCCCGCACACGAGTGCGGCCTAACCGACAAGAAATCAAACAACTGAAATGGCGCTTCGGGTCGCCCCGGGTTCGCCAATACCTATACCCATAAGAGCTGACCAATGTGAGCGGAGACGGCTTCCAGGAACCGCTGGCCGACCTCGAGCCAGCTTAAGGTGGACCAGGGTTGGCCAGTGATGTCCACTGCAGCTCTGTAGAATCCCTGGTCAACTCGAAGGTAGGCGAGAGTAGGCCAGGGTGGTCAGGGTGCGCCAGGGCAGTTCTGGAGAACCTCTGGTCAACTCCAAGGTCCTTCGCCCCTCTGGTCCCGCAGCACTTCCGCTCCCACCTGAGTGCGCACCTCGACTGACGAACTGAGCGCGGCCGCCGAGATCAGGTGCGCGGTACGCGGTGCGCAACTCCCCCACCCCAAACTAACTTCGCTAGATTTCCATCGCCGCGATAGTAATTATCATGTGTCACTATTATAATTTTAGTATTTTAAAACACTAAATTACTATGTAAAATGAATATTTTAAACATATCTATTTGTTTGCAGGTGCACGTTTCGCAGTCTTCCAATCGAAAATTGGTCTGATAAAGATCATTCGTGATTATAAGGTCGACGTATGCGAACAAACTGTCATCCCATATAAAATTAATCCGCGCGTCTTTGTCTTAGCTCCAGACCATCCTATAACTTTGAAAGTCACAAAAATACAATCATAAGAGAATGGTTCGTTGTTTTACCATATTATGAGCAATTAAAACTACCTTATTGTACATATTATAAGTAATGTAGTCGAAACTCGATTTATTATTATTATTAGTAAGTATGCAAATTAAAGTTTATTTATAAATTGTTATAATACGGAATGAACAGAATCCATAGCGTATTTGTTTTATAATTGGTCGATGTACATATTGTGACATTGCAAAACTTGCGACGTCACTTTCCTGCTTATAACGACTTTTCGGAGGGACCGAACCGCCTTCTTTCGAGCCGTACGGTCGCTCGCAGGATTAATGTCAACGTTTAGGTGACGTGGGGTTAAATGAAATGTTTATAGAGTACGAAGATTTAACGGATAACAAAAATAAAGTTTATTAACAAAAACAATTAATAACCAACAAATAACAGCAAAAATAAAATAAAACGAGAAAACTCGAGTCAATGAGAAAACGCGAACAAAATATACGATAACTTAACCTCGCGTATAAAACCGTCGCGATACTCAGACTAACTCTCTGGAGCTATCGTTCTCGGCGAGAGTCCAAAGCTTTCTGTGGTTCTCGTTTCTGAGGCGCGTTAAGTAATGTCCCCAAAAACCGTTAAAATAAGGGGAGGTTCTCCACCCCCACAAGGGCATGGAGAAAGTTTCCTCCCCCAAAACATTGCATCCGGGGACTTCACTCTTAAAGATACTGTAACGGTCGAGCCGAGGTTCTGGCAATCGTCACTTAAATGACCAGGCCCTCGACCCGACCTCCCATGGTACGCACTTGAGAAGGATGGAATTTTCGCGTCCGAAAATTCCACGTTCCCACGCACCATGGTCGCCACAAACGCATATCTCACAGGCCGGCAAGCCTGGCGGTTTTTCCAGTTTATACGAATTTTGGGGTCCGGGCGTGTCCTCTGCTACCAGAACCCCAGGGGTTCGCAGGCCAATGCCAGAGCCTGTCGATTCGTGGCGTGGCGGCACGAAGGCAGAATGAATATGCTGTATTTATTTAGAAAGCTATCAACCAGAACATTTCAGAGTTCGTCGTGGTAATAGATGGGGAATACCTTGTTAAGGAATTTAAACGTTATAACAAACAAAATAACAATGTATTACTAGGCTAACAAAAAAAAAAAGAATATCATGTGACAATCTGTGCGGTGAAACAATTCGTCATTATTTATTTAAAAAGCTGTTAAGTAGAATATTTCAAAGTTCCTCGTGGTTATAGGTGGAGAATAAGTTGTTAAAGAATTTAATCGTTATAACAAACAAAATAACAATTTATTAGTATGCTAATAAACCTATCCCCACCTCAGCCGCGCCTGTAGGCTCAATGTTTTGACGTCGAACGTTACACGCTACATAGTATGTGTGACCGCTGTAGCCAATATTTCGAATACAGCCGAAAATGCGTGTGAAACGAGGCCGCCTCTTCCACTCTGAACCAATAGGCCGTGTATTCGTATCAATACAATGTCACCACTTCGAACCGATACGAAATGGTGTCTTTCCACCCCCTACAATCGCATAGTAGTGGACGGTAACAGTTTAATATCCTTAGCCCACTGCTATAATCCACAGCTTACGTCGAATATCAAATAGTATCTATTGTTATGTTTCCGAGTAGGAGGTGCGATATTATGATTTAGTATGAGGAGGTCACATCCAGCACGTGTTGGCCGTTTGTTTTCCTTCGTGTTTTCGTCGGACGGTGGTCATAAAGTAATTAAAACTCGTCATAGAAACTAATTTTTACGCTAGTCTCATTTTTAGAGTTGACCAACATCTGACCTTGCTCGTCATAAAATTGATGGGCTTAGGCTAACCGAACGGTACAACACCTTCTACCTGCATTATCGCCCTGCGTACCATACCTAAGCAGGTAATTTTGCTTGTAAATCAAAAACACATGTTGCTATTGAGTCATTGGGAAACAAGAATGGACAGGTTACCTGAAAGATGGCAACAAGTCCTTACAAATAATGAAAATTATATCATCGAATAATATTAAACATATATTTTTATAAGTTGATTCAAATGTTTTCTTTAAAATAGGACAGAACTTTCCCTCCAACCTAATATATTTTTATAACAGTTAGTAATATTTTCAATATTTCCAATATTTGCAATTTTTTATGTTCCGCGAATTAAAAAAACGGAGTTTCAAAGAGGAAGAATCGTAGAATGCGACCATACGTTTAAAAACTTTTTTACACTTTAACCGGTGGTAAAATTTGCAGAACAAAGATGTTTCTAACATATTTTCATTAAGAAATTACATTTGCGTAAAACATGATAAATTATTTCAGAAGAATTTTATACCTTAAGGCGCGATTCTATTTTTTATGGTTCTTATCAGAGCGTTCAGTTGTTGGGCGGATTTCGCGCGTTTAGGATGTGTGTTAGCATGAAGCGCTTCGTCCTCTCTCCTGCATATCCTCTTTCTGAACAACTATCAATTTTCATGCGGTTCAAACCGCGCGGTCGGAAACGCACGGATTCCGCCGTGTCTGAACCAGACCCCAGTCTCACCAGAAGCGTCGTAATCTCCCCAACTCCGTACCTTTGAGTACCCTGTTGTAATTACCGCCATAAAACATGTTCGTTAGAACATACTCTTTTGAAAAAACAATAAAGATTCTATCTACTGCACCATAACCACACCATAAAATCTCATATCCAAGGGAATTTAATTTAACTAATATAGATCAATATGATAGTAATGTTTATTAAACAAAGTTGTATGAAATTAATAATACTACAAAGAGAGGAAAAAAGGTAATAACACTTGTAAATACACAATGCTCGCTACTCGCTAACACGGTTCATTGTTATTTATAGAATCGCCGGCCCACTCGCCCTTCTAAGAAGAAGTCGGTCTTTCGTTACTGTTTGTACTATTCCGCTTTTCCCTGTTATTTTAAAACGATCATTTTCTAATATTTCCTCTATAACGAATGGACCTACAAATTTTGGGTCCAGTTTAGCCCGACGAGTATCAGCTGGTCGAACGAAGACCGTATCTCCTACTTTATAACTAGCGTTATCTCTACGTTTCTTATTGAACCTTGTATTTTGCGATTCCGCGTTTTTCAATAAACGTTCCATTGCCAAGGCCCTATCCCGATTTAGATCTACCTCCTCACCCATATTCGGTAATTCTCTTTCGGCTAAAACCGCACTGCCCACACTATGCTCTACCCCGAATAATAATCTCATGGGAGAAAATCCTGTCGATTTTTGTACCGTAGTATTTAGTGACAATTGAATTTTTGACAGTTTGCTTGGCCAGTCAGCACCTCCCGATAATTCAGCTGTTAACAAAGGGCCTAGCCGAATAAGATGGTCAAAACTGCCCTTAGACGTTTTTCAATAATTAATGAACCATTCGAAAGCTGACCAAGAAAAACCCCTCTGAGCCAAATTTCAACCCCCTATCTTGCTCGTGAGGGTAGTTACAGGGTAAATTAGATTTTGAGCTTTTCCGTGCATTTTCCGCACTCTGATGCTTCCCAAAATTCTGAAAAAAACGTGACATATTTTGGACCCTAAGGCGGATTTTTGAGAATTTTTTCCGATTTTTTGGATGCAAACTGTGGTCGTAAAAAATGAAAAACCTCAAAAAAATCGGAAAAATGCAGGTTTCTCAAAAATATGAAAACATGCTATTGAGCTGTTTAGTGCCCCAATAAAGTACCATAACAGGCAGTGTCCTCAATTTTTTTTTAGATTTTTTCTTGTGGGCACTTTTTGTCCAGACAAGAAAAACCGAATTTTTTCGCCGTTTCTGCTATTAGGAGGAAAGTTACACTTGTTGGTTTTATCGCAGGTATATATTAAGTCATTTTTAACGTTATTACATTGAAACAAGTAAGTGTTTGACCTCAGAAATATGTTTTAAGAGAAAAATAAAATCTATTTCGTGCGATATATACCAGAATGTTCGCAATGTTTACAACGTCGCCGGTTGGCCGAGCAGACAAGGTGTCGGACTACGGAGCGGATACGTTGGGTTCGAATCCCGTCGAGGGTAAAGTTTTTTTTTCACCAACAATTCATCAACTATCGTACGTACCTTTTCTCTCTCCGTGTATGACAAACGATACGGGCGATAGCTTACTACCTTATCAGCATTCGTTACTATACGCAATTCTCCGGTAGATACACATCGGTTCGGATCGCTTGATGAAATCATGTGTCGCTACTTGGCCAAAAGGTCCTCCAGCGGGCCGCGGCCCTCTTCGCACTGGATTTCAGCCACGTTACAACAGGGTGCAGGTGAATTGGAGTCCTCAGGAAGATCCACTCGTAGTAATCTACTCCCATCACTGTCGGTGACCATCCTCAAGTCCTTGTACTTTAATGCATTAATGCCGATAACAGCGTCATAAGCCATATCACTATCTTTTAACACAAAGATATCAAGTTCCATGGCAACGTTTTCCGTTTGTACGACCGCACAGGTACGCCCGACTGTGGATACGCGAGAATGTCCTAATCCACGTACAGTAACGAAATGAGGAATCACTTTAGAGCACACCCGATTAGCTAGCGACTCTTTAATCAGGGAGCAATCAGCCCCACTGTCCAATAAACATTTCACCAGAATGTCTTTAATGACAATGGGTGTGGTCTTACGATTTTCAGAGTTACAAAGATTCACTTCTGACTACTTCTGTCCATGAAATTTGTGTTGCGTCCGTTGCTTAGCCCAACATTGTGCCTCTTCATGACCCCGCTTTGAACAAAAGGTGCAAGTTGCAACTGTCCTCCTTCTGCCATCATCTTTCGAGACTAGTTTCCTTCTTTTTAGGACTAGATTCATCTTTAAAATCGCGTTTCCTTCTTTCAGGACAATCCACTTGTAAATGGTCTGCACTGTCACACGTGTAGCAGCGTTTCTTAGTAGGACGCAACCTTCGGTGTCGCTCTTTAAATTCTTCTCCTTTCTTCTTTTCTTTTTCGGGTTTCGTGAATTGCATTAACCCAGCAATCAACTGCGAGGTTTCTTTAAAATTGGCGTTATGCAGTGCTTGACGCACGTTTTGATCAGTGACGGCTCCTACTACAAGTTCAATTAACTCTTCTGTCTTGAAGACAACCCGGGTTTACTGCAGATACAGCAACCTCATGCGTGCATACTCGGCATACGTTGTTGCAGCATCACTAGTATACGTTATTGCCCGCGAGAGTCTTTCGTGTAAATTCCTTTTTGACACGAATACGTCACACAAGTCTTCGCAGAATTTACTCCAGTTACGCGGTTGACCAGTCCATCATTGATACCAATCTTTGGCAGCTCCCCTCAATGCATGGGTCGCGAGAGAGAGACGTTGTTGTTCGGTGTGCTTTTGCGTGATTTGCTTCACAGTGTCGCACCACGTTTTTGCGTCCTGTCCCAAATCACGGCCATCAAATTCGGGCACCACTTCCACTAATTTTGAAGACAGTACACCGTTTCCCGCACTAGTAGCACTCGAAGCTATTCTTTCAAGAACCTGTCGAACAAGTTCGTCAAGAGCGGAAACGCCACTCGCGGATGCATTCGCAGATTCACCTACGGGTTCCACGATGAACTCGAAATATAAACTCGTTGCTCAGGATAACCGTATAGACGCGAGGATTAACTATCCCACTTCTGATGTTAGAAACTAGGAGTTTCTGGTCCCAAGGTTCTGGGGTAAGTGCCGTGGGGTTCATCACAGTCCTCTTACCAAAAGGCATAGCCTTCCCCACTCCGTGGCCAGATCCTCTAGGACAAAGAGTCCATTGTCTTTGGCAATACGACGTCGGGTCGCTTGCCTTTTCTAAACATTCTCACCGTCAATAAACAGTCAATGCTTAGACAATCGATAGCTGTGAGACCCAAATCGGTCATCAGCAATCGCGCCGCCTGCTGCCAGGACTGTTTAGCCTCACGGGGCACAGACATTATAAAGCCCTGCCATAAATCTGTCAAAGAATAAACATCCCTTCGACCATCCCACCAAAACCTCTCGTTAAAAATGCGTTGACGCTAACATATATTGTTTCGATATTTCTTTATTTTAAGTTTGCCAAAAGAAATAATTCCTAAAACAATATATAACAGAGGGTGTCAGCATAAACTGAATTTGAACCTGATAATGCGGTTAGCTGATATAATTTTGAAGAACAACTTCACGGTAAATAATAAAAAAAAAAGATTAAAAAAAAATAAAAAATAAGAAAAAAAACAAAAAAAATGAAATAATAATAAAAAAAAAATTAAAAAAAAATATATTAAAAATGAAATAATTATTTTATAGATATTTGTACAGAAATTATATCTATAATACGGTTCCATTAACTGTTGTATATGTATCTCGTTACATTGTATCTCGCGGTGTCTTTAGGTATCGAATCAAAGACAGAGCCGCGCTTCTTTTTGGTCCGCCGACGTGTCCCATTCAGATGTTTTATTTTTCTCCAACGTATCGACGAGCTGCCGAAGTCGTCCAGTAAAAGCCTAGCCTTAGTAGAGGAAACATCGATCAAATATCGTTCATGATCATATCTGTGTTTTTTTTTATTCTTTCTAAATAAGTAAATACCTTGCTTCCCAAAACCAACAGGTTATGGGCCCAGGCACATAGTTAAAGTAATTTTAAAGTTACTTTAAACTAATTTGAACTAATTTTAAAGTTATTTTAAGTTTTAAAGTGAACGGGAAAGAGACGTGTGATACTGTGAAAATGAGTGCAGACACGAAGAAGACAAAGCGAAACATCAACCCCTTCGATGGGGAAAAGTATAGCGTCTGGAAACACAGAATTCGGGCATTAATAGCAGAAGAGGATGCACTGAAAGTTTTGGACTTGGATCGCCCAGAAACCCCGGGAAAAGATTGGATGCGATGCGAGAGAATTGCTACGGGAATAAATATTGAATACTTAACAGATTCAATGTTATGTTTCGCAACGGAGACAGATACGGCTAGGGATATAATTAACAAATTGGATGCGATATACCAAAGAAAAAGCCTCGCAACTCAACTTGCTGTCGAGAAGAAGTTATTGTGTTTTAAATTTAAGGAAGATATACCACTTTCAAAACATTTCATACTTTTCGACGAAATGATAGTGGAACTACACTCTGCGGGAGAAACACTGTCCGAGATGAGTAAAGTAGCCAGATTGTTATTAACGTTACCAAATTCATACGATCCACTCGTCACCGCAATCCAAACCCAATCAGACGAAAATCTAAGCCTCGCATTTGTGAAAATTAAATTGCTAGATTATGAAGTGAAACTACGAAACGAGAAAAGTGAAACAAGTGCAAAAGTATTGCATATAGAAACAGAAAGGGATAATGAGAGGATAAAGAGAGATAAAAAATTTAAGACAAGTTTTAAAAGAAATGAAAATAATCATCAACGTCGTTCTTTTAAAAATAAAGGATTTAACAAAAACTATTATAAAAAATGTGATTATTGTGGCAGAAGAAACCACGAAAAGAAAGACTGCTACTATTACAAAAGGAATTCTACGGCTGAAGAGCGGCCGCGAACAATTCAAACCGTTCAAGTGCAAGGAGAGCGTGAAAGCTTCGCGTTTATGACAGGAGTTCAAATAAAAAACAATAAAAGATCAAATGATTCTGCTGAAATAGATTTTATATTGGACTCAGGTGCTACAGATCACTTGGTTAATGAAATGGATTTTTTCGTGACTTTATCAACATTGAAGAAGCCCATTCATGTGTCAATTGCAAAGAAAGGAGAAGTTATCACGGCAACGAAGATTGGTTCGATTAAAATAACGACAAATCTAGGAGTTACCGGAGTTCTGGAGAATGTATTATACGTACCCGATGTCCCAAACAACCTACTTTCCGTTCGCCGAATCCAGGAAGCCGGAATGAGAGTTATTTTTAGCGAAACTGGCAAAGTTACAGTAACGAAAGGTGGTAAGACCATACTCACTGGTAAGTCAGCACAAAATTTAATATGTGTAACATTTACTATTGATAAAACTATGTGTGATAAAACATATGCAAATAATATCGTAGTACCAAACACATACAAATTGTGGCATGAACGTTTGGGTCATATTGAGAGTTCTAAATTCGTTAAAATGAAACAGAATGATTTAATCGTTGGTAAGAAATTAATAGACAGAATTAATCCTACACAGGATTTATGTGAAGCTTGTGTGTACGGAAAACAAGCGCGTCTGCCTTTCTCAAAAGGAAGGGGCAGGAGAGTCACATAACTAGACCTCTGTTTACTGTCCACTCTGATGTATGTGGACCAATTAAACCAAAAACAATCGACGAAAAAAGTTATTTTGTTACATTCATTGACGAATTTACACATTACACGGTCGTTTATCTCATCGCGTTTAAATCTGAAGTGTTCAAAGTTTTTCAAGACTTTGTAGCCAAATCTGAATCACACTTCAGTTTACAAATCGCAAATTTGAATTGCGATAATGGGACAGAATACTTATCAAATGAATTCAAAGCTTTTTGTGTGCAAAAGGGTATTCAATATCAATTGACAGTTCCGTATACGCCTCAGCAAAATCCCATAGCAGAACGAATGAACAGAACTCTATTAGAAAAAGCTCGCGCCATGATTCATGGTGCTGTTTTATACAAAGAGCTATGGGGAGAGGCAATATTAACAGCAGCCCACTTAATTAATATTTCTCCAAGTAAAGCCATCGCGGAGAATAAAACTCCTTTTGAACTATGGCATAATAGGAAACCAAAATTAAATCGTTTAAGAATTTTTGGTAGCACCGTCTACGTGCACGACAAAATAGAGAAAGTAAATTTGATAAGAAATCGTTTAAAGGGATATTTATAGGCTATGAGAAAAACGGGTATAAAATATTAAACGCGAATACAGGAAAATTCATGATAGCCCGTGATGTCATTTTTGATGAGATTAATTTTAAAAATTCAAGACCTTTTGTACACACAAATAACTTTGAAGAAGAAAGTATCGTAGCAATAAAATCACAAGAAGCTGATGAAGAAAAAGAAATCAGCAAAAGTCAAAGGAGCGAAACAATAGTGTCTGATAAAAGGAATATCGAAAACACTAATGCTCAAATTGACTCTAATGAAAGTGGTTCGCGAAGAAGTGCAAGAATTAAAGTCAAACCTCATATAAATTATAATGAGGAGCATGATTATCATGCTTATGCACTCGCAACAAATTGTGAAGTTCCCAAAGCGTATAGTGAGATAAAAGACCGTGATGATAAGATTCAGTGGGAGAAAGCGATAAAAGATGAAATCGACTCCCTAATATATAACAATACGTGGAACCTAGTTCCCCGTCCAAATAATAAAAATATAGTTGATTGCAAATGGGTTTTTAGCATTAAAATGGATGAAAACGGAAATCCATGCAAATTTAAAGCGAGATTGGTTACAAGGGGTTTTAGTCAACAATATTTATTAGACTATAATGAGACCTTTGCGCCTGTAGCTCGCATTGCAACTTTTCGAATGCTTTTGGCCTTTGCAAATCAGTATAATTTATTAATTCACCAAATGGACGTTAAGACAGCCTTTTTGAATGGTCTACTGAAAGAGGAGATTTATATGCGTGTACCAGAAGGTATTCAAGCGCAAGAAAATCAAGTATGCAGGTTGAATAAAGCATTATATGGCTTAAAACAATCGGCCAGATGCTGGTTTCAACTTTTTGAAGTCACTCTCAAAAACCATGGCTTTCAAAACTCTTCTGTAAATCGCTGTTTATATTTCCTCGATAGGAATCATATTTGTAAAAATATATATGTCATTTTGTACGTTGACGATCTCTTAATAGTTACATACGATAGAAGCACATTAAAAAAACTTTAAAGATTATTTAAAAAGAAAGTTTTCAATGACAGATATGAACGAAATGAGATTATTCCTAGGAATAAACGTTGAAAGAAAAGACGATATAATCACTCTAGATCAAAGCGTCTATTTACAGAATGTTTTGCAAAAGTACAAAATGAGTGAGTGTAATAGTGTAAGTACTCCATTGCCTGCAAAATTAGACTACACAGCCTTAGATTCGGATGAATATTTTGATGTACCATGTAGGAACCTTATTGGCTGCTTAATGTATGCTATGCTATGCACGCGACCTGATTTATGTTTCGCTGTGAACTTGCTCAGCAGATATCAAAATAAAAATAATAAGGAACTCTGGCAGAATCTAAAAAGGATCTTAAGATATGTGAAAGGATCGTTAAGATACCGTTTAATTTATAAAAGAAATGATTTCAAAACTATATTGACTGGTTATGTAGACTCTGATTGGGCAGGTAATGAAATCGACAGGAAGAGTACGACTGGATATATTTTTAAAATGTTTGAAACGAATACGATCTGTTGGAATACAAGGAAACAAAACTCAGTTGCAACTTCCTCAACTGAAGCTGAGTATATGGCGTTATATGAAGGGATTAAAGAAGCTAGTTGGATAAAATCTTTGTTGTCGAGTATAAAAATAGACATAAAGGAACCAATTACTATTTTCGAGGACAATAACGGTTGTATAGCAATAGGAAATAATCCAACAAATCATAAGCGATCGAAACACATCGACGTTAAGTATCATTTTTCACGAGAAAAGATTGAACAAAAGGAAATAATACTAAAATATATACCTACAGGTGAACAACTAGGGGATATTTTCACAAAACCAATACCAACAGTGAAGTTCAATTATATGCGCAAGCAGATCGGACTGGAGGAGCCCGAGTGATAAGAAATTGTTAAACGATAATAATGGTTTGATTGAGTTTTTTTTTGGGTTTTCCTCAATCCATTGCAACGAATGTTGAACCATTTGTATATTGCCCAAGAATAATAATAATAAAAGGGAAATGAACGATGTTCTCTCTATAAGTATTTAAAGATTAATTTCTGAGTGGGAGTATAGATATTTGTACAGAAATTATATCTATAATACGGTTCCATTAACTGTTGTATATGTATCTCGTTACATTGTATCTCGCGGTGTCTTTAGGTATCGAATCAAAGACAGAGCCGCGCTTCTTTTCGGTCCGCCGACGTGTCCCATTCAGATGTTTTATTTTTCTCCAACGTATCGACGAGCTGCCGAAGTCGTCCAGTAAAAGCCTAGCCTTAGTAGAGGAAACATCGATCAAATATCGTTCATGATCATATCTGTGTTTTTTTTTATTCTTTCTAAATAAGTAAATACCTTGCTTCCCAAAACCAACATATTTCAAATAATAATAAAATAAAATAACACGCTCTTTTAAATGATATTTCAAGTAATGTTATTTCTAATGTGATCACATGCATGGGAGTAATTATAAAATAAAATAACATGATATTTTAAGTGATATCTTAACTACTCTACTCTATTATTTCAGAAGTGCCTAGGTCTGGTTTTAATCGTAAATAACTAAATTGTCATGCATGGAAATGTCAATGCCAATTAAAAGCAAGAATATAATGAAACTATTTTTATTTAATTACAAACACACTTTACAATGACATAGTTTTATTTGATATTAAATTTATTAATTGAAACATTTCAATCTTTATTTTCACGAAAAATAAGTTATCCAGAGTTGATGTTCTACTGTCCCTCTTCCAAACGTGTCGCAAAATTTTTAGTTTCGTTAAAAATTTCTTTTGTTTCGAATGAAACACTAATCAGTGTTGAATAAAAAATGAACACTTCTGACATGTTCTTATGTGTAAAAAATGATCTTTACTCAGTTCTCACGTGAACCCCTAACGCTGCTTTAATCCGTTAATTGCTGGAACAAGGGAACATGTCTTAAATATTTGGTTTATTCCATTTGCCACTGTACAGTCAGTTTGTTTTTGAATTTGATAAAAATCAGCTTTCAATCTTTTATAAATACAAAATAGGTTGGCAAGATGAAGAGTAGAATTTTAAAATGATGTCAAACACATACAGTACTGTCTAAAATTCTTAGGCCACATCGTAAAATTTGTTTTATACTTGAATAAATGTCATTGATGCATACTTGTTACCATGCCGTACATTCTAATACTTTGTGGAGCTATAGCTGGTGTATAAAAAATGCGGGTTTCCCCGTATTTATTGGAAAATGTAACGAAGGAGTTGTGAGCTAGCTACCTCACAATTTTGATTTAAATATTACAGAACATGTATGGGATTTTTTGGACAGAGCATGAAGAAAAAGTCAATTAACAAATGCAGATGAATTGTTTAATGTGTTAAAATCAGAATAGCAAAATATTACAATCAAGGTTATTAATAAATGATTAATTATTTAAAAAAAAATGTTTTTCCCTATATACTATTATGACGTTATATAATATTATAATATTATATAATTGTTAACAGTATATTATATGATAATATTAGTATAATAAAATATACGTACGTATATGTTCCGCGTAACTGTGTGTACGTTTTTTAACCCGCAAAGATATAAATTTCTAGTGAATAGCAAGAGGCCCAAGACTTTTGTACAGTACTGAAGGTAACAAATATTTACTTTCGGGATAAAATTGTGTTTTTTGAACTTACGCGTCAACCCAATACGTACATAGTTGTGCGTCTGTGATTTAGATTGTAAAAGTGGTTGCGTCTCCCGCCTGGACCGTTGTAATTGATAATTATTATCTTCCGCTCAGATTACTTTGTCAATATGAAGTCGCGGAAGGCAATACATGCAGCAGATATGAACAGTACACAACATGACTTGTCAGTTTTTGTTACGAGTATCAGTGTTTATATAACATCTCGGATTCGGTGAGATGTTCAGTTGTACATTATTACATCGTGTTTGGTGACCTGTTTTCATTCTACGCAGAAGCATTCTTACACTGAATTCCAATTCTCGTGGCAGACTTTAGAGTGAAGATAATTCTTAATTCAGGTATTTGATACAGTACATTTATTAATAATATTTTTTTTTAAACAATAAGAAACCATTGAAAATATTTGAAATATTTCAGTCAAACGTAACTCGATTACAGCTTACACTGTCCAACACCAAAAAAATTTTGCAATACCTGTTGGGTGATTCTTATACACTTTGTCATCCTAAAACCGAATCTGAAAGTAGAATTGCTCCATCACGCAACGTTTTCGAAAAATTTTGGTTTTTGTAAAAATGCCCGATTTTGATACGAAACGACGTGTTACGCAAAAACTAAATACGCGAGAAAGTTCAAATTTGAGTCAAGAGATAGAGGGGACTCTCCTCTACATATTCATATAGTCAATTATATTTTTATGTACTTCCTAATAGTTGTAAATGGTTGTTAAAGTTTGAAAATGTGCCGACGCGGGTACTTTGTACGCTCTATTTTTGTATTTATGTGAAAAATCCTTTATCTAGCAGGAATTTACTATACAGGAATGCATTCTACAGACATTTCTGGTAAAGAAACCATTCACGAAAAGTATTTGGTTCCCTTAATGTACGAGAAGGTTCAGAAAATGTTAATCGACAGCGTGTGCGCGACGCGTTCGCGCCAGACGGCCATTGCAGCCTTTTCGCGACTCGCCAGGGCCGTCGCTATGCGTAGTCGACGTTGGTACCACTCAAGCATGTCTTTGCTTACTATGCTTAATTAGATACATTTTTTTTTGTCTTTTTGGGTGCCAATCATTACAAAACATTATAAAAATACGCGTTATATTCACATTTCATTGTGGAAATACTTAATAAAGAAAATTGAATACAAAAGCTTACCTATTTCTGATGTAAACAAATTTAAAAAAGTTTACGCCTTGCTTGACGCTTGTTCCTGGTATCCCGATTTTCAATAATGAGAATCCAACAGTAATCAGCAAGCATCGCACATGAGCCTTTTCCTTTGTAAATAAATAAATAAATAAATAAATAAATATATATATACAGGGTGGCCCACATAACTCTGAACAGCTCAATATCTCGAAAACTATGCCATGGATTTTAAAGTTCTTAGACTTAAATTGCATGGAACTGAAGGGCCTTTCTGACTACATAAACGTGAAGTGGCCTCCCTTCCCCTTTAAGGGGGGAGGGGAGGTACCTTTGTAATTTTAAATGGAACCCCCTATAAAATGTTACATATTTAGATTCTACATTTTCTTCAATTTTGTCTGAAACATTTTTTTGTCAGATACTTCCATGATGAGATATAACAGTTTGAAGTTTCGAGTTGTAGGTACTTGAAGCGCTCGGAAATAGCGTTATGGAATTTTACGCGCTTGAGTCCTTTGCTTATTCATGAAGAAACATAAACAATAATATTTACAATTCTTGAGTTTGACTCACTTATCTATGAAAACGTTTTCAGTTTAGAGCTGTTTATATATATATGTCGGAGGCTGGGCGGACTCTTCCGTCCTCGGACCCGTCGGAGATTGTCCGGCGTCGTTCTCCATCGTTTCGCCCCTTTTGCGCTTACGCGAATGTCGTATGGACTCTACACGCACACGCGATGCCCGATCTGGTAGCGCAACGAGAGGCACGTCAACGAGCACACGGGCCGCACAGAATGTTCGCGTACGCCTTTTCGTTTTCTACTCTCGAGAAGTCGCTTTCCTCAAAGCTAGTCTTCGCTCTACCGTCCCGAAAACTATTCTGCCGCCCGTGGTCACGTTCAACAGGGTCCCAGCTCATCATTCCAGGAACCCTGTCTCGCATCTCCCTTTGCCTCGCGCGCGAAGAGGGGTAGCACAGGTAAGCGGGGACTGTTTTATTGCCCCTTCGCAGGGCAATTATCAGGGTACGGTAAATTGTTATTTTAACAATTAAACTAAATCCTATACGCATGCAAATTTAATCCTATACGCGTTACGCGTTGTTGCCGACGGGGTGCGTCGCTGCCATCACGCCCCGACATATATATATATACAGGGTGAGTCACCTAACGTTTGCACCTCAAATATCTTTGTTGTTTCGTGTATCGCGTATCGTGTTTGTAAACAATGATCTGAGATTTCTTCTTGTCTGTTATGTGCCTAAGCAGTTAGTTTTCGTTTACTGTTAAAGTCTTTTGTGTATTTTCTCTTGAACTCGGTAACTTTTAAATGCTGTGTTGACAAGTTTGCAAACACGATACGAGTTATACATTGCTCGACGAACCGTAACTTAGCCGTGACAGCATATCTACGCATCGGATTTTCAAACTCGATTTTCTCGAAAACTAAGCCTTAAATGACAAAATTTTATTCCATATTTTGTTCTTATTTTTTCATAAGGAACCACCTCGTGTCCGCTTGTACATGTTATTCGGCCGCACCCTGTATATACATTGGGTTGGAACGAAAGGTCGTAGCGTTTTTAAATTAAAATTCAAAAATAAAATTAAGATATTTATTCATAGGTTTATTCAATCACAAATTTTCCATTCTCTTCTATTATCACAGCGCGGCTACACTGGACATATTCCGACGCGGAGACATGTCCAACTGAGCGTGGCTCTGACATTGGTCGAGTCGATATCTGCCCACTTTGGCCGTGCTCTGATTGGTCCGTGGTTTTCGTTAATAACTCCTTAATAATACCGCGGAGAACATTTTCGCAAATGAAAGAGTCACTTGAAGCACCCTCAGGAATTACCCTTTTCAAGGAAGTAGGAGCGGAGGCTGTCACTACGTTCTCTGCTAGCTCCTACTTAGTATGATTCTTGTACGTTCGATTTTTCCTCCTGCTTGATATAGAAGTTGTACATATGTAAATGAATTGCTTCGCGTTCGTCTATAAGAGTATGTGAGTAGCGAACTTATTTAACCGTTTGAGTTCCAGGGGTCATTGAAAAACATGGTCGAAAAACGCCGAAGAGCGCGATAGCGCTTGTCTTTATCCATTGCGAAGAGGCCTAGGCGGCGCGATAACAGTGAAAAACAAAATGTTTAATTGTATTATTTACATTTAAAAACGCAGCTATGTGATGTATGGTAAGTGCGTCAGTGAAGTTGAGCGCGCTACTTCGAGAGTCAGTGACTGCACTGTCAGTTGTCCATAGCGTTCGAAATGTACTGGGACTTTTCGACACAAAATCTCAGCAGCGCGATCGCGCTGCTTGGGACTCAAACGGTTAAGATACACCATTCTTCTCGTCTTATATCGAAAGATAACTGTATTCGTATTACAATTACAAAGGCATTCGACGCTGCCCATCATTGCCCGTGACAGCCTGAACTTAGCTAATTCAAAACTATTTATGTATTTATAGCTAACCGTCAGCTGTATCATAAGATCCTTGATGAGGAACAAACACATCGAGTAAATCAAGATGGTTACCAACTTAGAAATTTTTCTCTGCGTCTTAGCGGTACTTGTCGCACTGTATTATTACTTCACGGCACACTTTGATTTCTGGAATGTGCGAGGTATACCGGGACCAAAACCTGTGCCAGTTTTTGGCAATGTTATGCGCACCATGTTTGGGAGGATATCCGTTTCGGAGTTTGTAATAAATCTTCGGGAACAGTATAAAAACGAGCCAATGGTTGGAATAATAGTGAGAAGAACACCCACCCTTGTTATTCAAGATCCAGATCTGATCAAAGACGTTCTCATCAAAGACTTTCCGAAATTCGCTGATCGTGGATTCATAATGAGCGAAATAGTAAGTACTTGATTATGATGTATACAGGGTGTCTCACGCAAGTGCGACACTCCGAATATTGTATGTATAATTTGAATAGTACCAAGTGATCAGTGTCACGCAGAGGTGGTTTTTTCTCGTAGTTTTTAAGGTCATCGATGCTTCTTTAAAAATAACTATATATTTTTTTGTATTTTCGGTGACAGGGGTTAAATGAATGTTTGTAGTGTTCGAATATTTAACGAATAACAAAAATAAAGTTTATTAACAAAAACAATTAATAACCAACAAATAACAACACAATAAAACAAAACGAGAAAACTAAAGTCAACGAGAAACGCGATAAAGATACAACTAAACCTCGTGTACAAAACCGTCGCGATACTCTGACTAACTCTCTGGAGCTATCGTTCTCCGCGAGAGTCCAAAGCTTTCTGGGGTTCTCGTTTCTGAGGCGCGTTAAGTGATGTCCCCAAATACCGTTAAAATAAGGGGAGGTTCTCCACCCCCACAAGGGCATGGAGAAAGTTTCCTCCCCCAAAACATTGCATCCGGGGACTTCACTCTTAAAGATACTGTAACGGTCGAGCCGAGGTTCTGGCAATCGTCACTTAAATGACCAGGCCCTCGACCCGACCTCCCATGGTACGCACTTGAGAAGGATGGAATTTCCGCGTCCGAAAATTCCACGTTCCCACGCACCATGGTCGCCACAGTATTGCATCGCGGAGCTCATAAAAAATACATTCAAATAAGTACTGTGACATGACCTTGAAACGACCTTGAACTTGAAAGCATAAAAAGCTTGCCCTCTTAAAAACTTAAAAAGGGTTTTAAAAAATACAACCTCTGCGGGATACTGACCACTTGATACCAAATTACACATAAAAAATGGTATACTCCTTCAAAATTGAAGAAGGCATTCTGAGGATCGCACTTATGTTTGACACTCTGTATAATGTACCTTCTTATTTAACAAATGAAGGCACTCTACGTCATTTTATACAGTTGACTTGTGACTTATGATTTCTTGTGCAACTTTGTTTGTTGGCGACGAGTAGAATGCGATGCAGCAATAGAAGGCTTGACTTTGAAAACTATATACAAACACAATTTTGTGGCAACTTTTGTTAGCTAGGCTCCACTGACCCATATGTGCGGAATTCATCTTTAATAGTCACGATAAAACTTTTCTTAGCATTCTATTCTTACGTACATATAAGGTGGTTCAATACCTTTGATCGCCTTGAATATTTACGGTATTTGGAATAATATGGAAAAATGATTTTATACAAAATTTGCATCGCGTGTCGGGAGAAACAGTGTGATGCGAACATCTTTCATATGGGTGAAATCGTTTTAGAGATTTCAAGGTCCCCTTTATTTTTTTAAATAGAATGGCCTATCTTCTTCATCGTGAATCAGTAGAGTCTCGCGTTCAATTTTATTGACCTTCATATGTCCTAAATCTAATACTTAACGAGATATTATCGAAATCATTTTCCATATGTACTTACTATATTCATGTTGAGGGACATCAGTCCGAGGTACTCACTTCTAAGTAGTAAATACGTATTAAAAATTATTTCGATAATTAATTATTAGCTTTAGGGAGGTCAATACAGTTTTACATTTTTACAATACATTTTTAGATTCAAGATACAAAAGTAAGGTCATTTTATTTAAAGAAATCAATGTGACCTTCAAATCTCCGAAATGCCTTCACCCACAAAATAAAGCTTTGCATTACAATATTTCCCCCTCTACACCATGGGGGTCTTGTACATATCATTTTTTTCATGCTATTACAAATAATGGATCGGTGAGTTGTCCCCCTTTTTTTTAGATATTTACCGTCATTTCTTTCTACTTAGTACTATTATTATTAATACAATGTGATAATATCATACATACAATAACTGTATTGTGAAGATTGCTGATTATTTATTGATAGGCTTGCCATTATTAATACACAATACATTTTTGCAAGAACGTTAAATATAATTTTCTAAAATAGAAATGTGTTATCATGTATACAGGCGGAGCCAATGTCCGCGCATCTATTCGCCCTAGAAGCAAAAAGATGGCGGCCACTGAGAAGTAAATTTTCTCCGGTATTTACATCGGGTAAATTGAAAGGAACCTTCTCGTTGATTCTTGCGTGCGCCGAACAATTGGGGGATTATCTACAAAAGTTAGTTGACAGGGGTGAACCCATTGATTGCCGAGATTTGGCAGGCAAATTTACGACTGACGTCATTGGTAGCTGTGCATTTGGACTCGAAATGAACTCGCTGACAGACCAGGAAAGCGAGTTTCGGAAAATGGGCAAGGAAATTTTTGCTACGCATTTCAGAGCAATCATGAGATTTAGAATGAAAGAGTGTGTCCCCCAACTATACGATCTGTTGAGTTATGTAATGCCGTCCGATAAATTTGCAGACTTTTTCACAAAAATTACGATCGACACAATAAACTACAGGATAAAGAACAATATTTTCAGGCCTGACTTTATGAATATTCTTCTCGAACTCAGAAAGCATCCGGAGAAAATCCCCGATGTTGGTATGTCTGTTTATAAGATTTTGCGATTATTTTTAATTAGTTGTAAGCTGAGATTTCGCGGTCTTTAAATAGACGCGGTAAATTATTATCATTAGTTTCATTTACCCTTTCCTAAGAAGATACAGTGAATTCTCGGTATATGTCATCAACGCTGGTCTTGCCAGCGACGTGTATCGTCCAGGAGACACTATTCTTTGATCCGCGTCGAACGTAGAAAAATACAGAGAAGTTCGAGCGGCCTCCGTCGCCGAGGAGTATATTGGTGTGAACCACTACTAATTCAATTACAAAACTTCTTTATTTTTCATTATTTTTTTATGAGACTTTCACCAACATATTCGTGGCATTTTTCTAGTGAAAATTATACCAAATATGATGTAATTCCGTTGGTATTTACTTGTGTAATGAACGATGAAAGTTACTTTCCATTACCATTCTCTAACGGAAAATTATTGTGCATATGATCCGAATGTTATCGTGTTCGATATTATTATAATCAGAACAATGCCACAAATATATTAGTGGAAGTTTCATAAAAAAATAATGAATAATTAAAACGTGCAATTTCTGATTTAAAGGCATGAGCTCGCGCTGGCCTTTAAATTGTGCCGGTGCGACGGCCGCGGCTCTCAGCGTCTCTTTCTTTCTCATATACTGTCCATGTTTGCGTCCGAAACTTTCATCGTTCATTATACAAGTAAATATCATCGGAATTATATCATATTTGGTATCATTTTCATGAAAAAAATGCTACGAATATGTTGGTGAAAGTTCCATAAAAAAACATAGAAAAATATAGAAGATTTGTTATTGGATTAGTAGTGGTCTCCTGGTGTCATACCTATACACTTATCCAACCCGTATTATGTCTACACTCCGCGGCGTCCGAGGCCTCTCGAGCTTCGCAGCCCCCCACGGGGTATAACCCGTGATCGTGGGGACAGGTCCACAACGTTTATCAGCGAGGCATTTGCGACATTGATGGAGAAATCACTGTACTTAGTTCCTTTCAGGAAACAATTAGCATTTCTTGTACGTTATTAATGTGAACAATATGAATCTCACAGATCGATGAAATGACATATATACGATTTTCAGAATTGACCGACACCCTCTTATCTGCACAAGCGTTCGTCTTCTTTGCAGCTGGTTTTGAAACTTCCTCAACAACCATTAGCAACGCTCTCTATGAATTAGCTTTGAATCAGGATATACAGGACCAATTACGGCAAGAAATTTTGAAGTACGAGGTGGACAACAATGGTGATTGGAAATATGAAGTTATGAAGGAAATGACATTTTTAGACAAGGTGTTTCAAGGTAAGTGTTAGGGATCGACAAAAACGATTATATACAGATTGTCTGATGAATAGTTGTAATTTTGCTTATACAGTAAAGATTCGATCTAAGGAGAACCCTCGGGCCTGTGCCGTTACTTACAATTAGATCAGGCCTGGATAATTTGCGTCTCGTGAGCAACAGACGACACCTCTCCCTACTCCTGGATCTCTTCCACCAAACTCATGTGAAGTATGGATGTACATACACGCATATATTCGCAATCACGCGGTCACGCGAGGCAAATCATGAAATACAGTCGGTCACGAAAATATTCGGACACCACTATAGTTTTGACTATTATAGTCCGTACTTCAGAAATGTATGCAATAAGAACAAAAAGAGGTTTCACGTATGTTACTATGCAGTGTATAGTTAACAAGAACATAAGAGATATTTATTTACGATAAGTGATTATATAAATAATAAAAGAAAAATGGAAAGTACGCTCATTTTCATGTCACGAAAATATTCGGACAC
This sequence comes from Halictus rubicundus, assembly GCF_050948215.1. Lineage (NCBI taxonomy): Eukaryota > Metazoa > Arthropoda > Insecta > Hymenoptera > Halictidae > Halictus > Halictus rubicundus. Next base: position 789,687 of record NW_027488569.1, read on the forward strand.
TTGCTATACTTCTCAAGTTTCCAGGTTCCAGGAACTGACTGAAACAATGTTTGTAAACATATCATTCATACTATGTACAGAGTAACATACTATGTTAGAGATCGAATATTTGTCAGTCTTGCTCAAAATTTGTGCGAAATGGATCGGAAAAGTAAGAACACGTCGTTTGATATGCGACAATTAAAATTTTTAAAGAAAATTGCAAATTTATTAAATATTAGTAAGAGCACGGTATGGGATATTGTGCGACGTTACAAGAACGAAGATAGAATTGAATCTATCCCTCAAGGCGGACGCAAACCGATCCTCAATACTCGTGATAAACGCTCCATAATTAGGAGAATCAAATGTGATCCTCGGATAAGTGCTCCAAATTTAGCAGCTGAATTAAATAGTGACCGTGGAATATCAGTGCATCCTGAAAACATAAAAAGAGTGTTACGATCGGAGGGCTATAATGGAAGAATAGCTCAAAAAAAGCCGTATATTAACGCGAACAACAGGATGAAGAGACTGAATTTTGCAAAAAACTATATTTCAAAGGAAAGTCAGTGGTGAGAAGACGTAATTTTCGCGGACGAGTCCAAATTCAATATTTATGGAAGCGATGGAAGAATTAGAGTATGGCGGAAATCGAAAGAAGAATTAAATCCGAGACATTTGCAACCGACTGTGAAACACAGTGGTGGGTCTGTGATGGTGTGGGGCTGTATTTCGGCCCATGGAGTAGGCGAATTAGTTTTTATCGACGACATCCTCGATAAAAATAGGTATCTGCACATTTTGCAAAACTATTAAAAAAACAAAGTGCTGATAATATGGAACTTCAAAGTGGGATAAAATTTTATCAGGATAACGACCCAAAGCACAAATCGCGTTATTGTGCAAGAATTCTTATTATACACTTGCAAGAATATCCTCCACCCACCACCGCAATCGCCAGATTTGAATCCCATTGAAAATTTATGGGATGATTAGATCGCCGAATTCGAACAACTACCATAAACAATAAAGACGAACTAAAAAGACGTCTGCTGCAGACTCTGCAAGAAGAATGGCTACGTATTGAGCAAGATTATTTACAAAGAATAATTTGTAATATGCCAACGCAATTACGGCACGTCATAAAACATATGGGATATCCAACAAAATATTAATTTGTAAATACAAAATTTATATATAGTGTTATAAACTTAGTTTTTATAGTGTCCGAATATTTTCGTGACCGACTGTATTTGATAGTGCGGAACCGGTATACTGGTAGTGGGAGTCGTAAAGCGACAGCGGCGAAGAAGATTTCCGGGCTCAGCTTATATATCGTACAGTATCGTACACTATTCCTTTGTGCCCACGTACTCTCGAAAGGCCATCTGGAAGCAATAAAACGTTTAAAGTTATGGCTCCAAGGTCGGCATCTTGCCTGTCTTGTGTGGGGCGACCTTTAGTCGGCATGTTTACACGTGACACTGGTCGTCGACCGAGGCAGCTCAAGCTTCTGAACCGTATGGCCCGCAGTGGTGGGGAGTGGTGTTTTGCTTCGATCGTACAGTCCGAGTTTGCTTAGATCGAGCCTTTACTGTAGTCGAGCTGTTAGTGTAAAAATGGAGTCATCATTGGCGTTAAAATCATTGGAGTTATCTGTATTCTCACTCCAATGATAAATGAAAAACATTTTTCACATAAGCATTCAATAGGTGATTAGCATCCATACAAACGACATCACTGGATAAAATTATAATTTTCGTTTTTATTACTTTGAGATTGTAAGGAAACACTTTCTGTTTATTTTGAAAATTAAAGGTCTACAACAAAATCTAACTACACTAAGTAAACTACGCCGTGAAATAGACTTTCTTTCTTCGAAAATCGATGGAAAAACCATAATACCGATTTCGTCTTTACTAAAAAAATTGATTTTTGTTTCTTTTAAATTCAACGTGAAGAAAAAGGTAAAATCTATTGAACGATACAATCATAGTATGAGGTAATCATTTGTTGCAAAACGGATAGGGAATTCAAAAGAAAACTTTAGTTTACACGATCACAGAGATACATCCCCAGATAGCACACGACGTCTTAAAGGCGTCCGTTTTACGTCCATTTTACGTCTGAAAGTCTTACGTCTGGAAAAGGCGTCTTTAAGACGTTTTAAAGACGTCTTTTTCGGGACGTCGTTTTTACGTCTAAAAAAGACGTCTTTAAGACGTCCCATTTCAGACGTAAAAACGACGTCTTCTTTCAGACGTCTTTTTCAAGCATTCGTTGACTCCTGCTTCGAAGGTTAGGGATCTTTTTTATGGCCTATACCTAAGGTTGTGCCGCTCTCCGAAGAATAAGGACCACATGTTCTTAACACGTCGAGCCCGGCGCCGGTCCATGGGGACCGGCAGTGAACTTTCCGTGTGGCCGGCGCAGGTCCCTGAGGACCGGCACTATAATTTTCGTTTGGCTGGCGTCGGTCCGTGGGACCGACAGTATTAAAGTTAAAAAATAAATATAGTCTCAATGAAATGTGATCAAATGTAGTTTTAATGAAATTTATTGAAACATTCTAAACAAAAATGCGGCTTATCTTTACACATACGACGGAAGAAATGCACTGTAGAGCGTCTTCTTTTTTATTTTTGAGCAGTCTCATCGGAAATGGGACAGACTGTGTATAGTGAACAGAATCACACATACATCACACATACACCTAAAAGACGTCGAAAATAGCGCGACAAAGAAGAATTCCTTATTTCTTGGCGGTACCCTACAACATTGTATCGCTCGCCGGCTGCCGGCTGAACGGAAAGGACAGCAAATTCGGCGCCGGGCTCAACGTGTTAAGGGACCTGGTCAGAGAGTGGGGAAGACTTCTCGTCAGTTACCCTAGAACCGTTCAGGGCCGCGTTTCGTTTAACTTTCAAGCGATTTCGTTAGGTCTAGTTCAGATACGGCGGAAACTGCGCGGATCAAACGCACGGTGCTTATTTACGTTAACATCTTCATATTCGTTCAACTGCGCTGTTTCCGCCGTGTCTGAACTATCCTTTAGTGTTGTGATTCTTCGAACGTTGTGAACTGGGGACTTTGGACAGCGTTATTCCACATCGTTATTGCACGTCGTTATTTACATATTATTTAGACAAGTAAGTATTTTCATTGCTATTATTTGTACCGTTGTTATTTTTGCTTGTGCCCTTCTGCTATATTTATTTCAGTGTTGTGTTATAAATTTTATTAATTTTCGTTCATTTTGTTTAGGATACAGTTCGTCTAATTGCTACTCCGAGTGTTGCAGTATAAAGTGCCTAAAGTTCACAAGAGGCGAATATATGCTTGGAAGCCAAAAGGACACCTATGTAGGCAACTATACAGATGTAGCTGAAGAGGGCGACCGATTGTATTAGTTATTATTAATTATTAATTATTATTTGTTAACAACATATCTTAGAATTATTAACAACATTGCATTAATATTTACATACGTACCCATAGTTATGATAGAATAGCAAAATTATAACAAATACACATGGAACATTTTTTGTTTATCAAAAGCAATATCGATGGTATGTATTGTGCTGCTTGTGTTAAAAAAATCACAAATTTTAATTGTATTGTTTAATTCTAATTTTAATGTTTAATTTCAATGTTAATAGTTAATATTTAATTTTAATGTTTAATGTTTAATGTCTAATTTGAATATTTAATGTTTAATTTGAATGTTTAATGTCTAATTTTAATGTTTAATGTTTAATGTTTAATTGTAATGCTTAATGTCTAATTTTAATGTTCAATGTTTAATTTTAAACTTTAATGTCTAATTTTAATTTTAATGTTTAATGTCTAATTTTAATGTTTAATGTTTAATGTCTAATTTTAATGTTTAATGTTTAATTTTAATGTTTTATGTCCAATTTTAATATTTAATGTTTAATTTTAATGATTAATGTCTAATTTTAATGTATAATATTTCATTTTAATGTTTAATGTCTAATTTTAATGTTTAATGTTTAATATTTAATGTTTAATTTTAATGTTTAATGTCTAATATTAATGTTTCATCTTTAATTTTAATGTTTAATGTCTAATTTTAATGTTTAATGTTTAATTTTAATGTTTAATGTCTAAGTTTAATGTTTAGTTTTAATTGTAATGTTTAATTTTAATTTTAATGTATACTTTGAATGTTATAATAAATATTAACAATAACAATAAAATATTGCTTTATTCATTTAAATTTATTGTATTTTAATTAACATTTATGAACATCTCTAAGTCGTCTAAAAGACGTCTTAAAGACGTCTAACGGACGTTCAAAAGATGTCTTTAAGACGTACAGTTTTATAACAAAGACGTTCCAGAGACGTTCACAAGACGTTCGGAAGACGTTCGTAGGATATTCAAGACGTCTGAATTGTCCATCGACAGACGTCTTTAAGACGTCTCTGTGCTATCTGGGTCGAGATTATTTGTTTAGCAAACTTTCAAATAATTTTCATTATTCAGTCCTACATTTATAAAAATTACGTTTGTTGTGCTCTGCTGCTTATTTGTTTGAACAAGTTATGAATAACCTTTCAATAGAAGCAAAGTGGCGGTCATTGGAGAAATTGTATAAAATTTTTATCTAATAACTTTTTGTTTACAGAAACGTTAAGGAAATATCCAACATTGCCAGTATTAACTAGAGATGCAACTAGTGACTACACGTTCAACGGTACGAAAGTGTCGATTCCTGTGGGCACAAAATTATGGATACCCGCCATTGCGATGCACAGAGACCCAGATATTTATCCAAATCCCGAGAAATTCGATCCCGAAAGATTCAACGAAAGCGAGAAGTCGAAAAGACATCCGATGCACTATCTTCCATTCGGCGATGGTCCGCGAAATTGCATTGGTACGTGCACACGGGCATTTTAAGAAATATTTTTAAGTCATTAGGTATAATGACATTAGTTCTGCAATCGTTAGATTAGTGCACTAATGCAATCGCTTGTATTAGTGAAAAAGGTAAAATCTATTGGACGATACAATCATAGTATGAGGTAATCATTTGTTGCAAAACGGATAAGCAATTCAAAAGAAAAATTTAGTTTACACGATCACAGAGATACATCGAGATTATTTGTTTAGCAAACTTTCAAATAATTTTCATTATTCAGTTCTACATTTATAAAAATTACGTTTGTTGTGCTCTGCTATCCCGTACACGAAAACGGGTACCAAGTAGAACATTTCTAGACATTATGAGCAAGTTTAAGTTTTATACAGTTTTCAAAATTAACAAGATTAAAATATGAGATGCACCATCCATTTTTCGTGTATCTTCTAACATTGAATAAACTGCGTATATATTTTATTTTTGAGAATTATTACGGTATATTTAGAAATATGAGATATTTAGCATTACAAACTTGCATATTTTCACACTAGTGTACGTTGTTATCGATAATGCATATGTCGCTAATATAGAATTCTTACATTTCAGGAGCACGATTTGCCATCTACCAAACAAAAATTGGTCTCATAAAAATACTACAACATTATAAAGTCGACGTTTGTGAAAAAACACCGCTTACATACGAACTAGATCGGCTTGCGTTTTTACTTATGCCTGCTAAGCCATTGTTCTTAAAGTTTACAAAACTGGACTATTAATAAGTTATTTTCTAATAAAGTGTATTATACTTCCAATTGAATTCATTAGTATACAGTAATAATTGATTTTTATAATAATTTAAAAATTATTCATTTAAGAAATTATGTAATTAACCTTCATGGAAATAAGTTACGAAATTAATCAACCTCCTGAAGGATGTTGACACACAGTTGTACATTTAAATTAAAATTATTCTGGGTAGAAAAAGGATTGAAATATGTGGTGTAACTATTAATTACAGAATCTCAAAACAATAAAAACAAAAAGTACGTCGTATGGAGGCATTGATAATAATTTAACCAATTAAAATTTAACAAAAAAATTCATCCCTGAAGAGGTTAACTTTCCGAGATGCTCAATTTAAGTTTGCAAGAGAAATTCTACACGATATTCGGAAAACAATTGTCAAATGCAGAAATGCAGAGGAGGCTACGACTAATTCTTCCGAATTTCGAATAATTTTCGTCAGCTCGAATAAGCTGCTTCGAGCCTCGTCGGCCCAGGCCCAGAAGCTCGTGCTACCTCGGTCGCCCAGCGCACAGTGCGGACAAGTCGGCACATCTCACTACATTTTTATTTGACGATGCACGAAAATTTCCTTTGGCCGAACTCTTTATTAGCAGGCAATGCATATTATTATTCATTTAAAAATCATTTAACAATTTTTTTTATGCATAAAAATTGTTTTCTTTTTTTTCAACTTATTAATTTTATTGTTAAATTTAATTTTTTGTGACTAATTACCATTGCATATGCATTAGTAACCAAATTTAGATTTTTGTAAAAAAATTTGGCCATGGAGGAACTCTCTAAAGTGCCAAAAATCGAAAAATGTTATATTAACTGTAAATGAGTGTGCAATAATAATTCTGTGTAATGGAAAGTTCTTACCAAGGAATATGCATTCTTTGTACATTTAATAAAGTAGATTTATTTTTTGTACAAATTTTCAACGGTGGTTTTATTTGTTAATTGCATATAAAACTTCAAATTAACATAAAACAAAAACGGCAAAACATGTCCTGACATTTATGCATATTCGGATACATTACTTATTATAGTTTAAGAATTTCATAGTTTTGTGTGGCGGACCCCTTGGAGAAGGGTTCATCGGACCCAGGTAGGAGCGTCGTTTGCGGGCTGGGACCTTGGACACACTTGGTCGCCAGGCCCAAGCTCTTCCCGAGCGCACACTTAGTCGCCGGAAGTCTGTTCCTACCTGGGGTGCACATTTGGCGACCAGGTTCAGGGTTTTTCCTTGGCGTGCACATTTGGCCGCCAACCCTTGACTTTCGCCAGGACACGGATGTTCGATGCAAGGACACGAACTTTCTCCAAGGGGCACGTACAGGAAGCGACATCCCCACTCCAGAAGTTTCCTTGTTCGAAGGAAATTCCTGGAGGCACGGGGACTAGATATAAGCGCGGATTCTGACGGATGAGGAGGTCAGTCTGTCAAGTCAGTCAGTTTGTCAAGTCGGTCAGTCAGTTCATCCGCCGTCAGTTGTTTCATTGTTATTTCATTTGTTGTTCCTTGTTACGTCGTTGAGTTTTTGTTGTTTATTTAATAAATGGTTATTGTTATATTGGGTGACTCCTCCATTCACTGAACACCCAAACCACAACACATACCAAATTTTGTCTGCCACTTTTTGCGACTCTCAATTTTATAAACTTTTTAAGAAGTGTCCATACCTTTCCTTTAGGATCTATCGTGGAAAATTTGTTATTTTCTGGTTAAATGTATTAATTATATTGTTAAATTTCATTTTCTGTAAATAATTAACAATAAGTATACATTTGTAAACAATTTTGGTTGTAAAAAATTTTGCCATTTGTTCGCCACAGTTACAGTGGCGAATTTACTGGGAAAGATCAATATTCGTATATATCACGATATGAAATACATTTCTTTTGCAAAACATGCGTATTAGGATGGAAATTGTTAATAATAATCATATAATAACCATTTTTATGCATAAACCAATTTTGCAATAATTATATATCAAACATTTTTATGTATTTTTAATTTGTTTTTAATATATGTTTTATAACTATTGAAAAAGTAATAAGAATGTAGGGATAGATCGAAATGTGCAAGATCACGAGAGTCAATGATTTTGAGTCGCAATCAAAGTACTGAGAATGACTCGGATAGCGAAGCAGCAGCAGCATGCTCGGATAGCATTTTGTTGAGTTTATTCATTTTATTCACTAGTATTATAATTTGTTTAAGTTTATTATTGTTAATTTTACATATGGTTCATTTATTATTAATTTTGTTCTAAACTTGTTAGTTTTTAAAAATAAATTTGTTAGTTTTTAAAAATAAATTTGTTAATTTTTAATAATAAATTTTTTTTTTGTTAAATTTATAAACTATGTTGGTAAATATAATTGTCTGTAAAAAATTTCCTCTATATATGCATTAATAACCGAACTACGAGAAGTGCCGAAAACAGGCGATTTGTCCGCACTGTGCAGCGGTGCAATAAACGGCAGCCGCGCGATCCGAGGCGAGAACAGGTATATCGGTGTGAAACTACTACCAATCAAATTACAATACTTCTTTATTTTTTATTATTTTTTTATAGGACTTCCATCAACCTATTTGTGGAGTTTTTTCTGATTAAAATGACACTAAACACGATGTAATTTGATCTGTGTTCATTGGTTTTATCTGTAACGCTATTCAAACGCTTCAAATAATTTTTGCCACCTGTAAGCTGTTAGCTGTTAAAATTTTTGTACAATTTGATTGTGTGGAGTTATACGTGTAGACAAAAGTATTTACTTTGATTGTAATTTAACTTACTTTACAAATTAACTTATCTTATTTAAATTGAAATGTAGGGAACTTAATATTATATTTTTCTAGAATTTTCTAGATATCATGTCTGGATCTGTGTTACGATCGAATGGGACACTGTCATTTTTTAGTCATTCATTGGCATGCTTGGCCCTAAGAATTCGTTACGGGCTTGGGGACGGCTCTAGAAGCGGGAAGACAGACCAGCCGTACTCCACTCAATGACAATTGACACATCGCAGGCAGACACTCAGGAGAAAGGCGATACAAGTTTCGGGGAAAGACTCTTGAACAACAGATCTTTGTGCAGTATCCTACGAGGCTTACGTGAGAAAATGAATTGACGGAGTCAGTAGGCGTTGCACAATTTACGTAAGGTTAATGATAGTTCAGTAAGTTAAATAACACGATATTGAGCAAGCCATATAGCAGTTAATAATAACATCGCCCTCCAAGAAATTATGATAATTTACTATATTTATATACCTTCTATGTGTATGTAACTCCGTAAGCAGTTAATGATATTATCGATTTATATGTAAGTTCATTCGAAACAAATTCGTCAGAATGCCGGAAATATTGTCTTTTAAGTTTTTCACGTAAAACGTGCATTATTTCAAATATTAATACAAATAAAGATTACGCACATACTTGCCGAATATACCTAATGTAGTTATTAAAAAAATCAAATATATTAAAAATCACGTTATAAGTTACAAATGAAATACTATTATTACCATTATCTATTTCAAAAACAACGCAAGGTTGAATCTTGGGTATTGCAATAACTCGCTCGCCCGAACTTGTCCGATTCTTTTCGAAGGCGCTCGATGAAGTCGGGTAAGGGTCGACCCATACAAGACCGGGACGGGGCCGGGGACGTTTGGCCGCTAGATTCGAAACCAGGGTGTAGGGTTTGAGTCGACGGGGCTTCAGTGTTCCAAAGTATATATTTCTGCTCGCCCCGGTTGGGTCATTATCTCGAGCGTTTGACCATTTCCAGAAGGCCTTTCGGGACCGCGTTGACAGTTCCCTGCTGTGCATGGCACGAAAAAAATGTTTTTAGGGCCTTCACGGTTCCTTAGGTAAACTATCGGTATCTCCCCTTTACAATACCATGGAAATAGGAAACCTTCCTGCCCCTTGGTGAAACATCATACATCCTTGTATTGTATGTAAATTATATATACATATATTGTAAAAACGAGAATAGTTGTTATTTTTTTTTAAGGAAATATCCACATTAGGAAGGGGATCATTCCATGTGAATTCGATCATTTTTTGGGGACTATGTCTCGAATTTTGATGACATTGAAGTATGTTGTGTTCCAAGAGAAAATGGGAGGCGGGGGTTGAGCCGGGTTATCACAAAACACTGCTGTTCTCAAATAACTTATTTTTTCCTTGGTGAATGTCATTTCTTAATTAAAAAATATTAGAAATATCTTTGTTTTGCAAATTTTACCACTGGTTCAAGTGTGAAAAAATTTGAATAAATATGGCTCTATTTTACGTTTCTTCATCTTTCTCTTTGAAATTTCGTTTTTTAATTCGCGGAGCCGCAAAACTATTTGTTGTACTATTCATTATTTTAGGTTCATAAAATTGCTGGATATTCTTTAGACATTCTGAAGTAAGGGTCGCTAGCGAAAAAATGTATGTATATGGAAAACTCCTAAATTCTTGTCCATGATGGTCTAAACATGGTTAGATGGAAGGTTCTCTGGCAGGAATGCGATGGCGTATCTATATCTTGTCCAATGAGACGAGACAGTAGATGTAAACATAGGTGCTCGAGTGCGACAGAGTTGAAGTTACCCTTACAAGACAATTAGCAAAGGACGCACGCTGGGTGCTTCACTGCCTTGGTCTCGTTGGACAGAGCATAGGTGCTTCCAAAAACTCATTTTCATCGGTGTGACAGTTCTGGTCTTATAATATAATGAAAAAAGGGTGACACGTATTTTTACGCGTCTGTAAAACCAACAATTTTTAAAACATCGAAAATCCATTGAGATTCGATTGATAGGTCATCATCATCGGTGAAGTAGTTTTTAAAATAATACAACATTTATAATGTTTTTCTCCCTTGGCCACGACCACGCCACGGCGACCGGGGTCGCTGAGTATTCTTCGCAAGAATATTTCGTGAAACCCCGGGCCGGGCCCGGTCGGCTCTACCATCGGATCCTCAGGGGTATGCGGGGAGTAAACGGTGCTGGGGTTCTGGTAGCTAACCCCCGTGGTGCGCGGCACTTGGCCTTTGTTGCGAGCATCTTGAGCGCCTCTCAAGTCTGTATGGCATAGGGAAAACGTGCCCCGTTCCCGGTCCCGGTGAGACCCGTCTTGTATGGGTCGACCCTAATAGGTCGTCCGAAAGGCTCGGACCGCTCGACGTGTCCCGATTCGAGTTTCCGATTCACGAGCCGGCCCGCACATCCCTACTGTGTCACATTTGGAGTTTTATGGCACGCTTACAATCGACATTGAGTTGCAAATCAGACCGTACAAGCAAACGTATTCGCAACTTCCAGAGGCCTGATTCCAAGGCTAAAAGGAGAGGCCATGACCTTCGGGTCACCGATTCTGTTGAAACTTTGCACACTTATAGATCTCGTTCTCCTGTTCACGAATATATACCATTATAGGGGCAGATACTCAACAGTTTTCGAGATATTGACGATTAAAGTTTCATTACTTCTTATATAATGCCGTATTTTTTCCAGACTACAAGAATCGGTGTGGCGCGACGGTAGCGTGCCAAGTTTTCAGCCGAACGACCAGGGTTCAAATCTTGCCGACTAAAGCATTTTTTTTTTATTATGTTTTATCATTGTCCATTTATATTATTAATTTCAATCGATTAAATTTCACGCATAAAATTGCATTTTGAATTATAAATAACATGTATTTATTTACTAACAACAGGATTATTTACTATTATTATATATGTCGGAGGCTGGTCGGAAGTATTTCCAAACGGTGCGCTCATTGCTCTGTTCACACGATCGGTTCACAATCACACGAACAAATTCCACCGCGGAAGCACAACTCGATCACACTTTGAACAATACAAAATCTCGCAAAGGACTGACTCAGAATATCTACGTCTTTGCTTTTATGTCTCTCCGATGCGTATCTGACTCCAAAAATGCGATGCGACTCCGTACGAGGTTACGAGAAGAATGCCACGAGCATTCAAACAAACAACGCAACGTCGATCGCTTCTTGATATTGCTCTGGAAACCGAGTATGGCCTGTTACGACTCAAATTCGCTCAGGCTATCAGGAGCGTGTACAGAGATGTACACGACAACAAAACTACAGAAACTATTCTCAAAAATACAAAGACGCTATTCCGCCACCCGTGGTCACGTTCAACAGGGCTCCAGGCCATATTTCCACGGAACCCTATCTCGCATCTCTCTTTCCGCAATCCGCAAAGAAATAAAACAATAAAACAAATGTTATAAGAGAATATTACAACGAGCATTACACGTCGTTGCCATCGGGCTACGTCGCTGCGCCTCGCCCCGACATATATTATTAATTATATATCAAATATATATATTAAATTTTAAGAAATCTTTATAAATATCCTGTGTTAATTTTCCGGATTTCGAACAAGTTACTGTTACGTTTGTGTGATGTGACATAAGTTCATCTACCTTTACTTGAACCAGTGCGGTCTTTTTTCCCTTTTATGTTATCGTAATTTCGAACGTTGATTGATACTGACATCCTGTCTGATCCATGTTGATTATGTAATTTAAATGGAATTGATAGGTGATATATTTTGCTACTTTCCGATAATTTTCGGCGGCCTGCTATGTTTTATCAAAATGAAATCGGTACTTATCATTATATTGAAATTTAATCGATTTAAATTGATAATATAAATATACAATGATAAAACATAATAAAATTTTTAAAAAATGCGTTAGTCGTCAGGATTTGAACACTGGAACATATTTACTATATCTGTATTTCTATCGATATCTGCATTCCTATGTAATAAATGATTTTTTGCTTTTCGATCAATGATATTATTTCTTAACTTAGTCAATGATATTACTTCTTAGAAGATCAATGATATTACTTCTTTACTTACACCGGATTATATCCCTCTTTGTATTAAACAATTTTTGGATATTATTCCGAAAAGCACCGGTGGCCGATCGAGATGAAACTTGGTGGGTATGTAAGACTCAACATTCTGAACAACTTTTTCCTACACACGTAACCGCGGCTCAGCCATATTTTCGGAGATATTCGCGGAAAACTGCAGCTACTACTACATTGAAATTTGCCTATACGTGCACGTCCGAGGCGTGCGTATTGTGTTTCCCCGGTGCTTTTCGGAAGTACAGCCAGAGATATAATTTAAGTTGGTTGGGGTTAGGTTGTTGAGGGGGCGGAGTCGACTCAATGATCTGTTTATGTTTCTTCCGATAGAAATGCGATACGCACGCCTCGGACGTGCACGTATAGGCAAAATTCAATGTGGTAGTAGCTGCAGTTTTCCGCGAATATCTCCGAAAATATGGCTGAGCCGCGGTTACGTGTGTAGGAAAAAGTTATTCAGAATGTTGAGTTTTACATACTCACCAAGTTTCATCTCGATCGACCACAGGTGCCTTTTGGAAGGACAGCCCACCTGTTATCTAAACATTCTTTTAAAGTCCTTTTTTTACAGTCCTTCAGGAGATATTTCAATTTTTCAAGATAAACGAAACGCCCCGTATTTTGGATTTCAAGTAATTGTAGACACTTGTATGATTCTGTTATACAAACTAATGCCGTACAAAGCAGTTTCAGATGAATGATAAGGTGTTCTGGAACTGTTACAGAAATATGTAAGATCACCCTGTCGATGAAGTATCGAATGCGGTTTTTGACTCGAGCAACTGGATTCCGCCTCTTTTGAGGAGTTTAGTGAACACTGCATGTTTAGCCTTCCTTTAATTACTTTTGGAGGCAGGTCTCTGGAAGTTGTGGATGCATTCGCTTGTACGGTCTAGCTTGCGACTCAATAGCAATTGTTAGCGTATCATAAAACTCCAGATGTGACACAGAACACAGGTAGGTGTGGTGGGTGCTACGTCACCAACGCACTAAAGAACTGAAATGTGGAAACACTTTTGTTTTTTCAATGATCGTCGCAAAAAATTGTTCTTCCTTGAATATGGATGGTACTATGATATACGATGGTACTGAGTTGTAAAAGAGTGTTAAATAGAGCTGCAAATGCAACCCATAAAAAATTGGTAGAATGGTGAAATAATGAGTAAACTAGAATGTTTTGGAGTAAAATTATTTAAAAATTGTTCTAATGTGTTTTCAAAGTCATGTATTAAAAATCGTATGGTGCTGAGGTGGAAAACATATTTATTCAGGAAAGAAAAATTTTTAAATTAATAATAAAAGTAGCTACACATATGTGTAGCGGCTAGCTGGGCGCCGGAAGAGAAATCTTCAGCGCACCAGCGCCAAGAAAGATTTATGGTTTGCACAGCATAAGACGCTATTTGTGAAAAAACGTATTTAACGTTTTTGGCCGCTTAGCGGACAGATGTGCCCTTGTAGTTCCTAGCGACGAACTCAATAGCGCAAGTGGACGACATAAATTTTGGGTAGTCTAAGGGTCTCCAGCCTAGAGTGTCCCAGCGACGCGTGCCTGGTTTCTATCACCCGGGAAAGCTGGGCCCGTTGACGTAAGCCAGCAGTCACGTACCGCACTTAGCACTGGGCCCGGAAGACACCCCGCTGCATCACCAAAATTAGTTTTTAACAAAACGACGCGCTCACCCTTCTCACGCACGAGAGGCGTGGAACGTGGTCGTGTTATGCAAAATGCACGGATTGGTGGAAGTTCCTCGCAAGGACTTCCACCAATCAGTCGACGAGCGTTTTTGAGATTTAAGGCAACAGACTACCGACGCGAGGTCTCCAGTCAACGCAGTCGAGTCATAGCCGAATCTCCGCCGAGTCATAGTCTAGTCCGGTCGCTGCTAAATCGCAATAAAAGTTCCATCGCGAGTCGATGTGAATCGCCTGTTTTAGTTGAACCACCCCGGACGCTCTCGCGACATCACTCTCTATAAATAAACGACTCGGTCACAAAAACCTGAGTGTACATTATTTGAAGGCACCCGCCTCCGATAACCCAGTTCCTTCATATGAAAAAATTTAAGATAATGTTGATGACAATAGCTCATTATTAAATTAATATTCAGGATGGTTGCTTCTAAACTTCGATATGAAATCTGTATTAGTTCGAATTTTTCCGGGTTTTCCATTTTTTACAACCAGAGTTTGCAATTACGAAATTGGAAAAAAACAAAATACGTATCATTACAATTACTATATTATACTTAATTTATATTAATTAGAGATTTTGTACACAAGATTTACATGTTAGTTACATGTTCCATGTAAAACAATTAAGCTGTACGTTCTAATCCTGGTAAAAATAAAGTGCGTTCGGTTGTATGCTAAACGACAGCTCGGTCACCGACGAGATATATAGAAAGACTGCCAGCCTTACGGGAGAATGTGTCGCTCGAAAAATACGGTATTTTCTACCGCCCTCTAGGATAGATTTTGGCTGGAGTAAGAAACAGAAGGCCAACGACGGTATCTCGTCGGTGCTGAAGACCACTAAGGAAATTCTCGTCGGTGAGTTACATTCTCCGACGAACGTATTCGAATTAAACAAATATTCTTTTTTTAGTGTTGCTTTTTAAGGTTTAAAATGTTGAAAGTAAAACTAACATCAAGGACAAAAAATTCGTAGAAATATTTTTCGTAAGAAAGTGTTAAAGCATAATTTTAGGAAAATCAATTTCTACTTCAAATTTCATATGAGATACCTTAATTTGTAATTTAAAAATATTTCATGAACAAGCATTATTTCCTTACACTTTTTTTATAGATAATTGTTCCAAGAATCGATCTGTGGGAACAGAAATATGTTGAAAACCAGAGTAGCGTTTATTTAACGTACTATTCCGAATAGTATAGAGTTTGAGAGAGAATCACGTGGATGAATTAATATAATATAAAATAATATAATTGTAGGAGCAAAGATGGGCAAATTTTTATTGAAATAGACATTTCAAACAGCGAATAAGAGATAAAAAAATTATTTATTACGCGTCAAATAACAATAATTATGTTATCTCTATTCCACACGTAATGAACTTATTCGACGAATAAAGATTTTTTTTTAAAGACCGACCAACAGCCTACAATGTAAGCAAATGGAGAATCGAGCATTATTGGCAATTTATGCTTTTATGTTTTTAATCAGAACAATATTGTTAATACGAATGAGTTGTAGAGCTTATCCCGACCAAAATGAGTCCAAACACGACATCATTTGGACTGTCTTTAATGAGATTGTAATTTTTGTCGTAACATTACGTATCAGTGAAGCTTGTTCGATTATACTCGAATTTGACCTCATTTTCATCAGGAAAATCCCCTCCATTCGCTCATCACTATTTTATGAGGGTATATTGAACAATCTAAAAGTTTAAACTTTCATTCGTGCGCGATTCTCCGCTTACATTGTATATCGTGTGTCTTCGCTGGGTCTTTGAAGCTCGGCGCTCGGCAAAAGGTATTCGAAGATTTTATTCGAAGCCTTCGAATAAAAGATAAATATAAAAGATGAAAAAATTATTCGAAGTTCGAATAAATCCGCTTCGAATAAAAAAAATTATCTTTTTTCGTCGAATAAATTCTCGTCGAATAAAATTATTTATCCGATACTCGTCGAATAAAGATACTTTTTTTATTCGAACCTTCGAATAACGAATAAAGATAGAGTATCTTTTATTCGAATCGGCATTTAAATAATTTTTTATCCAAATAATGCCCAACTCTGCCTACGGCACACCAAAATCACTGGCATTCAAACGGAGAGAATATCCGTCTCCGATATAATGTTGCACGGAGAAGCGGACAGCGAAACTCGAGAACCGTCGTTGCCGAAGAGTGGGCCACACAATGTCGGCTATATCGGTGTGAGACCAGGAGACCACTACTAATCCAATTACAAAACTTCTTTATTTTTCGTTATTTTTTTTTATGAAACTTTTACCAACATATTCGTGGCATTTTTCTGATTCAAATGAAACCAAATATGATACAATTCTGATGATATTTACTTGTAGAATGAACGATTGAAGTTTCGGACACGAAGAAGGACAGCGTATGAAAAGAAAGAGACGCGGAGAGTCCTTCTCGCCTCGAGTTCGACTGCTCGCTTTTCGCCGCGTTGCACAGTGCGGACAAATTGCCGAATTTCGGGCAAAAGTCTAGATGTGGTTACTAATGTATATGTATTGACAATTACTGACAGAAAATGAAATTTAACAATACAATTATTGAACAAGATTCGGTTTGGTGGGACTGTAGCGTGTGAAGTTTTTAGCCGGACGGCCGGGATTCAAATCCTGCCTACTGTAAGAAAGTACTAGAAAGATAGATAACGCGATATCGTTAACCTAAATAAATGTGGACGTATTACAAAATACTATGAATCTTTATTCACGACAACTGTACACGACGACAGTCAGAATCAAAATGTCCTGCTGTCCCAAAAATCCTCAGCCATGAGAACGCCTTCGACAGTATGCCTCCTTGTTTATGACACCCCCAAGCTAAAGGACTTTCCCTTGTGGAAGGGCAACGCGCTGACAAAAACCACATGGCCCGCCTCGACCGTTTGCTTACTTCGATTTTTCTAACACTACTAACAATACAATTATTGATTATACATAAAGTTTATTGCTTATAAAATATAAAAAATATAAAATGTAAAGAAATAATACTATAAGGTATAAAAAATAGCAAACAATACAATTATAATTAAAACTTAAAATGACTTTGACACTTTTCAAAACTTTTTTATTTAAATTCGAAATAATAATTTAAAATGTGTGTCTTTACCTCTATGTTAGTGATACTCAAACTGAAAATTTCATTGAAATCGGTTGACGGGGAAAAAACAACGTGCATTGCAAGATATAAGAATCTGTGTATCTGTGGGTTTGTACAAATAGCAATAATACTGCCTCGAAATAGCATTATATGGATAAGAGCCGTCGAAAGTTAGTTTCATTACTTAACACTTTTATTTCGTTACTACCTCTACTTGAATAATTGCAATCCAGCATTAGAAGTGGTACTATCGGTTAAATAAGTAAAAAAATTAATTTTCTGTTTTTTACTACGGATCACAATAAGAACGATTGAATTTTGTCATTACTTGAATATTGTATTTTTTAAGAAATCACAATAACTTGCAGATGTTACAGTTTCTTGAAAAAAATAAGGTCCAATCACAAAATCTCCTATTAGGCCACACCAAACATTTAAAGGCCATCGATGTTGAAAGGGAACACATCGCATCCAATTTGGGTTTTCCACGGACCAATAATGCAGATTATGTCTATTTACATGCCCTGAATTCATAAAAGTGGCCTCATCGGAAAAAAGTATTTTGCACAAAAAGTCGTTTTCCACAACACCCTGCAGCCACTTACAAAATCTTACGCGGTGATCGTAATCTGCTATCGAAAGCTCTTGTGATAAAACCATGTGATATGGATGATACTTTTGCCGTTTCAAAATTCGTTGAATTGATGAACGACTAATATGTGATGTTTGTGCAAGTGTACGTTGACTAATATGAGGATTTATTGTAATTGCAGCAAGAATACTGGCACTATTATTTTTGAAGTGGGTAAGGGGATATAAAATACCAGAGACTGTCCTCACTTCATTTTTTACTGATATCGGTAAGCGCGAAGGTCAGTGCAGTGCTGGTGTTGTCGTCTCGGAGGCTTACTATCGACTGGCGACTCTCGTTGCAATCTTAAGCACGACGGAGTTAGAGAAGGCAAAAAGATAGGGGAGAAAAAGAAAAGAGAATAGAAAAGGAAAACTTGAGAAGACAGTGACAGCGATAGGGACAGCGGAAAAGAGTCATAAACAGAGAAAGCTAAGAGGTAGGCGAAGGACCGAGACTAACGAAAACCAGAACCCTGGCGACGTTCTCAAGGATGCATGGGAAATTCGTGAAGGGCCGGTTACCAAGCGTGCGACTAGCAGACAGGAAATAGAGAATAATAGCGTGACAGAGTTAGAAGGGAAAGAGAAATTCTTAGAAGAAATATATGCATTGGCGTACGTGGTGATATTGCCACCACATTTTCATTAGTGACAGCTTTACTAAGCCGCTTTTCTAAATTATGAAATGTTGCATGACATTTTTTGATCTCATAACGTTCAAAAAACATCACTGCTGCACGCCGATAATTTTTTTGGCATTCACCTAACGTTAATAACATATTCACTTCTGTATCAAAAGTAGCCATAATCACAATGTTACTGCTTGAATAACAGCTCTAAACTGAAAACGTTTTCATAGATAAGTGAGTCAAACTCAAGAATTGTAAATATTATTGTTTGTGTTTCTTCATGAATAAGCAAAGGACTCAAGCGCGTATAATTCCATAACGCTATTTCCGAGCGCTTCAAGAACCTACAACTCGAAACTTCAAACTGTTATATCTCATCATGGAAGTATCTGACAAAAAAATGTTTCAGACAAAATTGACTTGTTTTTTCCGGTAGAATCTGAATATGTAACATTTTATAGGGGGTTCCATTTAAAATTACAAAGGTACCTCCCCTCCCCCGTTAAAGGGGAAGGAAGGCCACTTCACGTTTCTGTAGTCAGAAAGGCCCTTCAGTTCCATGCAATTTAAGACTAAGAACTTTAAAATCGATGGCATAGTTTTCGAGATATTCAGCTGTTCAGAGTTATGTGGGCCACCCTGTATATCTCGTCGGTGCCCCAACGTCGAGATACTCTCGTCAGTTGTGGAACTAAGAACGTGGAACTATCACTGATCTCAAATACCAACATCGCTAAACATGCCGCGCTCGCTACCTAAATAGAACATTTGCTCGTGAATTACGGAAGAAACGTCAGTGACATAGGCAATAAATAACGTATAATGCGTAGAATGAAAATAATTATTTTTTATTGTATAATTTCATTACACTCTTATTGCCTTCTTATTTTCCATATTGTTCACCATTGTAATCATTATTTTATAATCGATAGTTTATAGGTGAAATTAATTAATTTGGAAATTATTGCGATATTTATAAAATAATGATTATTCAATAAAATATATTCTGTAATAGTTATAGAATTAAAAAAAAGAATAAATACAATATTCAAGTAATGACAAAATTCAATCGTTCTTATTGTGATCCGTAGTAAAAAACAGAAAATTAATTTTTTTACTTATTTAACCGATAATACCACTTCTAATGCTCGACTGCATTGACTGCAATTATTCATGTAGAGGTAGTAACGAAATAAAAGTGTTAAGTAATGAAACTATGTTTCGACGGCTCTTATCCATATAATGCTATTTGGAGGCAGTATTATTGCTATTTGTACAAACGTACAGATACACAGATTCTTATATCTTGCAATGCACGTTGTTTTTTTCTCCGTCAACCGATTTCGATGAAATTTTCAGTATGTGTATCACTACCATAGATGTGCAAAACACATATTTGAAATTTTTATTGCGGATTTAAATCAAAAAGTTTTGAAAAGTGTCTGTCATTTTAAGTTTTAATTATAATTGTATTGTTTGCTATTTTTTATACCTTATAGTATTATTTCTTACAATTTTATATTTTTTATATTTTAAAGGCAATAAACTTTATGTATAATCATTAATTGTGTTGTAAGTTTTTACGCTTACAGATTTATTTAAACTCTCCGTTCGCTCACTCGTACTTCTCCGCTCGCCCGCTCGAATATCTCGAATATATCTCTTCGCTCGCCCGAGTACCTCTGCCTAAATACGTTTCTGTTACCGGTCGTTCTTGTTTGTCTCTCACTCATTCCCTCTCACTCTTTCCTCATCTGACCTATCATTCGCTCCGTTTCAGATACATTCGATCACTCATTCGTCGTTACGCACATTCTCTCTCTTTCTCTCTCACACACAGTCACTACAATTGTATTGTTAAATTTCATTTTCTGTGATTAATTGTCAATACATATACATTAGTAACCACATCTAGACTTTTGCCCGAAATTCGGCTATTTGTCCGCACTGTGCAACGCGGCGAAAACGAAGCAGTCGAACTCGAGGCGAGAAGGACTCGCCGTGTCTCTTTCTTTTCATATGCTGTCCTTTTTTGCGTCCGAAACTTCCGTCGTTCATTACACAAGTATATATCATCGGAATTTTGTCATATTTGGTACCGTTTTCCGTAGAAAAATGCCACGAGTATGTTGGTGAAAGTCCGATAGAAAAATAATTAATAATGAAAAAGTTAATTTTTTTATTTAAAGGCCTGAGCTCACGCAAGTCTTTCATCTTTTCCGAAGGCTTCGACTCTCCGCGGCTCTTTCTTTCCCATACACTGTCCTTCTTCGCGTCCGAAACTTCAATCGTTCATTACACAAGTAATTATCATCGGAATTATATCATATTTGGTTTCATTTTTATCAGAAAAATGCCACGAATATGTTGGTAAAAGTTTTATAAAAAAATAACGAAAAATAAAGAAGTTTTGTAATTTGATTAGTAGTGGTCTTCTGGTCTCACACCGATATAGCCGACAATGTGTGGCCCACTCCTGGACGACGCAATGACGGTTCTCGAGTTTCGCTGTCCGCTTCTCCGTGCAACATTATATCGGAGACGGATATTCTCTCCGTTTGAATGCCAGTGATTTTGGTGTGCCGTAGGCAGAGTTGGGCATTATTTGGATAAAAAATTATTTAAATGCCGATTCGAATAAAAGATACTCTATCTTTATTCGTTATTCGAAGGTTCGAATAAAAAAAGTATCTTCATTCGACGAGTATCGGATAAATAATTTTATTCGACGAAAAAAGATAATTTTTTTTATTCGAAGCGGATTTATTCGAACTTCGAATAATTTTTTCATCTTTTATATTTATCTTTTATTCGAAGGCTTCGAATAAAATCTTCGAATACCTTTTGCCGAGCGCTGAGCTTCAAAGACCCAGCGACGACAGACGATATACAATGTAAGCGGATGGAGAATCGCGCACGAATGAAAGTTTAAACTTTTAGATTGTTCAATATACCCTCATAAAATAGTGATGAGCGAATGGAGGAGATTTTCCTGATGAAAATGAGGTCAAATTCGAGTATAATCGAACAAGCTTCACTGATACGTAATGTTACGATAAAAATTACAATTGTAGCATGTATAGAAAATTCGAGACGGAAAAGTAAAACAAAACGCGGAACGACAAGCTTCTAGAAGTTTCGCGAAGGGAGTTTGTTGGCAATCACGCGGGGAAGCGACGCGAGGGGAGCGCTCGAAAAGTCGAATCACGCTTAACGACCGGGTGTTGATTTCACGTTCGCGGATAGCAACGAAATTATATAAATAGAGGGATCACGGAGGGACTCGGCCTATTTGCTATTCCGAGAGAGAGGACGAGGTAAGGACCACGGCCGCTCTTGGTTAGCATTAGCACCCCGGCAGGAGAGTACGGCGATAATACCTGGACGCCTGTCGGGAGAACGGGAGAGGGCGGGAGTCTGTTCCTGGTCGCTCGTTCGACATGGAGAGTACGGCGATAATACCTGGACGCCTGTCGAACGAGAGAGAACGGGTCAACTCCTGGCCGCCCAGGGCTCGGCAGGAGAGTACGGCGACAATACCTGGACGCCTGCCGAGAGGGAACGGAAGAGTGTTCCTGGCCGCTCGTCTCGACAAGGAGAGTACGGCGATAATACCTGGACGCCTTGTCGAGCGAGAGAGGACAGAGCATCTTCGGATCGGTTGCGAAAATACCACGGAACCTAGCTAGAGTATACGTGTGATGAGAGAAAGTTTGCATGATTGTGATTTATAATGCGAGCAATTGAATGAATTTATACATATACCTCACTTTCCTGTACCCCTGTTCCTAACCCAAAAATAAATTCTTTTATCCAGCATATCCTGATTAAATCCTTACTCATGGCTACACAATCTCATTAAAGACAGTCCAAATGATGTCGTGTTTGGACTCATTTTGGTCGGGATAAGCTGTACAACTAATTCGTGTCAACAATATTGTTCTGATTAAAAACATAAAAGCATAAATTGCCAATAATGCTCGATTCTCCATTTGCTTACATTGTAGGCTGTTGGTCGGTCGCTGGTCTTTGAAGTTCCGAGCTTGTTGAGTCGCGAGGTATCAGTGCGAAACAACTACCAATCCAATGGCAAAACGTCGTTATTTTTCATTATTTTTTTATGGGACTTGCGGCAAGTAATTCGTGGCATTCTTCTGATTAAAATGACACCAAACACGGTACAAATTGGACTGTATTTAGTATTTTTATCCGTAGATTTATTCGAAGGTTTCGAATAAATCTTCGGATAACTTTTGCCAGCTCGACGAATAAACGGCGACGACGCCCGACGAGGACCGACGAGCGCCGAACGTCGAAAACCAAGCGACTGCCAAACGGCATACAATGTAAACGGATGGAGGATCGAGTATTATTAGCAATTTATGCTTTTATGTTTTTAATCAGAACAATATTGTTAATACGAACGACTTTTAGAGCTTATCCCGACGAAAATGAGTCCAAACACGACGTCATTTGGACTGTCTTTAATGAAATTGTAATTGTTATCGTAACATTACGTACCAATGAAACTTGTTCGATTGCACTCGTATTTGACCACATTTTCATCAGAAAAATCCCCTCCATTCGCTCGTCACAATTTTATGAGGATATATTGAAAAATCTAGAAGTTTAAACTTTCATTCGTGCGCGATTCTCCATCCGCTTACATTGTATGTCGTTTGTCGTCGCTGGGTCTTTGAATCTCGACGCTCGGTAAAAGTAATTCGAAGATTTATTAGAAGCCTTCGAATAGAAAATACAGATAAAAGATGAAAAAATTATTCGAAGTTCGAATAAACCCACTTCGAATAAAAAAAATTATCTTTTTTCGTCGGATAAATTCACGTCGAATAAAATTATTTATTCGATACTCGTCGAATAAAGATACTTTTTTTATTCGAACCTTCGAATAAGGAAATAAAAAATTTTTTATCTTTTATTCGTTATTCGAAATTTTTATTTAGATAAATATTTTGCCCAACTCTGGTCGGAGAATGTAACATTTGATAATCGATATGGGTCCGTGATGATTCATCTTCTCAACGACGAGAATTTCCTTCGTGGTCTTCTGCACCGACGAAATACCGTCGTTGGCCTTCTGTTTCTTACTCCAGCCAAAATCTATCCTAGAGGGCGGTAGAAAACACCGCATTTTTCGAGCGACACATTCTTCCGTAAGGCTGGCAGTCTTTATATCAGAGAGGAATGAGAGTGCTCACGCCCGGGGTTTCGGCGTTCCCACTTTCGTGACATCGCCGCTTTAGCATGGCACAGAACCGGTCAGTCTTTCCTGGAACAGAACCGGTCAGTCTTTTAGCATGGCACAGAACCGGTCAGTCTTTTAGCATAAAACTGAACGCACATTATTTTTTTAACCAGGATTAGAACGTACAGCTTGTTTTATATGAAATATGTAACTAACATGTAAATCTTGTGTACAAAATCTCTAATATTAATTGTAATGATACGTATTTTATTTTTTTTCCAAGTTTGTAGTTGCAAACTTTAGTTGTAAAAAATGGAAAATCCGGAAAAATTCGAACAAATAAAGATCTCATATCGAAGTTTAAAAGCGACCAACCTGAATATTAATTTAATAATGAGCTATTGTCATCAACACTATCTTAAATTTTTTCATATATTTAGCTACTGTTATTATTAATTTAAAAAATTTTTCTTTCATGAATAAATATTTTTCCACCTCAGCACCATAAGATTTTTACTAGATGACTTAGAAAACACATTAGAACTATTTTTAAATAATTTTACTCGAAAACATTCTAGTTTACTCTTTATTTCACCGTTCTACTAATTTTTTATGGGCTGCATTGCAGCTCTGTTTAACACTCCTTTACAACTCAATACCATGGTACCATCCATATTCAAGGAAGAACAATTTTTTGCGACGACCATTGAAAAAACAAAAGTGTTTCCTTCATTTCAGTCCTTTAGTGCGTTGGTGACGTAGCGCCCAGCACACCTACCTGTGTTCTGTGTAACATCTGGAGTTTTATGGTACGCTAACAATTGCTATTGACTCGCAAGCCAGACCGTACAAGCGAATGCATCCACAACTTCCAGAGACCTGCCTCCAAAACTAATTAAAGGAAGGCTAGACATGCAGTGTGTACTATACTCCTCAAAAGAGGCGGATTCCAGTCGCTCGTGTTATAAACCTCATTCGATACTTCATCGAAAGGGTGATCTTACATATTTCTGTAACAGTTCCAAGTGCATGCACTTTGTTCATGATACCCTCTTTGTAATTATTAAATTCAATTAAATATTAAGTAAATCTTTCACGGTGCTAACGGCCCTCGCAGAGATGGGCATTATTTGGGATAAAAAATTATTTAAATGAAAATTTGAATAAAAGATACTTTATCTTTATTTGTTATTTGAAGGTTCGAATAAAAAAAAGCATCTTTATTGGACGAGTATCGGATAAATAATTTTATTCGTCGAGAATTTATCCGACGAATAAAGATAATTTTTTCTATTCGAAGCGGATTTATTCGAACTTCGAATAATTTTTTCATCTTTTATCTGTATCTTTTATTCGAAGGCTTCGAATAAATCTTGGAATAACTTTTGCCGAGCGCCGAGCTTCAAAGACCCAGCAACGACGGACGACATACAATGTAAGCGGATGGGGAATCGCGCACGTATGAAAGTTTAAACTTTTAGATTTTTCAATATATCCTCATGAAATTGTGACGAGCGAATGGAGGGGATTTTCCTGATGAAAATGAGGTCAAATTCGAGTGTAATCGAACAAGTTTCACTGATACCTAATTTTACGATAAAAAATACAATCTCATTAAAGACAGTCCAAATGATGTCGTGTTTGGACTCATTTCGATCGGAACAAGCTCTACAACTCATTCGTCTTAACAATATTGTTCTGATTAAAAACATACAAGCATAAATTGCCAGTAATGCTCGATTCCCCATCTGCTTACATTGTAGGCTTTTGGTCGGTCGCTGGTCTTTGAAGTTCCGAGCTCGCAGAGTCGCGAGATATCGGTGTGAAACAACTACCAATCCAATTGCAAAACTTCATTGTTTTTCATGATATTTTTATGGGACTTGCGCCAACTAATTCGTGGCATTCTTCTGATTAAAATGACACTAAACACGGTACAAATTGGACTGTATTTAGCATTTTTATCCGTAGATTTATTCGAAGGCTTCGATAATTTTTGCTATAACTTTTGCCAGCTCGACGAATAAACGGCGACGACGGCCGACGAGGACCGACGAGCGCCGAATGTCTAAGACCCAGCGACTGCCAAACGGCACACAATGTAAGCGGATGGAGAATCGTGCATTATTGGCAATTTATGCTTGTATGTTTTTAATCAGAACAATATTGTTAAGACGAACGAGTTGTAGAGCTTGTTCCGATCGAAATGAGTCCAAACACAACATCATTTGGACTGTGTTTAATGAGATTGTAATTCTTATCGTAACATTACATATCAGTGAAACTTGTTCGATTACACTCGAATTTGACCTCATTTTCATCAGGAAAATCCCCTCCATTCGCTCGTCACAATTTTTTGAGGATATGTTGAAAAATCTAAAAGTTTAAACTTTCATTCGTGCGCGATTCTCCATCCGCTTACATTGTATGTCGTCTGTCTTCGCTGAGTCTTTGATGCTCGGCGCTCGGCAAAAGTTATTCGAAGATTTATTGGAAGCCTTCGAATAAAAGATATAGATAAAAGATGAAAAAATTATTCGAAGTTCGAATAAATCCGCTTCGAATAAAAAAAATTATCTTTATTCGTCGGATAAATTCTCGTCGAATAAAATTATTTATCTGATACTCGTCGAATAAAGATACTTTTTTTATTCGAACCTTTGAATAACGAATAAAGATAAAGTATCTTTTATTCGAATCGTTATTTAAATAATTTTTTATCTAAATAATGCCCAACTCTGGTCACAGGTGCCTTTTGGAAGGACAGCCCACCTGTTATCTAAACATTCTTTTAAAGTCCTTTTTTTACAGTCGCAGAGGAAGAAACGCTCTGTATTTTGGATTTCAAGTAATTGTAGACACTTGTATGATTCTGTTATATATACTACTTTGATAAAATTAGAAAATAAAAATTATGTGGCGTGTGTAATGTCGTACAAAGCAGTTTCAGATGAATGATAATGTGTTCAGGAACTGTTACAGAAATATGTAAGATCACCCTGTCGATGAAGTATCGAATGCGGTTTATGACACGAGCGACTGGAATCCACCTCTTTTGAGGAGTTTAGTACACACTGCATGTCTAGCCTTCCTTTAATTAGTTTTGGAGGCAGGTCTCTGGAAGTTGTGGATGCATTCGTTTGTATGGTCTGGCTTGCGACTCAATAGGGATTGTTAGCGTACCATAAAACTCCAGATGTGACACAGAACACAGGTAGGTGTGCTGGGCGCTACGTCACCAACGCACTAAAGGACTGAAATGAAGGAAACACTTTTATTTTTTCAATGATCGTCGCAAAAAATTGTTCTTCCTTGAATATGGATGGTACCATGGTATTGGGTTGTAAAGGGGTGTTAAACAGAGCTGCAATGCAGCCCATAAAAAATTAGTAGAACGGTGAAATAAAGAGTAAACTAGAATGTTTTCGAGTAAAATTATTTAAAAATAGTTCTAATGTGTTTTTAAAGTCATCTAGTAAAAATCTTATGGTGCTGAGGTGGAAAAAATATTTATTCATGAAAGAAATTTTTTTTTAATTAATAATAACAGTAGCTATATATATGAAAAAATTTAAGATAGTGTTGATGACAATAGCTCATTATTAAATTAATATTCAGTTTGGTCGCTTTTAAACTTCGATGTGAGATCTGTATTTGTTCGAATTTTTCCGGATTTTCCATTTTTTACAACTAAAGTTTGCAACTACAAACTTGGAAAAAAAAATAAAATACGTATCATTACAATTAATATTATTCTTAATTTATATTAATTAGAGATTTTGTACACAAGATTTACATGTTAGTTACATATTTCATGTACAACAATTAAGCTGTACGTTCTAATCCTGGTTAAAAAAATAATGTGCGTTCAGTTTTATGCTAAAAGACTGACCGGTTCTGTCCCAGGAAAGACTGACCGGTTCTGTGCCATGCTAAAAGACTGACCGGTTCTGTTCCAGGAAAGACTGACCGGTTCTGTGCCATGCTAAGGCTGAGCAGATGTCAGCACTATATCGGGAACGCCGAAAACCCGGGCGTGAGCACTCTCATTCCTCTCTGTTTATATATATCTCGTCGGTGATTGGGGCCGTTACCGACCGCTCCCAGCACCCACCTGGCTCCCACTTTGAGACTCGCAGTTTAACACGGGAGCTGGCAGTCTTTCTAAATATCTCGTCGGTGGCTAAGTACTGAAATTTATGTTATGTATACACCTTTCTTTGTGTATTGCTTTGAAAGTATTCTTTTACAGAATAGAAGTCATTGCTTAAAACAAATCAGTTTGTAATTATAATTATTACTTTTCATTAAACAATATAATTTTAGATGAGATGTAATTTTAATGGTGTTATGTTTTAAAAATTTTAAGGTTACGTTGTAGTGAAGAAATAAGCAAATAATCCAACTGAAAGCAATAAGTGATAAAATGACCTTTGAACAATTCTACGCAGTAATAATACTTATAGTGTAGTAATGCCTTTTTCTCGTCGAAAATTGTGACAGTTGATATGTAAATATACACGTCAGCAATATCATGGCTTGTGCAAAAGATGAGGTAATAAAACATTTGTTTATTAAACCGTTGTATTCGTTTATCCATCTAGAACAATAAATATATTATACTTTCTTTTATAATTTATAAGTAATAATGCTTTTTTATATCTTTCTCATAACTATGAGTAAATTTAAAGTTTGTGAAAATGTTAGATATTCATAATAACTATTTATAAATGGGCTCAGAAACTAATAAGTGTACATAAGTCCAATTTTCTGCGAAAATAATAGTTCGAGAAATTCTTTATAATCAACATTTTCAGTTGCTATCAATATTTTTGAACGTAAACAATTCACTATAGAGGTTATACATACATATGTTGACCACTGAGCAGCTGAACAAATTTATTCGAGGGATAATCAGTGCAATTTACCTTTTTGTTTTTTTGATTGTTTAAGAAACAATGATATGCTGTATTTATAACGTAATAAGTAATTGGCATAATTATATGTTGTTTCACATACAAGGCGAGTAAAATAAATGAAAGTACATCATTTCTACCATTGGAAAATGGACCTTTTTCTGATAGTGATTCGAAATATTTATCTGATAAAGAACAAAATTCATTTGAATATAATAATGGTGAGCAAAATATAATCTGTGTTATAATCTTATGCGTACAATGGCGGCCATATAATTACACACAGGTAGTATTTTAATTTACAAACTATCTGTATTCTTTTAGAAAGTTCATAAAAGTATAGGAATCATATTTTTATAAAATGTGAACTTTCTTTTATGTAATACGAAAAACGATTTTGCTTATTTGAATGATTTAACAAATTTTTAAATATTATACTTTGAACAGTCATTTTTGGAGCGGTCAACTACTTACGTGCAAGTGAGTAATTTGTATATTTTCATATTCATATAGTAGCCAGATCTTTCTGTCTTATCACAGCTGCATATCTCCGTGGCATAGAATCAATCAATCTGATACTGTTTTGATAGACCCAGTCATTTCTAATGCATCTCTCTGCATATGGTAGCAATACCTCTTGTACTATATTTAAATAAACATAACGTTCCATGATTTCCTATATTTGATGGATAGGGCCCATACTATTTATGGACATCACACCCCAAAAAAGTACTGATCCACCACCTCCTTTGACTGCTGATTTTGTACAATTTTTTGGTATTCCTCATCAATGCAACGCCTAACATAAGTTTTGCCATCGGATCAGAGTCTCTTAAATTTTTACTCATCTGTAGAAATTACCTTAGGCTGCTCTCGTGTCCAATTGATGTGATCTTTTGCAAAAGCAATTCTTGCACAACAATTTTTCTCTGAAATAAAAGGCTTCTTTCTTGCAATCCTTCCTTTTAATCCAAATTCATTTAACCGACAGCGAACTGTTTTCACACTAATATTTTTGTCGAGGTTTGGTATTATTTCTTTATCAATGTCAATGGCTGTCTTAAAATCTTTCGCTTCAGATAAGCGATGAATAATGCGATCAGTTCTAGCATTTGTTATTCGTGTTCTATTTTTATGAGGAATATTATTTATAGTTCCATAATACTTAATATGTCGGATTGCTTGACAGCAAGCCATTCCACAGATATTCCTAGTTCTTTAGATATCTTTCGGAATGTTTTTCCAACTTTACAAGGCATTTCTACTTCATGTCGTTCATCTGGTGTCATTTTATAAAATTCTAATTATCTCAACTGTTCAACAGACACAGAAAAAAGTTGTTTACACCGCTGATATTCAAACCTACAGAGAGAATCAACTGAAACATTATGTACACTTTATAAACAAAGGTACAAACTTTATAAAAACATAGTTTAGACATTTTTGCAAGCTTTCCAGGAGGCTATAAGTAATTTGGAATGTAAAATATGATTTGTATGTAAGTAAATGGCCGCCACTGTATGTTTATTAATATGTATTTCAATGATAATGTAGAAACTTACGTCATGATAGTTTAGTTTTTGTTGTTTGTTTCACCAATAGCTATTTAGTTTTATTTTCTTTTGAACTTAAGGTTTTTTGTATGGTATCTGCTAATGAATATATTCCTCTAAATTTTTATATACATTGATATACTACTAATCTAGACCTAATTATCTCAGTTTTCATGCTCACGGACTTGTACTGATTGGTTTCTGAACTCTCTAAGTGTTTATTGTTGTAAAGTAAATAGACTTAACATTAGAACACAATTTAATTTTAACTTTGTTGTGCTATAACTTCATCGGTGATACAAAGGAAACATATTTGATAATATACATAAGCATAAGTATAAGCCAAATATAATAATGGGTCTAGTTAACACTACCCCAAATATAATTTCAGGAGACAAATTGAAGAGTTCAGGGCAACAAACTTCGATGCAACAAACGATCACATCATGAGACGTTTGTATGACTGTATGTTGCCCCGAACGAGTGAAAACTAAGTGAGCAGTCATATTTAAATTGAGTTGACCGTTTGTTGCCCCGAATGTTTACAGTTGCTCTGACTGTTTGTTGCTCTGTAAGATTAGAAAATCTAAGTGGGCAGTCATGTCTAAATCGAGCTGACCGTTTATTGCCCTGAGCTCCTCAATTGTATTTAGGTATTTTGAATTAGGTAATTTAAATTCCTTTAGGATGCTGTTGAGCAATATCGGGATTTAATAAAACTGCTAAAAATGATTTATATTTTTATCACTTTTAAATAAAAAAAGAACAAAATTGCAAAACTATTACAAAACTTAAATCTGAAGATCATAAAGAATTCATATAGGTGAAAGGACAGCCTTAAAATATCCTACTCTTTAGGAAGTATTGATATTATACAAAGAGCAATTGGTTGACAATTTATGTAGATCAGGCCTGCTCAACAATAGCTCGTGGTACAGATGTGGCTGCTTCTCCTCTTCGCCTGTTTGGCGAATTAGTCCCCACCATCTCCACTCCAACTTTTCCTTCTACATAAATATGTAGTAGTAGTATGTAGTAGTGGTGAGTAGCCTGCCGATGCAGCAGTGTGGGCCTTGTGCCGAAGGAAAAGTCAGAGAGGACATGGTGGGGACTGATTCATCAAGCAGGCGAACAGGAGAAGCAGCCACATCTGTTTCAGAAGCCATCGTTCAACAGGCCTGATATAGATGAAATACCTTTACAAGAGTAAATAATAATTATATTATTTACTAGTACTCATTAAAGTACTATAAATTTTATAGTGTTTTAAACATTATAAGTAAAATCATTGTTTGCATTTACATTTTGCATAGTAGAGTAGTATAGGATACACAAATGTCTCTTATTATTAACATTATAGTGATACGTAATAATAGTGTAGACTTCATACTTATTGTTAGTAAATGCGTATACATATTTTAAATCATTAAGATAGTCTTCTTTCTGAGAGCATACGTATATGTTTTTCAAATAAATTCAATTATATCTAACAAGGGAAGAATCCCAACTGTTCAACATCGATTTCAACATCGATCGTAACATACAGATATCGTACTTTTGTACGATAATAGTATACAAACCTTTAATGATGTATAATGTATGTGAAATATTAGTCGCTTGGTTACTTGGTAAATTTTAAAGATATAAACATAATGGAATGTTTCATATTTCTTAATGTTCAATTATGGATATAAGCCATAAACTTTTGTTAAAGGAGGAATGGAAATGGTGGTATATATCTTGCAACGACACTGTGCAAGTCACCAAGAAGTCTAGTTTTCAATTCACCAAAGAGGAGTTTAGGGTTCGATTCCTGTCGAATAAGCATTTTTTGGCAATTCCAATGTGTGAACATAACAAATAATAATTAATAACTAATAGTTATAAAAATACTTCTCACTTTTTTAGATAATGATTTGAAATTATAAATTATTTTTTATATTATAGTATATAATTCTCTACCCATTAAATGGCATTCTACAATTTCATTCAGATTTCATCAAAACATTGTATAATACATATTACAGTGAATTCGGGATTTATGTCGTCGAGATTTCTGAGTTAGCCGTCGTAGAATTATCCCCACTACCGATATACAGTGGATATACAGTGAATTCTCGATATAAGTCCCTATGAGCCTAACGTTTAAAGGTTCCTGAACTATCCAGACCACCGCGGGGGATACCCCGTGAGGGGCCGAAGCTCGAGAGCCGTCGTCGCCAAGAAGTGCCATGTAACACGGTCAGGTATATCGGTGTGAGACCAGAAGACTACTACTAATCCAGTAACAAAATTTCTTTATTTTTCATTATTTTTTATGGGACTTTCATCAACATATTCGTGGCATTTTTCTAATGAAAATGATACCAAATTTGATATAATTCCGATGATATTTACTTGTGTAATGAACGATTAAATTTTCGGACGCAAAAAAGAACAGCGTATGGGAAAGAAAGAGACACGGAGAGTCGAAGCGTTCGGGAGAGTTGACAGACTGGCATGAGCTCAAGCCTTTAAAACCTTTTGCGGTCGTATGTCTCCTCTCAGCCACTAAAGCTGTTTACTTCTTATCTTATATCATATCTTATATATATATATTAAGTCAACAAGCTTTGGAGATACATAGAATTCAAAATAATATTTTACAAATTGTGTTTAGTGAAATTAGTGAAATTGAAAGTAGCGATGACGAATTTTATTTTGACTTTTTGAATGCTGACTTCGACATAGACAGTGATAACGATTATTTTGAAAATATTTATACTAGTGATTCTGATAGTGACATAGTTCCAGTGAAGCGACGAGTGATGCAATTGGAAATTTCCAGCGATAGTGAAGTAGAAGAAAATGATGAAAATGATGAAAATGAGAATAGTGGTATAAATGATTTTACTGTTTCGAGATATGTTACGCACAGAGACCAGACTCAATTAAAAACTAATTTTTCAACAGGATCTAAGATTGTTGGACCTAATGTACCTGTTCATTGCACGGAATCTATCGATTTTTTCAGACTCTTTTTCACAGATACACTGCTTGAAACAATTGTACTAGAAAGAAATAAATATGCCAAAAATAAAATAGAGCAGCAGAGCTTATCTGAACGAACAACTTGGAATAACTGGGTGTAATCCTTAACATGGCTACTATACCGGTTCCTAATATGAAAAGTTATTGGACTAAGGAGCATGTTGGAAACATACCATTTTTTAGAGATATATTTCGAAAGGAAAGATTTCTTCAAATATTTTAGACGTTACATTTGAATGAAAATGTTTCTGGAAATCCAAATATAACGATGAGAATCCAGAAAGTGAGCAATTTTATTGATTATATTGATGGTAAATTCCAAGACCATTTTACACAGGATAGAGAAATATCAATCGATGAATCTATTGTTAAATTTAAGGGCAAAATTAGTTTCTTAACTTACAATCCAAATAAGCCCACCAAATGGGGAATCCATATTTGTGTTATCAGACTCACGTACAGGATACATATATGCTGTGCTTCCCTACTATGGGAGCGTTAGTACAGGATGTCTAATACGTCTAGACCTCCCAGTAAGTTCAAGGATTGTTTTACAACTATACCAAAAGTTATTGACCGCAAATCGTAAGGCAAAGGGACATCATATCTTTACAGATAGATATTTTACACGAATACCATTAGCGCAGGAGCTTCTAAAACTAAGGTGCTATTTAACTGGTACCATTCAAACAAACAGAAAATATATTCCAGATGTGATTAAAAAACCAGCTGTAACAAAAAATAATAATGTTGCTGCCTATTGATCAGGTGATATTTTATTATTAGCATGAAAGGATTAGAGAATTGTTACCATATTAAGCAGCTACGATACTTTGGGTATAAAAACTATACAAAGAATATTAAAAGGAGGTAGCACCGTCAACATTAGCAAGCCAAAAGTTATTATAAATTACAATTATATGGGAGGTGTGGGTAAGGCTGACCAATATGCAAGTTCATATTGTTTTATGAGAAAATCATGTAAATGGTGGAGAAAAATTTTTTGTAGGGATTAGAGGTATGCGCAATCAATAGCTACATCTTATATAAGGTGTCAGTTAGAAGAGAAAACAAGATACCTATGTCACATTTTATGTTCGCCCGAAAATTGGTGGAACAACTTGTAGGTGATTTTCGTGATGGAGTATCTTCAAAATCAGGAAGACCATCGTCCTCGGATAAAGAGGAAAGGCTTAATGGCGAACTACATATCTTGTGGCACTATAAAGATGTAAAGAGATTGTTTTGTATGTTCAAACAGAAAAATTAAGGGCGGAAGACGCCAAACTAATTATTTCTGCGACACATGTTCTCGAAAACCAGGGCTTCATATTCGAGACTGCTTTGAAAGATACTACACGATGAAGAACTATAAAATATAATTCTTACATAAAATTAAAAAATATTATTGTGTTACATATATCTAAAGTTTAAAAAAGAAGTAATAAAGTTTGTTTTTCCTTCATAATCTTGCATATTATGTATTACTGTTCGTTCAACGAAAATTAATTCCGACCAGCATGACACCTACGTATAAACTTACATAATACGACCGCAAAGGGTTAAATCAAAACTTGAACTTTTTTATTATTAATTATTTTTTTATGAGTCTTTCACCAGTATATTTGTCGCATTATTCTGATTAAAATGATACCAAACGCGATATAATACGGATCATATTTACACTAATTTTCCGTTAATGTAATTGTAATGGGAAGACTTTCATCGTTCATTACACAAGCAAATATCATAGCAATTATATCATCATTAGAAAAATTCTACGAACATGTTGGTTAAAGTCTCATAAAAATAATGCAAATTAAAGAAGTTTTGCAATTGGATTAATAGTGGACTTCTGGTCTCACACCGATATATCCGACTGTGTTATGTTACACTCCTCGGTGGCGACGGCTCTCGAGCTTCGCTATCCTTTTCCACGTGCAACATTGTATGAGAGAAAGATATTTTTTCAGCCTTCTTTACCCTATGTGTCTATATTAGGGTGGACCTTATTTTTCGACCATCTGATTTTTTTTATGCGACCCCCTAGATCTGTTCCAGATAAAAAAAAAATAAGTTCTGCAAAAGAAGAACTCAATTGGACAACAGGAAAGGGTGTCGCAATCGGTTTGAAGTTTGAAAATTTCAGTAATTTCCCTTTAATTTTACATGCAACTCAAATTTTATGTTTTAATGATAAGAGTTACTGTTATAACATAAAAACATCATCTTTTGGTTGTATAATAAGAAATTTTACTTGAAAGTTTCAACAATATTGTCAATATTTTGGTTTATTACATTATGGAGTAGAGCTATGAGCGCGCCAAACGGTCGCCAACAGGCCCGAATATTCAACTTTTTAAAAAATTTCAAAATAGTTGTCCTGAAATTAATAAAAATAATTACATCCCGGGAACGCACGACGATTACGTTCTGAAACATATTAATGATATACAAAAAAAAATCGAAATTTTTAAAAATTACACAAAAATGAGTCACCCAAGAGATGACTACAAAGAACTTTTAGAATTAGCAATAATTTTTCTTGGGGGGATTCCTTTGGGTGGCATTTCATTCAAAATGCCTGGCGCACTTCACCATGCGAGGTGGATGGCTAAAATAATATACACTTTAAAAATATTTATTTTTCGAAACGAATTTGCTCTCAACCAGGAAGAGTATAGTAGCATTAGAGATACATGTGTATTTCTAATTAACATTTATATTGAGCCGTGGATTTTAACCCCAATGGCTGCTATGGCGCCACGTGTAGATCTAGAATTCATCAAAAATATAATTCATTACAAAAATGTTAACGAAGAAATAAGCGATGTGGCATTAAAAAAAATTGTGAACCATTTATGGTACTTGTCACCGGAGAATGCGGCGCTATTTGATAAAAAAGTTTCAGTAGAAACAAAAAGATCGATGGTGCAAGCACTACAAAATGTAAACAATAATAATAATTATAAGAGATACATGACAACGACTATAGAAATTAAAAATCTTGCGAATTTGGAAATACAACATTTCGTATCATCTGAATCAAATAATTTTTTCAAACGGTTCAATATAAATTCAGATTTTCTTTTAATTGATCCAGCACTATGGGAAACTAATAATAATTATACCGAAGCGATAGGTATTATAACAAAATTAGAAGTTGTGAATGACGTTGCAGAAAGAGCAGTAAAATTAATGAAAGATTATAATTTAACGTTATGCAAAAACGAAGAAGAAAAACAATTCATATCACAAATTGTAACCGATTATAGGGAAAAATACCCAAAAATTGATAAAACAACATTAAGTACAGATTTTTAAAAATTATTTATACTCTTATTATTATCCACTTTTCCTTATATTAATGTGAGATCAAATTTTATATTTAAAAAATAAATATTAAAAATTTTGCTTAAACAAATTCATTAAACAATTTAATTTTTGCTTTGATATAATAAGAATATTACATTAAAATAGTGTTTAATGACCAGTGGGATTGAAAAAATGTGTACTTTTTCATTTTTCGCAAAATTAAAATTTTTTGCATAAACAAACTCGTTGCGACACGTCTTCCCTTTGTCCGATCGACTTGAAATTTGGAGGGAATTAGTTTTTTACCGGGTAGAACAGATTGCAAGGGTCGCATCAAATGAATTTAAAAAAAAATTTTGCACAAGAGCAACTAAGGTCCACCCTAGTCTATATGTCCCGGGGTTGGAACATTCAACGAGTAGGGTCATTTACGTTTCCAGCGTGCACTGTGTACAGTGTACAGGATATTCATCGTCGAGAATTCTGAATTAAGCCCAATTTATACTACCGTCACAGACACGTAACATGTCCGACACGGTACTGTTCCGACACAGATAGTAGTATAAACAATATCCGTCAAGGCACCGACAGTCGACCGAAATTTACCATCGAGGCACTGACACACAGTGGGTTGAAACGTGAAAAACGCGGACAACTATTTTTGCAGTCACTTTTGAGTTGAAATTAATATAAACATGTGATTTTATAGATTTTGATGTGCAGAATTTGAATTAATAATCAGAGTTGACCTGATTTGAAACGTATGAAAGTTATAACATTAAATTTGTTTTTGAAAGCGTTAATTATAAATTTAACGAGACTTATTATTAAATATGTCATTTTATAATTTATATGTTATACTTATATACTATATTAATATATAATCTCTATAGTTTGCTTGATTTTTAATCTCGAGTTTAAAAATTGTGACCTGATTCCTACATTCTTAGGGAGTCTTATTTCAAAGAGAGAACTGACATCTAATGTTGCGGATAGAATTGTGGTTGTAATTCCTTGTAAAAAAATAGCTTTAACCCTTTCGTTACGGCAGTCCGCTCCGCCGGAGTGACGCCACTGAACGGGGCACAGCACACTGCGGACAAATCGCCTGTTTTCGGCACTTCTCGTAGTTCGGTTATTAATGCATATATAGAGGAAATTTTTTACAGACAATTATATTTACCAACATAGTTTATAAATTTAACAAAAAAAAAATTTATTATTAAAAATTAACAAATTTATTTTTAAAAACTAACAAATTTATTTTTAAAAACTAACAAGTTTAGAACAAAATTAATAATAAATGAACCATATGTAAAATTAACAATAATAAACTTAAACAAATTATAATACTAGTGAATAAAATGAATAAACTCAACAAAATGCTATCCGAGCATGCTGCTGCTGCTTCGCTATCCGAGTCATTCTCAGTACTTTGATTGCGACTCAAAATCATTGACTCTCGTGATCTTGCACATTTCGATCTATCCCTACATTCTTATTACTTTTTCAATAGTTATAAAACATATATTAAAAACAAATTAAAAATACATAAAAATGTTTGATATATAATTATTGCAAAATTGGTTTATGCATAAAAATGGTTATTATATGATTATTATTAACAATTTCCATCCTAATACGCATGTTTTGCAAAAGAAATGTATTTCATATCTGTTGGAATGTTCAAATTATGCGCCATTCCAGAAAATTCGTGGACCTTCTTTCGTTCTAGTTTCTTTTGTTTTTGACCGCTGTATTCAGAGAGTGTGTGTCTTTTTCGTTTGTCTCTTGTACGACGCGCGCGTATTTATTTTTCTTTATATGTATCCAATATGTAAAACTAACATTATTCAAAATAAAACTAACAGGTTATGGGCCCAGGAGACCCTGAAGACTCAAAGTCAGGTAGTACATATGAGTAATTAAATGTGCGAATAGTGACCGAAAAAAAAAAAAAGTAAGGTTATCCTACGTGCCACGTGTTCGACAAAAAGAATCGAAAATGAATATTGCTAAGGTAGACCAAGTTCAGAAATTAAATTCTGCAAATTACGATACATGGAAAATCCAAATGAAGAGCATACTTCGCTACAATGGATTATGGGGGTACGTAGATGGAAGCGTTACAAAACCTGCAGAGAACTACCAGGCATGGACTATAAACGATGAGAAAGCTCTGGATTCGATTATCCTCAGCGTACAACCTGACCAATACAACTATGTCAAAAGGGCAGAAACCTCTGCAGATGCATGGCAAGTATTGAAAGAAAAACATGAATCTAAAAGCCCAATGAGGCAATGCGTTTTGTTTAAGCAGTTGTACCGTCTAAAGAAAGCTTCAAATCAAAGCATGACACAGTTCATAAATGAATTTATGAACATAGCGGAACAACTAGAGGAATGTGAGCTAAAATTGCCAGAAAATCTATTATCTATTTGGTTGTTGAATTCATTGCCTCATGAATATGAAACTTTGTGTATAGCAATTGAATCAAGAGAGCAAATGCCACCCTTAGAAGAATTAAGAAACAAGATACTCGAAGAGGAGTCAAGACGAGCTGAGAATACAAGGGAACACGAAGGAGGCGCAGAAGAAGCACTACTGTCGAGTAGAGGTAATTCATATAAGAAAGGTACACACAAAAGCACTACACACAATGAACAAGGAAAGAAGTTTGAAGTTAAGTGTTTTACATGTGGTAAAGTAGGACACATTGCTAGAAATTGCAGATCAAAAGCAAAATTAGGAAATAAGAGAATGACACAGGATGCATTTACAGCCACTGCTTTCAGCACTACCACACGAAGAGCAGGAGTTTGGTGCTTGGATAGCGGAGCAAGTACACATATGTGCTACGATGAAAAGAAGTTCCACAATCTGGACAACAATGAGAAAACGAGAATTTATACAGCAGCAGAAGATAGCATTAATTCGCAGGGACAGGGAGAAATAAACATAAATATAAAAACTCCCAAAGAAACAAAAAGTATCAAATTACAGCAAGCAATGTATGTTCCAGAATTTAAAAGCAACTTATTATCTGTGTCGAGTATTACAAGCAATGGATATTCTGTGGTGTTTTATGAAAATCATGCACTCGTGAGACGCAAAGATGGATCAACAGTAATGAAAGCAACGATGGAAGATGGCTTGTATGTGATAAAAGAACAGCAAGTGCAATCGGCTATGATCTCTCAACAGTGCAATAAGAATCTAATGAAATGGCATCAAAGAATGGGCCACTTGAATTTCGAGGATTTAAGAAAACTTAAAAAGAAAGAAATTGTAGATGGACTGAGAGACGAATTGTGTTTGAAAAATGAAAACCCAGTATGTGAAGTATGCATGAAGGCAAAAATTCATCAGCAACCTTTCAGGCAATCAACAAGAAGAGAAAACGACGTCTTAGATTTAATACATACCGATATTTGTGGGCCATTTAAAACCTGTTCGCTAGGGGGAGCGAAATACTTTGCAACCTTTATTGACGACAAAAGTAGATACATTGAGGTAGCAATTTTGAAGAAAAAGTCTGACATCTTCGAAGCATTTAAAGAGTATAAAGCTCGCGTTGAAAAGCAGACAGGGCGTCAAATAAAGAAGATTCGAAGTGACAATGCCAAAGAATACCTATCTCGCAATTTCAATGAGTTTTTAAAACAAGAAGGTATTCAAAGAGAGTTGAGTGTGGAATACACACCGCAACAAAACGGCGTGGCTGAGCGCGCAAATCAGACGCTAGTAGAAATGGCGCGTTGTATGTTGTTGCAATCTAATTTACCATACGAGTTGTGGGCTGAGGCGGTGTGCGCAGCCGCATACATTAGGAATAGATGCCCAACCAAGGCGTTAAACGATGCAACTCCTATTGAAATATGGACCAAAAGGAAGCCATACGTAGGATATTTTAGAACATTCGGAAGCCGAACTATTGCACTCAATAAAAATAACAGAGGAAACAAGTTCGCAGCAAGAGGAGAAGAATACATTTTAGTCGGATATTCTCAGGAAGCAAAAGCTTATAGATTATGGAAAAAGGGAACAAACCAAGTAGTGAAACGAAGAGATGTACGTTTCATAGAAGAAATTCCAGAATCAACGAACTTCGAAAAGGAGAAGCAACCAGAATCTGAACTGGAACATTTGACCTACGATATGATTGAGAATTCGAAAGAGCCCATGTATGAGGACCTGGACAAGGAAGAAGAGCAGCATGAAATGATAAATGAAGACAACTATAAAGATGATCCTGAAGATTCTCAAGAAGAAGAGGAAGAAACAGCAAGAGAAGAACAGGAAATTAATCAAATGTTGGAACCTACCCCACGAAACAGAGGTTGCGGACGACCGAAATTGGAAAGAACCGGACGGCGTGGTAGACCGCGAAAATTGTATCATAGCGCTAATGTTGCAAAATGTCACGAATGCAAAGTACCGAAAACGGTTGAGGAGGCGATGCGCTCGTCAGAAAAATCATTCTGACTAGAAGCTATGGAGTCTGAGTTCAACACTCTAAAGGGCAACAATACCTGGAGTTTGGTAAGTAGACCGTCGAATAAAAAGGTTATAAAGAATAAATGGGTTTACAGGATAAAGCGAAACCAGGATGGAAGTATTCAAAAATTTAAAGCCAGGTTAGTTGCACGCGGAGACCAACAAATACCAGGACAGGATTATGACGAGACGTTTGCGCCTGTAGCAAGATTTGAGATGTTGAGAGCACTTTTGGCTATAAGTGTTGAAAATGAAATGTTTGTCCATCATATGGATGTCGTTTCGGCCTATAC
Source organism: Halictus rubicundus (assembly GCF_050948215.1). Classification (NCBI taxonomy): domain Eukaryota; kingdom Metazoa; phylum Arthropoda; class Insecta; order Hymenoptera; family Halictidae; genus Halictus; species Halictus rubicundus. The sequence goes on from NW_027488569.1 coordinate 831,165, forward strand.
GCAGGCTGAGTTGTCCGATGAGATATACATGGAACAGCCAATATTATTTGTAAGGAAAGGACAAGAAGATAAAGTATGTAAGTTACAGAAATCATTGTATGGATTAAAACAGGCAGGTCGCGAATGGTATAGTAAATTAAATAAGTATATGATAAGTATTAACTTTATTAAGTCCGAAATAAATCCGTGTGTATACGTTGATAACTCAAATGGAAGTGATGTTATAATAATAATCTACGTAGACGACTTGCTAATAGCCTCTGCTGATTTTAAGAAGTTAAAAGTTGTAAAAGACTTACTAAAGAAGCAATTCGCCATGAATGATTTAGGGCCAGTATCAAATATCTTAGGCATTCGCGTTGAAAGACAAGGTCAAAAGGGTAAGATAAAGTTAAATCAAAGTTTGTATATAGAAGATTTACTTGAGCGATTTAATATGAAAAATTGTAAAACTGCGAATACACCTCTAGAAGCTAATGTGAACCAACAGGTAAAAGATTTGAAACCACCAACAGATTCGGAAATCGACGAAATGAAAGAAAAACCATATCGGCAATTAGTGGGAAGCTTATTGTATTTAGCAAATACAACTAGACCAGATATAATGTTTGCGGTAAATTTTCTATGTCGTTTTTGCGAAAACTCAAGAATTATACACTGGAAAATGGCAAAGCACGTATTAAGATATCTGCGAGGGACATGTGATTATAGTATTAAGTACGAAAAGACAAATAAGTTATTACAAGCGTATGTAGATTCTGATTGGGGTGGAAATCTTGAGGATAGACATTCGAGTTCCGGATTTGTGACGTTTTTGGGTGGAGCACCGATAAGCTGGGCGACGAAAAAGCAAAAATGTGTCGCGCTTTCCACCATGGAATCGGAATACATAGCCCTCTCGGAAGTAACGAAAGAGATTGTATACTTGCGAGAGTTATTGAAGCATATGAAGCAGTCCAAATTTGTTTCCAAAGAGACACAAGTATATTGCGACAATCAAAGTGCAATCGCGTTGTGTACGAATAATATATATCATGCTAGAAGTAAACACATCGACATACGATTTCATTTTTCTAGAGAGGCCCAGGAACAAGGGCATATTAAGGTTGAATATAAACCTACGAATGACATGGCAGCTGATATACTGACGAAATCACTGCCAAAACTGAAACATGTAAAATGCGTTGAATTGTTGAAACTATGTAATTGAGAGCTTAAAGCTTATTTGTAAGACATGTACCTTGCGAATAGAATTATTCTGCGTCGGCCCACGAATTAGGGGGAGTGTTGGAATGTTCAAATTATGCGCCATTCCAGAAAATTCGTGGACCTTCTTTCGTTCTAGTTTCTTTTGTTTTTGACCGCTGTATTCAGAGAGTGTGTGTCTTTTTCGTTTGTCTCTTGTACGACGCGCGCGTATTTATTTTTCTTTATATGTATCCAATATGTAAAACTAACATTATTCAAAATAAAACTAACAATATCGTGATATACACGAATATTGAACTTTCCCGGTAAATTCGCCACTGTAACTGTGGCGAACAAATGGCAAAATTTTTTACAACCATTTACAAATGTATACTTATTGTTCATTATTCACAGAAAATGAAATTTAACAATACAACTAATAAATTTAAAAAGAAAATAACAAATTTTCCACGATAGATCCTAAAGGAAAGGTATGGACACTTCTTAAAAAGTTTATAAAATTGAGAGTCGCAAAAAGTGGCAGACGAAACTATGAAATTCTTAAACTACAATAAGTAATGTATCCGAATATGCATGAATCTCAGGATATATTTTGCCGTTTTTGTTTTATGTTAATTTGAAGTTTTATATGCAATTAAGAAATAAAACCAGAGTTGGAAATTTGTAAAAAAAATCTACTTTATTAAATGTAAAAAGAATGCATATACCTTGGTAAGCACTTTTCATTATATAGAATTGTGATTGCAGTACTCATTTACAGTTAATGTAATATTTTTCAATTTTGGCACTCTAGAGAATGCGGCCATGGCAAAATTGTTTACAAATGAAGGAACTGTGCCTTCAAATGTTTTTAATGTTCTAAATCAGGGTAAATGACTAAGTCGTTTATTTTATTAAACAGTGATGTCGCGACAGCGTCCGGGGTAGTTCAACTAGCGCGATTGTAACTACAACTGAACTACTACTCTAACTGCAATTGATATTTTCAAAAACGCTTGTCGACTGATTGGTGGAAGTCCTTTCGCGGAGCTTCCACCAATCAGTGAATTTTGCATAACACGCCCACGTTCCACGCCCCTCGTGCGTGAGAAGGGTGAGCGCGTCGTTTCGTTAAAATCGAATGTTGGTGATGCAGCGGGGTGTCTTCCGGGCCCAGTGCTAAGTCGGTACGTGACTGCTGGCTTACGTCAACGGGCCCAGCTTTCCCGGTCGATAGAAAGGAGGCATGCGTCGCTAGGACACTCTAAGCTGGAGACCCTTCGACTACCCAAAATTTATGGCGTCCACTTGCGCTATTGAGTTCGTCGCTAGGAACTACAAGGACACATCTGTCCGCTAAGTGGCCAAAATCGTTAAAGACGTTTTCTCACAAATAGTGTCTTATGCTGTGCAAACCATAAATCTTTCTTGGTACTGGTGCGCTGAAGATTTCTCTTCCGGCGCCCAGCTAGCCGCTACAGTAGTATGGTTGGAAGTGTAGTTTGTATGTAATACTCTTGTGGTTCTTTAAATTTGTCTTCAGATTCGTAGTCTGTGGACGCTGGAGTACCATTTCGTGATGTATTGCTGGCGGAGTCAATGTTTATGTCTGGATTCTGTGATCCGTTTTTGAGTTTTTTAATAACACGATTTACTCTATTTTTTATACTTCTCCCACTTAATGTTTGATATACTACCGATAGCATACGTCTTGGGTATATTCTTGCGCTATTTCATACGCGTTTGCCCTGCCAGCGGAGTTCTCCAGGAAAAGGTGTTTGTATGAGAGGTTATTAATACTTTCTTTTATTGTTTCGATTTCCTTACTGATATTGTTGGTAGTATTTTCAGATAGTTTAATACGTTTGTGTTTTGTGCATGGTAATTTTGTGGAGGGTCGTTCTTCATCCACTAGTTTGGAAGTTGCCCGGGCAGATTCATAGTCGGTAATACAGATATCTTTAAGACTTACCGTAGTCGACGAGGAAGCTAATAATCTTTTATTACCAGTCTTTGGGTTGCTATTTGCTTGTAGTTCGTCCCGAGTATCAGGGGTCAGTGGTTGAATATCCTTAGTGGGGGTTTCTTCGGTTAGACGTGGTGTGTCGGGTGCAGAGGAATTGCTGTGTTGACATGATTCGGTGTTTGGATGGTATGTTTCTTGGTTTTGCGGGCATGCCTTGGCAATGTGCCCCTTTTGATTACAACGGAAACAGTTGAGTGTGTCAGTTGATACGAAGATCCGAAATTGCGTTTCTTCATAAGAGACCAGGAACGATTTTGGGATCTTGTTAATATCTTGAGGATTAATATAGATCTGTCTGTCTGTGTATAGATCTTTGAAGGCCAGCTCTCATGAAGGTCAGGTTGGAGGTAGTTCTGACATGATTATTTTTAAAAATCTCCTCGATGATATCGTGTGGGGTCGATGGTGAAACATTAGATAATATAATCCGCTGTGCAGTCGTTATTAATGGTCTTATGTTGAGTTTATTGTTATTGACTTCAATATTCTTGTATTTGCTTACAGATTGTTAGTAGATTAGTAACTGTGTTCTTTGTATCGAGGTATATGCAGATTCTGTTATTAGCTATCCGGGATATAAACTGTATGGCGTTTAGGCTTATTATTTTACGAAGCGCATATATAGTCGTCTAATGTTGCTCCTTCTATTGAATCGGTAATATTCGCTTAGTCTCGTTTTGGGAAAACTCCGTTAGATACCGTAGAGGCGTAAGACTTTCGGCTTGATTGTACTTGAGATGATGGTACTTCTTTAGTTATGGACATTTGGGCCTTGTTCCAGGGGGAAAGGTCCGAAACCCTCCCTCGGCGGGGATTTCCTCCGCTTATGGGTCAATCTCCCACGAGCTTCGGGTACCAACACTCACGTGCTCACGTATACACGCACGCACTATAACGACACAATAACGCTTCGGAACTCGCTATGGAACTCACACACAATAGACAGTACGTCCTATCGGTACGGTGGCTCAAGCCGAACTGACCTGACAGTTATTGCAGATCAAATTTGATGTTGGACAGTGTTATTATAAATCCATTTCTGCTCCTTCTCTTGTTCACTGTATCACCGCGGTACAACACCAACGCTCCCGCTCAGTGGATCCTGCTACCGACCGGATTCTTCGGCCATCGCGCGCCGTGGCCGCACTCTGATAACTCCTAAACAAAGCCGAGGCAGACATTTTTACAAAGGAAAATGTCGCTTCAAATGACCCTAGTAACCTCCCGTTTCACGAAGTTGATTGAATTTTGGGACACTCAGTAGAAATCTTGAGAGAATTCCCTTTAGGAATCTGTTAAGATTATCTCTGATATGAAACATTGTGGTTACCCTTCCTTTAACACTTTAAACAGAGACTCGGCTGCGAACCTTCAACTCATTGGAAACGATAACGTGACCCAATAATAAAAATAGACACCTCCTTTCATTTTTTGGGCATAGAAGCCATTCATTTTCATCCTCTTCGCTTTAGAATTGTGTAGTCACGCGTAGAGTCATGTCGTGCCGCATTCGTAAGAGTCAATTCCAGTGAGATCGGGTAGAGTATCTTTCGAATCAAGTTAACCTTATAGATTCCGCTATTTCGGTAATAATTCTATTTGGCATTCAACAATTGCTCTTACACTCCGCGTTGCTAGTACGTCAACACCGTGCACCTTAGGTAACAATACTTTTATTGTACACATACACTCAATGCAATCGCGACACCAACACTTGTAATACACATTCAAATCAGAATATATCTGTGTTGTTTGGTAAATCGTGCAATCTATAAAACCCTGAATTATTATCCAAAAGGGCAAAAATGACAAACTTCGAAGGCCTGCATTTTTAAACAAATTCTAAAGCTGCAAAATGATGATTTAACCCCCCCCCCCTCAAATTTCACGTAGACGACAACATATTTCATTTAGAACAAAATCGCCGATGGTGACGTCGAAAAGTGATCGATTTGCCATGGATTGACCCCTCCTTAACAAAGCTAAGGCGGACATTTTTGCAAACGAAAAAGTTACTGCAAGTGATCTCAAGAACCACCCGTTTCAAGGCGATCTGACATTTTTGAGACAACCTGTATAATATTTTATGTACCCCGTCTTATGCACTTTGTGATTTATGTTATGTACTTTGGAACTAGTTAGGACGTAAGTTTGGGGGACTACTGTGCTATACGATTCCTCGTGAAAGAGCATTGTTACTTTTCTCACTTATAATTGTAACAGAAATTTAATTATTATATAAAACGATTTTATATTACAGGAGAGAACTGTTTTAGAAGCAACGACCGTGTTTTTGTTAATGAAGAAAGGTTTCCCGATATCTCGAAATGTAAGAGCTCAATGGATGTTTGAGCATTTAGACACTCTGATAACTATTCAGTGCCAAAGTTCCAAACAGAAGGAAGCAGAAGAATTGGAAATTGTATCCGTATTGCCAAAAAATAGACCTCATTCTTGGGCTGCTGAAACAAGTCATCAATTCCTTTATAAAGTGACTTCTACGACATCAATAATATTTTTGGCGCACAAATACAGAATAGTACTTAATTTAGACTTAAGTCCTTCTCTCGCAACTGTGGTAAGTACTACATGTTTAACATATCACTGTTAGTATCTCCGGAAAATTGACAGCTTTATTAATGAAATTAAACTAAAGTAATTCAAAATGTAAACAAAATGCTTAAAACTGAAATAATCTGTTACAACAGGTGCTCAACATGATAACACAGTCCAACAAATTGAAACTTTTTTCATGATCTGCAATAACTGTTGGGTGTTTCTTATAGACTTTGTTATTCTAAAATTAAATCCAAAAGCAGAATTGCCTTATCACGCAACGTTTTCGAAAAAACATTGGTTTTCGCAAAAGTGCATGATTTTGATAAAAAATTAGGTGTTACGCAAAAACTAAACATGCGAGAAAGTTCAGATTTGAGTGAAAAGATAGAGGGGACTCTCATCTACATATCCATATAGTTAACTATATTTTTATGTATTTCCTAATAGTTGTAAATGCTTGTTAAAGTTTAAAAAAGAGATGCCGCGGATACTTCGTACGCTCTATGTATTTTTGTATTTATGTGGAAAATTCTTTATCTAGCAGGAATTTATTACACAGGAGTGAATTCTACAGACATTTCCGGTGAAGAAACCATTCATGAAAAGTATTTGGTTCCCTCAGTATATGAGCAGGTTAAGAAAATACTCGTTGACAACTTGTACGCTTTTTCCCGACTGGCCAGGACCGTCCCTATGTCTAGACATCATTGGTACCACTCAAATATGTCTTGGATACTTTTTTTTTATCTTTCTGGCTGCAAATCATTACACAGAATTATAAAAGTACGAGCAAGACAAGAAAAGTATTCAAGACATATTTGAGTGGTATAAATGTCGACTACGCATATGTACAGCCTTGGCGAGTTGAGAAAAGGCTGCAATGGCCGCGTCGCGCAAACGCGTGGCAGACAAGCTGTCAATGAATATTTTCTTGACCTGCTCATATATTAACCGAATCAAATACTTTTCGCGAATGGTTTCTTTGTCAGAAATGTCTGTAGAATTCATACCTGTATAGTAAATTCCTGCTAGATAAAGGATTTTTCGCATAAATACAAAAATAGAGCGTATGAAGTACCCGCGGCATCTCTTTTTTAAACTTTGACAAGCATTTACAACTATTAGAAAGTACACAAAAATATAGTTGACGATGTGGATATCTAGAAGAGGGTCCCCCCTATCGTTTGAGTCAAACCTGAACTTTCTCGCATGTTTAGTTTTCACGTAACACCTCATTTTACATCGAAATCATGCATTTTTACAAAAATCAATGTTTTTTCGAAAACGTTGCGTGATAGAGCAATTCTGCTTTCGGATTTGGTTTTAGAATGACAAAGTCTATTAGAATCACCCGACAGTTATTGCAGATCAAATTTGGTATTGTACAGTGATAACCAGGTAGGGAAAGGCAACGTCTGAAGCATTCTCCTACTGATTGCCTAGCCAATAATAGTCCCAGAACTATCCCCACTGCTGGTGTACACCCCGTGAGGGGCCCAGCAGCTCGAGAGACCTCGGTCGCCGAGAAGTGTAAGGTCACGTGGATCAAAGAATAGTACAATGATAAGCCGTTTAAAGCCAGTTTCCCGTTATAAGCCAGTTTAAGCCTCGTGTTTAAAAATCATCGAAACTACCCTCACCACCGCGGGATATGTCCCGTGAAGGGCTTAAGCTCAAGAGCCGCCGCCGCCGAGGAGTGTAACATAACACGGTTGGATATATCGGTGTGAGACCAGAAGACCACTACTAATCCAACAACAAAACTAATTTATTTTTCGTTATTTTTTTATAAAACTTTTACCAACATATTCGTGGCTTTTTTTCTAATGATAGTAATACCGATATAATTCCGATGATATTTACTTGTGTAATGAACGATTAAAGTTTCGGACGCAATGAAGAACAACGTATGGGAAAGAAAGAGACACGGAGAGTCGAAGTGTTCCGGAAAGATGAAAGAGTGACGTGAGCTCAAGCGTTTAAATAAAAAATCAATTTTTTATAAGACTTTCACCAATATATTTGTGTCATTTTTCTGATTAAAATAATACCAAACGCGATACAATTCGGATAATATTTACACTAATTTTCTGTTAATGTAATTGTAATGGGAAGTAACTTTAATCGTTCATTACACAAGTAAATACTATCGGAATTATATCATATTTGGTTTCATTTTAAGCAGAAAAGTGCCACGAATATGTTGGTGGAAGTCTGATAAAAAAATAATGAAAAATAAAGAAGTTTTGTAATTGGATTAGTAGTGGTCTTCTGGTCTCACACCGACATACCCGACCATGTTATGTTACACTCCTCAGCGGCGACGGCTTTCGAGTTTTGCTGTCCGTTTCTTGTCACTATGCGAGAGTATGACATAGGTTTATGACATGAGACTGATAGTGACATTTGCGTTTCCATTATGCACTATGTATTTAAAATACAACGTTCGGCGAGGACCTCAGATTTCGTCTAAATGTCTGTTGCCAGAACCGCACAACTGACTTATAGCGGGAATTCACTGTATCTCCTGGACGATATATGTCCGTGACTAGACCCGTGTTTTGGGCATATATCGAGTAAACACTGTACTACCGAATTTATTAGAATATGTGCTATTAGACGTGCGCCTATGTTTATGGTACCATCACGACGGCTGTCCAGCACATTCGGCTCGAAGAATTCTTAATATATTGTAAAATATAATTAAAAATCGTTAGATTGGGTGACCTGGACATCGACAATGGCCACCGCTATAACCAGATTTAACGCGATTGAATTTTTTCGTTATACACAGACCGTGTGCTACTATTAACCCCTTAAGGACCGAATTATTTTATAAAACATCTGAAAAACCAAGACCGAGTGGCGGTTGTACGTATAGAAAAAGTTGTCCAGAATGACAATATGATGACATATTGTAAAGTCATTGAAATCAGTGAAGGGTCCCCTTTTCTAGATATTTATGGTCCTTAAGCAGTTAAGGATCACTATATACTTCACTGCACAATACAGTCAGTGGGCGAACGCTTCAGACGCTGTCTTTCTGTTTCTCGGCATCTGTTACAGCAGGTTAGATCGGTTTTAAGCATTTTGTTTTCATCTTTGTTCAGAATCATGTCCCTGACAACATATTTACAGTTCATCGAAATCGAAATCCAAGATGGCGTCAGCTTTCTGTGTAATTACCGTACTTACCTTTTTATTACGATAAGTAGTTTCATTAAGTTTTATTCAATAAAGTTTCAGTATTTGAAGCAAGTATTTTACAAAAAGAGCATACAAATGCTGTATAACTGCGTTTTTTCGCTCCACTGCATGCTTTTCAAGCTCTTTTCATTAGTCCCTTTTCCTATTATTTTCGTAATTTTATTTTTCTTCATAGGTATCGAAATTATTTAGATTTTTAAACTATACCGTAAAATATTTTACAATAAATTTCACTGCATAACGCGGTCTGAACTGATTGAAAAACTTATTACAAATGAAAAGGACTATACCTATCATGGTCGATGAAATTTGACTACTTTTATCTCCTTATGTACCATAAATAAACGTCTCGGTTTCGCGATAATCGAACACGATGGCGACGATATCCGAAGAATGCGTCGAAGAGAGTTGGCAGTAAAAGTCACAAATGTGTGACACCCGCTGATACTACAGAGTGTCCAAAAAATGTTGTACTTCCTTGAAGGGGGTGATTCCTGAGGTCATTTGAAGTAACTTTTTCCTTTGCGAAAATGTTTTCAGCGGCTTTATTAAGGAGTTATTAACGAAACACACTGACCAATCAGAGCACGGATACAGTGAACGTATTCCAGCTCGGCAATAGGTCCCTCTGAGCGTGGGGTTGGCATTGGCCGAGCCGGAACCCGACCGCTGTTGCCGCGATCCGATTGGTCCGCGTTTTTCGTTAATAACTCCTTAACGAAGCCGCGGAGAACATTTACACAAAGGAAAACGTTATTTCAAATGATCTCAAGAATCTCGTCTTTCAAGGGAATACAACATTTTTGGGACACCCTGTATAATAGTGGTCGCGCATTCGTCATACTCACAGGTAAAGTGTTAACAGGTGAACTTTGACAGTTTATTCATTCTATCTATAGTGTCTTTTGTTTCATTCGCGTTTCTGTTCATCATTCGAATTAAAAATAATAGCTTGAATGAAATATAGTATGATAGAAATCATACTAATATCTTATATTACACAAAAAGTAATAAAATAAAGGATTGATTAAACCAGTTAGCTGTTTTTGACGAGTATACTTATCATGAAGAAATGTCAATATTTTGTGTTATGACGAGTATGCTCGTCATGCGTAAGAAGTAGTTACAGTATGTTGTTTAAATTGCAATTTTAGCGAAAACTAAAAAATATATTCGTTAACTTCAAGATGTTTTAAATATGTCATATTACTTAATTCCATATTATAACAGCCACGCATACTCTGTGTTTAACGAGTACACACGTCATCGCTTAATTTTTGCGACCCAATTTAGGTATACATTTTTCAAAGAGCTTGCAACAGCTAACTGGTTACGCAAATTCGAACTGTACGATCTAACGATTTTGATGAAACTTATGTGAGATATAATTCTGCGAAAAACGTTTGACACGTGTTTTTGTTTATCGACAACCATCCACTTCGAAGGGGTGAAAACAACCCTCGAAATTGGAGGTCAAAACCACAATTTTTGAGATATCTCGGAAACCAGAAGACGAAAAAATTGAATTTTTCAAAAATTGTGTGTTTTCTAATGGGAAATGTAGTCTCGCAAGAAAATTTTGACAAAAGTTTATTGTTTAAACAATATATTAAAAATTTGATTTTTTTGGCAATTTCTCTTATTTATTGTTAATTCATTTTTATGTAAACTCGGGTGTGTGATCTTTAATCATAATAATAATTATGCGTAATGAAAGATAGTCTTGCACCTGGCGAGCGGAGGAAGGAATTTTTGTTTGTTTGCAGAAGTATAAGCATTTAGTATAAACGTGTATAGTATTTTGAACAATACCACTAGGTTATATGTCGTCTATTGTTTTATTACTACCTAAAGAAGGTAGTGCAAGCAGCAGCGTGACGCGGTGCCAATCACCGCGTCGCGGCGGTTTAAGGGTACCGACTATTATAGCCAATTCGCCTGTGAATTTAAGCGATCATTGGGCCTTCGGTCAAAATAAATCTGGAACTTTTTTAAACTGTAGATCCGTAAGATAATTGAAACTGGAGTGTTCCTTGTTGTACAGTGAATTCTCGTTACGAGTCAGTGTCAACCTTACAATTTGGAGTCACTGGAACTACCCACACCACCGCGGTGATGTGCCGAAGCTCGAGAGCCGTCGCCGCCGAGGAGTGTGCCACACATTGTCAGGTATATCGGTGTGAGGCCAGGAGACCATGACTAATCCAATTCCAAAACTTCTTTATTTTTCATTATTTTTTTATCAGACTGCCACCAACATATTCGTGGCACTTTTCTGATTAAAATGAAACCAAATATGATATAATTCCGATGATATTTACTGTAATTTGTGTAATGAACGATGAATGTTACTTTCCATTACAATTATATTAACGGAAAATTAGTGCAAATATGATCCGAATGGTATGGCATTTGGTTTCATTTTAATCAGAAAAATGCCACGAATATGTTGGTGAAAGTCCCATGAAAAAATAATGAAAAATAAAGAAGTTTTCTTATTGAATTAGTAGTGTTTATAATTTTCCATAGGTCTGGGAATCTTTAGTTAATCGGAGTCGAAGAGTTGTCTCGGTCTCGCCACGCACTGCTCTTTCACGACTTCTCCAGTCCTCTCGCGGTCGCCATATTTCGGTTCTACTCGGCTGTACTCGGCCTCGCTCGGCTCTCGGTGGTACAACCTCGACTACATTCGGTTATAGCTCGCTTTTCGGCGACACGACAGTAGTAATGTCCTGGTCTCACACCGATAAACCCAACCCGTGTCATGTTCACACTTCTTGGTGGGGAGCTTCTACGTGGAACATTGTATCGGAGAAAGACATTTTCTCAGTCCTCTTGTTACTATCAGTTAGTAGTCATAGGCTTATGACTTATAGATGGATGTGACTCTTAGGTTTTCAGCGTGCACTGTGTATTTCAAATGCGACGCTCGGCGAGAACATCAGATTTCGTCTAAGAGTCAGTCGCGAGAACCGCGTAACTGACTCGTACCGAGAATTCACTGTATATGGTAGCTCTGAAAAGAACTGATTTTATTTTGGGTTCTTCTTGTTCCAAATCTTCTTCGTCTTCGGGAACATTAAGAGAAGTCGGTTCGTCCGTTAGGTTGCCGATTATTAATTCTTGTTGCATGTACCCTGCTTCTCTGTACCTATTAATCAGGTCTATAATATTCTGTGCCAGTTCAATTTCCTTCCCATTCGTGGGGGTTTTCTTGTTATTGTTGCTGTGACTATGTTTCCATGAAAATGTTTATAAGATTCATCGGATTGACCTTCATATTTGTAAAAGCGAATCTACAACTGAACAATCAGGAAAAGTAAAAATAATATGATTATTGTATGTTTACCTTGATTCTTTTTGAATCTCCTTAATCTTTATTCACCATTATAACAAATAAAAAACATTTTTGTAACACTGGAATTATGATAAATACAACAGAATTATAGCAGTATCGCAATTAGGGTTTTTCTTTGAGATGCAAAACTGTGCCGGTTGTAGCGTGTCTGGTAGTTATATGAACCAAAATAATAATAATAATAGTAAATAATATTTTTTTCAGTTTAGTTGACATTTCTAAGAATCTGAACCAAAGAATGCCGTAAAATTTTATTACTTTACAAATGGCGACACTTTGATCATTTAAGTGTGATTTTCGCAATAAATTTGCGCTTTATTTGTTTAAAAAACGGGATTAAAATATTCTGGGCTATATTATAAACTAAAGGTGTGCAAAATTTGAAGTTGATCGGTCAAATAATTCTTGAGTTATCTCCGGCGCAATTTTAGAAAAAATGTTTTCGAGAAAAACGCGTATAAAATTTTAAGTCAAGAAAAATTGTAAGGTATTCATATTTACAGCTGTCGCAGTCTAATCTGCCATTCCTGGGCCATATAGTAAACATTCTGCTTCCGCAAATAATGTATTTTCTTCTAATTATTCACTAGGCAACTTCATTAGGTAACGAGATAATCAGATAAGCGCGCTCAATACGTGTGCTCGAAACGTTGTTGAATTTTTGCCTATAACTTTGAGAATATATATTTGAAATATGTCAGAAGCGATTTATGAAAAAAAATTTAGATTTTTATAGGATTCGCCCCCTTTAAATCGAATTTTCAACTGTATACAGGATCTAGCCGGATATAGGGGTCAATATCGTTCCCAAGCCAATATTGTAATCGAGCATGTGCCATTCGATAGCGTATCAAGGAAAAACGAAAAACACCCTACATCTCGTCTGTAAGAATAGTTACTAATATTAAAGGTACTAATACTATACGTACTAATACTAAATTTTTACTAAAACTAAATTATGTTATTTTTTCTTAATTCTTTGCTAAGCATATTATGCTATGTGAAACATTTCCACATTCAAAGAAACATTGTGCAGACCTTCAACATCACTATAATGCAATAAACGAAAACTGATACATATGTTACGAATCTGGGCCGAGCGGTAGCGCATGTGGCCGGCGTGCGGTTTATAGTTTATAGAAGAATAAGGCTTCCTATTGTTTGTAACGGTCTCTAATTTTAATACTATAGATTTAATTCATACAACTCATGCGGTAAGATTGTATCATATGGAAACGGTCAACTAAGAATTGCTGGATCTGAATGGTGGGTTAAAATCAACTGTTACTCAAAATTACCTTGAACTAAATTGTATATTACTATACCGTGTTTTCAACACCGTCAGTTAATGTATAGATAGTGTCTCACTGCGGGACCTTTGAAGATTTTCTTTGACTTGACGTGGTTCAAATCCGGCAAAAATTAAGTTGTTTCCACAATAACATTTGAGCATTTTTCAATAGACTTTTTGAGAATTTTTGATAGACCATTTTAAAATCATATTTGTAGTAATTGTACATAATTTTGCATAAAAATATTTTTAGCTTATCTTTTATTTCATCATTCCTGTGATCACTGATATACTCCTCATAATAACGATAAGTCTAGAGATCGAACAACAATGTTGCTAAAATCAAATGCGTGTATTTGATTTTGACACCATTCTATTGTTGAATTATACTCGAGGGAGACAATTTTACATATCAATATAAAACTTGTGTTTTTTCCAATGTTTTCGTTTTTTTTTTCATTTCTCTCATACATAGTTTGTAACTTGGAAAGTCGGAAAAATGTCTTAATATGTGGTTCGATGTCTAAAATGTGTCAGATATTTAATGGTTAAAGTAAATAAGGAAAATGCAGCAGATTTTTCAATTTTTTCTTGTAACTACCCTGTTACGTACGGAGAATATTTTTCATTCGACATTCTCTCAAGAATCTTTCAAGATCGTTTCTGCCAGGAAACTCTCGTCGATTTAGAATCGTGCAGTCACGCGTACAGTTACGTTGGGTCACATTCCTAAGAGTCAATTGTAGTGAGATCAGGCTAAAATGCCTCTTCGAATCGAAGTAACCATATACAGTAAATTCTCGATATATGTCGCCGAGACCTGGATGATAAATGTCGCGGAATTATCCCCACTATCGCAGGGTATACCCCCTAAGGGGCCAAGAAGCTCGAAAGACCTCGGCCACCGACGAGTGTAATATAATACAGGTCGGGTATATCGGTGTGAGACTAGGAGACCACTGTAGCGACTCGACGGCTACCACGTCCCCGGAAAAACCCGGTTCGGTTATATGACCGGAATTACCCCGAGGGTCTTTACCTAGGCCCATTACGAACCAGACGAGGATGGGTCTGCCGCACATCTGGCAACCAGACTCGCCTGGCCCGATATCGTCTTGCCGGTAAATGGCCTTGGTTCGCATCGGGTCCAGCTACCCCAGGTATACGTACATACCTGATAGCTGGCCCCGTGCAGCCGAGAAATTTCCCGCGGACGTTTCCGCATCTGGCAAAGTTTTCCGGGGACGACCTTCGTCTCCCCTCTATGGGACTCGTTGTCCTTTGGTAGTGGACAAAATAAAAAGCCCTCCGTAGGCGTCGGAGGGTCTCATTTTTGCCTTTTGCTGCAACCGGGTCGTGACAGTCGTCGAATACGATCTCGCTCCCTCGCGCCTCGCTAGTCCGCGTTCGAAGTTTGTATATTCCGCGAGCTCCGAATAAAGTCTACGTCTCAACCTGAAAGTGGATAGATTTCCACGGTATCCTGTTCCGCCTACATCCTATCCACTTCACCACTAATCCAATAACAAAACTTCTTTATTTATCATTATTTTTTTATGGAATTTAACCAACAAATTCGTGGCATTTTTGTAATGAAAATTATACCAAATATAATATAATTCCGATGATGTTTACATGTGTAATGATCGATGAAAGTTTCGGTCGCAATGAAGGACAACGTATGGAAAAGAAAGAGAGACGCGGAGAGTCGCGGCTGCCGGCACTGTTAAAAGGCACGCGTTTGCTCAGACCTTTAAAACAAAAATTAAACTTTCTTATTATTATTTGTTTTTAATGACACTTCTACCAATATAGTTGTGGAATTTTTCTTATTAAATTGATACCAAACACGATAAAGAAATAAAACTTAAATTTATAACAGTCATGTTAGATCGACTAAACTTCATTTTTACCTGTTTCCACTAACCGTCCACTTATTTTTGTCCCTGACTGTATATGTATGACCAAAGTGACACCCTGTTTTCTCTTTCATCTCCACAGCGTGTTTACAAAAAAAAAAAAGTAAACAGACGCCGCTTCGGGACAGCAAATATTTCGAAAACTAAAATCGAGCGGCGGTAACATGTATAGGGAAAAGTTGTTCAGAATGGTGACTTTGACCACATATTTCAAGGTCATCAAAATCGGTGAGGAGGACAAACTTATATATAATTACCATAAATATCATCGGAATTATATCATATTTGGTGTCACTTTCATTAGAAAAATGGCACGAATATGTTGGTGCAAGTCCCGTAAAAAAATAATGAAAAATAAAGTTTTGTTATTGTTCGATTCCTAGCGGAAGCATGCCTCCTCGCAGATAATTCGCGCGTCCGTCTGTACCATTCGTTAGGCACGCGAGGGTTTCAGATTTGTACGCTGCGGGCCTTATGGTCCGCACATTCGGCCAGGAAGGGCTGCGGTCCTCCTGAGCAAATACAAAGACCACTCAGGCTAGGCTAATTTACGACGCCTAAAAAGTCAAGAAGACCGAATCATGCTAAAGAGTACCCTGTCCTTCGTCACCGGACCCAGGTCAGAAGTCATAAATTGCACTTAGGGTGCATCGTCGAACACGGTCGGAAGTGCAATAAACCATCTGCGGGCCACTTGGGCCAAAATACGCGCACTGCTTCAGGGTTCAATAAAAAACGCACATTTGGGAAATTCGCAATTCTGCTTGAGGCGGAGACTTCCTTCTCCACCAACGAGGAAAACGCAGGAAGATCCTCCTACTTCAAGCAATCAACAAATGAAGACATTTCTTCCCCCGTCAGCCTCTCATGTCCGAAATGACGACAAGCGAACCCTAAAGCAGAAGAATTAGAATCTAAGTTGGCTCCGAAAGAGCAACATCATCACGGGGCTACAAGGATCACAGCATCCTACGAGTAGTTTGAAATCACGCAACCTGTTTGTCCGTCTAAGTTACTCCGCATATTCACATTTATCTTTCATCGTTACCAGCCACTGTTCCATAGTTTAACTAATCACCTAATGTTAATTCGGCGGGTGATCGTGGTAGTGAAAGTTTAATAAATTGTTAACAAAAAGACTCGATTTATTTTCAAATCACTACACACGGGAATTTTCAGTTATCATATTAATAGTGATCTCTTGGTCTCATACCGCTATACCAGGCGACCGACGCCACTCGATCTTCATTGTTCTTTCCTAGGTTCGGCGCGGATCAAAGAATTTATCCTGGAGGATAAACGACATCAAGACCCGTGTTGCTGACATATATTGAGAATTCACTGTAGAGTAATAGTTCTATATATTTAGTATTTATCAATTGCTCTTAGGCGCCGCATTGCCAGTGTGTCAACACCGAGTATTCTTAGATAATAACATTTTTATTATAGACAATCAATTCAATTCAATTTAATTCAATTCAGTCGCGATACCATAACCTGTATCACACAATTAAGCAGAGTATAGTGTTGTTTAAGCAGTGTTGTTTGGTAAATTGTGCAATCTAATACAAAACTCTTAGTTATCGTCCAATATCCTAATCCAGTACTCGAACGTTTCTACGCGACACAATCTCACAGCTCGGATTGTATCAATTAAATTATACTAGTTACGAGGCCTACTAACGATCCTAGCGACTCCCTGATCTCGCATCAGGTTCATTCGCAACATACCATAGTCCAAATAAAGATTTCTCCAATTCAGTGTCGCCAGATGAGGGGAGGGGGCACGAATTGGGGGGCAAAAGTTACCCTCTCTCTGACAGTACCGGAGTATGCACGACAGAGACGAAACGCGTCAAGTGACCGGGCTGCGACGGAAGCGTGTGGAATAGCGCGATAGGAGGTGAAATTAGGGTGGAGGAACAAGTCTTTATCTGGCTTCTCTGCTCCAACCTAGTGTGTTGGGGCGAATAGTAGATCCCTTCGGGTCCACAGGAGCGCGTCCCTGTACCGGCACGTTTGTATGCGTGTACGTGTGCGTGGACAGTCAGTCGGTTTTCGGAATTACGTGCTAAGCACGATGTAAACATAATCTATAGAAATATATGCATGAGTTTGTGTTCGGTCATACGCGTGGTTCTTCATTTCTACTTCTCATCGACGGGGCATAACATAGTGGCCCCCTAATTTCGCATTGGGTTCGTCCACGACAACTATATTATCCTGCGGCACCCTGATTTCGCTTCACGTTCGTCCGCACACCTAACTAACAAATTGAAACCATATTCCAACCCTAAAAAACCTTCCGCCGGCCTCTCACGCTGCTCGCGGCCCTGGCTCGTAACGACCCTTAAAAACAAGGTGTAAGGTTGAAACTTGGCAGAAAGGGTTCGACAATTTTTTGATAAGCTGCCGAACGTGCCACTTTCGGTTAAAATCGGTTGAAAGGCAGTATTGACTCCCTTAACCGGCTAAACTGCTAGACCCTCCGCGTTCATTTTCAAAAGTGATTTCCTCGATAATTACAGGATGTCTCGAAACTTCTGAGGAATTCTGAAGGGGGTGATTCCCGAGGCAATTTTAACCATACGGAACGTAGCGTCAGTGTCGTACGGTCGTTGAGTCGTGAACAAGAGAAGGAGCAGAAATTGATTTTAACTCTTTGCGATTTTTTTTTTGTAGGCATGATAGTTGTATTGGTTATTTTTGGGTAGAATGAAAGTCGTATTCGTATTCACCACATTATTAATACAGTTTATCGTGGTATTTCAGGATATACAGCATGGCGAAATAGTAATAGACGAAGTATGTGTTGCAACAAAACACTTCCTGGAGGGTATCATCAAACCTGTAAGTAGTAATTCGTTTATATAAAAATAACTGTCATAGTTGATTATCCCCGTTAAAAGAAGTATTTTTTGGATTTTCTACTTGTACTTTTTGGTGTTGTGTGGTACCAGATTATCAATAACGTTACATGTTTACGACTTCAAACTTCATAACAAATGCAAGTAGATCATGCACTGCATGATCTATTTTATTTGTTAATTCTGACGATTGCTTGTTGAATTTGAGATTCGCGTGATAAATTGTTCTTTGATCACATAGTGACTGGACTGACACTACCGAGTCGCTGACGATACTGTCAATATCGGTCTACAGATTTCGATTCGGTATTGGTATATATCAAAGGCAAAAATGTTAAAAGAAATCAATACTTCTTTGACATATACAGTGGCTCACGAAAGTATTCGAACGCTTACGTTTACAAATTTTAATGAATAAAATGAGATGTACTAAACTAATCTGTATAGAACAATTTGGCATCTATAGTAAGGGGGAAGTCTCAAGAGTATGTCAGTAAAATTTGAAAAGGATTCAACAACGTAGGCAGAAGTTATGATATATTTATTAGAAACACGCATAATAAGTGACTCACAAAAGTATTCGAACGCTACATATATTATTACATTATTTAATGTTAATATTTTGTTGGACCACCTTTAGCAATAACGATGTGTCTCAATCGACGTTCCATACTATAAACCAATGATTTTGTAAAAGTACACTCAATGGAATTCCATACTTCTATGATTTTTTGTTTCAACACCTCCTTTGAAGTTATTCGATATTTATTTCATCTTTTTCCGATTTCAGCCCATAAATTTTCAATTGAATTTATGTCTGGACTTTGCGGTGGAGTAGTTAACATATGTGGTGTGTTATATATGATCCATTCTTTCACAATTCCTGCAGTATGCTTGGGATTGTTATCTTGTTGGAAGTGGAAGTCTTCCAATAATCCTAATTTACGGGCACTTTCTTTAAGGTTGTTCCTTAAAATATTTAAATACTTATATTTATCGAGTATTCCATCAATGAATACCAAATTTCCGGTGCCACTTGCTGCCATGCACCCCCACACCATAACCGATCCATCTCCGTGTTTCACTGTTTGGTGTAAATTTTTAATTTCCAATTCCATATTTGGTTTTCTCCAAACATAATTTTGACCATCTGAGGCAAAGATGTTAAATTTAGACTCATCCGAAAAGATGACTTTATCCCAGAAAAAATGATCTTTATTGAGATATGCTTTTGCAAAAGCCAGTCTTTTTTCGATTTACCGCATTAATATATGGCTTCTTTCGTGGTACACTGCCATGAAAATTATTATTTCATAAGATTCGTCGACATAATTCGGGATGAACTTCTTTATGAAATATATCAGCTACCATATTTGCGAGTTTAGGAGCGGATATATTAGAATCTTTTTTTATTTCGCGAATTATAATTTTCTGTTCTCTGTCAGTTAATTTCTTTCGTCGACCTGATCGAGCGTTGTTCGCAATTGTTCCTTCATTTTTTGATTTTTTAATAATATAATGTATTGTAGACTCACTTCTGTTTATAATTTCTCCAATCTCGTTGTATGATTTTCCATCCTTATGCAATCGAAGTATCATTTCGCTTTCACACTTGTGTTTCTGACTTTTTAGTCTTCATTTTAACTACTACTGTGCACAGTTCTACGTTGCTGTTACGGAAACGATGCCTTAACATCAACTGAACGTACCAATGTTTTCATTTAGTAGTAATGTGTACATTCCTTTCTAAGAAAGATGAAAACATATTGTATCTGAACACAACTTTATTTTCACCCGTTTAACGAATTCCACGGATTTGTGTAATGGTTCGATGACGGAATGGACAACTGAACTGAAAGTTCGCTCGCGCCCTTTACATACTGTTCCCCTACTCTTATCAACTAAACTGAGATTCGTGGAAAAGGCTAAAGCTGTCGCTTTGTACTGTTTATTTTAAACCGTCGTCCCAGGTATACAAATTCTGGGCTCATCCTTGCATGCCACCACATGCGCAATGACTTTCGCCAGACGGTTAATCGCTTTAATTTACAATCATATTTCCTTTTACCCGAACCTCGCGACTCTTTGTAGCCTGGCGGCCCCGGATCCACCTTTCGGGTTTTCCGTGCTCGCTAGAACCCTTCAGGTGAGAAAGTTCTCCAAATTGAGGTGTTTTTTGCGGCCTAAGATAGACACATTGTGACTATCTTTACACGCTATTGGCTTGAGATGCAACAAACGCTATCGCGCGTAGTCGCCAAAGTCAACGAGATTCGAGTGTTTACTCTTTGTGGTATACACAATTTTCGTATCAAATGACTAGCAGTAGCCATCCTCCACTAATCTCTTACAATATTTCACATCTCGTTCCGTGTCAATTTCGCATACATGAATTCTGCAGTTAAAAACAAAAATACGCATTTCTATCTGTAACACATATCAACAGCGTTACAGCGTTCGAATACTTTCGTGAGTCACTTATTACGCGTGTTTCTAATAAATATATCATAACTTCTGCCTACGCTGTTGAATCCTTTCCAAATTTTACTGACATAATCTTGAGACTTCCCCCTTACTACAGATACCAAATTGTTGTATACAGATTAGTTTAGTACATCTTATTTTATTCATTAAAATTTGTAAACGTAAGCGTTCGAATACTTTCGTGATACATAAGTATTGTCCATGTCTCGGTGACGCGACCCCCGCGAATCCGCGACTCCACGTTTCTACCCGGCAATGAACACTCGTCGAACGACGACCACGCGGCCCCTACGAATTTTTCGAATTTCACGGTAACACCGGCGACGTGATTTCGTCGTTGCGCGACCCAATATCTACGCGTTATCGAAACGCTACCCGAGCCAGCACGAAATTAACGAAGCCTGGCTGGCATTTACCGGCGGCAGCTGTTCCGCACGGCTTTCTTTCTTTCTTTCGCTCGTTCCTCCACTGGCCCCTTGGATTCGGCAGCACTTTATGGTAGATCACTAATCAGTTAAATGGGCTATTCCCACTCGCGGCTCGGGAACGCGGAAGCAGAGCGTCCCCCACTTTCCCCATCTTTTCATTTCCCGATACGCTCTACCCTATATGCGAGATGCTCTCGCGCCAGGCACGGACCCCGCGAAGAATCGGTGTGGCACGACGGTAGGCACGGACCCCGCGAGAGGGGCACCCGGCCGCCGGGGGAACCTCGAATTTTCCGAATCGTTATCGGACTAATTCATAATTAAGAAAGTTTAAATTTTGATTTAAAGGCCTGAGCTCTCACGGCAGTCTTTCATCTTTCCCGAACGCTTTGTCTCTCCGCGTCTCTTTCTTTCCCATACACTGTCCTTTTTGCGTCCGAAATTTTCATCGTTCATTACATAAGTAAATTCACGGTTCGACCGTCCTCGTGTCAAGACGTGCCTATGTTTACGGTGCGACTCTAGAGTGTTCGGTTACGTGTACACGAGTAACTTCAGTGTAGTGAATTCTGTGTTCTTTCGTTAAAATAGTGGTTTTTCTTCGGTGTTTTTTTTCCATATTGCCAGAGGGTGCACTATGCACCCTTCACCATCTCCAATGACTTCTGACTACAGGAGTCAGTTGGAACCTTTAAACTCAAGAAATAGAATTCTACAGAAATCCTCGTCTCAAGTTACCAATTATGCAGCTGCTGTGCAAAACTCAGTCTACCCTACAAGAGAACAAGCCATCATCATCGATGCCTTGGAAGGAGTGCCCATCAAGGTGTATGTTAACGAGATCTTAAAACTGATTAACCCATCTGACATCAAATCTGTGTCTAAAATATCCATGAACAGAATCTGCATGTTTTTGGCTAGCACTGAAATAACCAATAAACTCACAGAAGCAAAACATGTAATTGTCATCGGCAACAAAGAGCTTCAAATCCGCCCACTAATATCGAAATTCAAGAGGATAATATTATCAAATGTTTGCCCTATTATTCCTGACAACGTCCTGGAAGATATCTTCGCAAAGATGAACATAAGAATGGGTTCAAAAATTACCACCCTGCGCGCGGGTTTTACTGAACCCGGTCTTGCTCATATTACGAGTTTCCGGCGTCAAATTTTCGTCCACCCTGAAGATGTTAGCAAATTACCAGAGTCGCTAAGGATTGATTTCGACAACACAACCTTCTGGATATATCTGTCCTCAGACGCCGTCAAGTGCTTCATCTGTAAACAGTCGGGCCATCTGGCCAAAAACTGTTCAGTAGACACAACAAACATTGAATATACTGGCAATACTGGCATAACAGACATCCCTCCCCCTGCACTCAAAGGTGAGATTCCTTCGGACAAAAACACTGTCCCACCTGCTATGGATGATAACAACGTTTCTAACACGATATTCATACCTCCTTCCAATAATCCAAAAAGGCCTCTCTCCACATCTGATTCAAGCAATACGTATATCGCACAAAAAACCTCCAACAAATCCAGCGACCTGTATTATTCTTCCGACAATATATCTGATTCCAGTATGAAACTGAATAAAGGTGACAAGGATATTACACATAAAAAAAGAAAATAAAGCAGGAGCCAATAGACATCGATTACCATCTATCTGAAATAAGAAATCACCTAGATAAAAACAAAGACCGGAAATGCCTTAACTACATACAACTCAAAAGTTTCATCGACAAAACAACAGGATGTGCCAACATCGAAGCAATCTGCCAAGAATTTGATCAAGATATGGGAAAAATAGCACACACGCTCCGGTCCACCTATCCTCTCCTGAAGGAGAGAGTCATGAAAAGTAGATTCAGCCGTCTCTTAAAACAACTCTCCCTCATTGAAGCCGGTGTGTCTGATGACAACCTAGAAGAAGGAACCTCCGACGAAAACATAGAAGATCACTCAAACATTTCCCCTATTATAGGGCCTAATAAAAATGTCTGAATCAATTCTACAATGGAACATTAACGGTTTCCACCCTCAAAGGGAACAGTTAGTTTTACTAAAAAATAACCTAAAGCCTAGAGTCATCTGTATTCAAGAAACCAACTTTAAGGGTAAAAACTGTGCTACAATCAAAGGGTACCTAACTTTCTACAAAAATCGCTCAAATGCTATACACGCCAGTGGGGGTGTAGCTACATTTATAAAAAATAATATTGCTAATCAGACAATCCCTCTCAATACGAATTTCGAGGTTATAGCAAACTCAGTATTGTTCTCTTTCGGGTACGTTACTATATGTAACATTTACATTCCACCCAGCCACGCCTTCACACTATCCGAAATCCAACATTTCTTAAACCAACTGCCAAAACCCTTCTTACTAGTGGGGGATTTTAATAGCCACCACTATATGTGGGGCTCCAAAAAAATTGATTCCAGAGGTCGTATAATAGAGAAACTTCTGGATGATCCCAACCTGACCTTGTTAAACACATATCAACCCACCCACTTCAACAATAGCTCCAAAACGTTTAGCTCCATAGACTTATCTATCTGTAGCTCCTCCATAGCACATTATTTCACTTGGACCACTAACCGGAACCCTTGTGGTAGTGACCACTTCCCAATATCCTTACGTAATTTAAATTCTACTATTCCGGATGGTGCTCCGACCAGTCATTGGATTTTCAAAAAAGCTGACTGGCCCAAATATAGAAACCATATAGCTCAAAAATTTGATAAACTAAACTCTTGCTCTTTCGCTCCACATCATACAAACCTCGATGACAAATTATCCTTCTTTATGGAAACTATAAATGACTCTGCTAACAATGCTATACCAAAAACATCGAATAAATATCATAAAAAACAAGTTCCCTGGTGGAATGATTCATGCCAAAAAGCTCTGAAAGAATACAAACGAGCCTTCTCCCACTTCAAACGTCAACCTACAACCGAAAACTTTACGCTATATAAGCAGCTTAGATCCACAGCCCGCCGCACTTTTAAAGAATGTAAAAGGCAATCATGGAAAGATTTTATAAATTCCCTTCATCCTTCAACCCCCGCATCGCTCTATTGGAACAAAATGAGAAAATTAAATGGCTCCAAAAGTAATCATTCTATCGCCTCCATTATTACCGCTGAAAATAAAATTCTATCCTCCCCTGAAGATATAGCGAATTACTTAGCCTTAAATTTTGCAAAAAATTCTAGTGATAGTAACTATACTAACGATTTCCGAGCATTCAAATCCTCCTCTTCCCAAATAAGCCCTGTAACCAACATTTCTTTAAACATGAATGAGAACCATCCTCTCAATGATCCCATCCTACTCCATGAAATTGAAATTAATATACAAACCCTAAAGAACTCCAGTCCAGGCCCCGATGGTATTTTTAACACTTTTCTAAAAAACCTCCCTGACTGTGCTCTTGTATTTCTAACTGATATCTTTAATGAAATTTGGTCTTCCAATTTCTTTCCCAGTATTTGGCAAGAAGCTATTATTATACCTATTCTAAAACCCGACAAAGACCCTAGCAGAGCCGAAAGTTACAGACCTATTTCTCTCACTTCGAATATATGTAAACTCTTTGAAAAAATAATCAACAAAAGACTTCTGTGGTTCCTTAATCAGATCAACTTTCTCTCGCCTCATCAGTACGGTTTCAGAAAATTCAGAAGTACTACCGACTACCTCCTGAATCTTGAATCTATAATTTGCGACGTCTTCGCGACTAAACAACATGCCATAGCTGTGGCACTTGACATAGAAAAGGCCTACGACATGGTTTGGCGTGAGAGAATTATCCATATCCTTCGTAATCTTGGTATTGACGGTAAAATTCTGAATTTTATTGCTAATTTCCTTAAAAATAGACTTATATCTGTTAAAGTCCTTAATAACATATCCCAGAAGGTGCCCCTTCAGAATGGTGTCCCCCAGGGATCAGTTCTGAGCGTCACGCTTTTCCTCATAGCTATAAATGAAATATCCACCTGCATTCCCCAGCCGGTCAAATTCTGTATATATGCTGACGACCTCACTATAATTACCTGTGGAAAAAATATTCACACCACTCAACTGACCCTTCAAGACACTCTAAATAAAATTCAAAAATGGTCATCTTTTACAGGTTTTAGATTCTCAAGTAGTAAATCAAAATACATACTCTTTTCAAGACAAAATATGATATCCTCTAGCATCAAACTAGTCCTGGCTAATCATGTAATCAAAGAGGCTCACGAAATAAAAATTCTAGGTCTTATCTTCGATCGAAAACTCACTTGGTCTGCTCATATAAAACACATAAAGAATAAATCCCTACAAAGATTAAATCTCATAAAAATGATATCAGCCCAAAAATGGGGAGCCAATAAAGAGATCATCATTCTCACATACAAAGCATTTATTCGTTCCAAATTGGACTATGGGTCTGTTGTTTTCGACTCCGCTAAGGAGTCACTACTTTGCTCTCTAAACTCTGTTCAAAACACGGGTCTCAGGCTTGCTCTGGGAGCGTTCAAAACTAGTCCTATTTCTAGTATCCTGGCCGAAAGTAATGTTATCCCCTTGGAGTTTAGAAGAAAACAGCTTAGTCTAACTTACGTTGCAAAATTGATATCCACACCGTCTAATCCTACATATTCTAAAGTTTTCTCGAACCATCTCGACCATATCTACTCCACCTCGCCATCTAATTTCCCGAAACCTCTTTCTCAACGTATCAAATCTTACGTTTCAGATACTATTCAATCTTTCCCTCCTTTATTTCCTATTGTCCCCCTAATTGTCCTCCCTCCAAAAATTGAATCTTCCTTATGTGATTTTAAAAAAGATCTCACGAACCCCATTATTTTTAAAAATATCTTCGTAGAGGTATCCCAAAAATATTCTAATCATATCCAAGTTTTCACAGATGGATCCAAATCCAACGATGGATGTGGATGTTCTGTTATATTTCCCAATAATCAAAAACTTTTCAAACTTCATGACTCCTGCTCTGTTTTCTTTTGTGAGGCCTATGCCATATTACAGGTTGTTCAATCCATTTCATCTGCTGAAGACCCTCACGTGATAATTTTCACTGATTCCGCTAGTGTCCTAAAGAGCTTATCTAACTCGGAAAACCAAGACCCCATCATTACACATATCATCAATGCCTTAATCAAAGCTAAAAATAACAACAAAGAAATCATTTTTTCATGGATTCCCTCCCACGTTGGCATATTGGGCAATGAATCAGCGGACGATGCGGCTAAAAAGGCCTCCAGAGAAATACCTTCAAACAACTTGGCTTCTTACAGAGATTTGAATAAACTAATCAAAAGAGAAATCTGGGATAGATGGAACAATAAATGGTCTAATTCTCCTCCCTCTAAGCTATCCTTGGTAAGACAAGACCTCCGTAATAACGACTGTCCCCCGATTACTAACAGAAGAGACCAGGTAGTCATCACCCGACTTCGCATTGGCCACACTAACCTGACCCACTTACATAAAATTTTAAAAGACCGTCCCCCCGAATGCTCCCGATGTAATACACCACTTTCAATTGAACATCTCATCCTACAATGCCCTCTTTTCTCCTTCCAAAGAAGACGCTTGGCTATCCCCAACAATTTAAGTGATTGTTTCAATGTTAAGTCGAATATAGACCAAGTCTTAAAATTTCTAAAATCCACAAAAATTTGTCACACATTGTAATATTGTATACATATAACAAGTACAAAATTTGTTCTCCTCAGTATACTTATAAGTGACTTATATGTTAAGTACAAAGATATAATAATGTAACATTATGATATAATATCTGTGGTCGCTAATGACCTAGTTGTTGATGCGACCTGTATAAATAAATAAATAAAAAAAAAAAATTACATAAGTACATATCATCGGAATGATATTATATTTGCTACCATTTTTATTAGAAAAATGCCACGAATATGTTTATGAAAGTCCCATACAGAAAAATACAACAATAATAATTTATTGTTAAAATAATTACTTAATAAATAAATTTCTGTAACGACCAAAGAACATGGAACATATTAGGTCGTGTAATATGAAATGTCGAATTTCTTATCCTTCGCGAATTGACGGCTGAATTGGTTAGGTGTTTACGTAAAAGTTATAATTTTTGTTGTGCCTCTTTAAAGTTTCAACAGTTCTCTGTAAGTTACTGTTATTTTTGTTTACTTTTGGATAAGTAAAAAACGTTCGAATTTAAATATAAATTTTTTTTCTTCAGTGAATAATACGACATTTGATATTACGCGATCTAATACAATGTGTGCAAGCATACATTGTTTTCTGTCGCAATCTCGGTCGCTAAATAGCTAAAATGAACGGGCGTGCCGCTATCGCAAATATCGATTTATATTTTTAATTTACTAAAATGGGAAGAAAGAAATGTGAAATTGAAAGAAAGTTTTTTGAAGAGACCCCATGTGGTAGAAGTCTACGCTGTTCAATTGGCGACTGTTCTTCAATCATTTCGATATGAATTATTTTAACAATAAATTAGTACTGAAATAATAATTCAAATAATGAATATACAAACATTATAAACATTTATTTATTTAAACTACTATTTTAACAATAAATTATTATTGAAATAATAATGAATATTAGAAACAAATTTCAATACATTATAAAAATGTATTTATGTAAAAATAGTTTAAATAATGAATAAGGCCGAACGCAATACAAAATATAGAATGACAGAACCGAAACTAGAACCGAAAATTAACAGTCATAGAACCGTAATAATATCGGTTCTGCGGAACCGTAACCGTAACCGATATAAGCCACAACCGATATTCTCATGACATGACAGTTACATCGTTTTGGTTTTTCATAACTATTTCGAGAACCGGAATCGGTATCATAACAGTTTTCAATCCCTGCTATTTAATGTGTAACTATTATTATTGTAAGTATTTGTGGATTTAGATAAAATTTTACTATCTCACTAGGTTTCCATCAGAGTTGGGCATTATTTAAATAAAAAATTATTTCAATAACGATTCGAATAAAAGATACTTTATCCTTATCCGTTATTCGAAGGTTCGAATAAAAAATGTGTCTTTAATCTAATAATTTTATTCGACGAGAATTTATCCGACGAATAAAAATAATTTTTTTTATTGAAAGCGGATTTATTCGAACTTCGAATAATTTTTGCATCTTTTATTCGAAGGCTCCGAATAAATTTTCGAATAACTTTTTCCAACTCGAATAAATGGCGACGAAGTTCGACGAGCGCCGAACTTCCAAGACCCAGCGACTGACAAACGGCATACAATGTGAGCAGTTGGGGAATCGAGTATTATTGGCAATTTAATCTTTTATTTTTTTACTACGAATAATATTTTTAATACGAATAAGTTGTAGATCTTATCCCCATGAAAATGAGTCCAAACACGACATCGTGTGGACTATCTTCAATAAGATTGTAATTTGTATCGCAACATAAGGTATCAAAAAAAATTGTTCGATTACACTTGAGTTTGGTCTCATTCTCATCAGGAAAATCCCCTTAGTTCATTCGTCACAATTTTATGAAGGTATATTGAAAACTCTAAAAGTTTAAACTTTCATTCGTGCGTGATTCTCCATCTGCTTACATTGTATGCCGTTTGTCAGTCGCTGCGTCTTTGAAGTCCGACGCTCGTCGGACCTCGTCGCCGTTTGTTCGAGCTGGCAAAAGTTATTCGAAGATTTATTCGAAGCCTCCGGATAGAAGATACAGATAAAACATGAAAAAATTATTCAAAGTTCGAATAAATCCGCTTCAAGTAAAAAAAAAAAAAAAATACAATTTAACCGAGTCTGCATTTTTAAAGTACATTTTGAGGGTCCAGTTAAGGGTTAAAATTTAAGACCCGGTGTCAATTAATACCGTGGTGTTTGGTTTTATGCTTCATTGTTGGTGCCTTGGCTCAGGCTTACTGCAGAACAATCAGTACAGGTGAAGAATGGAATTATTTAGTAAACTGATATTACAAGAGCTACTTGATTGTTATAGAACTATCACGTCCTGTAACACGTTCGAATAAATAGATGCCCGTATATTAATATCGTTGTATACACGTAGGGATTTTATTATGTTTACAGTTTGTCATACCAGGAAGCAATAGAAAGATGCAACCAGAAATCTATGTAACTGTGATAGCTCATACACCTTTTTTCACTAGTCCAGCACAGCCAGTTCTAGTGCAAGGTTGGCTAGTGACCATGAACAATGTTAATCAACTTACAAATTTCATAGAGATGCAACTTAATATATTAGAGGAGAAGGTTGCATCTGTTACTGCTGTAGCCAGTCAGCAGTTAGAAAACTTACGAGCTGAAAGCGAACGTTTGGTAGGTGGACTTTTTGAGGAAAGCAGTACCTGTTTCAATAAAAATAATAGTAACAGTGTCACAAACACTTCCATCATTTCTCCGGAATCAACGTTTGTGAACATGCTACGATATGGCATGTTGGCGCTAACGCTTCTACCGGAACACAGCTGTGCACGTAAGTTTATTTGTAGCATGATACACATATGTATGTATGTATATGTATCGTGGGTATTGTATTGTGGATGTTTTTTGGAGACACGAGTCTACGACAGGGTCGAATTTTTGTCTAACTCTCAAGAACCTAAATATCTATTGAGGAAATAGAGTGAGAAACGTTGAGAGAGAATGAGATACGGGTTTCATTCAATTTTGCAACGGTCGCGCAAAAGCACAATTATAATGTAGTGAGTAGGCTTGGTTTGGCTTGTTACGAGCCAGAGCTGCGAACAACGCGAGAGGGCGGCGAAGGGTTATTACCTCAGGAATATCGTTTCAATTTGTCAGTTAGGTACGCATCCAACGAATCCAATGCGAAATTGGGGAGCCGCTGGGAGGTTGCATGACTCACAGGCGAACCCGATGCGAAATCAGGGAGCCGCTAGGATAGTTAGTAGGCCTCGTAATTAATATAATTTAATAGATACAACCCGAGCGGTAAGATTGTATCGTGTGGGAATGTTGAATTATTAGGTTAGGATATTGGGCAAAAAATTAAGGGTTTTAGAAATGTCGGGGCGTGATGCCAGCGACGCACCCCGTCGGCAACAACGCGTAACGCGTATAGGATTAAGTTTGCATGCGTATAAGATTTAGTTTAATTGTTAAAATAACAATTTACCGTACCCTGATAATTGCCCTGCGAAGGGGCAATAAAACAGTCTCCGCTTACCTGTGCTACCCCTCTTTGCGCGCGGGGCAAAGGAAGATGCGAGACAGGGTCCCTGGAATGATGGGCTGGAACCCTGTGGAACGTGACCACGGGCGGCAGAATAGTTTTCGGGACGGTAGAGCGAAGACTAGCTTTGAGGAAAGCGACTTCTCGAGAGTAGAAAACGAAAAGACGTACGCGAACATTCTGTGCGGCTCGTGTGCTCGTTGACGTGCCTCTCGTTGCGCTACCAGATCGGGCATCGCGTGTGCGTGTAGAGTCCATACGACATTCGCGTAAGCGCAAAAGGAGCGGAACGATGGAGAACGACGCCGGACAATCTCCGACGTGTCCGAGGACGGAAGCGTCCGCCCAGCCTCCGACATATATTAAATTTTAAGAAGTCTTTATAAATATCTTGTGTTAACTTTCCGGATTTCGAACAGGTTACTATTACGTTTGTGTGATGTGACATAAGTTCATCTACCTTTTTTTGAACAAGTGTGGTCTTTTCTCCCTTATATGTTATTGTCCTTTCGAACCCTGTCTGATCCGTGTTGATTATATAATTTAAATGGAATTGCGAGGTGATATATTTTACTGCTTTCCGATCATTTTCGGCGGCCTGCTATATTTTATCAAAACGAAACCGGTACTTATCATTATATGCATTGAAGAAAAAGAATTTAAAACTAATCATTAGAGGAAAATTCAAACTTTATCACTGCGAGCACGAATGGTAAGTAATGTGACCCGCCGTTTTCAAACTGGGTCGCGTTCTCAAGAGTTTCCTCGATCTCAAGAGCGTCTCCGGTGTCACTGTTTATTGACAGTTTATATTGGGGATGATAATGCAACCAACGAAGTTCCGAACTGCATTTTCGATTGAAATTAATAATATAAATATGCAATGATAAAACATAATGAAATTAAAAAAAATGCGTTAGTTGACAGGATTTGAACCCTGGTCGTCCGGCTGAAAACTTGGCACGACACCGTCGCGCCACACCGATTCTTGTTATAGGCTAGAAAAAATGCGGCATTACATAGGAAATAATGAAACTTTAATCGTCGATATCTCGAACACTATTGGGTATCTGCCCCTATAATGGTATATATTCGTGAACAGGAGAACGAGATCTATAAGTGTGCAATGTTTCAACAGAATCGGTGACCCGAAGGTCGTGGTCTCTCCTTGTAACAGTAATTGTTGAATGCCAAATAGAAGTTTTACCGAAATAACGGAGTCTATAAGATTAGCTTGATTCGAAGGGAACTTTGATTTCACTATAATTGACTCTTAACAATGTGACACGACGTGACTCTACACGTAACTGTACGATTATTGACCGAAGAGGATGAAAATGAACCAGTTTATATACTCTAAAAATGAATAGGATGCTCTGTTCATAATTTGGTGTCACACTCAAAACAGGCCTCACAAGGGAACATATTCAGATGCGAAAATCCGATTTTGATGAAACTTATGGGAGCTTATAGTTCTTTGAAAAATATTTGACACCTGTTTTTTTATCGGCAACCATCCACTTTGGAGGGGTGAAAACAGCCCTCAAAGTTGGGGGTCAAAACCATATTTTTTGAGATATCTCGGAAACTAGAGGTCGAAAAAATTTGAATTTTCTTTAAATTGTGTGTTTTTCAATGGGAAATGTAGTCGCGCAAGAAAATTTTAACAAAAGCTTTTTGTTTAAACAATATATTAAATATTTGATTTTTTTGCAGTTTCTGTTATTTATTGTTAGTTCATTTTAATGTAAATTTGGGTGTGTGATCTTTGATCCAAAATAGGGGATACATGTTTCAGGATTTTCTTTTTTTTGCCATTTAACAATAATTATGCATAATGGAAGATAGTCTTGCACCTGGCGTGCGTAGGAAGGAATTCTGGCTTGCTTTATCGAAATATAAGCATTTAGTATAAACGTGTATAGTATTTTAAACAATACCACTGGGTTATGTGTCGTTTATTGTTTTATTAGTAGCTAAAGAAGGTGGCGCAGGTAGCAGCGTGAGGCGGTGCTAATTACCGCAGCGCATAGTGGGCAATTTGGACGAAATCGGATTCAAAATCGAAGACCTTTCGACAGAAATGAGGTAGAGCGATGAAATTTTTTTTAAATTAAAGCTGAAACTTTGTAGAATATGGGAAAAATAGAGAGATTATGGTACGAACTTTTTTAACCTTGAGAAAATTCGTTAAACTTGCACAATTTCAAGAAAATTGTGGTTTTTCCAATACCACGCGCGGAAAATTTTTTTTTAACATGCTATACATCGTTTTCCATAGATTTTTTCACGCTGATTTCAAATCTGGCCTCATTATTTGTCTACGACCTCAGGATTTTGCAAAACATAGATTTTTGTGACAAAAACTAATGAAATCATTTTTTCGTTGAAATGATTTGATAATACACTAGTTTGAAGGTATATCGTATTCTCATATATAAAACACAATAAAAATAATAATAATGAAGTATTTGAACGTTTTGAGTTACTTACGAAACACGAAGCACTTCGCATCTCGTCATCTCTCTAAGGTCTAATTTTTGTAAATTTTTGTAAAATCGGTATATCAATTGAAGGTAACAAAACAATTAAAAAAATATTGTACGACTTAGTTCTTAATTCTGAGTGCATGCATGTAGATACGAGTGTACACGAGAAACTAACATGTCACGATCACTAGAATGTGATTCCTATGTCTTTGGATTGGTCGTGATTTATTAAAAAATGTTGTTGTACAAATATCTCGACGAATAACGAAAGCTGATCGGCAATAACTTGGAAAAATTTTTTGGACTATTGACCTTGAAAACATATTTCAAGATCATTCAAATCAATGAGCTCATTTGCTTTGTAAATAATTACTTTTGGGGATTTTTATTTTCGCAGACAGTAAAATACGATGCAACAAAATATTCTATTCTCGAAAAGAGGTCGCGTACAATTTTGTACTAGCATTTTTGAACAAATCTTTACAATTCAAACGTATAGAATCACGCAGTAGAGGTCATGATAATACAATGCATGATATGTATTTTCCTCACAGCTTGTGCATTGAAATGGTGTACGTAATGGAGAAAATGTGTGAAGTGTCCCAAAAATGTTGCACTTCCTTGAAACGGGTGATTCCTGAGGTTATTTGAAGTAACTTTTTCCTTTGCAAAAACATTCTCCATGGCTTGGTTAAGGAGTTATTAACGAAAAACACGGACCAATCAGGTCGCGACAAAAGCAGACGGACTCCGGCATGGCAGCAGATCCCGCTGAGCGTGACGTTGGCATTGGTCAAGCCGAAATCTGTCCACTGTAGCCGCGCCCTGATTGGTCTCTATTTTTTGTTAATAAATCCTTAACAAAGTCGCGGAGAACATTTTCTCAATGGAAAAAGTTTCTTCAAATGCCCTCAGGAATTACTCTTTTCAAGGAAATACAAAATTTTTGGGACACCCTGTATAGTACAATGTAACTGCCATTATCTAATTGAAATTTATACATATACGTCAAGGTACTTTCTACGTCTCCTTCTATTTCAACGTTTCTCACTTTATCTCCCCAATTCTTTGGAAGGTGTGAAAAGCTCTACTTTATCATAAATTCTTGGAGCGACAAACCCACAAATCTGTTACACTATATGTATAATATATGTATATGGGGTTAATCTGAATTTTTATGAATTTTCAGACATGATAATTGTATCCGATGGTATCATAGGAACCACTGATGTTTATGTATTGGACTCTGTTATTCAGCAGTTACGTGCAACAACTGTTGCATGTAGTTTTCTACACGTGGGAAGTACATATCATCCACATTCTGCTGATGGTTTGGTTCCATATCAAGATCTGTTGTATTTCATAGCCAGAGCTACTTTGGGCACTTACATGTCTTTCATTCCACGTATTGTAAGTAAACCTTTTCCATATCAACCGTATGCACGTGTTTCCCTAGAATATTACGTAGTATTATATTCATTTATAAATTCTTTTATCTCTTATGAAAATCTGTGCAGAACTATTAGTTTCATTTGAATACGTCACAAAAGTATCCATTCGGCCTATTAGTATAACACATTTTATGTATGGAAGTAATGTTAAAACCACGGTTATTAAGTATAGGTTACCTATTACACTGTCCAACACCAAAAAAATTTTGCAATACCTGTTGGGTGATTCTGATACACTTTGTCATCCTAAAACCGAATCTGAAAGTAGAATTGCTCCATCACGCAACGTTTTCGAAAAATTTTGGTTTTTGTAAAAATGCCCGATTTTGATACGAAACGACGTGTTACGCAAAAACTAAACACGCGAGAAAGTTCAAATTTGAGTCAAGAGATAGAGGGGACTCTCCTCTACATATTCATATAGTCAATTATATTTTTATGTACTTCCTAATAGTTGTAAATGGTTGTTAAAGTTTGAAAATGTGCCGACGCGGGTACTTTGTACGCTCTATTTTTGTATTTATGTGAAAAATCCTTTATCTAGCAGGAATTTACTATACAGGAATGCATTCTACAGACATTTCTGGTAAAGAAACCATTCACGAAAAGTATTTGGTTCCCTTAATGTACGAGAAGGATCAGAAAATGTTAATTGACAGCGTGTGCGCGACGCGTTCGCGCCAGACGGCCATTGCAGCCTTTTCGCGACTCGCCAGGGCCGTCGCAATGCGTAGTCGACGTTGGTACCACTCAAGTATGTCTTTGCTTACTATGCTTAATTAAATACATTTTTTTTGTCTTTTTGGGTGCCAATCATTACAAAAGATTATAAAAATACGAGTTATATTCACATTTCATTGTGGAAATGCTTAATAAAGAAAATTAAATACAAAAACTTACCTATTTCTGATGTAAACAAATTAAAAATGTTTCCGCCTTGCTTGGCGTTTGTTCCTGGTATCCCGATTTTCAATAATAAGTGTCCAGCAGTAATCAGCAAGCATCCGCACATTAAGCATTTCCACAATGAAATGTGAATATAACTCGTATTTTTATAATCTTTTGTAATGATTGGCACCCAAAAAGACAAAAAAAAATGTATTTAATTAAGCATAGTAAGCAAAGACATACTTGAGTGGTA
Source organism: Halictus rubicundus (assembly GCF_050948215.1). Lineage (NCBI taxonomy): Eukaryota > Metazoa > Arthropoda > Insecta > Hymenoptera > Halictidae > Halictus > Halictus rubicundus. The sequence goes on from NW_027488569.1 coordinate 866,833, forward strand.
CCAACGTCGACTACGCATTGCGACGGCCCTGGCGAGTCGCGAAAAGGCTGCAATGGCCGTCTGGCGCGAACGCGTCGCGCACACGCTGTCAATTAACATTTTCTGATCCTTCTCGTACATTAAGGGAACCAAATACTTTTCGTGAATGGTTTCTTTACCAGAAATGTCTGTAGAATGCATTCCTGTATAGTAAATTCCTGCTAGATAAAGGATTTTTCACATAAATACAAAAATAGAGCGTACAAAGTACCCGCGTCGGCACATTTTCAAACTTTAACAACCATTTACAACTATTAGGAAGTACATAAAAATATAATTGACTATATGAATATGTAGAGGAGAGTCCCCTCTATCTCTTGACTCAAATTTGAACTTTCTCGCGTGTTTAGTTTTTGCGTAACACGTCGTTTCGTATCAAAATCGGGCATTTTTACAAAAACCAAAATTTTTCGAAAACGTTGCGTGATGGAGCAATTCTACTTTCAGATTCGGTTTTAGGATGACAAAGTGTATCAGAATCACCCAACAGGTATTGCAAAACTCGAAAAAAGTTTATTTTTGTTGGACAGTGTTATTAGTGTAAATGTGTACGAATTCGAATCACTTTAAATAAGATTCGAAATTTAAAACTTTTGAAGCTCGTAATAATTCTTGAGTCCTGAAAGTCTCGAATGTCCTGGGAGTCGTCATCGCCTTGAATCGTATCGACACGCGACGAGACTGATCCGTCATATTCTATTTCGGGCTTAACTTCACTTTGGCAACCCAGAATTTTTTAATTTTATTTATATGATCCTGTAGACTTTGATGAGAAAATGTCACAAATCGAAGTTTTAATGCGAGGAATTCACTAGTTCAAAAGTTATGGGTGTTTAAAGTTGAGCGATTTAAAGCGTTTTTGACAGGTAAGGGCGTCGCCATGTTGGCATGCACTAACCGTCGCGTGTCGACCGTAGAGCGGAGCCGCTAGACGGCACCACAAGCAAGCGCTTGTGGGAAATGCCGCCTACTCAGAAGGACTAGGACTTGAATAAAGAACACAAAGCTACGTTTTATATGACATTGTCGTACGACGGGTGAGCAACGAGAGGCTGGTTCGACGGTCGACCGCGCTGACGCGCATCCGCTGAGACCCCGAACTCCGGTGTGTCAAGGAGTGGGGGAACCCCATACAGTGGTGTCTATAATGTATATAGTGAATTCTCATTACGAGTCGGTGCCAACCTTACAATTTGAAGTCAGTGGAACTACCCACACCACCGCGGTGAGGGGCCGAAGCTCGAGAGCCGTCTCTCGAGCTATACGTGCAACATTGTATTGGAGAAAGACATTTTCTCAGTCTTCTTGTTACTATCGCTTAGTAGTCATAAGCTTTTATGACTAGTAGACGGACATGACTCTTAGGTTTCCAGCGTGTATTTCAAATCAGAGTTGGGCAGTATCCGATGAAAAATTTATTTGAACGGCTTTCGGATACAAATTCTCTGTTCTTTTGTTTCTATTCGAAGTCGGATGAATCGCGAGAAGTTACTTGTATCTTTATTCGTCGAGCGTCTGGTTTCGAGATTTGTATTCGACGTGCCTCCGGATGATTTTCTGGCTATCTTCAGGATTTATTCGGATGGTCGGATACAACGCCCCCATTTATTCGACGGATTTACTTGTAGATACTCGGCGTCGCCGACCATCCGAACGATTTTAGGCGTCGAATAAAAATTAATTTCAGAATGTATTCGAAGGCAGATGTCGCGGCGAAATTTATTCGTAACTTTTATTCGATATCCGAAGCTCGATTTGGCCAGACGATTTATTTGAGAATTTATTCGGGACGAGTATTTGGCAGAGATGAAAATGAAATGTATCTTTTATTCGAAATTGTATTCGAAGTTCGGATGGCCGACTTTTTTATCCGACGTTGCCAAGCCATAATACGTAAATACGTACCACGGTACAGCGACTACCATTAATAATCGAACACTTTTTATCGTTTAAACTTTAAACGCTTGTTTACATAAATAAATTTTTATTATTTAAACAATTGTTTAAACAAATAAATTTTTGTTATTGAAACAAATGTTTACACCAGTACATTTTTACTAGTTAAACGCTAGCTTACACAAATAAATTTTTATTATTTAAACAATTGTTTAAACAAATAAATTTTTATTATTGAAACAAACATTTACACCAGTACATTTTTACTAGTTAAACGCTAGTTTACACAAATAAATTTTTATTATTTAAACAATTGTTTAAACAAATAAATTTGTATTGAAACAAATGTTTGCACCAGTACATTTTTACTAGTTAAACGCTAGCTTACACAAATAAATTTTTATTGTTAAAACAAATGTATGAACCAGTACATTTGTATTATTGAAACAAATGTTTAAACCAGTACATTTTTATTACTTAAAATATTGTTTAAACAAACACATTTTTATTACTTAAACAATTTACGTCACGTTTTGCAGTGAGTAAAACTCTTTATAAGAAAAGGAAATGTCATTGGGTTTCACCATTGGTACTCTGCTGGATGTTAAGTTATTAAGACAATTTTATAAAGAACTCTTTAGATTATGTATTATGTACAGGTACACGTACATAGGCATTGCATGCAATGGCATTTTTCTGTCTACGGTTCTGAATTACCGACTCTGTAGAACATGCTCTGGTACGGCAGCGGACTCTATCGAAATGGACCGGTCAGCTAGTGAAATAAAATTCGTTGATGAACTTCGAAGGAAACGTTTCAATACTGCCACCGTCTAACTTATCGGATTTGTGACGTGTTTAGACTTGTTTTCATCAGCAAACTATTTGCAATCGATTAATAATGTTCCCATGGCAGAATTATGAATTGTAACAAACATTTTATTGTTATTAATAAGTGATGGTGAAACGCTTACATTGTTGTCTCCAGGCGGCACATGACGCGACGCTCCATATGGTCGTGATTCAGTATCAGAGGCAACATTGTAACCAGTAGCGTATTGGCGTTTACCAACTAAATCTAATATTATTTCTTATTAACGTTACCATAATGATATCATTACCTACCGATTGAAAATGTTTTCTTGAACAAAATAAGCCCAAACACGGTACAAATCGAATAATAATATCATCGGGTTGTGCTGCCTTTTTCTTGCGCCTTCGGTCACGCGGCCGTGTTTGCATGCTGTCCTTTTCTATCTACACTCTGCACCACGAGAGAACCGTACCGCGAGAAAACCGATTTTCGTTCGTCGCTGAGCTATTTTTCAATTGAATAATAAAGATTAGGTACTAATAATGTGGGGATTGGAAGGTATTGGTGGAAATCAAGTTCGTGTGTAAGATGATGCAAACGAAAATGTATTTAATTAGGATCTAACGACACTAAGCTAAACTAAACTAACTATGTGAAAGCTATATCGAAGAAGTCCAGTCGGTACTACGCTGTTCTACACCGTACAGTTCGATCTGCTCGCTGCTACTTTCGGAACCACTCTGCTCATTTTCCCTTCATCAAGGGTCTCTTTGTCAGTCGTTCTTTTACTTCTCCCACTCGATCTATACCTGAGCAATAAACGTAACGGTTTTTTCCGCGAAGGTTTGGGGCACGGTTCTACAGGTCATCGCCGCTCGCCTGAAAATCATCTGTGTCCCAAATGGTCAGGATATAGAGTACTTAAACCAAGATGCTCTTATACCTAATGCTAACTTATTCGAACCCCACAATACAAAGTGAATAGCATAAACAAAACAGAGCAGTTTATTTTCGTTAATATTAACAATATACGGAATATTTATCGAAAATAGGGATTGAAAACAATTTTTACAGTTTTTCACTTTAATTGCTCTCGTCGAAATAAAGCTTTAAATTAATATTTTGTCCATTTTCAAAATTTTTAATAATTTCCGGCTTGTATCATTGCTGTTCTGTCCATTTCCACGATCGACCGTGCGAATTACCGTACGATCGCGGATTTTCATTTCACGACAACCACGCGCTGCGAAATTCCGTCGATTCGCTAATTCTGTATGAATAGCGCGGGCTCTCGAGTGCGGCCACGTGGTTGCGTATTTTGTGCCATTTGTCTTCAATTAAACAACTAGAGCCAATTGGCAGTGAAGGTTGTTCCCGTGTCCGCACCTTGAAACCATTCGCGTATCCTTTACCGTCTCGCGATACTCGAAGGTACGACCTTCGGTGCCTGGTGCCCGAGCAGAAGGCTCTCTTTTTCGCGTCGAACCTTTGAGGGCGCGTTTGTACCACGTGGATCGCGACCGTGCGGTCGTGCGCAGCCTGATGTCATAGCCTGTAAAATCCCGGAGTTGTCCGATTTTCCGCTTTTCGAGGCGTCGAAAAAGTACGACGTGTAGTATTCCTGAAAGTAATATTTAGCTTCTGGCTGTAGTACACACTCTCCGAACGCTGTAGTGGGATTCACAGGTACACGTGCTCAGGCGTGGTAGGCGCAGTATGCCGGAGAGTCGGTAGGACAACACGGGAGCGAAAGGACGCAGTGTTCGAGATGTGAAGACGAGATTCGACAACATACAAGTATATGATAGTATCTTATTGAACAACCAGTTACCTATTGTACGGAAAAGGGAGGGTAGTACACCGGCTCTCGTTCGTTAGTTTCGAGAATTTTCGGAACGTGAGCCAATTGTTCGTCTTGCATCGAGGCTGTAGTTATCTAGCTACCTTCCGTTATGTCCACATATGCGATGTCTAAAATCGGTAATGGATTTCTGCTTAGTGCATCTGCATGAGTCATCTTTACTCCAGCAGGATATTCGATGTCTAAGATGAACTTCTGCACCTTCAACCTCCACCGTCCTACTCGAGGTAGTAAATCTTTCTCGAAAACGTCTTCAACACATCGTACTCGGTCACCACTACTATTCCGCCGTTGTCTGTTTGCTAAAATAGGCAACAACAGTCATATTACCAGTCATATTATTGCTCTGCATTTCGTTGCACAAGTATTGCTCCTACTTTCAATGAACTTGTATCTGCGTGCAATTCCTAATACTCTATCGCTGAAAATAACTGGTACGTTCGTTAGTGCATAAGGCATTCTTAGGAATTCGTAGCGTCTCTCTGAGGTTATAAACGCCGTCTTCGCGATGGAATTTTCCACCACCGGTGCTTGGTAACACTCCGATGCCAGATCTAGACCGGTAAAATATTTGCTTTCCGTGATTTACCATGACTACGCATTCGTGTAACAAGAAACCCCTTCCAACGATGGCTTTATACCTTATGTATCCGTCGAGAAGTATGTATTGTGGTGAGCTGACAAGAAGGACCCTGGCAGGAAGGCATCAGTCGTCCGATTTGGTCATTCCACGCGCATTTTCGGTTCTAGCCAAACTATTGGCTAAAGTGTGTGACGTCAATGCTTAACCATTGGATGCGAGCGAGGATCCTTTTCGCCTCTGTGCTGTCCCAGGGTTCATCTTGTCATCTCACCACAGTATGTACAGATCAATGTTCGTGGTCACGTTGTGGATTTTAATTATAACGGGAGCCATTTCGTTTACCGCCACCGCATCGTGTGCCCGCAAACGTTTGAAATAATGCATCGGTAACTATCCTCGTTACGATACCAAATTGCTTCGCAATCGAGGAGTGTAATAACGGGTACTACGCATATCAATGAGACCATTTACTAGTTTCCCATTGATGCGAATGCTGATCTCGTACAAATTCTTAATGGGTGCTATACTGGAATTAATATTGTAGGGATTTTGGTGTCGGGCTAGCCGAAATCAATTAATTAACGGAAACAATACGCCCGACTTCTGTAAAGAGAAAACACAGACTCTCTCTCTCTCTCTCTCTCTCTCTCTCTCTCTCTCTCTCTCTCTCTCTCTCTCTGCGTTACGCACAAGTGTGGGACTCCCATACGTAGTGTACCCACTAAAAAACGTCCACTCGTCCACCTTGGTCCAAGCCGGCCCCGCTCTCGCATTACCTCGGCTTGGCGTGGCGTGTTGTGCACGTTTACGGGCCATTCATGGGTTTTCAAAGACCTGGCCAGGGGTCCTGTAGACATTCGATATTCTTCTTGCTGCGAAGGACAGTCTTCGCAAATGCCGCTACCGCATCCCAGAGCTCCTCGCTGCAGAGCATGACCCCCTCGATGTTGTTGCGGGAAATATCGCCTTCACCTGCTGAGGCGAGCTTGGAGCACTTCTGACTGAAGCGGACGCAGTTGAAGAACGTGTGACTCGCATCATCACGTTCGGCGCCGCTGTGACAGCACTGTGGGGATCTGACTTTCTTCATTCGCCACAGATAATGGCGAAAGTAGCCATGCCCTGTTAGTCGCTGTCTCAGGTAGAAGTCAACTTCACCGTGGGCCCGCTCCATCCAGGGTTTCAGGGCCCTGATCAGGCCGGCTGTTTGCCGGCCTGCGCTGTACGCGGCCCAGCGGCGCTGCCACTTTGCGAGTGTATTGGCGCGCGCTAGACCCGCGGAGACTGCCCTTCCAGTCTCCCGCCTCTCCTTAGCGAGATGCTCGATGGCGAGTATTCCCGCCACTGCGAGCAAGTTATCACGGCGGCGATGTCGTCTGTCGTCGTCTCTCCTCCATCTTCTACGTTAGCCAGCGATCGTGCAGATCGTAGTACGTTAAGCTTGACGAGGAGGACCACGGTCCAACCCTGATGGCATGCCTGACGCGCGCTATTGACAGCCTTGATTACCTCGGCGATCGCGTTGGCGGTAGCGGAAGCCATGCTGCCGATCCGACAGATCCCCTGCAACTCGTACCGACAAGAGCAGTCTCGCCTTCAGCATCTTCTGCATCACCTTCCCCGACATGTGTAGCATGCACAGTGGGCAGTAGAACGATGGAGAGTCCGGGGGGCCCTTCCCCTTGCTGAATAATACGAGCCACACTACATTCCAAGGCGACGCGAAAACACTCGTCCGGAGGCACATGTTGTACATGTCCAGCAGTAGATGCGGGTGGTGCCGTGCCACCACCTTCAGCATCTAGGCTGGGATGCCATCCGGACTCGTGGCTTTCCGGCTTTTTCTGTCACTTTGGTTTGTCACTTCGCTTTGTCCACTATGCTCTCCATCGTGACTGCAACCATCGTGCTTTGTGCGCCAGGTGGGCGAAGCTTGCCGGTGACAAGCTTGTATGCCAGACCCCATGGGTCCTCGCCTACCTGGACGCACAGCTGCCGCCAGCAGCGAGCCTTGCTCTTTTTTATGACCCTGCCAAGCGTTTCCTTCACCGCCTGGTACTCGATCATCCTTTCGGCGGCTTCTAGTCTTCCGCGGACTCGGAGCGCCTTCTCCGTAGCCTCAGGCACTCCCGCCTGAGGTTGCTCATCTGGTCCGTCCACCAGTAAGTCTGGGATCTGCCTCGCCACGATTTTTTGCGGGGCATCGACGCGTCGCAGGCCTGGTGGATGAGTCGCATAGTGCGGATGTTATGGGGGTCACGGGGGATGGGTGTTATGCCCCTGACACCGCAGCTGAGGCTCGCAGCAAATTTTCCCTCGTTCGAACCTTGTCGTGTTCCAGCCGAGTGGGCGCCGGGTTTGTACGTGCTGCGCCGTCCTAACGGGATTCATCCTGAAGGTGATGTACTGGTGATCACTGCCAGTGAAATCTACCATCACTCTCCAACATGTGGCTCGGTAGGCCAGACTCTCTGATACCAGAGTTACGTCTGGGATTGAGTCACCGAAGCCGGCCTTCGACAGGTTGGCGTCGTTCCAGTATTGAGCACTACTAAACCCAGCCTAGGTGCCAATTCCATCACTAGTTTCCCTCTAGTGTTCGGTCTTGGTATCCCTCATTCCAAAGCCCTGGCATTAAAATCGCCGGCAACAACGAGCCCGCCGCTCAGCTCACGAAGCGTGTCTTCAAGTTCGTCGAGCTTTTCCCGGAACTCGTAGCTTCTATCGTTGGGAGAGAGATAGCAGCTCACGACAGTTATGTCCCGGGATTGTGCCCAGACGAATCTTTGGCCCGCTTCATGCTTTTCCACCCGGAACTTTTGGGGGTTCAGTACCCAAAGGGCCGCGCAACCCAGATCGTTGACGTACCAAGTCGGGCAGTCCCGGTTGTGGTACTGCTCGCTTAGAATCACCACGTCAGCCCGCATTTCAAGGGAGAGCTACGTGGATAACTCGTCGGTGATCTGGCTGCAGTTGGCGTTGCCCTGCAGGGCGATTAGCGCCGTTATCGCAACTTCCTTTTCTGGGTGCTCAGGCCTGAAGGTCCTACACGCACCTAAACTCTTTTTTTTACGTGGTAGTAATCGTATTACGGATTCCCCGCCCTCCCAGGGGAGAGAGACAAGGATATGTTAGACACTCCCACCCCCCCGAAGGGGTATACACACTAAATATACCACGGTGACCTTCCTGAGCTAAAGGGAGATGGCGAGAAACTTGTATCGAAAACAACTTGCCGCCCAACCATGACACTTCGGGGGAAGAAAGCTTCACCCCCCCCCCCAATGCCTAATCTAGTAGGACACCGTAGGACATCTAGATGTTCCCCTTCCCGGAGTGCTACTCGGCTAGGTGACGCGAGCCCCAGCTACTCCCAGCGACTCCCTACCTTGCTCAGAGGAAAGGGGGCCCGTAGGTCCCCCGCCCCGGCCAAGGGAGGAAGTCACCACTCGCGGTAAGAGGTGACCGGGGCATGTTCCAGCACGCCAAGGACCCTCCACCACACTTCCCGTAGACGCCCCGGAAACGGGCCGCGAATTGGCGAATTAACGGGAGGAGCAATTAGGCCCATCCCTGGGCCACCGTCACCATCTCTGCGTCCACCCCGCAGTGGGGGGCCGACGAGCCCTGGGGGAGCCTCCCCCAGCGGTTTGCCTCCTCGTGGAGATGGAGGCTCGCCCCTGTGCGTGCGAACCCGCAACGCGGTCTTGCCCGGAAGCAGCGAGTCGAGCGTCCAGTCGGTCCGGCCGCGAAGCGAGCTGCCTTCCTCCCGCTTTCCGCATCTTTTCCGCGTACGAAGCGTGCGGACCCCATCCGCCCCGTGATCTGTATCCATTCCGCGCCGGTTCCGAGTCCGTTTCTGTGGTGCTCCACGATTACTTTGCGTTCCGCGCCCGCCCCGCGGCCGTTCCGCGATTATTTTTGCGTTCCGCGCTCGTTCCGCGTACGTTCCACGCTCGGTTCCACGCTCCGCAATTATTTTTGTGTTCCGCGCCCGTTCCGCTCACCGACCGTGCCGAACGCGTTCGCCCCGTGACCCGCACCTGCGGCCTGTGGTCGCGTTCCGTCTCCGTAGCGCTATGCGTTTATCTTGCGTTCCGCGTTCGTTCCGCTCCTGCTCCGCGTCCGCTCCACGTCCGTTCCGCGGTCGCACACCGCGGCTAGCTATAAGCACTAAGTATAAGAATCGCGCTAGTTGTAAGTTCATTCGGCCCCGGCAAGTATGAATCGACCCTAATACCTCGTCGTTCACCGACGTTTTGTCCCCAGCCGCCAGCGAAACCCGTGTCCACCAGCAGGGTCAACCCGGAGACCATCGCCGGTCCAGCTAGCAAATCCCCGCAGTAAATAAATAGCATTTTCACCTGACCCTGGCATTCCGTTCATTTCTACCTGTCTTCCCTCTCGAAGAACCCTGGTATCCTCGAGCATCCAGCGACAGGGCATCCCAAGACGAAACGCGACGTTACAAGTTGTTTAATATATCTTCATTTATAGCCACCCTGTTAAATTTCCGGAACTTTCGGAATTTTTTATTTCTTGCTTCTTGGGGTTCTTCCGACAGTTGCCCGATAGGTACTATGGTACAATTATTTATAAACTGTGGCTGGCATGTAATACCATGGGTAAAGAGTGATAAATAATTCCGCAGTTTCCGTCGCGTAGCGTGCAAATTTTTTTAAATTAACTTTTTTCCCTAATGAAATGGCTTGCTGAACCACAGCAGACCTGTAAATTAAATATTCATCAACTCCAGTGATTGCTGACGTAACCTTAGAATTTTTTAAAAATCTTCTGGCAGAATTTCCATCGTTGTACGTACCAGTTCCTTGCTTAACCTTGTCCTCAATTAAACCCAGCTCAGAACGAAATCTTTCTTGAACAAGTAATTTTTTACTTCCCTGCATTGTTTTGTATTCTGGCTTTGATGCTGAATAATTTTTGCATGCAGAGACAAAAGTCCAAATTTGTAGTACTCCTCATTACAAATATTTTCATTGACTCGTTTTAAATTATTCATCTCTTTAGGAGTTGCCTCACAGATGTAGCACCTCATTGACGAATTCGTTTTCGACAAAACGTTGCAGATTTTTCCGTCTACCATAGTCATTACTAATTGGTGACTTATTTCAGTTGAATCAACTTTTGTTGGTATGAGTAACGAAATTTCTTCATTGATTCTATTGACTTCTATGGTTGATTACTTCTGGTGTTTCTTTACAAAATTTGAATTTGATTGCCCCACAGTAAGATGTGGAAGAAGGCTTGGTTTTCCCATAATATTTCTCCATTATGTGGGTCGAACAATTTAATCGGAACCAAAGTAGAAACAAGTGTGACAGAATCATAATCATCTCCATCAAATAAAAATTTTTGTTTGTATACACTTTGGCTTCAAGCACCATCGCACCCCCATTTTGATATCAAATCCAATTTATTTTTTATTTCCACATTTGGTTCTAACGTCCTAACTAAACGATTCGCTGTATGATTAAGGGTGCCGGCAAGCATTTGGCCTTGACTGTCACGCTATGTTACGCTGTGCCTTTGTTTCTAGACATTTTATGTCTTAAATAAGTAAGTAATCAATTAAAAATGCATACCACCGTGCTTGTACATGTCTTTGCTACGTCTGTTCAGAGCCTTTTTTTCGATACGAACACTAAATCTCTCGAAGTTAAGAGAATTTCTCTGCAATATACGTGTATGAACTTGCAAGGGTCAAAATCTTGACAAATTGACGCTTCAATATTGCAATGAGCAGTTTAAAAGTGGTCACTTGTGTTTCCTAAAAGTCCAATCTACGTCTGTACAGAGCCCAAATTGCGAATTTCTACCTCATCGTGGAGTAATTTGTAATATTCGGCAGAAAACTCGCTTTCTGAAGCAAGTATGACGTCACAAGATGGCTGCCGCAGAGAGAGATTCTCTTAATTTCGAGAGATTTAGTGTTCGTATCGAAAAAAGGCTCTGTACAGACGTAGCAAAGACATGCACAAACACGGTGGTATGCATTTTTAATTGATTACTTACTTATTTAAGACGTAAAATGTCTAGAAAAAAGGCACAGCGTAACATAGCGTGACAGTCAAGGCCAAATGCCTGCCGGCCCCCTTAAGGCGGTGGCCCCGGCGCGCATCCCCTCCCTAGTTCCGCACACCGTACACGAGATTTGCAAGGGTACGGGAGTCCCGCTCTCATTTCTTAATAATGCAAAGATAATACTGTTTTGTAGTCAAAAGCGTTAGATAAAGGTTCAATGTAGGCGGCAAAGGTCCTCAGAAGTCCTACTTTTGCGTTTTTTGCCGTAATTTGCAATATCAGCAGCATGCGTATGGAGTTCGTAGGACCTTTCCCGCCTAGCGGGAACATATAGGATTTCAATGCAACGCCAATCACGTTGTATGCTTACGTATTAATCAAATGATTGCGGGAACCCACAAACATTGCATCATTGAGGAAAATTGGATATTTCATCAAAATATAGTTCCGGCATTTTTCGTTACGAGCGCTGTACTCTGTTCCCGATCTCTCTCATCGTCAGCAGTTACTGTATCGGTAAAACAGAGGCCTATAGGAGCATGCGCGGCGCGACAGCGTGGATGGCGCTGTCGTATCTTCCTTCAAATAGCCGTGCCGTGGCACACTCACACACCGCCTGGTCGGCGTGTACGTGTGCCTACGCGGATCGCAAGGGTCCGGGATGCCTGGAAATGTTTCCCAATAATGCAGAGACGGGACTTTTCCATAGTGAAAAGAGCTAGATAAAAGTTCAATCTAGGCGGGAAAGTTCCTCAGCAGTCCTACTTTTCCATCATCGAGAAATGATTAGCAATATTCGGCAGCATGTTGTCCGCCAGGGAGGCCTGTAGGAGCATGAGCGTCTCGTGACACCACGCATGCTTCGAACGCCTCGCGAAATTCACATTTTGGCCTCTGAATCAAAATAACTAGAGGGTTATGAAATCATTTCAACGGGAAAATTGTGATTTCATTAGTTTCTTTCCGCATAAATCGATTTTTTCCAAAATCCTGAGGTGACAGACAAAGGGCCTAGCCGATTAAGATGGTCAAAACTGCCCTTAGACGTTCTTCAATAATTAATGAACCATTCGAAAGCTGACCCAGAAAAACCCCTCTGAGCAAAATTTCAACCCCCTATCTTGCCCGTGAGGGTAGTTACAGGGTAAATTAGATTTCGCGCTTTTCCGCGCATTTCCCACACTCTGATGGTTCCTAAAATTCTGAAAAAATGTGGCATATTTTGGATCCTAAGACAGATTTTTGAGAATTTTTTCAGATTTTTTTCTTGCAAACTGTGGTCGCAAAAAATGAAAAACCTCAAAAAAATCGGAAAAATGTACATTTCTCAAAAATATGAAAACATGCTATTTTGCTGTTTAGTGCCCCGATAAAGTACCATAACAGGCAGTGTCCTCAATTTTTTTTAGATTTTTTCTTGTGGGCACTTTTTGTCCAGACAAGAAAAACTGAATTTTTTCGCCGTTTCTGCTATTAGGAGGAAAGTTACACTTGTTGCTTTTATTGCAGGTATATATTAAGTCATTTTAAACATTATTACATTGAAACAAGTTAGTGTTTGACCTAAGAAATGTTTTAAGAGAAAAAATGGATTGTATTTTGTGCGGTATATACCAGAATGTTCGGAACGCTTACAACATCGCTGGTTGGCACAGCGGTTAGGGCGTCAGACTACGGAGCGGATACGCTGGTGTTCGAATCGCGTCGGTGGGAAAGTTTTTTTTCCATACGTCATCTTTATTTTTTCAATTTCTTATATGGTTTATTCGTGTGATTTTAACAATATTTTTTTAATGTTTTAAAAATATTGAGGTAACATTTTTAACTAACTTTTATTTATATCACTCCGATTTTACTTCGAATTTAATGATATTATTTTCTTGGATTAGGCAATAAATTGATATTTATATTATTGTGTTCGTCCACGATTTCTGCCAGATATGAAATTGCTTGTGAAAATTGGTAAGATTCCGTGAAAAGAATTTTTAAATCTACTTCTGTCATTTCCGGAAAATCAAGAGTATCTACCGAGGATACTGTTTGAAATGGAGTCTTTTTGCAGTTACAATTGTTTCCAATTTTTGGAAAGGTTTTGTTGTCTAGTTGTTTGTGTAGAAGCTGGTACTTTTGACCTAGTATACTATGAATTGTATTATATTATTGTATTATATGAAAATAATGAACTTCCTGATCCGTATCATAAATGTCCACAGAACAAGTCTTTCATTCAAGTAACTATAAACGGGAATTACTTCCTCATGTACCTTACAATAAAGAGGAATGGCTTAGGCTTATTTGTACCTGATACCTCACTTTCAAAATAGTGGTAGTATGTAGCCCTTTTCTCTCAATTTGACAAAAACCAATACTTTGCTGCGTGTTATTTATTCAGAGTTCTTCTTATTTCCTCCCTAATTTCTGAAGACGCAAGGCTTAGAAACTAGATTAATGAATTTTAATATTAACAATGTTAAACAGGACCGCAATGATGAACATATACAATTAGAGAATCGAGGAAATAATAGATACTGCAAAACTATTTTTGTATGTATTTTAGTTAAAAATGTTACCTCAATATTTTTAAAACATTAAAAAAATATTGTTAAAATCACATGAATAAACCATATAAGAAATTGAAAAAATAAAGATGACGTATGGAAAAAAAACTTTCCCACCGACGGGATTCGAACACCAGCGTATCCGCTCCGTAGTCCGACGCCCTAACCGCTGTGCCAACCAGCGATGTTGTAAGCGTTCCGAACATTCTGGTATATACCGCACAAAATACAATCCATTTTTTCTCTTAAAACATTTCTTAGGTCAAACACTTACTTGTTTCAATGTAATAATGTTTAAAATGATTTAATATATACCTGCGATAAAACCAACAAGTGTAACTTTCCTCCTAATAGCAGAAACGGCGAAAAAATTCGGTTTTTCTTGTCTGGACAAAAAGTGCCCACAAGAAAAAATCTAAAAAAAATTGAGGACACTGCCTGTTATGGTACTTTATCGGGGCACTAAACAGCAAAATAGCATGTTTTCATATTTTTGAGAAATGTACATTTTTCCGATTTTTTTGAGGTTTTTCATTTTTTACGACCACAGTTTGCAAGAAAAAAATCTGAAAAAATTCTCAAAAATCTGTCTTAGGATCCAAAATATGCCACATTTTTTCAGAATTTTAGGAAGCATCAGAGTGTGGAAAATGCGTGGAAAAGCGCGAAATCTAATTTGCCCTGTAACTACCCTCACGGGCAAGATAGAGGGTTGAGATTTTGCTCAGAGGGGTTTTTTTGGGTCAGCTTTCGAATGGTTCATTAATCATTGAAAAACCTCTAAGGGCAGTTTTGACCATCTTAATCGGCTAGGCCCTTTTCCCCGGAAATTGTCTGTCCGAATTTAGTTAATTCTTCGTCTATCAAAACTATATAAATTTTGCTGGTCATAGTTTTCTTTATTAATTTTACTTCAGTCACCCCTCGACACCCAATTCCGGCCCAAAGCATTACTCCGCCACCAACGTGTCTGCGGCTTCATATCCTTTCCTCTTTCCGCAGGTCGTGAAAATAGTGTGCGAAACCATCCGGCCCATCTAGATTAAAACTTTTCTAATCACTAAAAATAAGACGACGCCACTTTTTTCTCCAATGTATATGCTCTTGTGTAAATTTCAGACGCTCTGATTTATGCTGAGCGGTTAAAGGTGATTTTTTTCCAATTTCATTCGTACTAAGTACGGACATTCTTTTATTATCCCTTGCACATTACGTATATTTGTATGTACGACAGCTGCTGTAGCAATTTGTCATGCTGTTCCCGAAGAATTTGAAGCTTCAAAATCGTTTTTATTTCAGCATCGGGTGAAGATTTTCCACTACCTATAGTGTAATTTCAATAGAAGATAATAAGAAACACACAATATTTAATGCACAGTAACACAGTACACGATACAAACAGTATAACGGCCTAGTGTCAACTGCAGAGAAAGGATTTTAAGACTGTGCCATCATTTTGTCGCGTCAGTGACCCCGGATGTTTACATTTAGACTAGAATCTGTAACCTGTGCTTAAATCCGCCGGTGTAAGTAGCCTTGAAGCTCCACCGAAGTACATACACGGAGAGAAACATATCAAATTTCATCACAGTTTTCAGAAATAGCAATATTTAAGGGTGTACTATCTTTTTGTCGCGGAGTGTAAGCGTCCTGCGACTTACGTGCGAGGGACGCTCACGGTTTCCTCGCTCTACCTCTACGCTTGGGCTCCGAATTTCTAGTTAGAACGGGCTACCGATCCGGCTCGGGCCTCTGCGATTGAGCGATTCGTGACCTGTCAGACGAATCACGCACTCAGCCGCATACTCATACGAGTGGCCTGGATGGAGACACACACCAAACCCCGGACACACCACGGAACCAAGCAGTTTACTCTTTAGCACGATGTGTGGTCTCGGAGTAAGCTCTGGTAGTGGTAGCGGCAGAGTGGCCATGATCGTGCGAAATCCGAGACAATCGCGAATTCTGACTATAAATACCGAAATGAGTTTACCTGGTGTCCCTTGAACGCGATTATAAGCTACGTCGTGATACGCGTCGATCCTTGCAAGGCGCTAGATACATTATTTAATAAATTATGTCATATGGACACACAGCAACTTTGCATTTGCTGTCACTTAGTACGCGATCGAGTCTTGCAAGACGCAAGGTAGAAGATTTAACAATTATAGAAGCTTGCCCGCAGCAAGTTACAAATTTTTAAGAACTACGGTCATAAGAACTCAGAGCAATCCCGTGATTGCTGATGACTACTGTGCAGTCGCGGCCGAAAATCACGGAGCTGCGGTTTCTCGTTATTTGGCAGTGCCACGACGCGGTTTGTGCTCGTGACTCCTCGATTTGAGGACCTACCAGGTCGGTTTTGACTCATCGAATGCACACCGGGTTTTGCCGAATGGCACCTGGCGTACAAGAGTAGTCACGAGACTTTTGCAGAGTCAGCAGGTCGGTAACTGTTGTATAATTTCCGTTCACAGCCTTCAGCCATTGACTTAAGGTCCGTCTTAGTCTTGATCCGACGGGTCTTAAGTCTGTGACTAAACTTGTCACTTTTTTTGCTCTGTATTATCGATATTATGAATTCTAACGCCAGAAACGTGCTTCAAGTTTTTGGCTTTATTTCGCAGAGCAGCAAGACAAAATATAGCTCATTTTGTAGCTGGAGATATTTTCTAGCGCGCGCTACTCCTGATATCATCCCGAAAACTCATCCAATGGCATGCAAATGCTTGGATTCCACGGAAAGCACATCGTCAATTTTTGGCCTACTTATAACGCTTATCTGCATAATCTCGTTAGCTCATGACCGACGCGCACTAGATTGAACCTTCCTCCTTTGAATGTGTTAAAGGATGCAGTAGGAATCGTGGAGGGAGTTAAGAATCTTCGATGCGAGCACTGTGGTGTTCTAAATCTATCTAGCGTCTATTTTATTCAAACTTGCGTGAGTCACTTAACAACTAATCCCGACACCAACTTAAGACTATTAGTACAATAACGTAAGAAAACTATAACTAAGCGAAGCGCGGAAACCCGAAGAAGCGCAATGAGTTTCCTTTTGTTAAGAGAAAACGGCAAGGCTCAAGCGAAGCGATGCGTGTTAGAAAAGAGCAGTTCAAAGACTAATTACAACGAATTATTGGGAGTCGGTTGCGCTGAAGGTGGTCGAATGGTGGGGGGAGAGGTGACGAGAGGCTCGGTGGTCTAGCGCCTTGTTATGTTTGGGCAATCCCGTCACCTCTCTCGCCCCTGGCCCAGACTTGGGTCTCGTGCCGCCGCGGAGCTCGCGTGATCCGAAACAGAATGAGCTCTTTCCCAGCGAAAAATATTCGCATATAAGGACGAAAAGTTGAGTCACGTAAAAACATTTTTCGCTTATTTTTATCGGTAACGTGGTCACTCTACCTTATCGCGAATCTACGGAGTCTTGGCTCTTAAGGGGAGGGAACCGAACCTGACCAGGGCATGCTCCGAATGCCCCGACACAATATTGATCGTCACGCTATGAAAGAACGAACGGCCGCTAGAGAAAGCTAAATAGTAACATTTCTGTCCAGTAGGGGAGCTAGGAACGTTTTCCAAAGTTCAGTATCAAGCAACACACTGTATTGGTAAAACAGAGGAAGAGAGAATGTACGGACGTACGACAACGTGGATGGCGCTGTCGTAGCTTCGTTCGAATAGCCGTGCCGCGACACACTCACACACCGCCTGATCAGCGTGTACGTGTGCCGACGGCGATCGCAAGGGTCCGGGATGCCTGGAAATATTTCCCAATAATGCAGTCACGGGACTTGTCAATGGTAAAAAGAGCTAGATGAAAGTTCTATCTAGGGTGGAAAGGTCCACAGAAGTCGTACTTTTGCATCATCGAGAAATGGTTAGCAATATTTGGCAGCACGTCGTTTGTCAGGGAGGCTATGGGAACTGACATGGCGGCACACTCACACACCGCCTGGTCGGCGTGTACGTGTGCCTACGCTGATCGCAAGGGTCCGGGATGCCTCTAACCATATCCCAATAATGCAGAGACGGGACTATTTCATAGTGTAAAGCACTTTAGCCAATTAGCATCTTGGAAGGTTGGATAATACAAGGATGTGAATTTTCAGTAATGGCACTAGATAAAAAGATCAACCTAACATGCTGAATCCCTCAAAAATCCCTAAAAATTATTGTTCGCGAAATGTAACAAATAGTTGGGCAAACTATATTTATCAATTGATTTTTTCTAGTTTTTATCTCCAGATAAAAATGAATATATTCTAAATATTTTCTGTGAAAATTTTATTTCAATATCTCTAATGGTTTGAAAGCAACCTGTTGCGAATTAGTATCTTGCGTCGATGGCCCGCTCCATAGCATTGACACTGGAGGGTGTCATAAAATAGCCCTCCCACGACACTGTCTCGCCGAAGACGAAAGGACTTTCCTGTAACCTCGGTGCAAAACACAGTCTTTCTCTAAAGTCTGAAACACCGCCGCTTCGCACGAATGTACGATTGCCTAGTAAATATGATCCAAATTATATCATGTTTGGTGTCAATTTTATCAGGAAAATGACACGAATGGTATAATTTGTATCATATTTACTACGCATTCGTACATTTGTTCGAAGCGACGATGTTTTAGATTTCAGAGAATGACTGTGTTTCGCACCGAGGCTGCATGCCAGCTCTTTCGTCTTCGGCAGGACACTATCGGAGAAGGGGTAATTTATGACGCCCCCAAGTGTCTACCTTTCGAAGGGGCCAGAAGCTAGACCGCCGAAGAGTGTAACATTATGCGGTGTCAGGTATATCGGTGAGACAATACTAATGCAATGTCCCAATTCTTTTGTTTTTCATAATATATTCATGAAACTTCTCTCAACACATTCATGTCATTTTCCTGATAAAATTGACACCAAACATGATATAATTTGGATCATATTTACTAGGCAATCATACATTCGTGCGAAGCGGCGGTGTTTCAGACTTTAGAGAATGACTGTGTTTTGCACCGAGGTTACAGGAAAGTTCTTTCGTCTTCGGCGAGACAGTGTCGTGGGAGGGCTAATTTATGACACCCTCCAGTGTCAATGTCACGGCACGGAGTTATAGAAATCAAATTTTTACTGAAAAAATTTAGAATGCGTTCACTTGTATCTAGAGATAAAAACTAGAAAAGAATCAATTATTTAAATATAGTTTGTCAAACTATTTGTTACATTTCGCAAACAATAATTTTTACGGATTTTCGAGGGATTCAGCATGGTAGGTTGATCCTTTTATCTAGTGCGAACCATTACTGAAAATTCACATCCCTGTATTATAGAGAAATGGGTTGCGGAATTCCAGACCCATCCAGCCCTCGTAGGTACACGTACACGCTGACCAGGCGGTGTGTGAGTGTGCCGCCATGTCAGTTCCCATAGCCTCCCTGAGAAACGACGTGCTGCCGAATATTCCTAACCATTTCTCGATGATGCAAAAGTACGACTTCTGAGGACCTTTCCACCCCAGATAGAACTTTCATCTAGCTCTTTTCACCATTGACAAGTCCCGTGACTGCATTATTGGGAAATATTTCCAGGCATCCCGGACCCTTGCGATCGCCGTCGGCACACGTACACGCTGATCAGGCGGTGTGTGAGTGTGCCGCGGCACGGCTATTCGAACGAAGCTACGACAGCGCCATCCACGTTGTCGCGCCGCTCATGCTCCTACAGGCCTCTCTGGCGGACAACATGCTGCCGAATATTGCTAATCATTTCTCGATGACGCAAAAGTAGGACTTCTGAGGATCTTTTCACCCTAGATTCAACCTTTATCTAGCTCTTTTCACTATGGAAAAGTCCCGTCACTGCATTATTGGGAAATATTTCCAGGCATCCCAGACCCTTGCGATCGCTGTCGGCACACGTACACGCCATTCACGCTTTCGCGCCGCGCATGCTCCTATAGGCCTCTCTTTTACCGATACAGTGACTGCTGACGACGAGGCAGATCGGGAACAGAGTACAGCGCTCGTAGCGAAAAATGCCGGAACTATATTTTGATGAAATACTCAATGATCCAATTTTTCTGCTAGGGTGGAAAGTTCCTACGAACTCCATACGAGCTCTGAATCTCTCGATATTTACGATAATGTCACTCGACAAGCAGTATGCTGCTGAATATTGCAAATTACGGCTAAAAAACGCAAAAGTACGACTTCTGAGGACCTTTTCACCCTAGATTGAACTTTTATCTAGCGATTTTGACTACAGAACAGTACTATTTTTGCATTGTTAACAAATGAGAGCGGGCATCCCGTACCCTTGCAAATCTCGTGTACGCTGTGCGGAACTAGGGAGGGGATGCACGCCGTGGCCACCGCCTTAATACCGCTTCCAGATGTAGAGTGATTGATTGCGGCTTGCATCGACCTTCTTCGATCGGTATCGAGTGGAGATCGATGCGCGCTCATCCCAGTGTCGCGATATGTCGCGATCCTTTTCTTTGTCAGGTCTCGCGGGTGGCGTAACGGGACCCTGTGATGAGATTGAAATCGAAGCTCGAAATTTGTGAGATAACGATATATAACCGACACAGTTAAAGTGTCATGTTTGGAGCTATGTTCGTCTATCAAGTTTTCTAAAGTGTGCATTCTGTTGTCTCGGACGACATTTCTCTTAATCTGTTTCCAATTAGGATTGTTGAGTTTGATGATGATAGAGAAACCTGTAGGGTCTTGTATGCAATTGATAAATTCTACGTATGGGTCGTCTCGGAGAGGTGGTTCCTCTGTTAGGCCCATAGGGCTTTGAGGGGATTGTGGTTGGGGTGTTTCAGGAATTTGGTAGGGATAAACTTTACCTCAGGAAACCAAACATTTTTAACTCTTTTTATATAGTCCTGTAGATTTTGGGGAGAAAATACCGAAAATGTAAGTTTCAATCATAGGAGATCACTAGTTCAAAAGGTATGCGTGTATAAAGATGTGCGTTTTTGACAGCTACGGGCGCCGCCATGTTGGTATATAATGACCGTCGCCCGTCGTTTAACAATCAGAACCGCCAGATGGCAACATAAGCACGCGGTAATGCCGATAACGTAGTGACCTTTTTTGAGAGGAGATATCTTTTCCGCACACACGAATAAAAAAAAGTTGTAAATATAACCTGCAGTTCTTAATTGCTTGTGTGGCTGAGGGGGCTCTCCCCTCCCCCAGACCCTCCAAAAAACCTAACACAAACCAACATAATATGTTGTACCTGAACTATAATCGATTTCCAGATGCCGAAATCCCCCCTAATTTCGTCTTATCCAATTAAATCTTAATGAATAGGTCGACAATCAGGGTAATAGTGGAACCACGCTGCAATAGTCCCCGACGAAACGGATGGATCTTCCACTGTAAAATCCATCAATTCGTGCACAGTATCTAGTGGCTCCGCTCGTTAAGCGACGCGCGACGGTCACTACATACCAACATGGCGGCGTCCTTACCTTTCAGAAATGCTGAAAATCGCACACCTTTACACATGTATAAGTTTTGAACTAGTGATTTTCTAGGATTGAAACTTGAATTTTTCAAAAAAAAGAGTAAAAAATGTCTGGTTCCCTTAGGTAAAGCCCCTATTGCAGTCGTCACTATTAGAATCTTTGGCGATTGTTAGAACAAATATCTAGCAATCACTAACACATATTAAACTTTGCGATGGTGTCCGCGAAATCTTTTTATAGATCGCATTGCACTGTGATAAACGCGATGCGATTGTCCGGAATTGAAAATCACTGGCAATAGCTCGTGACACGCAGAATTATTTTACTTCATCAGTCGAAAACGAAATCTGTGTTCCAACTTTTGTTGAATTTTTTTTATCATTGATGAACTCCGTATATGATAAAACATAAACTTGATAAAAAAATTGCTTCGATTTTTCTATATGTACAACTTACAATATAATTTTTATCTTTACAGACACATTTAGACGATACAGAAATGAATATCTATCATAAAAATTTTTTATGCTGGCAACTGTATCGTGAAGTACTTCATGATGATTTGCCATACTATCCTAACTGGCATTCGAAAAACTCATTATTTTATGAACAAAAGTCAACTCAACTTTTACAAAAGAAACAAATTGAAGATAAAGTGACTTGCACATTAAGCAGTTTACTATGCTGTCGGCTTCGAGAAGGATACTTGATAAAACGAGCCAACGTGAGAGACGATGTGCTTGAAATTTGTTTTGTTCTACTGTGGAAGTCTAGTGTTTCCTTAGAGTATGTAGTAACGTGTCCTTGGTCTACAAAATCATTGTCTGTATCTAATACAATACAATATACAATTACCATCGAAGGTAAGTTCAAGTGCAATTGCTTAACTATAATAAATACATCAAGTTCAAGAATAGACGAATCATTATACGATACGATAACGGACACGTGGCACCGCATGTTGCATTATTCATTGTTGTCGACCGTAACGGCCTCGTGAGAGAAACAAAATTAACTCTAATTGTAAGCAGAAAAACAATTTCGTACACGAGTTACTGTCGTACACCCAGTTAGTCAGATGCTGTTTCGAACAAAGGGCCTAGCCGATTAAGATGGTCAAAACTGCCCTTAGAGGTTTTTCCATGATTAATAAACCATTCGAAAGCTGACCAAGAAAACCCCTCTGACAAGGAAAGGCCACGACCTTCGGGTCACGGATTCTGTTGAAACTCTGCATACTTATAGATCTCGTTCTCCTGTTCACGAATATATACCATTGTAGGGGCAGATACTCAATAGTTTTCGACATATTGACGATTAAAGTTTCATTATTTCCTATGTAATACCGTATTTTTTCTACGCTACAACTAGATTCGCTTTGGCGCGACTGTGGCGTGCCAAGTTTTCAGCCGGACGACCAATCTTCAAATCCTGTCGACTCAGTCATTTTTTTAAAGATTGTATTATGTTTTATCACTGCATATTTATATTATCAATTTCAATCGATTAAATTTCAATATAATGAAAAGTACCAATTTCATTTTGATAAAATATAGCAGACCGCCGAAAATTATCGGAAAGTAGTAAAATATACCACCTCGCAATTCCATTTAAATTATGTAACCAACACGGATCAGACAGGATGTCAGTATCAATAAACGTTCGAAAGGACAATACCATATAAGGGAGAAAAGACCGCACTTGTTCAAGAAAAGGTGGATGAATTTATGTCACATCACACAAACGTAATAATATCTTGTTCGAAATCCGGAAAATTAACACAGGATATTTATAAAGACTTCTTAAAATTTAATATATATTTGTTATATAAATAATAATATATAATAATAGTAAATAATCCTGTTATTAGTAAATAAATACATGTTATTTATAATTCAAAATGCAATTTTATGTGTGAAATTTAATCGATTGAAATTAATAATATAAATATACAATGATAAAACATAATAAAATTTTTAAAAAAGCGGTAGTAGGCAAGATTTGAACCCTGGTGGCCCGCCTGAAAACTTGGCACGCTACCGACTAAACGATTGAGTATCTGCCTCTATAATGGTATATATTCGTGAACAGGAGAACGAGATCTATAATTATGCAAAGTTTCAACAGAATCCGTGACCCGAAGGTCGTGGCCTCTCCTTGTGAGCAAAATTTCAACCCTCTATCTTGCCCGTGAGGGTAGTTACAGGGTAAATTAGATTTCGCGCTTTTCCACGCATTTTCCGCACTCTGATGCTTCCTAAAATCCTGAAAAAAATGTGGCATATTTTGGATCCTAAGACAGATTTTTGAGAATTTTTTCAGATATTTTTCTTGCAAACTGTGGTCGTAAAAAATGAAAAACCTCAAAAAAATCGGAAAAATGTACATTTCTTAAAAATATGAAAACATGCTATTTTGCTGTTTAGTGCCCCGATAAAGTACCATAACAGGCAGTGTCCTCAATTTTTTTTAGATTTTTTCTTGTGGGCACTTTTTGTCCAGACAAGAAAAACCGAATTTTTTCGCCGTTTCTGCTATTAGGAGGAAAGTTACACTTGTTGGTTTTATCGCAGGTATATATTAAGTCATTTTAAACATTATTACATCGAAACAAGTAAGTGTTTGACCTAAGACATGTTTTAAGAGAAGAAAATGGATTGTATTTTGTGCGGTATATACCAGAATGTTCGGAACGTTTACAACATCGCCGGTTGGCACAGCGGTTAGGGCGTCGGGCTACGGAGCGGATACGATTGTGTTCGAATCCCGTCGGTGGGAAAGTTTTTTTTCCATACGTCATCTTTATTTTTTCAATTTCTTATATGGTTTAATATGTGATTTTAACAATGTTTTTTTAATGTTTTAAAACTATTGAGGTAACATTTTTAACTAAAATACATACAAAAATAGTTTTGCAGTATCTATTATTTCCTCGATTCTCTAATTGTATATGTTCATCATTGCGGTCCTGTTTAACATTGTTAATATTAAAATTCATTAATCTAGTTTCTAAGCCTTGCGTCTTCAGAAATTAGGGAGGAAATAAGAAGAACTCTGAATAAATAACACGCAGCAAAGTATTGGTTTTTGTCAAATTGAGAGAAAAGGGCTACATACTACCACTATTTTGAAAGTGAGGTATCAGGTACAAATAAGCCTAAGCCATTCCTCTTTATTGTAAGGTACATGAGGAAGTAATTCCCGTTTATAGTTACTTGAATGAAAGACTTGTTCTGTGGACATTTATGATACGGATCAGGAAGTTCATTATTTTCGGTGGGATGCAGAGGCAATTCATAGTATACTAGGTCAAAAGTACCAGCTTCTACACAAACAAGTAGACAACAAAACCTTTCCAAAAATTGGAAACAATTGTAACTGCAAAAAGACTCCATTTCAAACAGTATCCTCGGTAGATACTCTTGATTTTCCGGAAATGACAGAAGTAGATTTAAAAATTCTTTTCACGGAATCTTACCAATTTTCACAAGCAATTTCATATCTGGCAGAAATCGTGGACGAACACAATAATATAAATATCAATTTATTGCCTAATCCAAGAAAATAATATCATTAAATTCGAAGTAAAATCGGAGTGATATAAATAAAAGTTAGTTAAAAATGTTACCTCAATATTTTTAAAACATTAAAAAAATATTGTTAAAATCACACGAATAAACCATATAAGAAATTGAAAAAATAAAGATGACGTATGGAAAAAAAACTTTCCCACCGACGCGATTCGAACACCAGCGTATCCGCTCCGTAGTCTGACGCCCTAACCGCTGTGCCAACCAGCGATGTTGTAAACGTTCCGAACATTCTGGTATATACCGCACAAAATACAATCCATTTTCTTCTCTTAAAACATGTCTTAGGTCAAACACTTACTTGTTTCAATGTAATAATGTTTAAAATGACTTAATATATACCTGCGATAAAACCAACAAGTGTAACTTTCCTCCTAATAGCAGAAACGGCGAAAAAATTCGGTTTTTCTTGTCTGGACAAAAAGTGCCCACAAGAAAAAATCTAAAAAAAATTGAGGACACTGCCTGTTATGATACTTTATCGGGGCACTAAACAGCAAAATAGCATGTTTTCATATTTTTGAGAAATGTACATTTTTCCGATTTTTTTGAGGTTTTTCATTTTTTACGACCACAGTTTGCAAGAAAAAAATCTGAAAAAATTCTCAAAAATCTGTCTTAGGATCCAAAATATGCCACATTTTTTCAGAATTTTAGGAAGCATCAGAGTGTGGAAAATGCGTGGAAAAGCGCGAAATCTAATTTGCCCTGTAACTACCCTCACGGGCAAGATAGAGGGTTGAGATTTTGCTCAGAGGGGTTTTTCTGGGTCAGCTTTCGAATGGTTCATTAATCATTGAAAAACCTCTAAGGGCAGTTTTGACCATCTTAATCGGCTATGCCCTTTTGAAACATTGTTCACAAGCAGAGTAGGTTATGCCTAATACAACCGTACTTTTTCTCGTTCTAATTCTCGCATTTCGTGTGAAATCTGCTCTTGAAAAAATTTCAATATTTCCTTTTTCGTGAAATAAAAAATCTTACGAACAACAAATAATATTTTAAAGAAAGTTGAAATGAAAATTGCATGGTATTACTGTGTCTACTAAACTGTGTAAGGAGAAATTTTTTCGAACGCTGTTTTTTTAGAAACGCTTCCTTTCTCCTCTCGCCCAAAAAAAAAAAATGGTTAAACTATACGTGCTGAAATGAGATATAGACAATGTAAACAATTTTGACTGCTAAATTCATGATTCAGTTACTACTGGCCTTTTGATATTTACGGAAGATTTTCCACGTGTCTTCTTTCCTTTGATAAATAACTGACTGATTCCGGATGAAATCTACTGTCGGCAATTGAATAAGAACATTCAGAACGCGGTTTGTAAATACTAAAATAAACATCGTATGCGATGAAAGCAAGTAAGTCAATTATGATACTAGCAAACAAAAATGTTTACATCTCAGAAACGGTTGACCTTTCGACCTATGTTTACTAAAGCTTTTGTTACCCAGTACAGTGTATCCTATATACTATATAAATATTGAATGGTTTTTCTTTAAACACTGTATAGGCCAGCGGGGACCACAACGAGAGCCCTCTCGTGTATCTTGGCTGGCGTTGGCGCTTGCTGATTGGTGCGCCGGCGGGCGTCGCTGTGACTGGCGCCGGCGGGCGTCGCTGTGACTGGCGCGGGCCTGGTCGCGATGCGAGCACGCAACCAGACGACGTTTCGTCGCAATACTAACCGCACAGACACGTATCGGCACCGGCCCGACTGCTCAACATTTTCGCGAAGAATATTCTGTCGGTGCCGTGCCGGGTCCGGTGTGTGTCGGTGCGGATAGTATGCACGCGTTCCGGCACCGTACAGACTCAGACACAATCGTGGCAAAGCGAAAGGACTTCTTTACCCATATTTAACAATAAATGTACCGAGATTTTTGTATATCTATTCATACCGTAACCAGTGAAATGAGCGGGTCTGAAATAAAAGTTATTTTGGTCTAACAAGGAGAGGCCACGTCCTTCGGGTCACCGATTCGGTTGAAACTTTGCACACTTATAGATCTCGTTCTCCTCTTTACGAATATATACCATTATAGGGGCAGATACCCAATACTTTTCGAGATATTGATGATTGAAGTTTCATTATTTCCCATGTAATGCCGTATTTTTTCTAGCCTACAACAAGAGTCGATGTGGCGCAACGGTAGCGTGCCATGTTTTTTTTTTTTTTTGAAAAAACATGTTTTATTGAAGTGGGAATACAATCTTTGGTGTGGAGAGGTAACAATAAACATAGGAAAAAAATACCAAACTAAATAATAATAGTAATAGTGTCTAGCTACTTGTACGTTTGTGTACGTTTCTTGCAGCTAGTCAGTCTTTGGGCGATAGCTTAGAATTAATTACGATCTAGATTATTGCTGGAGTAAAAATAAAGTAACTCTAAACAGACTATGAATTAAAAAAACGCAGGGGAAAATGAGGAAAAAACCCCAAAAAACAATATCTTTATTTGCTTACAAACTATTACTTATAA
The DNA here is from genome assembly GCF_050948215.1 of Halictus rubicundus. Lineage (NCBI taxonomy): Eukaryota > Metazoa > Arthropoda > Insecta > Hymenoptera > Halictidae > Halictus > Halictus rubicundus. The sequence continues at coordinate 894,171 of NW_027488569.1, forward strand.
CTAGAGAGGAGGGTAAACTTTGAAAACTTAACAACGGAGGGGTAGAGTGAAGGGTGGGTGTGTACGGGGGTACAGGAAGTGCCAGGACCTTAAAGATAGATTTATTGCAGATAAATATCGCAGTCAGGTTTATGTACTAATAGCTTAGGGCTAACGGGGGGGGGGGCGCGATCTTAAGCTTCGACTGTAGAGATCGGATAGATGGGTATCATTGCGCGATAGCCACCAGTATCTCTCAAGGTCTAGACGGTGGAAGTTGTCGAAGTCATTCTTTGGGATTGCCGTGGAGAGTTTGAACTTGTCTCTGTTGGTGTAGTAGTCTGTGTGGCGGAACGCGATGCGTTTGTCAGCTTTATTTCGTCTCCAATGGTAAATTAAATTTATGTTGTTTGCGTCTTGGATGATACCTATCTTATCACAGTGGATGAAAGCTTGAGGAGAGGTGTATCCAGTTTCTATTTGTCTTTGGGAGGTTGTAGTATCTTGTAATGCGAGAGATTGAATAATAGGATTATCAATGAATGGAAGGTTGCTGAAATAATCTCTGGTGAGTTTGATGGTGAAGGAATCTATCCTTGGGATATCTGCAGTGTCGTACAGTGTTTTGTTTTTAACAAAATGTTGCCAGTTGGAGTGCTGGGATCTGTAAAGCTTGAGGCAGGCTCTTAAGCATTTCCTTTCGAAACTGCGGATTTTTTCCATTACGGTGTGGTTGATATTCCACCAAGTGGGTGCGGAGTAGGTTAGAATGGGCCTGATGAGAAGCATGTATAGTATGACTTTTGTTCTGTTGGAAATGTGCTTGTTGTAAAAGATTCGGCTATTGGCTTGAAATGCGGTTTTGGCTTTATTAACTTGGATATCAATATGAACGTTGCCGCGCAGCAGGTAGTCAAGATGAATACCAAGGTATTTAACCGTTTTCCTGTGGGGGATGGGTTCTTTGTTGTTTGTACCGGGGGTTGTGGTGCGGATCTCAAAGTTTTTGCTGCCTGCCTTAGCTTTTGAGGAGAGGTTGTAGAGCGGTTTTCTAAATAGGATAGTTTCACTTTTATTAGGGTTTAATTTCAGATTCCAAGCTATATAATATTGGTTGATTTTTTCTACAAGTGATTCTAGATTATCGCGAGTGGTTTTGGCTTTATTGCTAGTAGTGTACACTATTAGATCATCTGCGTACGCTAAGGCGGAAGAGTTCGTGTTACAGTTGAGATTAAATAGCCTAGGGAGATCGCTAAGAAAAATATTAAAAAGAATGGGGGAATTGACCGTTCCTTGCTGTAGTCCTTCGCTGATATGGAAGATTTCTGACGAAAGCTGGGATCCGTCCCAAGTGTGGAATGATTTGTCTTTAATCATATCCCATATTTGAAGTAAAAGCCATGTGGGGCAGTGCTTCTTTTGAAGTTTATAAAGCAAGCCATTAAGCCACACGGAGTCAAAGGCTTTCTCGATATCTAGGAGAGCTGCTCCTACAAATTGGCCGGAAGGGATGAGATGTGAGAGGTCTGATAGAAGCTTGTGTATTGCGTGGGTGGTTGAGTGTTTATGTCTGAAGCCAAATTGTTGATGCGGAATTACATTATTTTTCCTACAGAAGTCGTCTATCTTGGAATTGATAATGGCCTCAAAAACTTTGCTTAAGCTAGGAGTTAAGCTTATAGGGCGATAACTGGATGGGTCACAGGGGTTCTTATTTTTTTTAATGATTGGGAGCACTTTAGCTTTCTTCCAGGCTGTGGGAAAATAGTGATGGTTGGAGGCATTATTAAAAATTATTGTAAGGTCTTGTATAATGCAATTAGGAAGATGCTTGAGTATGATAGGAGGGATGTTGTCAAGGCCGCTAGATGTTTTATTTGGGAGATTCTTAAGGGTTTTTGCAACTAGCCAGGTGTTGCAGAAGGGATGTGGTTCAAGTGGAGTTGTTTTTGGATTGCTGGAAGGGTTGTCACTGGTGAATTGGGTGAATGTTGTGGAGGAGTTTCTGTTTGAGGTGAAAAGATTTTTGATGGAGTCAGCCGCTGAGTCAACCAAAAGCTTAAGATGGGAGTTGGAATTGAGGTGTCGGGGTGAGTTTATGGATTCGTAAAAGGCTCCTATAATATTGAGCTTGTCCTGGGTGTCGGAAAAAATGAGTTTATCGTTAGATTTTTGTGCCTTCGTAAGGTCGCATTTACTTCTTGAGAGTATGCTATCGTCAGAGTTGATGTGAAATTCTTTGATTTGGGGGGGTTTTTTAGAACGGAAAATCGCATTAATCTTAGGGAAGAAGGAGTCTGTTTTACGGAAGTCTATTTTCTTGATTTGGTTGGTCCAATAGCGGTCAATTGAGAGCTTGAGTTCTAGGTTTAAAGCATTGTTGGTATCTATGAGGGCTTTTTTGGCGATTGATGTGATATTTCTGGATGAGTAAGGGTCGGAAATGTGAAGTTTATGTAGGAGTGAGACGAGGTAGCTTTTAGCTTTTAGGAGCTTGCGGATGTTGTGATTGAGGTATCTATGTGTATTGTTGAATGGTTTGAATTTAGGGACTGTTCTCTGCATTGTGGAGAATATTGTGTTGGTGATAAGCTCAAGGTTGCTGTCTATTTCAGGGATCGTGAGGTTGCGAGAAGAGGGAAGGCTATTGGAGTAACTGGAGTAACTTCTGGCTAGTCTTTTGGTGAACTTCTGCCAGTTCGTAGCTTTAAAATTGAGACGGTGGCTTTCTGCGAACGGGTGCCAGATAGACAAGCTGCTGCTATTAAGATCGAATTTAAATGAGATTGCGGAGTGATCGCTGTCATATGGGAGGGTTTGTGCTTTCCCGTGAATATTATCGATCAATTTTAGTCTTGAGTCAGCAAGGCAGATATCGAGGAAGGTGTTGGCAGGTTTGAAGGTCGGAAAAGCCGGGGTGAATATTTTTAATCTAAATGTAAGGCCGAAGTAGGCCTCCCATTGCTTTAAGTACCTGCCTCGCTGATTATCTACCCTGTCTCCCCAATCTTTACGTCTAGCATTAAGATCGCCCGCTATAATGTAAAGGTTTTTATCACTATGTAGATTAAGAGAATCAAAGAGATTATATAATTCAAGATAGACGAGTTTTCTATTATCGGGTCTAGCATATACGCTAACTATGAATAAATTCTTATTACTATTTAATGGAATTTTGATTATCGTGTACTCTAAGATTTCATTTACCGATGAGGGGGGAAAGGCGATCCTCTCGTGAGGAAGCTCTCTCTTGATGACGATGGCTGTCCCTCCTCCTTGCGAAGAATTGGGGCGGTCTGTCCTGTATACAAGGTGGTTTTTGAAGGTGATGTTGTGTTTGTCATTCAGTTTCGTCTCCGACAGTAGCAGGATGTCGTGGTTGTGTTTCTCCATAAATTGAAGTAAATCGAGCCTCCGGGCGTTTGTAATAACGGAGTTCACGTTGATGGCAGCAACGTTGATTAATCTTTGAAGACTGGGGGTTGAAGAAGCCATTTAGTCCGTGAAGAGGGAATTCATGATAAATTCTATTTTTCCAGCGTTGGCGGTTATTTGTGATGTTATTGTCTGTAGTTGAGAATTGATAAGTGCAGATAGTTCATTTTTGAGGTCCAGAATCCATGCCGGAGGGGGGTGCTGCTGATTATTCTGGTTGTCGTGGTTGCCGAAGGCGATCTTAGGTGATGAAAGAGGCGGGTCGTGTCGGGTGCCATAAACTATGGGTGCTGGGGCTGGAGTGGGTTTATGGCGGGGCTGCGGTTGCGCCCGAGTAGCAGCCTGCGCGTATGAAAGGTTTTCCCTTACTGTTGAGGCTAGATTCCGGACTCTAGTTATGGCCGCACTGCGACTGTTGTTGATGTGGGCCTTCTTTTTTTCCAGGGCAAATTTAATGTACGGGCAGCCTTTGTAGGATGCAGGGTGTCCGGATTCATTGCAGTTGGCACATCTGAGGGCCGCTTTGTCTTCGTGTTGGGGAATGGGGCATTTCCCGGGTTCATGAGACTGAGCACATTTGACGCACCTGAATGCCATCGCACAGTTATTGCTTGCATGCCCCAGCCGCTGGCATTTCTTGCATTGGAAGATGGCTGGGCGTCTTAGGTGCTCCCATCTAATGCGCTGATGTGCTAACGTCTTAATTTTGAAGAGGTCTGCTGGCTTGCTGTCGGATGACAGCTGAATAAGGTGGTGATAGTTGCCGGGCTGCGACTTGTTGTATGTGAATTTGGACAGTTTGGTGATTTTAACCCTTGGAATGTTAAGCTCATTCAGCTCCTTCAGGATATCTTCAGGGCTAAAATCTCCTCTTATTCCTTTTATAAGAATAGATTTTGGTTTAAGTGATTTAGGGGTGAAGGTGTAATGCTGGATTTTTTCTAGTTTCAGTTTGTTTACTAGGGCTTGATGATGTTCGATCTGGCTGGTGTATATGGTGTGATTGTCACTGCTAACTTCCTTGACGGTGAAGTCAGCTTTGGGGATGTTGAGGTATTTTGCAGTATTAATGATGGTATGGAGGTCCGTATTTATCGTGAAGATCGGAGGAGGTTTAGGTGCTTTCCTTGGGCTTGTTGCGGGAGGTGCGGTGTCCACGTGTTCCGTCTCGGGGTCGGCCAGAATCTCAAATCTGTTGGAGCTGCAACTAGGGACCTCTGTAGGAGCATCCGAAGGGTCGCAATGGGCCTTAGCTGTCTTCTTAGGGGTAGTCCAGAGTTCGGCCGGTGTGGAAGGGTGCCCGTCAGGGGACGCGCTTGGGGACGCGTTCCCTAGGGGCGCTGAGGGTACTGTCTTGCGCGCCATTTTGAGGTTGGGAGCGATTTTGGAGGAGCTGGCCTTATTTTCTTTAATAAATTGTTTATAAAGCCTGTCCAACTCGAGCGAGTGGAGTTTGGGGGTTTTCGGCATCCTCGGCTTAATTGTTGGGTTAGGTTCGTCGTTCTCCTTGTCGGAGAAGTCAGGCGAAATGCACCGCTTGGAGCCCTGTGCTATGTGAGACTCCATGGTGGAGGGTATCAAAGACCTGAGGCCCGAAACGGCTCAGGCCTGCCGAGGCAGGGGGGATAAATTTACACAACACCATACGCACTTATCAGTAGATTTAGCACCACAGATAAAAACACTAACGAAGCTTGAAGGACGCATAAAGCACCGACCAAAAAGCAAAAAGAAACGCACTATCGCAGAGACTCTTTAAGGGCACGTCCGTCGTCCATGCAGGTCAGCGAGAGACTCCAGCGTGCCATGTTTTCAGCCGGACGACCGGGGTTCAAATCCTGCCGACTAACGCATTTTTTTTTTAATTTCATTATGTTTTATCATTGCATATTTATATTATTAATTTCAAACGATTAAATTTCACGCATAAAATTGCATTTTGAATTACAAATAACACTTTGAGCTCAACGTGTAACTTCGGATAATGTTAGTAAAATTTGTTGAGACTGGATGATCAGAACAGTATGGTTTATAAAGTCGTCGGATTTGTCCTTTATGCCCTGTATTTTATGCCCGATATCATTTGAAAAAACATCAATGACCTCAAATTCTCGTAAAAAAATAACCTTGGAAAAGTATCGGTGCTACCATCATATGCCCCTTCAAACAGTGCAACTTTGTCCTGAAAAGTTTTTTCATAGCGTTATAAGTAAAGGAGATACTTAGGTGTTCCCATTTAAGTGCCCCACCCTGTGTTTGCCGAATTATTAAACTCGATTGTCTTAAAAACTAGGCGTCAAACAAAAAGATGTTACTTCTTTCTTTTTTTTTGGACATGATTTGATGTGTAGAATATAGTGCGACATCGCCAGAAACAAGAACCCTTCCTGACAGTACTACCCATCCGGTCACGCCATGTATACGAGTAACCAAACAACTTTTTTGTTCCAGCACCCTACGAGTTTCTTCACGATATTACATGTTTATCTAAAAAGCCACTGAAATCGCAATATCGACAAGGTGTTGTAAATCATTTTTGGGCCGCGTTAACGTCGTTAACGGAAAGCGATGCTATGCTTGCCCATTTCAGTTGGTTTCCCGAATTCGGCTGGACTTGGTACAGCGTACCGGATACAATTCGGAGTGGTATGCCAGTATTTTATTCGTCAGCTTACCCTTCACCCAGCACGGTGCAATTAAGGTATATTTCTATAGAATATTAACTTTTATATTTGACTGTATTAACTAACCGAGGTAACCAAACAAGTACTAGCACCTTTTTAATGTTGAAACTGAAACTGTTATGAGCTAGAGCCGCGAGAAACCGGCGATAGGATTATTAGTAATAATAATTTATTACCCTTGGAATATGATTTGAATTTGTTAGTTTGGTTCGCGGACCAGGCTTTTCAGACACATACTCATGACGTCACATACTAATGCGACTTGCACGCACGATGTGTTGAACTTACACCTCGCGACAATGTAATGGACCCTCCCCCACCGCATTCTTCGTATTTCTGAAAGCAATGAGTATTTATTACAATTTCGCATATAGATATACAGTCGGAAAAAAAATAAGTGGACAGTTAGTGGAAATGGGTAAAAATGAAGTTTAGTGGAATTAACATTACTGTTATAAACTTAAGTTTTATTTATTATATATCCTTATAGTGTATAGATTATTTAACGAATAATTGAAGTTCATATTTACATCTTTGTGTAAACACGCCGTACTATAACGAGAATGTCAGTTATTTATCAGGGGACATGTTAGGGTTTGGGATATAGGCTAATTGATTCACGTTATATTATAAGGATAAATAACACATAATACTTTATTATAAACTGCTATTAATACAATAACCCATCAGGGTTCGCACGTGGCAACGTCATCGACTGTTCTCGATTAACTCTCTGTGAGACTTCGTTTGTCTCTCGCGCTCGGTGGCCGTCTCCCCACCCTGCCGCGGTCCGGCGGTCCGCAGTGCCGTATGCACATGGACTCATACGGGAGACATTGTATCCCTCAACAGGACAAAAATAAGTGGACACTTGGTTATAATGTTATTGTGAGCTAAGAAATGTATACAAACATTAGGCACAGGCCACGCTTATCAAACTTATTAGTACCAATTCAAGCTTCGTACAAGTAAGAACATTTATACTGTAACGTTGGCCCTTTTCGCCGCGTAGGAAGACGGGAACAGGGCCAGCTCCGCGAGTTTACCGGCACTGAGGCCGGCCGAGTATGGTCGTGCGTACGCCGCACAGTGGTGCCAAATGGCTAAAAAGCGGCAAAAAATCTGTAAAAACGAAACTATCCAACGAATTTGTTTGAAAATTTGTAGAGACATTGCCACAGGTACAACGCTTATTTGGCAAAAAATTTTTTTTAAAAAGTTGTTAAACATTAAGTAATATGGGCTAATCGGAAATCTCTGTTTTCTGCCCATTTTTTATTTATGGAAGCATATAACAAATCCTTTAATAGATTTTGGTCTGGCACTGATCGTTTTGGCAAGGTATAATATTAAACTATCTTTGTGTAAAAACTCTTGAGACCCTTCCTGACCCTTTCGCCGCAATTTAAGTTTAAATATCAACTTTCAGAATTTCCAAGAATGAATCGTGCGGAAGTTACAGCGTATTTGATATTTTAGGTGAATTTTTTAGGAATATTTCCAAATAATAAAGGAAAATGTGAAATGCATATAATTTATTAATTCTTTATGTATAAAAAAATATTTATTAACAATTTTTTTGTTATATAAATTATTTTTATAACTGTAGCGGCCAGCCTGGGACATCTGGTTATGGCATGGGTACTGCTTTACGCTCTCGGAACGTGACTTTGGGGATTTTTAAAAATTAGGTACGGAGTGACCTTGTCACCGTTTTAGCTAATGTCCCATTCGTGTCCGTTCCCAGGGCGTAGCACTTGTACATAGTTTTCTAGGCCCATGCCATAAATCTGACAGAGGTCCCATCCTGCCCTTCTCTAGTTTCGCACTTGACGATTGCCAGACGCCCTGGGTTTTTCCCAGGCTCTGGCAACTCTTCACCCTGGTGAGTGATTGATGGCCCTTGGTTCATCAGGATGGCCTTGGGGCCATCAGGATGTTCCTCGGTCCCATCTCCCACTTTCCAATCGTCCACCCCCCAATTGGTCCTCGTCTTGGCCAATCCGGGATATTTCTTATCACCCAGGGAAGGCAGGAAAATCCCGAAGTAGTGGGAGGATCTACCCTTACGCGGGCTCTTGGCTCGATCCTCCCAATCAATTCGACTCCAAGCACGCTAGGGAAAACGACGTTCTCTAGCTGCTCTCTTGTACGCTATACATTTGTATTCGGTTACGCCTCAAATCACTATTGTAAATACAGTCCACTGCTTTAGTTTGTTATATTTGGTCTTCCTTTATTACACGAGGAAAACTCCTATCATTAGTCGACACATCGCGTGTAAATCAACATCATAGGCTCGAACATCCTTCGGGATAATCACGAGAAATTAAACAATAACGCTCATTAAACCATTGTCAGAAAAATGCCTGTTGCATTTTTGCGACAGTGGTCCAGTGAACGAAATCTTTGTTTATTTAAAAAAAAAATTGTTATTAAATATTTTTTTATACATATGACTGTCACATTTTTTTTTATTATCTAGTATAATATCCCTTAAAAATTTCACTTATGAACGAAAGACTTGTTTATTTAACATAAAGAAATTATTAAATTTTTTTATTTAAACAATTAATTCTAACTAACTATTTCACATTTTTCTTCATTATAAATGATCTATCCCTAAAAAATTTCACCTGAAATATCAAATAATCGTGACATCCGCGCGATTCATTCTTGGAAATTCCGAGAGTTGATATTTAATCTTAAATTGCGGCAAAAGTATCTCGAAGTATCTCATAATTTTTTGCACAAAGCTAGATCAATATTACAACTTGCCAAAACGATTAGTTCCAGATCGAAGCTTTTCAAAGGATTTTTTGTATTCCTCCATACATAAAAAATGAGTGTAACGCAAAGAGGCTTCATGTTAGTCCATATTACTTAATGTTAAACACCTTTTTTTAAAAAATTTTTTGCCAGTTAATAGTTGGAGCCATTTGCAATAACCCATATGATTTGTAGACCCCTAAGTATTCAATTATAGGCGGAGTAATTACATAACTATCGCACTGAAAACTGATGAATTTCCAGTAGCGAAGAAATGGTTATTTACCATGCGTATATCTCCGTAAAAATTTTTTTTTTTGAAAATCGGACTTTGGCACATTATGCACGCACTATTAGGCTATTCAAAAATAATTTTTTTTTATAAAAATCGAAAATTTATAAAATGGATTTTTTGCCGCCTTGACACTACTGTGCGCCGTCCCCCCGGTACAAACGAATTCTCGAATAAAAAAAGAGAGCCTTCTGCTCGGGCGCCAGGCACCGGCAGGGTGCCACGCGAAACGCGAAGACTTTTCGCCCTCGGGCGAAGCGGACGGCGGAAGTTGTTCCTTCGAGATCCGCGAGACGGAAGGGAGACGAATGGGTCCAAGGTTTGGACGCGGCAATAACGGAGCAGCCCTCACGGCAGGGCGGATCTCGCAGGTCGAAATAACGAAGTACGGAATTGGCTCTAGTTGTTCATTACAAGTCAAGGTGTACAAAATACGCGGCCACGTGGCCGCACCCGAGAGTTCGCGCTCTTCATACAAAGTTAGCGAATAGGTGGAGGTTTCGCAGCGCGTAGTCGTCGTTACTATAAAAGATCGCCGCGCTCATGTGGTACTTCGGCACGAGGTGAACGTTCGTGCGCGGTGAAACTTCTCGGAACGCAGATGGACGGCGCCATTACAAATAGACTGTCGCTATAGTTCCCGAAACGATACTGACATTAACGCATTCGACGAACGATACGCGAGTTCGCGAGATCGACGTCGGACGCACGTGATACGATATTTTTTGCGCGGCGGAATTCGAAACGTGAAAAAGACGGGATCAATTGCAAATTACTACGACCGCGACTCCTCCGAGGAAGACTTCCGAATTCTATTCTGACGGGAAACTGCCGGAAAGCTCAAAACGCCGACTGCTTAGGCGCGAGCAAATTGCACGTGGCGTAGAACGCCTCGGCACGCGAAGTCTGGAGAACGAGACGGGACGTTGACGCGTACGACGAGCGATACGCGAGCTTGCGAGACCGCGAGGGTTCGAGGTCGACGTCGGACGCACGTGCCGTTCTCCCTCGAAAATCTCTGAACCGACTCGCGAAACTAATTAACCAAGAAAGAGAGAGGACCACTGCGTGGACTTACCGTTCCTGTCGTTCCCCAAGGAGATGTTCGCATGGGTCCGCGGGTCTTCGACGGTAGCTGCGCCGAAACGAGACACTCGAACTACGCCGCGATACAGTAATGATAAGTCGGTCGCGAGCCGAAAGTTAATAGACTACGGTACTCAACGAATCGTCAGAGACGGCAGCTATCACGACAGTGATCCTTTGGATGATGGTAACGCGCCGAGAAGGTCCTCGTTACCCCTACTCGAAGGCTTAGCCCCGATTTTTCCTAATGCGGCGCGCTACGAACGCGAAATACTTGTTAGCGTTAACATGTTTTAAGCCGAGTCAAGGGTCGATACCGATGGGACCGTTAGGATTGGAAGGACTTATGGTAGGGGCTGAGCGTACGTGACGCCTCGAATGGGTATGTTACGTGGAGTGTTCCGAGTGAGAGTTGCCGCAAAGGTAACCGGGCGTAGCGTTGCCCAGAGAATCTGGTACAATGTGTCTTTATATGCGGCGACGCCTTAGAGTACCGGATACTATGTTTACGGGGTGGGTTACAATGTTGCGTACCGGCCTCTGCCTGTGTGACCAATGACCTGAAGTCGTGGCGATACACGGCGCGTGGAGCGCGTTCTCGACTAAACTAAGTTATAATTATCGTAAAAATATATTACGTAATATTAAACATCTCTAAGTTCAGGGAAACATCGTCCAGACTTTAAAAATTGCGTAGTACAAAAAACGACAATTATACTATGCACGGTATATCCGAATATTTCGAAGGTACTTTCAATGGCGCCGATTGGTGCAGTGGCTATGGTCTCCGACTTCGGAACCGCTGAAGTCTTTTTGGACCAGGTTCGAATCCCGCCCCGGGCCAATTTTTTTTCGTTAATCAGATGTTTTTTCGATTTCTACACGTTACGTCATTGTAAAAACATTTTTTAACTATGTTTAAACTATTTTGTAATAATTTTTCGGAAAAATATTTTTGGAGTACTTTCGGCCTTTAGTCAATTACATGCTGTATGTGTACAGCGTACAGTGTGTACAGCGAATTTTGGAACAGTCTGATACCATTAAGGGTAAGGACTCGAACTTGACTCTTTACGGAATGATCGTTACGCTATGAACGAGCGAATGACCGCTAGAAGAAGCTTAATTTAATACAATTTTCGGCAAATAGGAAGTTTAGGTATATTTCCTACGGTAGGCCATGCCACAAACTTTTGTTTTGTTCTGTCGGCAAAAATGAATATAGTGAATTCTCAATACATGTCGCGGAGGCCTGGATGAGATCGCGGAATTATCCCCACTATCGCGAAACCTCTGTCGTCGAGGAGTGTAACATAATACGAATTGAGTATATCGGTGGGAGACCAGGAGACCACTACTAACAATAAACCAATAACTAGACTTCTTTATTTTTCATTGTTTTTTTTATGGGACTTGCACCAACATATTCGTGGCATTTATCTAATGAAACTGATACCAAATATCATATAATTCCGATGGTATTTACTTGTGTAATGAAAGATTAGAGTTTCGGGCGCAAAGAAGGACAACGTATGTATGTACATATATACGTCTTTAAATCATAACTTCAACTTTTTTATTATTAATTATTTTTTATGACATTTTGATGATTTTTTTACTTTCACCAACATATTCGTGGCACTGTTCTAATGAAAAAACTTTAGACGCCCACGAGTAGGCGAGAGCTGAGGCTCTCAAGACGTCCACGTCCAGCTGCTTCCGCGTCCATGAATGGTGCGCGAATCGGATGTTTCTGACCCAGAAGGACCTATCCATCCGCATAGTGGCCTCCACCTCCGTGGTGGCCCGACAGAGTTACCCACTGTTCGGCCACCCGCCAGGCGGATACGCAGCGCACGGCTGCGGGGGTGGCACATGTCAGGTTGACAATAGACCACTCATTCCACCGCACGTACGTGGCCGCAGAGCCCCGGTTCTTCAGCCGGAGCTCCAGTCCTGCCGCGGGAGTCGGTCCTGGGGTTCCTCCACATGGTAGACTTTGCATTAAAGTCCCCCAGGACCAACACTGGACGGGTCAGGTGCGGAGCGATAACTTGGAGTACTTTCGACCTCTAATCATTTACGGGCTGTATTACTGCTCTACGTAACATTTTTTTATATGGAATAAGTGCACTGACTTGACTATCATGTCTTTTATATTGGATAATTATTGTCCTTGGAATCGTAGCTATTATGATGAGATGTCTTCTTTTGCGTAACCTGTAAACAAGATAATTAGTTTGGCAACACAAAACGTACACCTGAAGTATCATATGCGACAATGATGCAAGATAAGTATTCTTAATGATATGTAGCGGTCTTGGCGCCGCCTTACGCCTCTGCCAATTTTCAGAAAGTTTTCCATACTCTCTCTATATCCCTTTTCCTTTGTTTATATTTCCGCTCCGCGCGGGTCTGGTGAGTCCTCGTTCACATCTGGCGACCAGACCCACGCGGGCCCAACCGTTGCTGTTTTATGTTTCCCAGGTCTCGCTTGGACCTGTTCAAAGTCTCCGGTCAGGTCCTGGCGAACCCTACCGCTTTCTCCGTTTTTCACGACATCCTTCCGCGATTGTCCTCTTCCGCACGTGCTTACTTTCCTCTCCTTACCTTGCTCTCATACTAGGTTTTTCCTAGTCTTCCATCTTGGCTTTTTCCTGGAGTCTTGTCCTAGCAGTTTTTCCGAGAGGACCACAGAGAGAGAGAGAGAGAGAGAGAGAGGGAGAGTCACGAGTCGTCGACAAGGCAACAAGTCTCCTGCACACGAACACGCGAAAATATACTTGTATTGAGGAAACTAACTACGGGGAGTCTATACATTCATTTTTAGCCAGTTTCTCCACAAATACTTCATGTGTAAGTATTTTGTGTTTTAAAAATAGTCAATCCCAGAATGAATAGGCCATGCAGAGGGAGACATGACACACTAATTCACGTACAATGATTAAAGATGAGTATTCCTAATAATACATTTTGTTTTGATTTAAGGGCTTGAGCTCACGCGTGCCTTTGAACTTTTCCGGCGGCTGCGGTCTCCGGTCTCTTTCTTTCCCGCGTGCTGTCCTTCTTTGCGTCCGAAATTTTCATCGTTCATTACTATTGAACACTATAGCAACAAAGGAATGCTTAGGTTGCGATGGTAGAGACTGAACGTAGAATTGTTAGTAAAAGATACTATACTATAAGAAACTGAGTTATATACAAAGGGTGAATGAAACGGTACAAAGTGATATGAGGAGATGGAGAAGATGATGTGACGCACAAATCGTAAAGCGCACGATTTGTGGAGAAGCGAGGTAAGTCGTGAAGCGCACGAAAATACCGAGAACGTGATCTAGCGATCGAGAGATGTCACAGTAGGACCCGCAAACGATTAACGCTGGCCTCTTTATACTGCGCGGGGCCATCGGCTACGGAAGGAGTAGGGAGTGGGATTTTTTATATTACAAAGGACGAGGCAGCGCCGAACGTTCGTTGTCGTGCGAGGGCATTGTCCTGACGGCCAGCGCTGCGCAGGAGACAAAGGACGAGAGGTAACGGATTTGATATTTCAAATTTGGGGACTATGGCCCACGCGACAAGTTTGACGTTAGACGTAAACAGACGGTTTACATCGGTGGTCGTTCAACCCGATCCCGGCGGCGAGCTCGAATAGCTGAGCTATTGACAACACCAGGACACGGTCGCAACGCGGCAGTTCTTATACGTATTGCCGGCACGAAGTTTATGGCATCGGTATAAGAACTGTGGCGGCCCAAAATAGATTGCATTACCGATAATTTCGGTAATGCCCGCAAAGATCTTAAACAATTACACATGTAAATATCATCGGAATAATATCATATTTGGTATCATTTTCATTAGAAAAATGCCACGAATATGTTGGTGGAAGTCCCATAAAAAAATAATGAAAATTCAATTTGTTTTGTTATTGGATTAGTAGTGGTCTCCGGGGCTCACACCGATACACCCGACACGCATTATATTACACTCCTCAGCCATCGAGGTCTCTCGAGCTTCTTGGCCCCTCACGGGGTATTGGGGATAATTCCGCGGCATTTATCGGCCATGCCTTGGGGACATATAGAGAGAATTCACTCTACTGAATCATATGGGGGGAGGGGGGAAGAATGTTAAAGAGAGTAAGAAATGTAAATATGTAGTATAAATAAACACAACATTACCTGCAATTCGAACGCGATTATATGTATTATACATATATTAATATAAAAATTGTATAATATAATTGTTTAATATCATTTTGATGTATTTGTTTGTAGTGATGCAGCATGTCCACAGTTTGGACAAATATGGCAGCCCGTGGTATCGTTGAATCCAATACAATGGGCACGTTGGATGCATACACAAAGAGTGACATTAATCTTATCCCACGACAGACCATTGCCAAAACACTTGCACCAGGCAAATCAGAGTGGCCGTTTCCAGTGTGTTCAAAGTCGTCAGGCAGCGGCAGTTCTCTATGCAATGTTGAAAAATTGGGCAACGTTTGTGCTCGTTGAGAATCATACATACGTGCAATTTATTTATAAGGAAACAGAGAAACCTCCAGTTTCGTTTTCATTAATTCGTATCAGTTGTAAAGGGCTCTGTGTTATTTTAAGCATTGCATTCGCTGCTGGTACAGAAGGAGTGGTTCGACACAATGTTGTTATTGATCTCCTAGACCGGTTGTCCAAACTAACTTTACCGAATAGGCCAACAGGACAAAGAGAAACACCATCCTGCACTATTATACACAAATCTTTAGAAAGGATTTTAATTAGATACGAGCGAATGCCAACTGATTTAAATTCGATTGTGTTCCCCGATGGAACTCAAACAAACTCAACAAAATCTACAATAATCTTCGGAGGAATGTTGACGACTAGTTTATCTAGATATTTGTACCACAATCGATGGCTTTGGCATATAAAGCGTCCACTTGTACAAACTATACCGGGAATTACCTTGCCAAGATTGAATATAACTGCTATAGCAAGAATTCTGTCCACAATCACAAGGTAAATATTACACATTTATACACTCTTCTGTTTTCATATTTATACAGGGTGTACGACTAGAGGTGGGACAAAATTTAAGGGGTGGTTCTCCAAGACAGTATAAGATGAAAATGAAGAATAAAGATCGGCTTCATTTTTTAGTTATTATCTAATAAAAAATCCGCCTAAAATGCGGCAACCCGACCAACAGAGCTGTACGTTGCTTACGTTAGATTTGGCAATTTACTGGCACGATTCGAGGCTATCTCGATGGCTACGCCTCCTTGACCAGGCCGCGCGTCTCGCTCCCCGTGACGCGCATTAAGGCGACGCCCATATCAATAGGTTTTCACATTACCCATGAAGTACTATTGACAATGCGTTTTTTTTTTGTCGGTGGTATCCCCTGTAAGCCTATTCCACTGCATCGCATGATAATTTCGAGAAAATAAATTTGGGAAATAGTTTTAAATATATTGTCAAAATTTTACTGACATTTAGGAAAACTAGATTTTCGCGCACGTTCAGACCTGCTTTATGAGGAAGAGGACTTGAAATTATGAAGAATGAAAATTATCATGCGATGCAGTGGAATAAGCCTATAGGAGATACCACTGACAAAAAACGTATTGACAATAGTACCTTACGAGTGACAAGGAAATTGATAAGAGAGTCGTCCTAATGCGCCACGTGCTGTTGATATTATAAGAGTCTGAGGTGACTCGAGAACTTAGACCGTCACGGGGAGCGAGACGCGCAGCCGGGTCAAGGGGGCGTAGCCTTCGAAAAAGCTTCGGATCGTGCCAGTTAATTGCCAAACCTTTTTTTTCGTGAGGAAATGCTTTTCACATACCCCAGCTCCCTGGGGAAGCCGGGGTTATGTGGGACTATCTCCAGGGGGGGGGGTACCCCTGGGGACTACCCACTAAAACCTCACGCCCACCTAAGCTCAAGGGGAGGTGCCTGGATCACGTGAGTATTCAACAGGACACCTCCCAGCTAACATCCTACCCCAGCGAGGGGAGCGAGCCCCCTCCCATTACCTACGCTATAAGACCCTGGGCGGAGGGACCCGCCCGGTGTCCCCATCCCTGGAGCCTTCGGTTTGGGTTTCCCGAACCCCAGCTCGGTCCACCCACAGCTCCCGGAGTCTTCGTGCCCCGCTCGGAGCCGGCACCCTGAAGGAACCAGCTCCGGCCGAGTCAAGAAGACGCCGCCACCGGAAGGAAGGGTCGTCGGAGGCGCGATCCGGCACGCCCGGACCCTTCCTACCCAAAACCCCCCACGGACCCCCTCCCCTAGGGGAGGGACGGACCGACCAGTTAATTGCCAAGCCTGACTTACTTCATAACGGCGCGCGACAGTCACGTATCAAAGGGGGTCCTCGCTCGTATCCAATGGTTAGGCTTCACACACTTTAGCTAATAGTTCGGCTCGAACCAAAACTGCTTGTGGAATGACCCAATCGGACGGTTTAAAGCCGCATTCCATACATTTTATTTTAATAACATTTTATTGTTTTCCTGTGTAACTGAAATAATTATTGATATCGTATATTAGGCTGAAGAGAAAGTTCTGTCGTATCTTAAATAAGCAGGTAATTGTGCTTGTAAATCAAAAACACTTGTTGCTATTGAGTCATTGGGAAACAAGAATGGACAGGTTACCTGAAAGATGAAAACAAGTTGTTACAAATAATGGAAATTATATCATTCAATAATATTACACATATTTTTATAAATCGATTCAAATGTTTTCATTAAAATACGTCAGAACTTTCCCTCCAACCTAATATATTTTTATAACAGTTCTAAGTACACAATGTTTACCATTTTTGAGGCTCCGTGAATCAAAAACCGGAATTTCAAAGAGGAAAAATCGTAGAATACGACCATATTTAAAAAAATTTTTTATACTTGAACTGGTTGTAAAATTTGCAGAGCAAAGATATTTCTAATATATTTTCATTAAGAAATTACATTTGCGTATAAAATGATAAATTATTTAAGAATTTTATAACTATAATTTACGTATAATACCGTTACGAGCCAGGGCTGCGAGCAACAACTCAAGAGGCCGACCAAGCGTTATTACCCCAGGAATATGGTTTCAATTTGTTAGTTAGGTACGCGGACGAACCTAATGGGAAATTGGGGAGCCGCTAGGATTATAAAGGGTGTCCCAAAATGACCTGACATTTTAATTTATTAATAAAACGCATTTTTTTAAGTATGAATGTTTTTATTTTAATATAACGTACAAATATAGAGTTTATGTGTGAAACACAATATCTGATAAATGGTCGCCTCGTCCCTGTTTGCAAACGTTTACTCTTTCGACGAAATTTTCGATAACAGTTTGGCATAATTGCGGACTAATTTCAGTAATGCTGCGTCCAATTGCTTCCTTGAGCTCCGGAATGGTCTGTGGATCGTTGGCATACACTTTTCCTTTCAGAAAATCCCAAAGAAAAAAGTCCAATGGCGTCAAATCGCACGATCTTGGTGGCCAATTCACATTGCCGCGGCCCGAGATAACACGACCAGGATAACGATAACGTATAAGACAGCGGCGAATAGACGGAGATGATAATAGAACGCACAAATCGTGAAGCGCACGATTTGGGAGAGAAGAGAGTCGTGAAGCGCACGAGAAACCGATAAATAAGCGACTATGATCGAGCGATCGAATATGCCAAAAGACCTCGTTTCGCGGTTATCGCGGGTTATTTATACTATGCGTGGCCACCGGCGTCGGAAGGAATAAGGAGTGGGGTTTTTGAAAATGACAAAGGATTTGGCAGTGTCGAACGTTAGCTAGCGCACGAGGGCAATGCCCTAACGGCCGCTGCTGCACAGGAAACAAGGACGGTGGGTGACGGGTTTGATATTTTGGAATATGGGAACGGTGGCTCACGCGACAAGTAAACGTTTAGAAGTAAACACAAAGTTTACGTCTGAGTGCGTTCACCCGGTCTCGGCGCCGTGCTCGATCAGCTGGCTATTGTCAACGCCGAGACACGGTCGCACCGAGGCCGCTCGCCTGCGGATTAGGTCGCAAAAACTATGGCACAAGAAATGATGTTTGCGTTACCGAGATTCTCGGTAACGCCTGCAGTGATTTCGAACATTCCGCCCGCCTTCGACAATCGTCGAATGAAATGAACGCGCGCGGGCGAGCGGGATGCTAATGAACGTTGGTGAATGAATGAATGACGCGATGAGCTTACATACTACGGTGCGGTGGGGTACACGTTGTCGAAAGGATATTGTTCGCGAGGAGCCCGTCGTTTACGCGTCTGCCGCGCAATGCAGGGGGATGAGCTTTGTCACCGGTCGCTGGCGCCTCCCGCCATCGGATGCACCGGAGTCGTAGGGAGATGCGGCGCTCGTCGGAGGTGTGCTGCTCCCTGGCCCCTCTGGGTTGGTGAGCCAGCTAGGTCCGAGCCACCAGAGCGGATGGCTGGGCAGCTGGGATGCTGACGTGCCGTGTACGGCGCAATCCGCCGGGATGTCCGGTGTCCCGGCGTGGTGGAGGTGACCGGCGGGCTGCACGGTCTGGACCTCGGACGCTGGAGTGGCCAGTTCGTTGATGGTGCAGGTGTGGCTGGTTGCCGTGGGTGTCGAGGGCCCAGGACTTGTCATCGGGCCTGACAGGATCCACCCGAAGATGGTCTCCTGCGCGACCGGACCTCGATGCCCTCCGCTGCTGATGCCCGCCAGCAGGACCTGCGGGTACACGTCCGCTCCCAGGAGTAGGTCGATGGGGGTGGATGACGTGAAGGACGGATCTGCGAGAGTGAGGCCCGCGATATGCGGCCAAGTTGGAGCGAAGGTCCGGCAGCGCGGCCGGTATGACGTCAACCGAGGGAGGATCAGCGCTTCCACTGCACAGGAGAGGTCCGCTTGGTGTCTTGAGGCGACGTCCATATAGGCTCTCCCTCTTGCGGTCGTCGTGGCCTTGGCACCGGCACCCACCACCACCTGTGAGCATGGCTTCCGGTGGAGTCGTAGCTGCTGTACCAGCGACTCGCTGACCAGCGACACCTCGGAGCAGGGGTCGATCAGCGCCCTGGCGACGACGGTCTGGCCTGCTGACCGAACGGACACGAGGGCAGTGGCGAGGAGCACCGACAGCGGTTCCTCAGAGTGTTCCGAGCCGTTGACGACGTGCATGGAGTGGACTGGCGGAGGGCGGCTGCCCCTCGCGAGCGCGTCGTGGAGCATGGTATGGTGCCTCTCCGTGCACCGCTGGCAGGTCTTGCTGGATCGGCAGGCTGCGACGGCGTGTTGTCCCAAGCAGTTGTGGCACAGATGATTGGAGGTCACGACCCGGAGGCGGTCCAGCGGCGTCCGACTTCGGAAAGCGTCACAAAAACACAAGAGGTGCGTACCTCGGCAGAGTCCGCACCGTGACTTTGTGGAGGGCTGGTCGGCGGCGACGTGGACGGCTTCGACTCCCTTCGCTGGGGGTTGCCGAATGGGCACGAGGTGTCCATGCCGACTCTCGTAGGCCTCCAGGGTGCGGATCGTCGTCTCCAGGAAATCCAGCAGCTCGGAGAGCGTGGGTGGTTCCGTGCTGCACCCCAAGGATGTCTCCCAGTGCTTCAGGGTCTCTGCGTCCAGGCGCCGCACGACGTGTTGGACCATCCAGTGGGCCTTGTCGTCGACGGGAACGTCAAGGCCGTTCAGCACTGAGGCCACGTTGCAGCTGGTGTCGAGGAGCCGCTTCAATTCCCTGGCGGTGTGCGTGGTGCAGGCGGGCGTCTCGTAAAGGATGTCGAACTGGGCATCGACAAGGAGCCGGCGGTTCTCGTACCTGTGCGCCAGCAGCTCCCATGCCCGATGAAAATTATCAGCCGACATCGGGATGCGGCGGATCAGCAATGCGGCTTCTCCGGTGAGGCTGGCGGACAGGTAGTGGAATTTCTCGGCGTCACTCCACGACGGGTCGTCAAGGACCAACGACGAGAAGAGGTCCTTGTACCGCGTCCACTCGCTGTACTGACCCGAGAAGGCCGGTAAGTCGATGCGCGGGAGCGTGGACCGTGCCCTGGGTCCGGACGCTGCAGGAGGCGGGATGCTCGGCGATGCAGGGGTTGACGTGGGCGCGAGGCGCGCCAGTGCGTCGAGTAGCTGCCCCTTCTGCAGCGAGTAGGCCTGTTCGCCTTCCGTGAAAATATCCAGGGTGAAGTAATCGCTCTGGTGGTCCTCGGGGGTGGCCGTGGATCTGATTCGGTCGTCTTGCTCCTCGAACTGCTGCCATCTTTTCTCCAGGGTGGCCAGAGTGCTCTGGAGGAGTCCGATGGTGAGGTTCGCCTTTCCCTGCTTCTGCAGGTTGTCGCCGGTGCGAGCCATGCGCCCGAACAACACGTGTTGACTCGCGACGAGTGCGTCCATGACGTGATTGTGATAAGGTGAGAGAATGAGTGTGGGAATTTATAGGAGATGGTACGTAAAGGTATCCGGCTCGAAGGACCAATGTTTGGAACTATAGCGAAAGGAAAGAGGTATAGGTTGCGATAGAGACAGGTAGAGAATGAAAGTGGACTGTATGAAATAATAAACAATATATTAACAGAAAGTGGAGAGTGTACAAGAAAGCGGTGAAACGAGAAAGGTATAAGACAGCGGCGAATAGACGGAGATGATAATAGAACGCACAAATCGTGAAGCGCACGATTTGGGAGAGAAGAGAGTCGTGAAGCGCACGAGAAACCGATAAATAAGCGACTATGATCGAGCGATCGAATATGCCAAAAGACCTCGTTTCGCGGTTATCGCGGGTTATTTATACTATGCGTGGCCACCGGCGTCGGAAGGAATAAGGAGTGGGGTTTTTGAAAATGACAAAGGATTTGGCAGTGTCGAACGTTAGCTAGCGCACGAGGGCAATGCCCTAACGGCCGCTGCTGCACAGGAAACAAGGACGGTGGGTGACGGGTTTGATATTTTGGAATATGGGAACGGTGGCTCACGCGACAAGTAAACGTTTAGAAGTAAACACAAAGTTTACGTCTGAGTGCGTTCACCCGGTCTCGGCGCCGTGCTCGATCAGCTGGCTATTGTCAACGCCGAGACACGGTCGCACCGAGGCCGCTCGCCTGCGGATTAGGTCGCAAAAACTATGGCACAAGAAATGATGTTTGCGTTACCGAGATTCTCGGTAACGCCTGCAGTGATTTCGAACAAACACCAGTGACGGTAACCGCATTTCCAGCAGCATCCTCAAAAAAGTACGGCCCAATCACTTCTCCTACTCAAAATCCGCACCAAACAATGACTCATGGTGGATGCATGGGAAGCTGTTGAATCAGTGGATTTTCGGTCCCCAAAATTCGACAGTAGCCACTAAGTTGAAGATACGCGTCATCGTTAAAAATAATTTTCTTCGAAAAATCACCATCGTGTTGTTGATGCTCCAATATCCAATTGGCGAATGTACGGCGCTGTGCATGGTCTGCTGGCTGCAGTTCTTGTGTTAATTGGATTTTGTAGGTATGCCTAAATGCAGATCTTGCGTCAAAATTGGCTGTACAGAGCTTTTTGAAATGTTCAATTGTTGAGCACGATGGCGAACCGGGGTGGATGGACTTTCGTCAACACTCGCACTCGCTGCGGCTATGTTTTCATTGGACCGAACGGTACGAGACCGGCCACTGCTTTTCACGGTTAGAATTGAACCACTAACTGCAAAGTTTGTGATTAAATTCACCAGTGTTGCGAGATGGTGCGTTATGATGACCAAAAGCCGTACGGACTTTTCGAACCGTCTCTGCAAAGTTTTCAACATTTTTGTAGTGAATTTTCACAATTTCTATGCGTTGCTCGATCGTGTAATTCTCTATGACGTGTATGTTCGCCACAAAAAAAAAAAAAAATTGGCGCACAATTTAAAATGTCAGGCCATTTTGGGACACCCTTTAGACGTCGAGGACGAACCTAATGCGAAATCAGGGAGCTGTAATATGCGGATTAACCCAATGCGAATTTGAGGAGCCGCTAGGATAGTTAGTAGGCCTCGTAACTAATATAATCAATTACTAGATTAGAATATTGGACAATAATTAAGGGTTTATGACGAAGGGAATCTACGATTCGTGTGCAACACACTCCGCCGGCTGACCATTAACCGTTTGACTGCTAAGCAATTCTTGCAAGAACGCACGAAAACTGCGGGACATATTTTGACTTGATGTTGTCAAATAAAACACTCTCATTTAGACAAATATCAATCAATATCAGACTACGTTCACTCCCACGGAGCAACAAAGACACACTGAAACTCGCAGCGCAAAAGCGCTGCGTCGCGGTTTTCGAGACAAATGAATGCAGCGCTTTTGTGCCGCGTAGCAGTCAAACGGTTAATTGTTCGGACCATATGGAGGGGAGGGGTCCCATATAAAATCCTGGAGTGAACCGGACGCATCGATCGTCGAACGCCCCTTCCAGAATCCGAACTGGCCGTCGCTCAGATCAGAATCCAACAAAAAATTGGATCTTCCTGGATAACTTATCGATGAAGAAAAGCTGTTTCGATTGCTCAAAACAGTTATCGATTAGAAACGTTCATTTCGATCGCTCATAACAGTTATCAATGACAGAAGTTCATTTCAATCACTGATAATTCATAATAATTATCAATGAGAGAAATTTATGTCGATCACTCATAACAGTTATCGATGGTCGAATTTCTTTTCACTTGTTCATAATAATTAATTATTGATGAGAAAATTCATTTTGATTGCTTATTTAATTACTGAGTTGTCTGCTATTTTTCGAATGGAGCAAGCCTGTGAAATTCATTGAGATAGTATCGTACGACAAGACGAATCAACAGACTATGAGAAAAACACAAAATCTGTTTGTTAACTGTCTTTGTTCACGGACGATTGTGTTCCACTCGTGCATGGATGTACACACGTTTACATTTTCCTGTCTTCTATTGTTAGACGCATAGTAGACGCGTATTAGGAAACCCGGAAGTGTTTCGCGTCAAGTTTGTGCTTCTGTTTGATTCAGTGATTTCAATGCAATGGAACGCAAGAAGAATGTGTTAGTACGAGATTTTTCCACTTTAATCCCGAATTAAACAAAAGCGTATGTAAAATCTGTGGCGTCTCGTTTGAAGCGAAGTACTTCACAAAAAGGAGACACATGACATGAAAACATTAAGAAATATATAATGAAAAAGTAAAAAACACGGAGGAAACAGATAGTGTGAACAAATCCTGTAAAGAAATGAAGACTCTTTCGGTCAACTTTTCAAGTGAAGAAATCACAGACGCTTGCATAGAATTCGTGACACAGGAATATCAACCTTTTTCATTGTTAGATTCACATGCATGCATAGTCCTCACTGATCAAACATTTAAAGAGCTACTCATGTCCCCAATTAGATCAAGTAATATAATGTTATTAAACTATGTTATGGAAAAATATCTGAATATAAAAAATGAAATTTAGAAGTCAATTGTAGGACGTATAATTTCCTTAAAAATAGTTGTCGCGTACAATTAATAAAAAATAACAAAATTTGTATATACACATTGTCAATTAAATAGTTGACAAGGAGACATACAGCGGATTATTTGAAGGTCGAAATTGCAAGCGTCTTACAAGAATTTTATATTACAAAAAATCAAGTTTATACTATAACCACCGATGATGGACGAAACCTTTTGAAAGCTGTAGAGTCATTATCTGATATAAATCTAGCAGATGAAGAAAACGAAGAGACATTGCTCAGCATTGACGTGGATAACACAAATTATGAACGGTGTGTTGAAGACGTGACGCAAAATTTTTTGGTTTTTAAACCCCTAAGCGGTTTTGGTTTTTAAACCCCTAAGCGAAACAATATTAAAATTGTAAATAGAACACCTGTTTCATGGCGATTTTTACAAATATTGGCTAAACATAAAAATTCAATTACAATTCCGATCTTCAATGTTAGAAACCGCTAGGATGGTTTTGTTGAAATTAGAAGCTCGGGAATCGCAACTGTTGTCCAATGACGTAGTTAATTCTGCGATATTCTTTGATCCCATTCTGAGACCTCACTCATCGCCTCAAAAACGACATTTTTCACATGAAAACATGATTTTCTTAAAACAGGTAGGAATGCAATGTCGTAGTAAAAATATAGCAATCAAAGAAATAATCGAATAAGAAAATATAGTAGTCCGCAAATCAAAATAATCTTATACGACTGATTCGTTAATATTGGTATATTTCTGTGATGACTTTAACAACACTGCTGATAGCATTTAGTATTGTATATTCTAATAATATAATTTTTTCTGTGATTATATACTTCACTAAGAATTTTGCAACACAAATTTTCTGTAAGGCGGTAACAGAAACACAGATGCAATTCAAGACTTGAGGGAGCAAGAGGAATCCATTCCATTTAATTTAAATTTACAAAATGACGGCATTCTCCCTGTGACTGCTCACGTTTTTCTGCAAAATTCTATAACAGCAATGGAAGTGGATTCCTCCTCCTCGGACGATGAATTGAACAATATGAGTTTCCCTGAAATTAGTAAAGCACACTATCGGAAAAAACGTATCGATATAGACGAAAATATTATAGTTTACTGGGAAAATCAGAAATAATTGACACCTATATTTACCAAAACTAGCGTGTATAATTTACGCTGTGATCGCAACTCAGATTACCGTTGAATGAGAATTACTGTTTGCGGTGTAATTTTTCAGGAGTTAATTTAGAAAAACTCACGTTTGTCACATTAAATTTTGATTGTAGCAAGTAGTCATTTTACGAATAAAGAATTTATTAAATAATTGATTGTCTACCATTTGAAAGTTGTACTATTTAATAACTATTAGAAATTTCCTTCATCAATAACTGTTATGAGCGATCGAAATGAACATCTCTCATTGATAATTGTTATGAACGAACGGAATAAATTTATCTTATTGATAACTATTATGAGCAATCGAAGTAAATTTCTCTCATCGATAACTGTTATGAGCGATAGAAATAAATTTCTCTCATTGATAACTGTTATGAGCGATCGAAATGAATTTCTCTACGATAACATTTACCAACAAGGGAAACAATTTTCGGTTACTTATAATCTTTATTTGTAATCAATACGGGTTTAGTCGACGAAATACTTGTTATTCTTCGAAATATTTGTTATTCTTGTTATACTTTTATTATGACTTTTTTTCTTTTTGGTTATAACACTTATGGCCCTGTATCTTTTGTGCCATGCACAATAGGGAACTGTCAACACGCTCTCGAAAAGCCATCTGGAAATGCTCGGACGTTCGAGTTAAATGGCCCGACAGTCCTGAGAATAAAATTCGGAACGAAGCCTGGCACAGTTATCCGCTCCTAAATGCTAGATTTAAAACCAAATTGATCTTTATACGACTCCACCAGCGGGCGTTCGGTTTATTTCAACCGCAGTCTCCCTCTGGAGGAGCGGCAACGACTCGGATTCTCTCATATTCTCAACTCCGATCGGCAGCCGGCCTCTTGGCCGTCCACTCTGACACGTACAGAGGAGCCAGAAGATTCCACTCTCAGGCGTCTAGGCAGCTACCCCGTCCTTTCCCTTCGACCGAGCTATGCTCTCTCATGTATCTAGAGAAGCGCCTAGGTGTATCCTCTGTCCTCTCCTGTTGGGCTGTTGGGCGTCCGATAGTACTGCTTTGTACTCTCCCATCCCGTGGGCGCCGTGGTCTTACCTCGTCCTCTCCCACAGGTTCAGCGAAAGTACCCGCTGCGCGGTAATCCACCGATACTCAAACCAACTCGTTGTTAACCCTATCAACAACGCCTTACTAGGGACCTAGAAGGTTCTCGTCTTCTCGAAGCTTCGGCCACGTTGTCCCGACGCGATTCCTCTGTTGCATCGGGTAGAATCGAGGCGCCTCACAGTGCGGACAAATCGCCTGTTTTCGGCACTTCTCGTAGTTCGGTTATTAATGCATATATACAGGAAATTTTTTACAGACAATTATATTTACCAATATAGTTTATAATTTTAACAAAAAAAAAAAAAATTTTTTTTAGAAAAAAGTTTATTATTAAAAATTAACAAATTTATTTTTAAAAACTAACAAGTTTAGAACAAAATTAATAAGAAATGAACCATATGTAAAATTAACAATAATAAACTTAAACAAATTATAATACTAGTGAATAAAATGAATAAACTCAACAAAATGCTATCCGAGCATGCTGCTGCTGCTGCTTCGCTATCCGAGTCATTCTCAGTACTTTGATTGCGACTCAAAATCATTGACTCTCGCGATCTTGCACATTTCGATCTATCCTTACATTCTTATTACTTTTTTAATAGTTATAAAACATATTAAAAACAAATTAAAAATACATAAAAATGATTGATATATAATTATTGCTAAATTGTATTATGCATAAAAATGGTTATTATATGATTATTATTAACAATTTCCATCCTAATACGCATGTTTTGCAAAAGAAATGTATTTCATATCGTGATATACACGAATATTGAACTTTCCCAGTAAATTCCCCACTGTAACTGTGGCGAACAAATGGCAAAATTTTTTACAACCAAATTTGTTTACAAATGTATACTTATTGTTAATTATTTACAGAAAATGAAATCTAACAACATAACTAATACATTTTACAAGAAAATAACAAATTTTCCACGATAGATCCTAAAGGAAAGGTATGGACACTTCTTAAAAAGTTTATAAAATTGAGAGTCGCAAAAAGTGGCAGACAAAACTATGAAATTCTTAAACTATAATAAGTAATGTATCCGAATATGCATAAATCTCAAGACATGTTTTGCCGTTTTTGTTTTATGTTAATTTGAAGTTTTACATGCAATTAACGAATAAAACCACCGTTGAAAATTTGTACAAAAAATAAATCTACTTTATTAAATGTATAAAGAATGCATATTCCTTGGTAAGAACTTTCCATTACACAGAATTATTATTGCACACTTACTTACAGTTAATATAACATTTTTCGCTTTTTGGCACTTTAGAGAGTGCCTCTATGGCCAAATTTTTTTACAAAAATCTAAATTTGGTTACTAATGCATATGCAATCGTAATTAGTCACAAAAAATTAAATTTAACAATAAAATTAATAAGTTGAAAAAAAAGAAATTATTTTTATGCATAAAAAAAATTGTTAAATGATTTTTAAATGAATAATAATATTCATTTCCTGCTAATAAAGAGTTCTGCCAAAGGAAATTTTCGTGCATCGTCAAATAAAAATGTAGTGAGATGTGCCGACTTGTCCGCACTGTGCGCCTTGGCATTACCTCGTTCTTCGTCGCGCCATAACCTGATATTTTCCCGGTGCTCCCAAACCTTATTTTTAAACAAATGAGAACCCTTGACTTCATAAATGATCCTTGAAAATCATTATTTCAGTCTTTCCTACATTTAATAACAATTTCTTTTTGACCAACTATTTTTCTATCCTCTTCATCATGCTTTCCAGTTCTTCGGCTTTGTTCGCCAGTTCCACTATATCGTCTACATCAGCTAAGGATCAGAATTTCTCTTTTCCCATTCTGATCCTTCGCACAGTCTCTTTTTTTTAATTCTTCTTCCATGTCGATAATGTACAATGCACAGGGTGTTATTTGGCTTTTCAAGTCATATACATTTCTGGGAGGTGCACAGTAGTGGTAATCGATGAATTAGCTGTTTATTTGCTGAAAAATCACTTTTCTCATATCGATTTTTATCAAATGCATATCGTTTTATAAATCAGCACTTTTGAAAACTATGGAATCAACTTTTTTAAAAATTGTAGTTAGAAAAAGCGTTTAAATATGAACATTTCATAAGCACCATTTTTCACCGTGAAAATGATTCGTCTTTTTATCGATACCCTGGAGAACCTATTTAATAATATTTGTCTATTTTTTTTTTTACTAAAAATACATTTCTTGTACTTAAGGGAGCTGGCACGGTTTGAAATCCATATACGTATGCAAGGGTCAAAATCTTGACAAATTGACGCTTCAATATTGCAATGAGCAGTTTAAAAGTGGTCATTTGTGTTTCCTCAAAGTCCAATCTATGTCTGTTCAGAGCCCAAATTGCAAATTTCTACCTCATCGTGGAGTAATTTGTAATATTCGGCAGAAAACTCGCTTTCTGAAGGCAGTACGACGTCACAAGATGGCTGCCGCAGAGAGATTCTCTTAATTTCGAGAGATTTAGTGTTCGTATCGAAAAAAGGCTCGGAACAGACGTAGCAAAGACATGTACAAACACGGTGGTATGCATTTTTAATTGATTACTTACTTATTTAAGACGTAAAATGTCTAGAAAAAAGGCACCATTTTGTGGTTCCGCTTACTAGCGTCACGGTCTCCCCGCGGCAAACACTGTACGTTGCGATAGAATACGGTCGATAATGCAGATCGATAGGACAGGTTTACATATGTACAAAATGTATGCTGCCGAATATTGCAAATTACTCGACGATGAGGTAAAAATTCACATTTTGGCCTCTGAACAGACCTAGATTGAATCTTTATTTCGTATGAGTGTCAGTAAAAAGAACGGCGGGACTGACATACAAGGAGATTTAACTGTACCTCCAAACCAGAGGGTTATCAAATCGTTTCAACGGAAAAATTGTGATTTTATTAGTTTCTTTTCGCATAAATCGATTTTTTCCAAAATCCTGAGGTGACAGACAAATTTGGTGATCGGATTTGAAGTCAGCTTGGTAAAATCTACGAGAAAAGATGTATAGAATATGAAGAAAAAATCAAGACATTGATCTACAATGAGATCCGTTACAACGAGACATGATCACGTGCACGCGTACCCGGCAAAAATTCAAAGTTGATTTTCTCGAAAACAAAGCCTCACATGAACAAATTTTGTTCTATATTTTCGACTTATTTTTTCATGTACAATCACCCTCTTTTCGCTTGTACCACCAGTTACCGAACACCCTGTATATATATATAGATATTAGGATGAAACTTGCACTAAACTTAATTAAAAAATTATTATAAAAAATATATATTCATAACGATAATTATCAGTAAATAGGAATAGTCTTTCAATGATTTTAGCACGTTCGCACATTTGCCGTTTTTTTTTTTGTGTTCCGAGCATACCTGCAAATAAATTTGCACGCATTCCTTTTAATGTATCTCGAAAAACCGGCAAGTGATAGATCGACCGCGCGCACGAACGCAAACGGGTTGAACTTGTAAATCTGTTTGCAGGACAGATCGCATAATTGATAAAATCGACCGTTCGCACAAATGCGTGCACAAATGCACGCGGCAGCCATCGTGTATATAAATGGGTTTGCCACCATCTTCTAGATTTTCTG
This sequence comes from Halictus rubicundus, assembly GCF_050948215.1. Taxonomy (NCBI): domain Eukaryota; kingdom Metazoa; phylum Arthropoda; class Insecta; order Hymenoptera; family Halictidae; genus Halictus; species Halictus rubicundus. The sequence continues at coordinate 923,777 of NW_027488569.1, forward strand.
TGTTTATCCTTCGCGGTTAACGAGTAGTGGATGTAAACATATGCTGCTGCAGCTTCCATAGTTTGCAAGAAATTTTGGAAATTACACAAATGCGATCCGTTCGTTGCGCTGGTCACCGAATTAATGTCGATCTCCGTCCCGTCCGCCGAACGGCTTGCCCTCCGGCGCGCCGTTCGGTGCGTCGAAATTAATGTCGATTTTGCGTTTACTTGTAACTTGTAAATTATTTGTTGTACGAAAAAATGTTTCGAACAAAAATTGTATGGTTTCCTGGAGGACATGCAGTGCTCTAATCTGCTTTTTATTGAGTGACTTTTTATCGAGATACGAAAGTCACCTTCAGTTTTTTAATTGGAATACCTAATATTTTTCTACGGATTCGGATAAAACACAAAATTCTGTTTAACAAGGTATTAAACCAAGTTGAGCTAGAAGTTAATAATTACTGAGATATTCTCAAATTAATATTTCATATGCTCGGTCAACGTGATTATTAACACGACTTCGTTTACGACAAATCATTCATAAAAAATTCATGTTTGTAATTTAAGTTTAAGCCGTATTTGGTATAATATTTACTTTTTTATGCAGAACTTGGTACTCTATCCGAATTAGAGAAAAAATATTAGACATTCCATTTAAAAAACTGGAGGTGACCCTTATCTCGATAAAAAAGTAAAGCAATAAAAAACAGATTAGAGCTCTGTATGTTCCCCAGGAAACCATGCTATAAGACTGTTGTAATGAAAATAGTAGATACTTTGTTGATTCCCCTCAGGTTTACAATTTTTTATAGTACCCCCTCTTTTTTCCGCCTTTCCTTCTCACGCCGCTCTTATCCTAACCTTGTTTCTAATTTAAATCTATCCTCTTTCCTATCTCTTAAACTATCTCTTATACCTACTTATTCTACATATACATCATAAAACTAAGAAGAAAACTAAAACTAAATGGAAGAAAGAGAGAGATACACAGCTAATGACTAACTTAAAACTACTGATATTGTCCTCCTACCATACACACACCACCCCCTTTCCCTAACCGTGCGACCCCCTCTTCCGGTCGCTCACCATCTATCCCCAATCCTTCTTGGCTCAATCTTTCTCTTTCATCCACATTCTCTCCTTCCAGTTGCACCTTCCCTCCTTCCATCCTCATCCCATTTCCCAATCTGAACTTCGCCACCCTCTGCAGTCTGCTCACCCCCATCCTTCCCTCAGATATCCCGACAACCTCTCTCCCTTCACCAACCCGTACCACTTATTGTACTTGGAACTTCCTATCCTCTCCCATCGTTCCTCCTTCTGTATTTTCTTCTTCCTCTTAACCAATTCCTCGCTCACTATCTCCCTTCTCTCTTCTAGCATTGTAATGAAAATATGCAGTCCCATTTAAGAAAACTTCGATGACCTCGTTATCTCGAAAAAAGTGACCTTGAGAAAATTTTTTTGCCTGTCACCGCATTTGCCCCTTCGATCCGAATATTCTTGTGCCCTGACTTTTTTTCCTATCATAAAAAATAAGCGAAATTCATGTCAAGTTAGGTGAAATACTCTGTATGTATTTGTTTTTCTTTTCCTCTGATTCATCACTTCTTTTCATTCACTTTTTATTTACTTTTGATTGAAAAATTACATTGCTCGCTGCTGAGTTATACAATACAAGCAGCTAGAGTTTTTTATACGTTGTCGCCGTTTGATTTATTTCGGTGTCCGATAATTCCACTGTAAGATGATGACCTTATATTGTTAATATAAAACACACACTTATATTGTTATATATTATAATATTGTATATGTTTTCTTAAATGTAGGATGCGACTTGCAGAAGGCTTCAGCTTTACTTATTCAGCAGCAGGCATTTTGAACATGGTTCTTGAGGTGCAAATGCAAGGTGTTGACAAAAATGATGGATCTTATCCTTGCATTATTCAATATATTCTCTTTCCACCACATGTTATATCAAGTTCAGTATTAGAACGTGATAGTGTTTCGGAAGAAGATACTGACGAAGGTAATACTAATAATAGGATAATACTAATACTAGTATTTTAATGAAGTAATAAATAAGAGAATTGGAGAAAACTATATTTTAATGTAATAAAAAAGCGTAGTACCGAACCTATGTAGTACACTTCTCAAAAGTCGTCATATTTTGGAGATCTTGAGCTTCTCTCAATCATTACATACCCTTTCGTCGTTCCTGTCTTGAATGCAGATATATTACTATATGTAATGTTCAGAGATTTACTAGCCGGTGTTTTTCTCGTAAATGGTAAGCACATACTACAATAAGGAAAAAAATATTACAGTGAAAAGTTTCTGTATTTTCTATAAGCTATGGAATGGTGTACATCAATTTTTTATACCTCAAATACTTTTCGAGAAACGAAGGTGACTTACAGTTTTTAAATGCAATACAACGTGCATTTTTATACAATATTACAGGAAATCTATGTCATGTTCACAAATGAAGGAAACCCAAAAGGATTGTTTCCCAAAAGGATTTGTGGCGACTCAGGAAAAATTTGTTTATCATTTTATTGTCATTTTCTACCATATCGACATAACATTTTCTGCCTTACCGGCATTTCCGTACCAATTTCAAAATGTTTTTGTTTCAAGCCAATCAATGTGTTTGCGTCACTTTTATTGTCTGGAGACATTTCCATGTGATATCTACCGCCACGCTCAACCTATAAAACAATAAAATTTAAACATAATCATATCCAAATCTAATCCAGACCTAACTCAGACCAGACTCAGCCCGCGTACAGCAATAACTAGTTCAGAAATGGTACCTAATCCGAGCGTGCGATAAATGATACTAATATAACACAATTTTTTTTTTGGGTCGCCAAAAAAACACTACATATTTCCTTTTGGGAAACATGTTTTTATTTAATTATATTTGATCGATTTTCGGAACTTCAGCCAAGGTGGCTGGCCGGCTGGTCGCCTTGATGACTTTGTGTGACCACACACACATATATGAAATCCATATACGTATATGAACTTGCAAGGGTCAAAATCTTGACAAACTGATGCTTCAATATTGCAATGAGCAGTTTAAAAGTGGTCACTTGTGTTTCGTAAAACTCCAATCTATGTCCGTTCAGAGCCCAAATTGCGAATTTCTACCTCATCGTGGAGTAATTTGTAATATTCGGCAGAAAACTCGCCTCATAAGCAAGTATGACGTCACAAGATCGACAAAATTGCTCTGAACAGACATAGCAAGGACATGTACAAACACGGTGGTATGAATTTTTAATTGATTGCTTTCTTATTTAAGACGTAAAATGTGTAGAATAAGAGGCACCATTTCGCGGTTCCGCTTACTAGCGCCACGGTCTCTCCGCAGCAAGCACTGCACGTTGCGATAGAATACGGTCGATAATGCAGATCGATAATACAGGTTTACGTATGTATGATATGTATGCTGCCGAATATTGCAAATTACTCCACGATGAGGTAAAAATTCACATTTTGGCCTCTGAACAGACCTAGATTGAACCTTTAGGAAACACAATTGACCATTCCTAAACTGCTCATTGCAATATTGAAGCGTCAGTTTGAATAGTTTCTGACCCTTGCACGTTTCGCTACGCATCTCGCAGCGTCACGCTTGCTTCGAACGAATAATTACTTCTTAACACATTGAGCGCCTCAGCCGGAGCATTAAAAGTGAGTATTTTGCATAACTTTATACAAATAAGAAGAATGTGTTTATCCAAGTTTTCAGGCATTTTTTAAATAATATATACCTAAGGAAATAAGTTTGTTGAGTAATTCCACGTAGATGGATCTTTACAATCTCAATAATCGTAAATTAAAAATATTAGAACCCGTCATTTTGACGGGTCCCGTAAACCTAGTGTTAAAGAAATCCGCGTTTTCGCGGGGCTGGCGCTCAAGCGATAGACTCAGAATCCCGCGCTTTCGCGGGGCCGGCGCTCAATATGTTAATATATATATATATTTTGTTTTAATTTTTGGGTTGTGTAATAAATTCCTGCGTTTTTTGTATCTTATTTTTTTCCTGCAATTTTGTGTTTCGTTAGGTAAAGTATTGTATATACGCAGTCGCAAGTCTTTTTCTTGCTCTACAAGCCTACTTGCTTCAATTTTTGGAATTATTTAATTTTAAACAATTTTCAGGCATTTGAAATGGAAGTTCCTTGAGCCAAAAAAATTCATCTTTCAAAAGCCTGAAAATTGTTTAAAATTATATAATTCGAAAAATTGAAGCAGATTGGCATTTCATATATTCTTTTTTACCGATACGTCGTATGCGATGTAGTTCGACACAGAAAATTTTAACCATTCCACAATCAGTTTTCTCTTCTAACCATTCGAAGACCATAGTGTGACAGTCAAGGTCAAGTCCATTTCTTTCCGTGGGAAAATGCTTTTCGCATGCCCCGGCTCCCTGGGGGGAACCGGGGTTATGTGGGACTATCTCTGGGGGGGGGGGGAGATCCCCAGAGACTACCCACTAAAAACCCACGCCCACCTAAGCTAAAGGGGAGGTGCCTGGATCACGCGAGTACTCAACAGGACACCTCCCAGCTAACATAATACCCGAGGGAGGGGGTCAGCCTCCCCCATTGCCTACGCTATAAGACCCTGGGCGGAGGGACCCGCCCGGTGTCCCCATCCCTGGAGCCTTCGGATTGGGCTTCCCGAGCCCCAGCTCGGTCTACCCACAGCTCCCGGAGTCTTCGTGCCCCGCTCGGGGCCTGTGTCCCGAAGGAACCAGCCCCGGCCGAGGCAAGAAGACGCCGCCACCGGAAGGAAGGGCCGTCGGAGGCGCGATCCGGCACGCCCCGACCCTTCCTCACCCAAAACCCCTCACGAATCCACCTCCCCTAAGGGAGGGATGGACCGAAACCCTCCCCTGTGATGGAGGCACATCAAGATGCAGGGAGTCCCCCCGCTCCAACCCCTCTTCGCCCCCCTCTCCCGGGGGCACTCGGTGGCCTCCTTCTGGGTCATTACAACCTCACACAAGGAGGCCACCGCCATCCACGACCCCTCGCTAGCGACCATGTGGTCGACCACGGCCGGCAGCGAGAGGTCCCACCCGCCCACTGCGACTCTTAGGACATGGCGCGGTTCGGCCCACGCCGGGCACTCCTCTAAGGTGTGCCGCGCCGTGTCTACATCTTCGTCGCAGTGGTGGCACTGCGTTGTCGGCTCCTGCCCCATCTTGTGCAGGTACTCTCCAAAACAACCGTGACCGGAGAGCACCTGCGTGAGACGGTAGGTCAACCTTCCCCGCCTCCTGCACCATTTATCAAATATGGGCTCGAGAGCCCGGACAATCGGACGCGTCGAGGGTGCCAGGAGCACCCCCCACTCCGCGAATACGTCCGCCCGGGTCTGGCGTTTCTGAGCCTCGAGCTCCTCCTCCTCCTCGTACGAGAGATCCACCCCCGGCGGGCGGCGGAACGAGCGGACGATATGGTATAATTTCGCCCGCTCCGCCGCTACCAAATGGAAGGGTGGAACTACGGCGAGGAGGTGGGCCTGACTGGGGTCAAGATCAAGTCCATGCCGGCCACCTTAAGGCAGCCGCCTTACCGCCTTGATGACTGTGTAATCACACACGCATAGAAGAAACCCATATAAATATGCGAAACTTGCCAGGTCTCACGGAGGCTCAAACTGATGCTTCAATATCGCAATGAGCAATTCAGAAGTGGTCAATTTGATTTCCTAAAAGCCCAATCTAGGACTGTATGGTCCCCAAAATGCCTATTTGTATGTTATCGTGGAGTAATTTTTAATATTTGGCGGCTTATTGCCTGACAATTACAGTGGCGCTAGTAGTGAAAAATATCGGGACTGCGAGGTGCAGTTTCTGACGTCTCGTGACAGGCAGTATGCCGCCGAATATTACAATTTACTCCATGATAATGTACAAATAGACATTATGGAGACCATATAGTCCTAGATTGGACTTCTAGGAAACCAAATTGACCACTTCTTCCGATATTCTCATTGCGATATTGAAGTGTCAGTTTGAGCCCCCGTGAATCCTTGCAAGTTTCATATACGTACATGGGTTTCTTTTGTGTGTGTGTGGATACACAGAGTCATCAAGGCGGCAAGGCGGCCCTCTTAATGTGAGTTCCAGTAGCTAAAATATTATACATCGTTATGCTGTATGCAATTTACTTTTGGTGATTTCTGGTACTTTTTTGTTTAATATATTGCACTGCTAGTATATTCGTACCGTACCTAAGTCTCTTCTCTCAAGTGACGATTCTACAACGATCACACTACAATATCAAAGGCTTTGTGAGATAAGGCCGAAATAATTCTGTACACTCTGTAAAGAGAAGTAAACACTCTAACAGTAGCAACACAAACCAAATCACAACATAAGACCACCGAATCTTTAGCTAATGGAACTCACATAGAACACGAAATGCAAACTTGAAATACAAAGTAAGCTAGAAATATTCTTGTATAAAATATCATAATTTCAGAATAATTCGAATACGTTTTTCAAATGGTCAAACAAAAATGATATGGCTAGGAAGTGAAAAAAATGCTTGTTTCATGAAATATACATAAACTTATAATTAGTCTTCGCGGGGTTTCGATCCTTATCTGATAATAAAAGTCTTCAGTAATTTCCGCAATCGGCCACCTTACTGCTGCGTGTCTGCATCCTATAGCGCTGTTGAAATTCAAGTTACATACACACAATATACATTACACGGTACTAGAGTCGCAACATTGCAATATAATCCACCTATCATATATTGTCAGTTTTCGTTTATTGCTTTGTAATAACTTTTAAAATTTGCAAAATGTTTCTCTTAATGTTGAAATGTTGCACAACATTGCACAATACATTTAAAAAGTTAAGAAAAACCGATATAATTTAGTTTCTCGTGGAAAAAAACATTCAAAAAATTGATTTTTAATTTTTTTTTAGCAACAACGCACCTGAGTAAAAAATATTAAGAAAATTGGGGATAGCGCTGATGATAATTTACTGCTGAATTAATTCCCGAAGGGTTACTCTTGTATTGCAATATGAAATCGGATTTTTTTTTGTGTTTCCTTTTTCACAATCAGAGTTTGCAACTAAGAAATCAGAAAAAATACTCGAATATATAGTTCAATATCTTAAGTGTGTCTGACTGTTTTACAATTTTTAGATTTAATTAAATGAGGAAAATGGGACAAAAACTCATTTTTCGTTGTTCCTTCATAACCACTATAACAGGTAAGATATACGGCTAAAACTTGGCAGAAAAGGTTCTTTCTTGGGAAGCTATCGAACGCGCCATTTTCAATTTCCGGCCAAAAAAAGTTTTTCCATTTCAATGCCTGAAAGGCATTTTGAACTCCTTACCCAGCTGGGCTCTTTCGGAGTATGATATTATTAGGGTTTTGTGGGTTTGGGGAATTGAATCACACCAGAAGATTTATATACTTATTTGGTAAGCATGCTGTGCATGTGGCAACGTACGTGTGATCGCGATCGGCTCTTATGGACGCAACTATGTAAAACAAAATGAGCTCGAACGGCGCGAGCAAATTTCGGTTATATGCGCTGTGAGAGCAGCAGTCGGTCAGATCCACACATCGATATATTCTAACACAGGCTTCAGATGTAATAGCTATATTCAAGATGTTTCCGAGGGCTACGGCCCCTTGATCCGGCCGCGCCACAAACAGTTCATATGGTACGGGCCTGAGGTGGCTCGAGAACTAGGACCGTCACGGGGAGCAAGACTCGCGGCCAGGTCAATGGGGCGTAGCCCTCAAAAATGCCTCGGATGTAGCTATGTATTAATTCCCAAGCCTGTTCTAACACATATTAATTCCCCATTACTTATGGCTTACGGCTCAGGGTGTTAACGATTTTTTCTTGGCGAATTTTTACCTGGTACTATGCTAAAATGGGTTTAGAAAAGAACCATATCATGTGGAAATTATAATTCACAATATAGTTTATGCTTGAAAATTAATCTTTCGTCGTCTTTTTCTTTATATAACTAGAACAGCTTACTTTAGTTTGTACAATACGCAAGTATAGTGCATTCTTGTAACTCCTACAACAGTTAGCGTCAGACTAAATGCAAACGAAGTCAATACGAAATCCACGAAGCAAAACATTTGTATGACCAAAAAGACAACAATCAAAAAGAAATGTGTTTGTGTCCGAACTGATAGTGGATATGCTCCTATTCTGTTTTGTAGGCTTTTTAATTTGTAGTTTCTTAAGAAAATTGACTCCGTCATTTTGGTGAAGTCTGGATAACGAAGATTGCATATTGAATGTGACCGTTACGCATACCCAATATTTCAAGAGATATTTCTAACAAGTCAGTTTAGGAAGAAAAAACAACAATTTTGCTCTAACGTGTTGATTTACAAGTTATTGCCGATTAAACGATTAAATGGGTTTAGAAAGAATGCAGACAGCAATTTATTTTAGTATTATATCGTATAACATCATAGATTTGCATTATACACTTGTTCCAAACAACAGTTCTTGCATCATTATGCAAACTAAATTAATGTTAAAACTATTTCTATGCATGCATACTTCGCGGGTGTACAGCAGAGACGTTAAAGAAACAAAATTTACAATATAAACAAACCATATAGTAGAGAGCTTAGACAATAAAAAATTATGATATATATTAAATTACAGGCACAGCTGATGGTGAAGTAAGTATTGACGAATTTGAAAATTTTGGCGATTTTCAAATTGTTTCTGAAATTTGGATTGAACCTCAGTGTGGTTTGGTACAATTACCCATACAATCTGCAGCAAGTTATATGCATCTTTTGCAGTACCACAAACTTCCAGATGCGGTGAGTACACAAGTATATCATGTTATAAAATACATATGTACATGTATACAGGGTGAGGTACCTAAGAGTTTCATCGAAAATATGTCTGTTGTTTTTAGTAATACGAAAAAATGTTTTATTCAGTGCGGTAATTACTGTGACAGAAAGGTCTTTTTCCTCTAGGTCATATTTTCCGATATTTAAAGGCTATCGTCGTTTTTTTCAATTGAATTATGTATCTTGATTAGTGTAACAGTATAGCTAATTAAAAGACGAATTCAACCATGTATAATGTGTTGACCTTCAAATGACCTCCGAAGGAGTTATTCTTCAAAAAGCGTAACTTAACACACGAAGACCATGTTCATGCTTACTGTACTCTACTAGGGTTCCGTTCAGGTACATAAACACTGAAATATTGTCGAAAGACATCTCTTATTTACAAACTACATCGCTCTAACATCGTTTCCGTGTAATTTTTGGTGTAATGATGCAGGAAAAGGATGAAAATATCGGTGTAGCCGCCGATATATATACTATGGATACGAGATGCCGTGAAACGAATTGATGTGATGATACTCCTCTTCACCCCCCAGGTGCTCAACACTTTGCCACTCTTCAGGTGGCGTTGTTCGCAATGAAGTTGCGCGTTAGGGAGCAGTTTGTTTTATAGCGTGGTTTGGCGTGTTTTGTGCGCGTTTTTTTTTTATATTTAGTGAACTTTCCTTCTTTTACTTTATTATTTGTTTATAAAGTAATTAATAAATGTATTTCAGTATTATTATGGATCTGATTTCATTTACTTCTTCTCTTAAAACGTAAAAAAATACATACCTCCACTTCCTTTATCTATAACAGTGAGGTAAATTGTAATAATGTTTAGAAACATTTTTAAAATTACTATTCACACTTTCTGCGAACTTCAATAATCATTACTTCTGTTTCTTTTATATTATATTTATATATTTATTTCACTATTTTCACGAATATCATTTTTTGCATCAGTTTTTTTTAATTTTAACGTTCATACAAGTAGTTCGTATTATTCTGCTATATTAATACGCGTCCCTTATAAATTCAATCTTTCAAACTTCGCGCTAGTTCCGTTAGTACACCGCCGGTCCGTTAGTATTTTCTTCGCGTAATATCAGGTTAGAAAAATAAAAAGAAAATTAAATGATTTTTTTTTTCTTTGTAAGAAAATTTTCAGGAAATAAAGTGAAATTACTCTACTTTTTTACTCAGAATTCAACATTCTTCCATATTGTGGTATAAAATATATAGTATTTCATTTAAAAAAACAAAGTCGACCTTCAAATCTCCGAAACACTTCTACCTGTAAAAAAAATAAATACACTAAATTGTGTACCCCTTCAGACCATGCAACTTCTGTATACAAAACTTTTTCGTGCAACGCATCCTTTGGAAGTTATATAGGTGTGCAAGTTGCGTGGACCACCCTGTATATCAGTGGTCTGGTGATTTCGAGTCTCCTCATGTGTGGACTATCAACTTCGGAATCTAAAATATTTATTTCATTATTTACATTTGGTTTTGGTTTATTGGGTACACGTCTTTTCTTTTCTACATTTCCAGCTTCTCGAAAGAGCTTGAAGACGCTCCTGATAGTTGAAACACTAGGATGTCTCCGATCAAGATATTTTCTTGCATATTGTAATTGAGCTTGCACTGTGTTTTGTCTACATTCGCTGTAGACGATTACAATATCACATTTTTCACAGATCGAATACGACATTTCGAAACGAAGAATGAAATCATACTGATATAATATGATACAAAGTGCTGCATGTTACAGCAGTTTGTAAACAACATGTGTCTTTCGACAATGTTTGTAAGCATGAACATTGTCTTCGTACGTTAAGTTATGCTTATTGAAGAATAACTCCTTCCAAGGTCATTTGAAGGTCAACATATTATACATGGTTGAATTTATCTTTTCATTAACTATAATGTTACACTAATCAAGATATATCGTCCCATTTTAAAAAACGACGATGATCTTGAAATATCGGAAAAAATGACTCAAACATTTTTTCGAATTTCTAAAAACAACGGAGACATTTTAGATGAACGTCTTAGATGCTTCACCTTGTATATAAAAAAAACTATTCAAACAAAAGTTGTAGTATGTAAGGAAGTGAATATAGTGACAGGAAAAAAATGTTCTTGTTTGAAAAAAGTTTTCAAGGTCATGGATGTTTTTTCTATTACCAACTGTTTATGCTATGTGTGTATCCTCAAAGACAAAAAAAAAACAAATTCAACGATATGCAGTAAATTCTCGTTGTATCACAGTGCCAATCTTACAATCTGAAGTCAGTAGAAAAACTCACACCATCGCGGTGAGTGGCCGAAGCTCGAGAGCCGTCGCGGTCACAACATTGTCGGCTATATCAGTGTGAGACCAGAAGACCACTACTAATCCAATTACAAAAATTCTTTATTTTTCGTAATTTTGAATGAAACTTTTACCAACATATTCGTGGAATTTTTGCAATGAAAATGATACCAAATATGATATATGTAATTCCGATGATATTTACGTGTGTAATGAACGATGGAAGTCTTCCCATAACAATTACATTAACGGAAAATTAGTGTAAATGTGATCCGAATTATATCACGTTTAGTATCATTTTAATCAGAATAATGCCACAAATATATTGGTGAAAGTCTCATAAAAAAAGAATTAATAATAAAGAAGTTAATTTTTTCATTTAATGGCCTGCGCTCACGCGGGCTTTGATCTGTGCCGGCGGCGGCCGCGACTCTCCGCGGCTCTTTCTTTCCCATACGCTGTCCTTCTCTGCGTTCGAAACTTTCATCGCTCGTTACACATGTAAATATCATCGGAATTATATCATATTTGGTTTCATTTTAATCGAAAAAATGCCACGAACATGTTCACGTATCAGTAAAAAGAACGGAGGGATACTCTCCTCAAAAAATTAAGATATCGCCTCTACGAACCGGAGAAATTGTGTCAATTTTCAATGATCATAACTCCGGCAAAAATTATTGTATCGATATCGTTAAAAAATCATTTAAAAGCTTGAGGTCTCTACTTTCAGATGCTGGTTCAAATTGTTAGCTTTGTTTGCTTTTTAACACAGTTATAGCGTTATAAAGGAAACTTTGACAGTTACAAAAAATTTTGTTCTACTTCCAGACATTCTATGGGGTGAGAAAAATTTTTTTTGATAAATCGCATTGTCATCATTTGAAAGCACCTGCTTTCCTGTGCAAAAGACCTGATTGTCGAACATAGTGCGATTTTTTTTGTTTAAGTTATGCAACATTGAAGCAAAAATGGTCTTTTTAACTTTAACTGGCTCTAGAAAACGAAAACATCATCGTAGAACCTTGTGCAAAAAAGAAATAGAACGAGCATTTCTTTCGCTTTTTTTTTTACTTTTTCAATTTAATTAACATTTCGATATACCAGGTCTTTCTGTATATATGCATTGCATAATTTCCGTTTTCATTCAACTCGCTATATTTCGGCGAGAAATGATAGCAATACCATCATCTTAAGGTTAGTTTGCATTTGCAGCAGAGATTCTGCCGATTTCATTGAACACCCAATGAACCCGTTGCGACAATTTTTCACCTATAGAAATTGTGCTTGTATACGCGCACAGTGTTACACACACTAAGCAGTGAGCGAGCGAAAACTAGCTGTGGTACTGTACATAGTAAATTATGTTACTTCGAAATTCGTTTCAATTACTGAATTTATTGAAACTAAAAGCAAAAATTTAAAGAATTGCTCTTATTAGTGTTTTTTCGTAAGTTAAATGAGTTTTACTAATATAATACACGTTTCTGTGTGCTAGAATCATTTCCATTATCGAGTATTGACTTTCATTTGTTCAGTGTTTTCTTAAGGTTTCTTATAAGCTTTACACGACATTACCGTTAGTTCATGTAACAAAAATTCGAAATGATTTCTTTCGTACCCTAAGTGTACTTTCGTACTTTAATTTTAATAAATAAACAATTAAGTGATTTTAATGAAAAAATTTAATATCTCTATTTTAATATTTATTATGCTTTAAAAATATGTACAATTAACATATGCTCAATAATGAACACCCCCACAGTAAGTAGGTCCCTTACCCTTGGTATAATGGAAAACGTATTAAGAGAATTTAATATGTCAAAGGCAGCATGGATGTCATCTTGTTCTACATCCTTTTCTGATAATAATTTGTCCATATCACGTACTAGAGACACGTACTAAAACTAGAGGTTGGTGTAGTAATTACAGGAATTCCCAATAAATTTGATATACACACCTTCAGGACCGTTGATTTCATAGCTCCGGGGTTTGATCATTCTCTGAGGAAAGACTGTTTGCTGTAGTCTGTAACGATATATGAATGTAGCTCAAAGGATTTTTAGAATCTTCAAAATTGTTAATTTTAGGTCTGCAAAATAAAGTGTCAATCTGTTTTATTAAATCGTATCTATTGAACTACTAAGCCGATGAAAATGAGCTTTTAGTAGAAACATGACAGTATCCAATAAAAATAATTTTAGTTGAAAAAAAATTTTGTCACTGTCCATTTTTATTAGAGTTTGGTAGTACAATAGTTATAATCTAACGAATAAAGGTTGATACTTTATTTTGCATACCTTTAAAATTAATAATTTAAAAAATTTTGAAAAATCTTTCAAGATACGGTCTTCCCACCGAGAATGATCAAACCTTAAGGCTGTGAGAATCAATGATCGCATCGTGGAGCTACTAGGTTATTTGAAGTTTGCGAACATAGATAAGGACAGCGCGTACAAGAGAAAGACAAACTGTTGTTCGAGGCAGACGGCGCAGGATGTGTATCGATTATAATGTTAACGCAACAGGAAATTTTTTTATTTTTGATTCTTATTTTACATAACTTCTACCAACATATTTGTGAGATTTTTCTGATTAAAATGAGTCTAAACACTTTAGCAATGTTGGTATTTAAGATCAATCATAGTTCTACTTATCCCCGTGCCCATCTGGGACCACTTATGATGCCGCTAAATTACAGGGGCTGGCAGTCTTTAACAGTACATCGTCGGTGCTATTTCAATAGGGTCCGCTGTCGTAGTAGGGCATTTTGTACAGAGTCGGTAATTCAGAACCGTAGACAAAAAAAGCATTGCATGCAGAGCCTGTGCTAGGGATTTGATGGCGGTAATCAAACTCGGAACACTTGGTTAACGGTAAATGCTAAATCTTTAGTTCTGCTCGTACGTGTTTACACTTGGGAGTAATATATTACACTGTCCGTTATATTGGAATACAATTTGTACCACCTGCGCGTATGGAATTCTTTAATGCTAGGAACTTTGGTTTTAGGAACTTCTTAACAATAAAAGAGAGGAAATGAGAGTGCTCACGCTCGGGATTTTAGTGTCCCCACTTTTCTGTATCTTCTTTTTAGCCTGAACCAGAACCTGCATCATCTTTTTAGCCTGTATTAGAATCTGCATCATCTTTTAGGCTGGATCAGAGCCTACATAGAAGACCCACTTTTAACATAGAAGTAGCATCCACTCTGGCATTATTTGGAATCCGCTGCTAATGATGCAGGTTCTGGTCCAGGCTAAAAAGATGATGTAGGTTCTGGTCCAGCCTAAAAATTAGACTAGGGAGCAGCACTATACCGGGGACACTAAAATCCCGGGCGTGAGCACTCTCATTTCCTCTCTGATAACACTGTCCAACATCAAAATCGTTTTGCAATACCTGTTGGGTGATTCTAAGACACTTTGTCATTCTAAAACCAATTCCGAAAGCAGAATTGCTCCATCACGCAACGTTTTCGAAAAATTTTGGTTTTTGTAAAAATGCCCGATTTTGATACAAAATGACGTGTTACGCAAAAAGTAAACACGCGAGAAAGTTCAAATTCGAGTCAAGAGATAGAGGGGACTCTCCTCTACATATTCATATAGTCAATTATATTTTTATGTACTTCCTAATAGTTGTAAATGGTTGTTAAAGTTTGAAAATGTGCCGACGCGGGTACTTTGTACGCTCTATTTTTGTATTTATGTGAAAAATCCTTTATCTAGCAAGCATTTACTATACAGGAATGCATTCTACAGACATTTCTGGTAAAGAAACCATTCACGAAAAGTATTTAGTTCCCTTAATATACGAGAAGGTTCAGAAAATATTAATTGACAGCGTGTGCGCGACGCGTTCGCGCCAGACGGCCATTGCAGCCTTTTCCCAACTCGCCAGGGCCGTCGCTATGCGTAGTCGACGTTGGTACCACTCAAGTATGTCTTTGCTTACTATGCTTAATTACATACATATTTTTTTTTGTCTATTTGGGTGCCAATCATTACAAAAAATTAT
Organism: Halictus rubicundus; assembly: GCF_050948215.1. Classification (NCBI taxonomy): domain Eukaryota; kingdom Metazoa; phylum Arthropoda; class Insecta; order Hymenoptera; family Halictidae; genus Halictus; species Halictus rubicundus. Next base: position 938,981 of record NW_027488569.1, read on the forward strand.
AAAAATACGAGTTATATTCACATTTCATTGTGGAAATGCTTAATAAAGAAAATTGAATACAAAAACTTGCCTATTTCTGATGTAAACAAATTAAAAATGTCTCCGCCTTGTTTGACGCTTGTTCCTGGTATCCCGATTTTCAATAATAACTGCCCAGCAGTAATCAGCAAGCATCGCACATAAGTCTTTTCCTTTGTAACGTTTTTCCATTGTTGAAATATCTTGATGAAAGATTAATTCTGGAATTGTATTCCTTGTTTTGATTTTAAAATAATTTCGTCATGAATATAACAAAAACAGTCCGGCTGATTTATACACTTCCGCGACATTTTATCGATTTAATATAGGGCAATCTATGTCTTAATTATGTACTTCGAACAATAAAATCGATAAAAATAGTCCCATTTACATAGTGTTTGGACTTATTTTAATCGGAAGAATCTTGTATGTCTATTGGTATTACAGTTATAATGATAAGACAACAATTACTGAAAATAAAATTTGCCAGTCACCGCATTGCTGTCTTTCCTTACATTGTAACTATTTTATAGTCTGTAGGCTGTAGTCTGTAAGAAAATTTCGTATGTCAGAGCTCAGTTTCGGTTTGAAATTTGTCGAAGTCAGTCGTGTTAAGCATTTTAAATCTGCATTTCTACGCGATAAAACGTTATAAAAAACTTTATAGTTATTTATAGTATTTTAGTTTTTGTACATATAATATATGTATTTTAGTAGTGTACGTTAGTAGTGTATTTGAATAGTGTAGCGTGCGTGTGTGTATTTTATATATATTTATTTATTTATTTGTTTGTTTGTTTGTTTGTTTGTTTATTTATTTATATATTTATTTATTTATTTATTTATTTATTTATTTATTTATTTATTTATATTATTTTACATAATACAATGTCGCGAAGGTGTACAAATCTGCCGGACTGTTTTTGTTATATTCATGACGAAATTATTTTATAATCAAAACAAGGATATACAATTCCAGCATTAATCTTTCATCAAGATATTTCAACAATGGAAGAACGTTACAAAGGAAAAGACTTATGTGCGATGCTTGTTGATTACTGCTGGACACTTATTATTGAAAATCGGGATACCAGGAATAAGCGTCAAGCAAGGCGGAAACATTTTTAATTTGTTTACATCAGAAATAGGCAAGTTTTTGTATTCAATTTTCTTTATTAAGCATTTCCACAATGAAATGTGAATATAACTCGTATTTTTATAATCTTTTGTAATGATTGGCACCCAAAAAGACAAAAAAAAAATGTATGTAATTAAGCATAGTAAGCAAAGACATACTTGAGTGGTACCAACGTCGACAACGCATAGCGACGGCCCTGGCGAGTTGGGAAAAGGCTGCAATGGCCGTCTGGCGCGAACGCGTCGCGCACACGCTGTCAATTAATATTTTCTGAACCTTCTCGTATATTAAGGGAACTAAATACTTTTCGTGAATGGTTTCTTTACCAGAAATGTATGTAGAATGCATTCCTGTATAGTAAATGCCTGCTAGATAAAGGATTTTTCACATAAATACAAAAATAGAGCGTACAAAGTACCCGCGTCGGCACATTTTCAAACTTTAACAACCATTTACAACTATTAGGAAGTACATAAAAATATAATTGACTATATGAATATGTAGAGGAGAGTCCCCTCTATCTCTTGACTCGAATTTGAACTTTCTCGCATGTTTACTTTTTGCGTAACACGTCATTTTGTATCAAAATCGGGCATTTTTACAAAAACCAAAATTTTTCGAAAACGTTGCGTGATGGAGCAATTCTGCTTTCGGAATTGGTTTTAGAATGACAAAGTGTCTTAGAATCACCCAACAGGTATTGCAAAACTCGAAAAAAGTTTGATTTTGTTGGACAGTGTAATAATAGACGGCGCGTATGCGACTTGCACCGACGTAGGCCACACGTTATCGATTCGGAGGGACGTAGGAAAATTTATCACATTGCAATATGTATTGTTTCTCTACATCTCGTATATTAAAGCCATGTCTCCTTGAACAATGTAAACTTATAATAATACAATAGAACATTTGCAATGGCTTTATATTTTGGTTGCAAATATTATACACAAACTTAACGTAATTTACTTTTATTTAAATTGTTAAAAAATAGTTTTATTTTGTCTAAACATAAAAAATGCAAGCACAATCAAGCCCATTTTATTGAACTTACAATATACTTATTTTAAAAGAAGAAATAAGACAAGAAGAACTATGTGCGTATAAATTCGATAACTGCATAGAATTCATATTGGCATAATTACAAAGAAAATATAACTTTGGTTTAAAGTGTGTAAAACCATTGCAATATATTTTCTCTAATTACACGGGTAATAAAAATAATCGTACGTGTAAAAACAAAAATAATTGTACTATACACGTAGTATTCGTGCTAACTTTTAACTAAACATACATAAATATTATACGTAGAAGCAATTTGTACCTGTACGTATGCACTTTAACATAAATCGAAAGCAACTTAGCTAACTAGATTTGTTTAATAACTTAGCTAACTATGTTCTTGAGAATAAACATTCATTCAATTCTATAAATGCAGTTCATAGCAAGAGAGTAATGATTCTGCTTCTCCTATCTCTCCTTATCAGTAAAACGTAGTATATTTTTCAACGCCTTTTTTTATGAAATCGACACGATGATATTTATTTCTTGAGTTACTTTTAAAATGATAAGATATTGGTGTTCAGTATTCCGTTAGCGTTTTCTTCTAATGTGATTTACTGTACATATTATGCAATCGTTTATTATATGTTCTAAGAAGTATTTCTTCTCCGTCGTGTGATCCGATTTATATCAACATTGAATTCGGATATTGTATTTACAATTTGATGCAAACTGTGTATCAATTTATTATCACGTCACGTATTTTATACGCGAGACGCACTCTTTAAATAATATTTTTATGGCATTATATAAATGAACAATTATTCACTACTCAACAAGCCCAATACATTAAAAAATATGTAATTTACGCGATCCAACTTATCGGATGTCATATTTAATACAGAATTTGAAATCTTCGTAACTTTATTTGCTTAACGATACCTCGAGAATGTCAAATAATCTGTCTATTTCATAATGTTATCAGTAGGTACGGCGTTAAATGTGACAGGTTATTGGCCTACTATACATAGGAAGAAAAGTTAGTCTTTTAGTAAGTTTTTTAATGTTATTGTTAAGAAGTTATATTATTATACAGTATAATAAATTACACGAAGTATATAAAATTCATATTACAATACAGACGAATTAAAATACAAAATTAATGTCTAGTACTATTCTTCGTTACTGTTCGGAATACCGTAGAAATTATAAATGCACAATTATTTTGTTTGTATCATAGTTTGTTAACTTTAATATAGACACATATTCATATTTTATACATATGTCGTATTGGTATAAAAACAAATACGATTCCAAGATTTAAACATTATTCGTGTCATTACCTAAACAAATTCTAAACCGTCAAAATGATGACTAACCCCCCCCCCCCCTCCTAATTTCACATTAACTACAACATATTTCATTTAGGACAAAATCAAGTTTAGGGCAAAGTCAAATGTTACTTGTAGAACCTATAATTATTTTCATTCAAGCTGATAATTTTGAAATGATTATGCTTTAAACGGCATGCAGCATCGGTAGTTTTAAATTATTACAATCGATATAATACTCTTTGAAGCATAAAATGTGCAAAGTAGGTAGAAGCTGAATATTTTTTGCATTCACTCCAACTAAACTACGAAGCAGTTATTGTTCTAAAAATTCAAAGTGTTAGTAAAAAGGAAGGTAGTTAAATGTTTTAAGATGTTTAAAATATATACATACGTACGTATATTTGTCACAATTGTGAGGAATGCTGTTTAGATAAATGTTCTTAATTAAGCTATGTAATGACGCAGTATAAATTGAGCAACATTTACTATTTCCAGTATTCTTCTTCATCTGACATTGTTCAGTTATATCTTTAGAAGGTTATACTTATGCGGACTTCATCGTTGAAAGTAGATACCGTTTTATCTTCAATCTTATCTCTTCACTGATTCTGATATTGATGCTTACAACACTGTACAATGTTCTTCGAAAGTATATAGGATAAAATTCGATCATAATTTTCTTCCGATCGACATAATACGATTCAATCTGCATTCTTTTCATCAAGCTTTTGTAATTTAACGTAGCCGCATTGTTTCTTATATTATAAAACGTAATCTGTAACTAGTCTACACTACAGAATATAATTTTTGATGTTTCAACTAAATTAAAAATATTACAGTAAAACTTGAGTTTCTTTAAACTGAACTCTCGAATTCCGATTGAACTTACGAAAATATGTTAGATTAACATGGTTCTTTTTACTCAATAATTTTTTTGCTACACAGTGACGTCTACCGTACGTGTTTAAGCGTAAATAATTTTTTGCAAAATTCAATTTTTAGTTTAGCTAAAAACGTTCAAAAATATTTATTGTGTCTCTATGGAATTAAATCAAATTTCAGTCCGATCAATTATTATCTGCTTGTATTCATTCTGCATAATTTTCGATTAATCTTACGAATATCTATGTATAAAACATATACATATGTATCTCTCCTAAAACAATTAAACTACAGTTTAATTTACATTTATTGTATTCATATATTGTCATTTTACGCATAGATCTCAAATAATCGTAATTATGACAATATGCGTTATTGGGTTCAAATTTGGCTGTTAAACTGGATCAAAAAATAGAATAATTAGTTGCAAGAATATGTCAAGTCTAGAACCGAAATAAAACTTACATTTGAATACAATATGTCGCGTTTCTTAATTTTATTTGAAATTTATATTTTATAGTCCAGTTGCCGCTTGTGAGTTAAGCTTATCTGTAGAAATAGGAAAAGTAACGTTTTTCTTGTGCTTCGGGAACACAATCAAAGCGAACGATAAACGTACTTTCATAAGATAAACGATATCTAGCATTTTATTACCTGAAAAGGAAGATTGCTAATCATCAAAGTCCAAACTTCAACATGCAACAACTGATATACTGTTAGAAATACTTTGTACGAAAGGTACCGTTTTGTTGCTACGTGCAACTTCTCTCGTTTCGTTCGTAATAAAATATCTCTAACGAAACATTTGTGAATAAATATTTGGGGTATTTGAAATAATATATTTGTTTTGATGTATTGCATTTGCTTTGATTTTATGCCACTATATCAGACACAACACGTTTGCCGTTGCACAATCCCCGTTAGCCAAATGCTGTTTTGAGCAAATTTTTTCCTGGTAACATTTATAGTTGGCATTTTGTTGGACCTTTGTTGCGGTATTGGTTGGCCAACCGTTAGAAATGTCGCCTTTTTTGCAGTTGGGCCAACGATCACAACGAATGGTTGTGTTTACAGTATATCATAAATAATATATGATATAAACATTGTAAACGGTCCACGGATTTTGGTCCCTATTTTTTATGAATTTGGCACCAAAACTTGTCGACAAATTCCTAGCCAAATGTGGAAACAGATGCATCGGAATTTGAGTGCAAAGTTTGCAGGCAAAATTCCATGCCAAAGTGGGACGAAACATTGGCTTCATTATAGCGGGCAGATCAATCGCACTAAGAGCGGACCTAACATTGCTCTAAGTAAGGGTAAATATCAGGCAAGATCGGGCAAGATATACCTTGCTGTGGGCGGAAAATGGAATTTTATTTAAACTTATAAATTATATAATTTGAAGTTTCATGTATTTAAAATAATTTAATTCCGTTTTCCCTCCTACAGAAAGATTTACTTTAATTTTGCCCAATATTTGCTCTTAGAGCAAAGTTAGGTCTGCTCTTAGTGCGACTGATCTACCCTTTATAACGAAGCCAAGGTTTGGCCTCAAGGTTTGCACTCAAATACCGAGCTTAATGCGAGAACAGATGGATAGGAATTTGTAACCAAATCAATGTCTACGCAATTCCTGTTCAGCAAGTCTTGCGGCGAACAAGGGCGCCCGCCGATGTTCGCGGACATAGCTGAGGGCAATGTGACGTCAGCAGGAAAAATATTGTCATAAACTGAACCATTGAAAGGAGGCTTGATTCTCTGCCAAATTCTCTGCCCGCACGGGCGATAGCTGAACGGGACTCGTCTAGGCCCTACGCCCTACACGAATAAGATAATCATACAAATGAAAGTTTTAATGATACGCAGAAAGAAGTGGCATATTGAAGTGTGCAGGTTTGCAGAACTAACAATACTTAAAAACATTTTTTAAACACTTTCGAATAAGTATTCTACATACATATTTTCTCTATGTAAATATTACAATACTATTCGAATGAACAATTAGACTTCCAATAAGTTGAATTTGTTACTTTCTTAAGGAATGAGGAACGAAATACATTTGGCACACATTAGTTTGTTGCAATTTCGATTCATTAAGGGCCTGGTCTTCGTAGATTCGCGATAAGGTAGAGTGACTACATTACCGTAAAAAATGGTTTTACATGCCTCAAGTTTTCATTCTTATATAAGAATATTTTGTCGCTGGTAAAGGGCTCATTCGAAAGAGGCAGGTTCAATCTAGTGCGCGCTCGTCAGGAGCTGCCGAGAATATGCAGATATTTGGTAATATAAGCGTTAGAAGTAGGCCAAAAATTGACGATGTGCATGTTGTGGAATCCAAGCATTTTTATGCCATTGAATGAGTTTCCTGGATAAAATCGAGAGCAGCGCGCACTAGAAAATATCTCCAGCTACAAATTGAGCTATATTTTGTCTTGATTCTCTGCGAAATAAAGCCAAAAACTTGAAACACGTTTCTGGCGTCAGAATTCATAATATCGATAATACAGAGCAAAAAATGTGGCAAGTTTAGTCACAGACTTAAGACTCGTCGGATCAAAACCAAGACGGATCTTAAGTCTGTGTCTGAAGGCTGTGAATGGACAGAATTTTTTCGATTACGTTTTTCGAGTTAGAATGAATACTTTTGTCACATACCAATATGTATAGAATCGAATCGAAATATCAAGCTTCGTAATCTGGTGTTGTTCGTTCATACGGTAAATTCAGCCTTTCAAAATGTGGCCATTTTTTGAGTCATTGAATGAATTTTAATGAAATACGTGAGTCAAAAAGGGAAATAAGGTAACAACGTTTTCGATAAAAAGGAGGTGAGTATATACTGTATGTGCGTTTGTATGTATATATGTATGTATGTGTAAATATATCTATCACTACATTTCGTTATCGTAACCGAGGTGGGGCTTCGATATCGATGAAGGCACCGAGAACCAGGTTTTTCTATCAGTTGCTTCAGGTATATATAAGGCCAGTGTGCACCTAAATGTTTATTAGTGTTCTCATTACGTTTTATATTAAACTTATTCCCAATGTCCACGCAGTTTCACAACATTTAACGGCTTAACGAGCTCAAAGTACACCCAAGTGATCAAAGTTCTTATAATCTATTTCAAAAGTAATCGTTGACTCGTTTATGATATAATAAAATCTTCGAGTGTCGGTGAAATTACCTAGTGAAATATTAGAATTCAACTGTAGTTGTTGATAGTGAAACAGGTACACCGAGAAATGTTCATTAGAATCTATGCCAATTCACGATCAAATAGATTTTATAGATTTCATTATTTTCTCAGTTTAGATTTCGAATAGTCTTTTACTACTAGCTTTTGTTGTATTAACATTGAAAAAAAAAAGAAACAAACGTGAAAGAACGTGTTTCTGTTGATAAAAAATTTATCACATTTACGTAAGTACATCGCATTTTATAATTGCTATTGGTTACAATGGTACATTCACGACAAAAAAATTATTGTTACACGCAACAAAAAAACAGGATTCTCCTTCTTTGTATTAGACTTCTTCCGTATTTACAACTTCTGTATTACACTCGCCGCGGAAAGTATGTTGACACCTTTTCAAAATTAATTCACTTTTTTCAAATTGATCTAAAATATTAGTAGAATTTTTTTGAGATGTTAGACCGACTAGTTTGATAGAGAATGAGTAAACAACAATTTTTTTGGGTCACAATTGGTTGGATTGATAAGAAAATTACAAAACGATGTTTTGTTCAACGTTTTGTAGATTTTGGTAACTTATGTATTGTCATACTGAAAATTTTATAAATCGGTCAACGTTGCAATCAGCTACAAACATTTAAAAATGAGAGTTCACCGGGAAAGTTGCAGATTAGGGAACTTTGACTTTGTTAGGGAATTTTTGTGATCATCTTTAAACTTTGTAGCTCGTTACAGCGTTGACCGATTTTGATGAAATTTTCAGTATGCATACAAGTTACCGAAATCTACAAAACAATTTTTTATATTATCGTTATCGGCTCAGATAAGAAAGTTGGAAAAAACATCATAGTCATATTCATATAGCGGGTGTCCCAAAAATGTACTTCCTTGAACAAGGTGATTCCCAAGGTTATTTGAAATAACTGTTTCCTTTGCAAAAATGTTCTCCGCGGCTTCTTTCGGGAGTTATTAACGAAAAACACGGACCAATAAGAGCGCGGCTATAGCGGGTGGATCACTACTCCGTGAGAGGTTCCGCTGACAATGAGTGTGGCGTTGGCATTGCCGAACCGGAATCCGTCCGCTGTAGTTGCGCTATGATTGGTCTGCGATTTTCGCTAATAACTCCTTAACGAAGCTGGGAAAAACATTTCCGCAAAGGAAAAAGTTGCTTCACAAGGCCTTAGGAATCGCCCCTTTCATGGAAGTACAACATTTTTGGGACATCATGTATCCTGCCATCTTTAATAGAGTAAATTGCTTCTCGTGAGACCTGAGACGAAATGACGCGATGTGTTTTCTATAATTGATTATGAAAATTTCAATTCCAGTCGCGTATTGATCTCGAGCCAGTAAGTCGAGATTTGAGCAGAGGTTTTGCACCCGATTATGTAACACCGTGGATATCTTCGCGACAGAAGTTCCTTTGTGACGGGCGACAAGAAGTTAATCATCTCCTCGGTCAGACTGCATGGACATTGTGCTATCTATTGTCTACTATCTGCATGACTTGCAGTTGGAAGTGAGGATCTAGGCAGTGAGCAGAGCCGCTCTAGACAACTTGCCAGATCTAACTCTTCCAGCTCAAGGTCCTGCTGATTGTCATCGATATCGATCCTTTCCATCAGGAACGGATGTGTCATCTGTTTGAAAAACTAAGCAAACTGACAATGAGTAACATTCGCGCGAAGGGGTCACGGTCCAAGTGGAGAAGTGGTCTCTACGCTTTGAATGAAAGTGAGATTCAACTCCTCCAACTTACTCCTGACCTCTGATGTTCTTCGTGCCCTTTCTTCTCTTCTCCTGCCTTATCATTATAGAAGAATCATTCGATATTTAATATGTTTTGTGAATTTACGATACTGTAAATATTAATACTGCATACTACATACTACATACTGCATACTGCGAACGCTTTTTTGTCAATTCAAATCATAATAATGTATTAAATTGCGAAGACGAAAAACTTTTATAGAGACTTCTTAGGTTATTTCTATGTATACATTGTATAATATCTATAAAAGTGCTAAAAATGTATTGCTTGTTATTACCATATGTCAGAAATGTAAAATAATACTTTAAAATAGCATTTGTAAAACGCTACTAACGAGGCTATAATGCAATTTTTTCAAATGCATTTAAAACTCTTCAGTTTGTTTGCATCGAATACGTAGGATAAGGGACCCAATTACTGTGCCTATATTAATTATACTTATTTTTAAAACATAATGAATATTAAAAAAGAGATATTACCTTTTTTTATTAATACCAGTTAATATAAATGTTATATATCTCCTTTTAATATAGATTATGCTTTAAAAATAAGTATAATTAATATAGGCACAGTAATTGGCATCCCCACAGCAATTGGATTTCTTACCGTATGTATTGTCCAAATTACTTTAAAACGACACTATCAAATAAATGATAATCATAATAATATACTTTAATGTTAGGTTTATCTATGTAATTTGTCACTGTAAGTATAGTCAAATTTTGATTACTCTTTGATATTTGAAATGTTTCTACGAAAAGAGAGGGATATACAACGCGTTGTATTTCTCTATCAATAATTTATTTATTGAGATGCCTATCATTTTAATAAACAATTCGAAACTAATTTAGTAACTGCTTAGAATTGCTTTCTTGCTTACTTCAAGAAACCCCTGTATGTAAAAGAAACACCAAGCCCCACAAGTCTTAAAGCATATTGATGAATATTTGAACGAATATTAATTGTTTATCAAAAATACCAATGAACTTTCTCTTTTTCCCTTCTTCTGATAGTTAAAATAAGACATTTTGGTTTGCCTTGTTAGCAATTTTTCCATGGAGGAGAACGATAGTGATAGAAGAAACGCAGCATCATTCGTGTTTTTCTTTATATTTTAATAATATAATAATACCAAACTGAACAAGTTTTAGTCTAAAAATATGCTACGCAAAAATTAATGATTGAAAATTGTCATGTTTAGAAAGAATATTTGAACTTACATCGATATATTAAAATATTTGAAATTTCAAAATATTTTTTATCATAAATTATCATAAATAATCGGATTTTTGTTGAACTAGATTGCACGAGTAGATGAAGGATGCATCAATGCTCTATTGACGTTGGAGTATTTAAGTTTATTGAGTCAAATAGTACCGAATGAGAAAAGTAGTGAAATTATATATGGACAAGCGCATCAAGATATCAAATTATCAAAGAGAAATGTTAGAAATATCAAAAATAATGAGTGCAGTGCTGAGGAGTTGTATCAAGGTCTACCAATCATTGATGAGAAGATACATCCGATGCATTTCTTTTTCGATGCATTAAATATTCTACCGAAATGTCAGCAGGCTGAACTTCTATTCTCTATGTTTGATAACGGTGAGATTATTACGGGTGCATCATTATCATTATGCGATACTACCGAACACATATGAGCCCCTTAGTTGACAAGTAATTTAGTCCACTTTCTTAATATCACACTAGTGAACTTTAGGAGCAGAATGTAGCTTTATTGGAGGAAAATAAATTGAAAATGTAGTATTTATGATAGTATAACTTGACATAAAAATCGCATAAGTCCAAAACGTTGGATTTAAGCCACTATTGCAGAAATTTTTATGATCATTTCATTTACGATGTAAAATATAATTTAATTTTTTGTAATCAGAAACACAAAACATACATAAGTTGAGTCGATAAATAAAATAAGCATTCATAAGGCTTTCTATTTCAATAGCATACAACTTTTTTCAAATTGTGGACTTATGCTAGTTGTCAACTAAGGAGCTCATATGATCCATTTAATACAGAAGTAGTGTAAATCAATATTTTGTTTATTTGATTTAACACCACATCTCGAAACGCCAAGCTCCATCCTATTGTATTCACAACACAGGAGCGGCAGAAGTCTAGATTTACTTGGTGAAGGTCACCAAGAATAAGCTGTCAAGGTCATCATTCTGAACAACAGTTTCCTCTGAAGTTTTTTAGAGTTGACACAGACCTGCTCAACGATGGCTCACGGAATAGATGTGGCTGCTTTTCCTCTTCGCCTGGTCGTCAAGTCAGTCCCCACCGTGCCCACTCCGACTTTTCCTTCGGCACGAGGCTCACGACCGCCACACCGGCAAGTTACTCGCTATTACTACGTATTCATGTGCACGTACACACCGAAGGAAGAGTCGGAGTGGACATGGTGAGGACGGACTCGCTGAGCGGGCGAACAGAAGAAGCAACCACATTTGTTCCACGAGCTGTCGTTGAGCAGGCCTGGTTTGCGATATATTCGCAAAAAATCTTTTCTACGTCGTGAAGAGGTGGCGTGTTACCGAAATTAACTACTAACCTCTTTCCACCAGGGCTTTTTTCGCGCGGGCCGCATACCACGCTGTCAATGGTCCAAGGCACATTAGTCATAATGTCGGGCGAGCCGGCTACCTCGTGACCGCCGTAGTAGAAGATTCGGCTAGCACATAACAAGACTACGTTTACCATTCCCAAACCCTGTTGTCCAGGTTTTCCCACCCCCTTTTTTCATCTAGTACTCTTGCGCAAAAAGCTACCCCGTGCTTATGTTTTCAATTTTACGTGGCCGCGGTGAATTAATTTTATAGCAGGTATACATATAATGTTCCCGAGCTAAGTGAATATAGGATAGGGCGCGGTATTTTGTATCCCCATGCTATTTGCGGCTGTCCGCTCGTAGCTAGCCCACTCGTTCGGCATGGGTACTCCCTGTTTCGATTACCCCCCCGAATAAGAAAACGATACTTCGAGTCCTCCAACTTCGCCGAAGATACCGGCCGACCGGAGCCCAGGTCGATAACATCAGCTTCATCGCGGTCTCATCGGTATAAGCTTCAACCTGCTAAAGGTTTAACCTCCATTCGCGTTCAAACCTCTGAATCTCCAGTCCTACCTATGTTTCTGTACAAATTATCTGCTGTCCTTCCGTCGCTAGCTGACACGATACCGACTAACGCACCCCTAATCCTCCTGATTTAACACGAGGATTCTTAATAATGGAGATCCTTCCATTGTCCATATAATCTAATAAAAACGCAGCCTTTGGCGTGCGGTCGCAGGCATCACTCGAAAACCTGGTATTCCTTTTTCGGGGGAACACTCGTATGCTGTCGCATATCTGAGGATCGCAGGAGGGCTCGGTACAACCAATCTGCCAATCTGTTTGACTCCTAGTTTTTCCTTTCCATTGCTTTCTCAAATACCACTTTTCCTCTTCAGGTGTTTAGCGAATGTCGTGGCTTCTTCCAGTAGCCTGACGGCCCCGGGTGGACTCTTCGGTCCCCACGTGCTCGTTAAACCTTTATACCCGGGAAATATTCCCTTCACTTGTTGAGGCTCCCTAGCGGCCTTTACTCACTTGGCTTGACCATGCAACACGACACCTGTGTCGTTGTATTTCCGCTGCCAAGATTCGCACGCCTTTACGTAGATAGGAGTACATCTGAACATCGCCTATAACCTTTATAATACGGGTATAACTATATGCGCCAATAACTCATCCAATTAGTACGTTCAATACGCGACGCACACTCCACACCGCTCTAAAGGGAGGAGCGATGCACCTACGTATCTATCCGCAACACAGACCTAGATTTTTGTTTATTATTCTAAGTGGAGGGGGTTGAAATGCATTTACGCACTACTTTCCGGCATCATCGTAACCCCGGAAAAGTGAGGGACTCCCCGGTGATCGCTCCCGTGATGGATGCGATGTGCAAACCGGGACTACCCTCTACACACTCTCCCTCCACTAGCGCCTCTAGTAACGGGTTAAGACTGCCTGGCATGCCAAGTGACTATACATCAGGTAAAGACATTATTTCAGGTAGACCTAACCCAAACCTAATCCAGATCTAATCCATGCAATTACAAGTCAAGTTTTTTGCAACTGAAATGTTGTTCAGAATGGTGACCTTGACAACATATTTCAAGGTTATTGAAATGGGAGGAGCGGATCCTAATCGACAAGTTCCCCACATTCTTTGATATTATTACATTTCACAGAACATTTACTTCACTCCTCATTATCCAATAATCTGCTCTTTTGACTTACACCACTTATGCATTAAACGCTTCACCAATATCAACTGCGAATATCAATTTCAAATATATGTGTTCTGGAAATATTTTTCGTTATTGCAATCTTCTTTCAGATATTTTTACATTGAATCAAGCTTGTAATTTTGTTGAATTACTTTAGTTGAGGTATTAGGTTGTTGTATATTAAATTTCTGATTTTAGAATGCAAATGTTATGAAGCGTTTCAATTAAAAAATACTATTATAATCTACAGGTATATTATACATCATTTTCAGTTACAAAGCTGACCTTTTAGGTCTAACCTTCAATTTATTTAGATATCAAACTTTACTCTTAACTAAAATTTATATCAATGTCAATCGATGAGATAACATATATAACATAACGACGATAACATTGGTCGGACGAAATGTATCGATTAATTAACACACTATTTGTTGATGGTAAAGAAGACTACAAAATAGAGATGACACCTTTGTAAATGAAGAACGTGAATAATTAACAAATTTAAATTCTATTGTAATACGATCAAGAGGTTAAACTGCACTTCCTTTAATGTTAGGAATTCACTGGTTCAAAAGTTATGTGTGTATTTAAAGTTGAGCGATTTTAAGCGTTTTTGACAGATAAGGCTGCCGCCATGTTGGTATCAGTCGCGCGTCGTCTAACGAGTGGACCCGCTAGGTAGCACCACAAGCACGCATTGATGTCGATAACGTAAATTTGCAAGCGTAGTCTGGCCGGTCGCGATTTAACGACCCCTGCCCACACGAACCTAACCCTGGTCAATCTTCTCGCGGCTCCGCTCATTGGGCGATGCCTGAGTACATACCAATATGGCGGCGCCCTTGCCTGTAAGAAGCGCTTAGAATCGCTCAACTTTACACGTATAACTTTTGAACCAGTGATTTCCTAACATTAAAACTTGGATATTGGGCATTTTCTTGTAAAAATCTACAGGGTTATATAAAAAAAGGTTAAAAATTTCTGGGTTGCCAAGAAAAATCTTAACCAAAGATTATGTTTGTTTATCATTACTGTAGAAAAACCGAATATTTCATGTGCAACAACCTAATTCGTAACATCATACAATTAAGTCAAAATGTATAATAATTTTAAGATTCAACTGCCAAGCACGAAGGTCAAGGACGTGCAAATAAGATCTTAATGGATAATTTTTTGGAGCATATAAAACAATTACACAATAAAGAGCTTCTTTTAACGTCTGCAGAGTCCCAGAAATTTAGCACAATGCTCCTTAATAGACCTCGAGACGGTGGTCCACGTTTACCGTTTTTTTTTCAAAAAGGTATCGATTTATTCTTTCAATTAATCACGTATGCATGCGTTCACCGTATCAGTATATATACATTATACATATAATATAATATGCATTAATATGGTTTGCTTAATGATATGAAAACTACTTTCAGAAAAACATTTTTATTATAACGATCAGTGCTGTTATCCGCGTTGGAAGTGTTTCATCAAGGGAGTTAGTACAACACACGTTATTATTACAGTTTTACCTTCGTCTGAAAAGGACGTACGCCTATTCAATTCATCTCCGTACGCCGAGGATTTCTTCATGAGCAATAATTCCGAACAAAATAATAAATCTGGTAAGTTTGGTACATTTAAGTCTGGTAAATTTCTTGTTTATTATGACAAATGTACTTATACATATAGTGCTACAAATATTTATTGTAGCACTTCGAAGTACATGTACTTCTCTTATTATTAGTATCATACGCATGTGGGATCAGAACCTCTCTCCCCCCCCCCTCTCCCTCCCGCCGAGACCACATACGTATGGAAATTAGGAAAAGCCGGAGGGTTCCGTATAAGGAATGCTCAGGAGGTAATCAGCTACAAATCATTAGGTGGAGCGGGTTCGAGTCCCGCTGCACACTGGTCGATTTTGATTTTTCTTAAAAATTGAATTATGTCATATTTGGTATCATATTCATTAGAAAAATGCCACGAATATGTGATTGAAAGTTCCATAAAAAAATAATGAAAAATAAAATAAGTTTTGTTATCGGATTAGTAGTGGTCGCCTAGTCTCACACCGATATACCCGACCCGTATTGTATTACACTCCTCGGCCATCGAGGTCTCTCGAGCTTCTTGGCCCCTCACGGGGTGTACCCCGCGGTAATGAGGATAATTCTGCGACATTTATCGGCTGACTCGGCAACATATGTAGAGAATTCACTATAATTATTTGGAATGCAGAGGCCATCGTGGATTTGGATAGTTTTTGGACGTGTTGTAGAACTCGACGTTTTGACCAACTTTATCCTTTGTGTGTTGCGGCCGTGCCACACCGCTGTACCGATCGGCGCTAGTTTCCGTTTCCGAGATACAAAGATAAAAGATACTGTTGCGTCGTCAAGAATTTGCCTACAGAGGAAAAATTGGAGTCGACAACATAGAAAATTTTCTAGAAACAATCCCTGACCGTTCACCCTGGCTACCTCCACATTCCATACAATTGGGGGGAGGGGCATGACCTCGCCTGCACTTATGTCCCTTTGTATGAATTATATATATGTACCTATCTAGCCGTGAGTGTTACGAATGCTACGTACATTTGAAAGTGATACAGTAAATATTTCCAGTACTATGTTATAGTTGCAATATATGGGATTATTTTCATTAAAAAGTTTATCAAAATAACATTATATCGAATAGGTGAGGATGGAAACTTTCAATATTATGAAGAAAATCTTGTCATCCCTGTTTACATTTACGATTGTTCACTGGCCTTGTTAATTGACACGCTAACCGATAAATTACAAGTATCGCATAAGAAGGATATATATCAAGATCATACGTTTCAACTTGGTCAACAGGATGGCAAAGATTTCATTGAATTAAAATTTGGTTGTAACTCGAAACCTTCGTCTCCAGAATCAAAAAGTGAAGATTCTGATAATACTACAAGTGGTAAGTGGAGATCTTATATTATATTTTATAAATATTGAAGACATTGTAGATATTAGAATGCCTAGATATCGATTTAAATTCAAAATATGTGTTCAAAAAGATAATAAGAATCACATTTTACTTTCAGTTCTTTTTTATGAACTTTGAAAACTCTTATTTAAATCTTTTGGAATTCTACTCGGTTAATCTTGGTCCTTTTGTTAGTATACCTCCTTTCCTTTCTTTTGTATCTCGTGTCTACATCGTGCTTCGGAATTAACCCTTTGCACTCGAAGCTATTTTAATTCCAAACGAAACGTTTCTTCCGACCTAGAATGTCTCCCTTCTGTATATTTTTTTTCATATTATACGTACGAAAATGGTGCAATTTACTCGTAAAATACTGAACTGTTTGGTAATTTATTAAATACAAACAGATTTAGTAATGTAAAAAATATTTTGAATAATGATACAGCAATTTTTAATGGCGTCTTACCGTCGCCATTCGAGTGTTAAGGGTTAATAGCTATATCCGAGGCATTTTCGAGGGCTACGACCCCTTGACCCTGTCGCTCGTCTCGCTTCCTGTAACAGTCCTGGTTCTCCAGCCACCTCAGACCCGTACCATATGAACTACGCGTGGCGCATTAGGGTGACTGTCACATCGATAGATTTCCGCATCACCCATGAGGTACTATTGTCAATGCGTCTTTTTGTCGGTGGTATCTCCTGTAGGCCTATTCCACCGAATCGCATGATAATTTTTAGTCTTCATAATTTCAAGTGTTCTTCCTCGTCAAGCAGGTCTAAACCTGCACGAAAATCTAGTTTTCCTAAATATCAGTAAAATTTTGGCAATATAATTAAAACTATTTTACAAATTTATTTTCTTGAAATTATCATGTGATGCAGTAGGAATAGGCCTACAGGAGATAGCACTGACAAAAAAAAACACGCATTGACAATAGTATCTCATGGATGATGTGGAAAACTCTTGATACGAAAGCTGGCCTAATGTGACACGCGCAATTAATTCGGTACGGGCCAGAGGTGGCTCGAGAACCAGGACCGTCACGAGGATCGAGATGAGCGGCCGTGTTTAGTGAGCGTATCCCTCGAAAATGCCTCGGATATAGCTGTTAATTCTATTTTTTTATAATAGATCAACGAAGTCTCACGGAACATTGTAAACGAGTGAGTTTGGCGCACTGTCATTGTTACGTTGTTGCTGTGTATAAATCATTAGTATTGCAGCAGCCTCTTAGTTACGAAGATATGGAAGCCGCTGTAGAGCAATGTGAGGAAACACTAATTGAAATTGACATAACAAATTATTTACGATCCGTATGCAGACATTTAAATAAATTATCAGAAAAAGATACGTTAGATCAATTGAAGCATTCAGCCTGTGAAGGTGTTGAACCATTACATGATCTAATCCGGGACAAATTTGAGAGAATAATGACAGTTGCGTTTAGGCCCGTTCCTGCACATCCCGAGTTTTATTATTGTTCTCCAACTTGGATGGGAAATAAACTGGTACGTTTTTGATCAAGCATTACAAGGCATATAAAAAATTATTTACAATTACTAATACATTGACGTGAATAAAACATTGAAATTTACAGGATCTTCTTGAACTCCAAAAATCAGACAGCGATGATGAAATAGAAAGTGTTACTTTTCGTCCCACCAATATTGATTCCGCATCGCATGGTCACCATAAGAAAGGTGTGTAATAAAATAAGGTTTAATAAAACTATTGGAATGGTAAATATTACGTTTAGGGGACCCACTTCCAATGACCTTGACTTTGACATATATTGTCAAGGCTTGCATTGGGAATCTATTTACACTTATTACAACTATATTACATTTATACTTGTTTCGGCGTCGACCGACGGTCGGAGCGGCCTGATGCCGGAACCACTCAGAGTTGAGCGCGCAAAGGAATCCACAGGATGGGTCAGTGAGAGGTTGAGACAGAGAGAGAGAGAGAGAGAGAGAGAGAGAGAGAGAGAGAGAGAGAGCTGATATTAAACTGCACTTTATTGATCGCAGACCGATCACAGGCGGCACGACCGGCCGGTCACTCGCGAGCGATGGAGAGAACGAGAACATCGCGAGCGCTAGAGAGAGAATGAGAACGTCGCGAGGTGCGCACGATCGAGAAAGAGAAAGCGCGATCGAGAATCGCGAGCCGGCGGATGGACGGATATCTTGCGCGTGCAGATTTCTGCCGTCGGAACGCGAAACGGAAATCTTGAGCGGCACGAAACGCGTGCCGCCGCGATACGGAAATCTTCAACGCGGGCGACGGAGATCTTCAACGCGCGGCAGAATGCACGTAACGCGGCGCGGAAGATTATAGAAAATACTGCGAACGAGCAGTTCGAGATCGCGAGAGTCTCCGAGCGAGAGATTTTGAAATCTGATCTGAGCGAGACGAGCGCGAGCAGCAAAACTAACGCGAGAAATATGACTGTGCGATTCGAATCTACCTGAGCGACTGCGATTGACGAACGTTGAGAGCGTGATGCGAGTGACGAACATTAAGAGAGCGAGAAGGCACGCGCAGGTGGCTTAAATAACAAGGACCATCGAATGTGGAGCACCGTGATTGGTGCTCCCGAATCGGATAATCCTTGTTTGTCTCGATTTGAAGGATTCAAGCGTTGGAATTCGGCCAATGAGAGACGAAACTGTTGCTACGCGGTGTCGAGCAACGGCGACACGCGTTCTTGCCGCGTGTTGACATACGAGACAAAAACTGTATGATACAGCGGTCGCCAGTTGAGACAGTAGCCGCCGAATTCCAACGCTTGAATCCTGAACAATACTAAATAATTTTTTTCTAACTTATGATTTCTACATATATACAGGGTAGCACAGGAACTGTATAGTCAGTCTTATATTTATATAAAATAGAAACGATTTAGATTTAGCGCTTACGTACTAAACTTATACTATATGATATACTTAACATAATACTGAATAACATAAACTATAATGGTAAAATATTGTGGTAACACGTATAAATAATTATTTTTTAGGATCTGATCTACAACAGCTGTTGGGTGATTCTTATAGACTTTGATGTTGGAATTTATTTCATAAATATAGAACAAAATTAATCTGTTATTTCTTTAGAAGGAAGGATCGTTTGAATTGGCTTTTGACCTGTATATGCATACATTGTATCTACAGTCAATATATGTACATTGTATGTTGTCCCCGGCATGGGACCCTCGATCCTCAGTTGTTCATATTGGACTGTTGCTCCTCTGTTTTCGATCTCTTGTGTGCGACGTTTCTTTCGAAGTGTAAAGACGCGTCACACAACGTGCTTTTAGAGAAGCTATTAAAATATGAATTCTATTTCGTATTCAATAATAGAGTGTGGTTTTATTATACACCCATATCCCAATATTTGACATTCTAAAAACAAATCTGAAAGCAGAATTGCTTTATCACGCAAGATTTTCGAAAAAAATGGTTTTTGTAAAAATGCATGATTTTGATAAAAAAAATGAGGTGTTACGAAAGAACTAAACATGTGGGAAAGTTCAGGTTTCAGTCGAAAGATAGAAGGGACCCTCCTCTACATATTCATATAGTCAATTACATTTTGATGTACTTCCTAACAATTGTAAATGCTTGTTAAAGTTTGAAAAAGAACTGACACGGGTACTTTATACGCTGTATTTTTATGTTATGTATGAAAATCGGGATACCATATACAAGCTTCAAGCAAGGCGGAAATATTTTTAAATTTGTTCATATCAGAAATAGGTAAGTTTTTGTATTCAATTTTCTTTATGAAGCATTTCCACAATGAAATGTGAATATAACTCGTATTTTTATAATTTTTTGTAATGATTGGCACCCAAATAGACAAATAAAAATATGTATGTAATTAAGCATAGTACGCAAAGTCATACTTGAGTAGTACCAACCTCGACTACGCATAGCGACGGCCCTGGCAAGTCGAGAAAACTTGCGCTCACAAGCTGTCAATAAATATTTCCTCAACCTTCTCATATACTAAGGGAACCAAATACTTTTCGTGAATGGTTTCTTTACCAGAAATGTCTGTAGAATGCATTTCTGTATAATAAATTCCTGCTCGATAAAGGATTTTTCACATAAACATAAAAATAGAGCGTATAAAGTACCCGAGTCGGCTCTTTTTCAAACTTTAACAACCATTTACAACTATTAGGAAGTACATAAAAATATAATTGGCTATATGGATATGTAGAGGAGAGTTCCCTTTATCTTTTGACTCAAACCTCAACTTTCTCGCATGTTCAGTTTTTACGTAACACGTCATTTTTTATCAAAATCATGCCTTTTTACAAAAACCAATTTTTTTCGAAAACGTTGCGTGATAGAGCAATTCTGCTTTCGGATTTGGTTTTAGAATGACAAAGTCTATAAGAAAAACCCAAGTATTGCAAAATACGAAATAAGTTTTATTTCGTTGTACAGTGTAATCAATATTATAATAGAAATTTGTAGACAAATTTTGGTGCCAAATTCATAACAAATTGTTTACTGTGTCGATCTATTCTGTATCCTTCGCACTGCTGAATTCTGACTATAGAATCCATAATTCACGATAAGGTAGAGTGTCTACGTTACCGACAAAATTAGGCGAAAAATGGTTTTACGTGTCTCAACTTTTCGTCCTTAATGAGAATATTTTTTGCTGGGAAATTTAAGGGTTATTTTTTGCTCGTTCGAAAGAGGAAGGTTCAATCTAGACTGCGCTGGTCATGAGCTGACGAGATTATGCAGATATTTGGTATTATAAGCGTTAGAAGTAGGCCAAAAATTGACGATGTGCATGCTGTGGATTCCAAGCATTTTTATGCCATTGGATGAGTTTTCTAGATAAAATCGAGTGTAACTCGCGCTAGAAAATATCTCCAGCTACAAATTGAGCTGTATTTTGTCTTGATTCTCTGCGAAATAAAACCAAAAACTTGAAGCACGTTTCTGGCGTCAGAATTCATAATGTCGATAATACAGAGCAAAAAATGTGGCAAGTTTAGTCACAGACTTAAGACCCGTCGGATAAAGACCAAGACGGATCTTAAATCAGTGTCTGAAGGCCGTGGACGGAAATTATGCAGCAGTTACCGACCTGCTGACTCTGCAAAAGTCACGTGACTAGCCTTGGTACATAAAATAGCCAATTTCATTTTGAACTCGTATAAAAAACCTTAATTTTCTTTGATGGCTACAATAAATAATTACAAATATCTAAATGTTGAAAAAAATATTAATAATAATGGTTGAAGAAAGCATAAATTTAAAAGTTTAAAGATGACACAAAAACACAACTTCTCAACAACCAAACAGTCATTTCAATAGTCAAAATACGAATGAATAGAAATCGGACATTTTATATTAAACATCTTGGGGCCTATGAACTAACAGATTTTTTTTTATGTTTGCCACTCATGTTCCGTAGAGTAACACGATGTGATACCTACCTACTTACATAATTATAATTCATCCTATACTTATTCAAAATATAGAACTGGGCTTAACTTTATCTCAGGAACCAGAAATTTGTAACTCTTTTTATGTAATCCTTCATATTTTCCTGAGCGGGGTGTGGAAGCACATGTAGCTCCTACACATAATCCCCCCCCCCCCCCGCCCTAGGAGAAGCGGCAGCGTACAAAGAATTTCGCTGTAAGGCTACTTAAAATTACAAACGAGTTCTAGTACGACATAGTACTCTTAGTACGACATACATGAAAAAGTAAACGACTTAGATATACGGACGGATACACTCCCCAGAGACACTGCAATACTAAGGAAAGTGGATCCGGGCCCCAGCGAGAGAGCGAGAGTAAGGTCGGGCGATGTAAGAACTTCCGTAAACTCGGGGTAATTTTCCTGTTCGCGGAACAGCTCACTCAAATCAAATTGCGTCGGCAGACGGATTGTCTCGGTGCGCGAGAGTGAGTCGACAACAACGTTTTCACTGCCTGGCAGGTAAAGAATGTTAGACGTGAATTATGCTATACCGCATAATTGTCGAGTCTGAGGTGGTGACGCGCGCTCTGAGTTCTGCGCAAGGACGTAGATGAGCGGCTTATGGTCGGAGTAGATGTTGAATTCACGGCCTTCGAGGAAGTGGCGAAAGTGATGCACGGCATCGTATATCGCGGTCATACGTGCTATGTTTGCACTGAGCCGGGGAGAACTTACGCGAGAAAAACGCGAGCGGTCTCCAACTTTCGCCACACAGCTGCTCGAGAACTGCACCCATAGCCACGTCGGAGGCGTCTGACACGTGCCGCACGGTGGAGGTGCGTTATGAGGGCAGCATTCGCAAGGTCATCCTTGCATGTAGCAAAAGTCGCTTCGGCTTCGAACGTCCATTCAATGGGTCGTTGATCCCGTTTTCCCGCATCGTGCATGTATGCGTTCAACTGGGCTTAAATGGCGGCCAAACAACGCAAATCCTCGATCGTGCGCGGCTTGGGGAAACGACTGATAGCTTCGACCTTGTCCGGAGTGGGTTTGAACACCCCCGAGTTAACCAGGTACCCCAAAAAAACTAACTCGGGAACGCCGGAACGGCATTTATCGAGATTCATGCACAGATAAAAATCGCATAGACGCTCTAGAATGATAGTTAGATGGGTCTCCTGCTCTTCTAGCGAGGAAGAGTCGATGCGAATGTCATAGAGAAATGTAAAGACGAACTCGAGGTGGCCCAGAGCTTGATTAATGTACTTTTGAAACGTTTTGCCGGCATTGCGAATTCTAGAAGTCGTCGCACGGTATTCCAAAAGGCCGAAAAGCGTTATAACGGCAGTTTTCTGAATATCCTCGTGGACCACGGGTATCTGATGATACGGTTTATACAGGTCTAGCGCCGTGAAGATAGTCTTGCCATGAAGGTTGGCCGGGAAGTCGTGTAGGTGTGGCACAGGGTACCGATCGTGTACCATCACGCTGTTCAGGCGGCGGTAATCACCGCAAATCCGCCATTCACCGGACTTCTTCTTGAATAAATGGATGAGACTAGCCATCTAGCGACTCCGATCGTTAAGCGACGCGCGACAGTCATTACATACCAATATGGCTCTTACCTGTTAAAAACACTGAAAATCGCACACTTTTATATACGGATAACTTTAGAACTAGTGATCTTCTAGGATTGAAACTTGGATTTTCGGTATTTTCTCCTCAAAATCTACAGGATTACATTAAAAAAGTGAAAAATTTCTGGTTTCCTGAAGTAAAGTTTAACCAAGAACAGAAAAATTTAGAAGTGAACCAGTGTTGTGTTGTAGAATATGTATAAAATATGATAATTTCGCAGGAAATGGCCAATATAACTATTAATATTGAATTTTTTGTTAACAGTTCAATCGGAAAATGTAGTGTGGCCTACCAGGACTACACACAGAATGTCGAGTCATGACTCTGAAGAATATTCGTCAAACGATTTGCAAGAAGAAAACATTTGCGAAAAAGAACAACCTCTTTTTTTGCAACTAAGTTGTTCTATTCGAATCCAATCGAGATCCGGCCTTAGTACTGTTCCGGTAAAAACTCTGCCTACCTGCTTTATGGAAATCTTACGAAAAATGGAAGATTATAAAAATAATAGTATAACAGGTGTAAGTCCATCTGATCTAAAAATCACTTTGGATATCATCTGCTTAAATCTTCCGAGGGAAGTTATAGAAATAAATTTGGAGCGCTACTCTGGTTTACGTACAACGTCATTTTGTAGCGGTTCTCCTATCGGTAGTGTACGAACAGAAAGCGGGAGTAGTTCCGAAAACAATGCTAGAAGTGAATTTTTTCAAGAAAAAATGTCTCATCTTCCATTAAATCAGCATAGTGCAATAAATAACTTAAAAGATGAAATTGAGTGGCTTCTACAAGACGAAACGGCAACCGCCCTGTTAGATAGACCTTCTGTCAATGAAGAAATTTTAAAATTTGTAGCAAATCACGTTTCGGAATCTTCAGACAGATTTAGTTGTAAATTGGAGAAAGTTCCTTTACATTTTGTTTTTCCTTCTGAGAATAGTAAGCCAAAGTTTCTAAATGAATTAAAGACACTTGAAATTGACAAATATCGTATTCAGCAAGAAGCGAAGTTGTTTTATTTCGTAAAAAGCATGGAACAGGTACCAACTATAATAACGCAAAAGGATTCAAGCAACGATACAGAAGGATCAAACGTTACGCATGGTACGTTTTACTGTCAAAGCTTTGAGTTTTTTACATATTACATTTGAGTGATTGAATGTACATATACAGAATTATCATTCAATGTTATTTATTTTAGGTAATACTGTAGTTAGTGTAGAGAAGAACAAAATAGAAATGAGTAATGAAATGGAAAACGAGGGTGAACACAATCCTAGAACCAATAGTAAAGAAGAAAACTATGACTTTGAAGATTTTAATACGACAGGAAGGAGATCCGAGTTAAGTGGTGTACATAAAGGACAATATAATTCAAAACAAGGTTTCCAGTGGCTAAGAGATCTTGATAATCGTGAAAATTTTTTACCAAACTTCTGGTTAATCTTGAAAGTAGAAAGTGATTACGTCAATGTATATTTTCACTGTAGGTAAGTAATTTCCAAGGTTTAATTGTATACTTAATGCACTACTGTTTAGAGACATGTAACTATACATTATCTCACTTTGAATGTGTAAATTCCATTTTTCCATTGATAAGGGATCATTTAAAATTGCCAAATGCTAATTTCGTTAAACTTCGGAAAATCGGCTAAGTTGGATTGAATTCAAATTTTGCACGTAGCCTCATTTTGCATTGAAAACATGTTTCCCAAAAGGATTTCTGACGAGTCGAAAAAGAATTTTGATCATTTTATTGTCATTTTCTACCTTACCGACATTTCTTTAACAACTTGAACATATTTTTGTATCATATCAATCAATGTGATCGCGTCTTTTTATTATCCAGACACATTTCCAAGCGATATCTACCGCCACGCTCAATTATACTTATGGAAAGAAGGGCGTGTTCGTTTTCACGAAAAAATTGGTGCGCGCGTTTTGGTTAAATAAAGTTTATTACAAAACTTAACAATGCTCTGTCACCGGCCGAATTAACCTTGGGTGACTGATTACGGGATGCAGTGAATACTGTACAGCGCGATTGTTCGACTCGAATTCTGAATTTGTAGCTCGGATGCTGATTTTGCTGATTCTAATGCTCTGCTCCGAGGCCCGCTTGCTCGTCACCTTCGTGGTGACGCGATTTTTTGGCCATGGGCCCATTTTCGGGGTAAGAATCATCCCCATTCGTTGATTTGACTTGAGGGAGGAAGATCTTCTGGAACAGCCCTCACCGGTGGAGGAGGAAGTCCCCACCTCAAGTCAATAAGGGAGAGTTCCCAAAATGCGCGATTTATGGGACCCCGGAGCAGCGAACGAAGGCCTAAGTGGCCCATAAATGCATTTATTGCCTTTGATCGGACAAAAATCGGAAAAGGGCTTTCGGTTACACAATGTGTTTTAGGGGCGAAGGAATATACTCCGCGCAGCTGTGGCATCCTCGATTGCGTCACGGCCGAAAATGCGAGGACTCACAGTAATAATGTCTGCGTGGAATCGAACACTTATAAAATAATAAAAATAAAACATTATCATATCCAAGCCTAACTCAGGATTAAAGTTCCCCTTCTGGGACCCAAAATTTTGATTTTTTCATACAATCCTGTATATTGTAACGAGAAAAATACGCCATAACCAATATGGCGTATGTACAGTGTCGCCTGTGCTATTCAGCGACATAGACAAGTGGGCCCAAACGGACCAAAACCGGTTGCTGAATGCGCCTCGTGGCCCCACCATCGACAAGATACTGTTACAGACTGCCAGACTTACAGTAGATTGTGTCGCTCGAGTACGGTGTTTTCTAACGCCCTCTAGGATATATTCTGCTTGGTGTAAGAAACAGAAGGCCAACGACGGTATCTCGTCGGTGCAAAAGGCTACTGAAGAAATTCTCGTCGGTGAGAAGGCAAATCATCTCGTAACCATGTCGATTATCATCAAATGTTACAATCTCCGACATTTTTTTTTTGTTTGTATTTGGTGTTATAATATTAAAAGCAAAACTAATATCAAGGACAAGAAATGCCTAGAAAAATTGTACGTAAAAAGGTATTAAAGGTAATAAAATCAATAGTTACTACTTCAGATTTCATATGAGATAACTAAATTTATAATTTAGAAATATTTCATAAACGAGCATTATTTCCTGAATCTTTTTAATACATAATTGTCCCAAGAATCGATCTGTGGCAACAGAAATATATATATAAAGAATTCGAGAAAGAATCACGTGGATGATTAATATAATATAATATAATTGTAGTTGCAGAGATGGGCAAATTTTTATTGAAATAGATATTTCAAACAGCGAATAAAAGATAAAAAAAAATATTTATCACGCGTCAAGTAGAAATAATTATGGTTATCTTTATTTGACAGATGACGGATAAAGTTTTATTCGATGAAAAGAGCCTAGCCGATTAAGATGGTCAAAACTGCCCTTAGAAGTTTTTCAGTGATTAAAGAACTCTTCGAAAGCTGACCCAGAAAAACCCCTCTGAGCAAAATTTCAACCCCCTATCTTGCCCGTGAGGGTAGTTCTAAGTAGAACTGTGATCTTAAAAAATGAAAAACCTCAAAAAAAATCGGAAAAATGTACATTTCTCAAAAATATGAAAACATGCTATTTTACTGTTTAGTGCCCCGATAAAGTACCATAACAGGCAGTGTCATCAATTTGTTTTAGGTTTTTTGTTGTGGGCAATGATTGCCAGTGGGAAAATTGCCATTTTTCACGATTTTCGACTAAAAATCGCACTTTTAATCGTTTATAACTCGTAAACGAAGTAACCAATATCGGTGAAGTTTTCAGCATGGATATAATTTATTCGAGCGAATCAAACAAATTCTTTAAATTTTCAATACAGGCTCAGATAAAAAAGCTGAAAAAACCAACTTTTACTATTTCTTTTGCGATTCCGACCAATTCAAATTTTTCTCAAAAATTTTTTACACCTCGTCTAATAAACTAATCCTTCTAACTTCTCATTAACATTCAAGTCATTTGATCTAATTTTAAAAAAGTTATGTTGTTTCAAATAGTGTGTAATCAGTTTTGCTTCTTACTGTAACTCAAACCAAGCTTCCGGCGGCTCCGCTCATTTGGCGATGTGCGAGTACATACATACTGTTACGTTCCAGGTGGAACGGATTATGATTTGTAGGGGATAAGACGCAGTTTCGAACCTACCTGCATTCACCGGCTACGGTTCGGGAAATTGAGAACTGTTTAAATAAGTTTGTACCCGTATTTTTGGAACAACAACAAAATTATTGATTTATTCAAAATTAGGTTCTGAATCAGATATTTGAAGTTTGATTTTACAAATAGGGATTATATAGCGCATATACTAGAGGGCCTACAAGTATTTCGCTTTATAACAATAATATTAGTTTTACCGAGTCGCTGATTTCTGGAGATCGCTAACAAGTTGTAGTCGCCGCAGGTTGTGATAGTTGCAAATTGTGATCGTCGCAAGTCGTGGTTGTTGCGAGTTGTGGTCGTCGCAAGTTCAACACTGCACCACTTCACGGGACTTACGCACGGAAACTGAGTTAACGAACTGGATTTTTACGGGAAAATTACTGTGACTAACGATGCGACGTGTTTAATATATGAACTTTCTAACTGACTGAACTACTGTTTTAATACTGAAAAAATAACGTAACGACGTAGCGAACTGATTGAACTTTGTTAACGGAATGAATTGACTTTGGGGGGTTGGTTCCCTTTTATAAGATGGACAGTTCTTTGTTTCTCAAAGATGCTGGCTCAGGAATCTCTACCTTGCATCTTTTAATCTTCTTGATGTTTTCTGGCTAGTGTGTCGTCACTCCTACCACGAAGTTGGCGTCCCTTCTTGCAACTTAGCATAATTGGACACCCTTTCGGTTTGTTCTCAGGGTGTAACCGATCTTCGCTGCGTGTCTTGCAGGAAGATAAGTTGAAATCATTTTGCGCGCTACCTAACTTCGTAGAATTTTTAACGCGTATCTTAATCCTATTTGTTTCTTCTCCTCGCGTGACATCATTGGGTTTACACAATAGTTCATAATAATACTTTATCTGAGGTTTTATTCATTGGCGGTCGAACCACCGGACGTGACATACCAATATGGCGCCGCCCTTATCGGTCAAAACCGCTTGAAATCGCTCAACTTTACACGCGTATAACTTTTGAACGAGTGAACTTCGCGGCTTCAAAACATGTATTTTTAGAATTTTCTCGTCAAAACAGGATTGTATAAAAAAAAGTGCAAAATCGTTGGTCCCAGAAGGAGAAGTTCAGCCCTTTTTTTATCTTGAGGGAAATGGATTACGCGTCGCCCGGTCCCCCCAAGAGGGGAACGGGGGGTATGTGGGACTCCCCGGTGGTGTGTGCAGTGCCGGATATGCCCACTAAACCCCACGGTGGCCTCCCTGAGCTAATTGGGAGGTGGTCGGGATCTCGGAATCGAATACAACCGACCACCCCCCCCCCCCCCCACTCATGGTAACTACGACCCCATCTCGGAGGGAGAGAACGGAGTCCCCCCACCCGTGAGCCGCTCGGCTGGGCGGCATGAGTCCCAGCTCGTGTCGCCCGCGGCTAGTGTTGTATATACAGGGTGAGTCACCAAACGTTAGCACCTCAAATATCTTTGTTGTTTCTAAAGATACGTAAAATATGGTAAGGACAAAGTTGAATGGTACAATGGGGCTGACACGATGCAAAAAAATTTTGTTTTTTGTCATTTTTTTGGAGATATCAAGGTCACCTTGACTTTTTTAAATGGAACCACCCTTTTTTAAACACCTACAATGATAGTCCCTTTCATTAGGAATTCAGTGACTATAATTAGTCCAAGGTCATTCAAGATCAAGGACAGAGAAAACGTATGAAACTAAAATATGGAAGCAGAATACCTGTATTTTATAAATGTTCGAAATGATGGCCGTCTGCGTCAATGCATTGTTGTAAACGAGCTCTGAAGGAATGTTGAACTCTGATAAGTGTATCCGACGTGATATTCGTACATGCTGTGATGATACGCTGACGCATATCTTCAACTGTTGTTGGAGCATCCGTGTACACGGTCTCTTTTAGCAGACCCCATAAAAAGAAATCCAGTGGATTTCAATCAGGCGAACGTGCTGGCCATGAAACTGTTCCGCCTCGTCCAATCCATCGGTTTGGATATCGAGAATCCAACGTTTCTCTTGCTACTCGTGCATAATGAGCAGGACAACCGTCATGTTGGTACCACATATCGTAGCGATTTTGTAAAGGGACATCTTCTAACAAAATTGGCAGATCTTCTTGCAAAAATTGACCGTATTTCTGTCCCGTCATCATTCCGTTAACGAAATATGGTCCAATTACTTTGTCGTTCAAAATACCACACCACACGTTTACGCTCCATTGTCTTTGATGATCAATTTCTCGCAGCCAGTGCGGATTATCCACAGACCAATAATGGGCGTTCCGTAGATTAATTGAGCCATGATTAGTAAATGTTGCTTCGTCCGTAAACAAGACATTAGAAAAAAATGAATGATTTTGAAGCAATCCCCATAGACAAAAGTTAATTCTATTTTGAAAATCATTCCCGTGCAATTCTTGATGGAGCGATATGTGGAACGGATGAAATTTATGTCGGGCCAGAATTCGTATTACGCTACTTTGACTTACGCCTGCTTCCCGGGCAATTTTTCTCGTACTCACGTGAGGATTGACAGCTATAGCTGCTAAAATATTAATTTCATTGTCTTCATTAGTCGTGGGATTCTTCCGTTTGTATTGTCTTGCATGTACACTTCCAGTACTTCGAAACAACCTGTACGTGTTAGTGAAAGTATGTCTAGAAGGAGTGTTTCGCTCGGGGTACCTTTCTTCATAAAGTAGTCGGGCCTGCACTGCATTTTTTCTACATTCACAGTAAATCGTGATCATATCACACTTTTCAGTCATCGAATATAACATAGCGGAATCGCGTTTGGATACATACTGATAGTAAATAAGAATACTGAATAACATTGAAGGACCTTAGTATGTATACTTTAACTACGACCATTGTATGTTTACTATTTCCTACAAGTCTCAACCGTGATAAACGTATTCTGCTTCCATATTTTAGTTTTATACGTTTTTTCTGTCCTTGACCTTGAATGACCTTGGACTAATTATAGTCACTGAATTCCTAATGAAAGGGTTCCATTTAAAAAAGTCAAGGTGACCTTGATATCTCCAAAAAAATGACATAAAAACAAAATTTTTTTTTGCATCGTGTCAGCCCCATTGTACCATTCAACTTTTTCCTTACCATATTTTACGTATCTTTAGAAACAACAAAGATATTTGAGGTGCTAACGTTTGGTGACTCACCCTGTCTAAAGATCGAGTTTTCGAAGCTCCAAAGCTCAGTCTTAAATGTTGCGAGGAAAAAACTTTACAGCACGGAACTGGAGAGGAAACTACACTTTTCTTATAGTTAATGTTAACAATGTATATTCTATACGTAATTATTAATAGTTTAACAGTGACACTTTTTACGATATATAAGGTACGACAGTTCTCTTTTTAAGCGCGGGGATACTACGCACGACCACGTTATTACGACAAGCGTACAAACCACGTCTGCTTGATTCGGTAACTCTCGGGCTGCTTCGGCATCCTTCTCATGCATGCACACAGAGATTACTTTCTTTACATTAAAGACTATGTTTCTAAGGCTAAAATTATATAAAGCTTAAGCTTTCAAAGCTTTAAGACTCAAAGCTTCAACGCTCAGCTCTCGGCGCTCTTGGCGTTCCAATAGGAAAAAGAAATAGACAACAATTCTATGTGTATGTTATTTATTTTATAAAAAGTTTAGCCCTGAACTTAAACACATGAAAACATGAATTGTGGATCGGCTTAGCCTGTTTCTTTTTTTTTCGTAATTAAATTTTCAGCTTTTGAAAAAGATTCTTCGCTTGGAACACTTGTAGCAGGAATTGACAAAATATCTAATGCCATTTGACTTAAACTCGGAAACGATGTTTTTCGAGTGTTTCACCAAACGAGTGGATCTGTATCTTCGGATTCTTGTGACATATTTATATATGTATCAATTTCGTTGGAATTATTTATTTCTGATTTTTTATAAATGTTAGAAAATAAAGAAGTGATAGGATTGTATCATGTGTAAAGTTCTTTTGGCGCTTCCTGGTGTACTTGTTTCGCTGTATCTTGTGCCGAGCAATAATTAACGTAAAAATAGTTCTTCAATTTTTCTAAAGCAATTGTATTTCTTCTCTAGGTAAACTGGGCGTTGTTTAAGCGAGGTTCTAAGATAACAGCGAATTCACTCAAATCATTCAAGAGTCGACTCAGATACTTATTCAACTTCGTAGCTGTAGCACATTTTTTTGGGAGAGTATCATTTTCAAAGGCAGATAGATGTTGTAGTAATACCTGATTTTATTCAAATATTCCTTAAAAAACATTCACATTCCTTTAAAAAAGTATTATTTTGAAAATTAAACATATGTTATAGTAATACCTGAACAATTACTTGTATATAAAATATACTGGGGTATCTCGATTTTGATAAAATAACAGTTGCTTGATTGAGAACCTCAAGGTATTTTACAATAACTTCGATATTACTCCATGAATCAATTAAATAATGGATA
The DNA here is from genome assembly GCF_050948215.1 of Halictus rubicundus. Classification (NCBI taxonomy): domain Eukaryota; kingdom Metazoa; phylum Arthropoda; class Insecta; order Hymenoptera; family Halictidae; genus Halictus; species Halictus rubicundus. The sequence goes on from NW_027488569.1 coordinate 971,346, forward strand.
AACTTTGGTCTTTCATCACAGACATAATTTAAAACTTCTTTTATATGGATAGCTCGTTCTAACATTAGATAGATTGAGTTCCAACGAACTGGCATGTCCTTGATAAGGGCTAAATATTTTACATTTAATTTAATAAAATGCAACATTCTTCAAATATCTGTTTTCGCTTTACAGAAAATGTTACAAAATGTACACGTTCAGATACTTTTTTACATTAATTTTCAATTTCCTGCAAACCAGTTTTTACAACGATATTTAAAACGTGGGCAATACACGGTATATGCGTAACGAATTTATACTCTTCATTTCTTTTCAATAGCCAGTGACGGTTTGGATAGAAGGAGTGAATAGAGGGGATTTTAAAAAGGAGGAAAAAGGGAAAGGAAGGGGGAATAAGGGGGGTCGCTGGTCAGAGGAAGAAATAAAGGGTTTCAAAGAAAGATTTGGGGCCTTTAGGGGAGGAGAGGAAGGAGTGGAGGAAGAGTGGAAAAGATTGAAGAAAAGAATAGGAGAGGCGTTGGAGACGATGGGGAAGAAAGAGAGAAAAAGGAGGAGCGGATGGTGGGACGAGGAGTGTAGGGAAGGGAAAAGGAAAGTGAGAGAGGAACTAAGGGGATGGAGGAAGAAGGGAGGGGAGGGTAAGAAATTTAAGGAAGAGAAGAGAAGATATAAGGAGTTATGCGAAGAGAAGAAGAAGGTAGAGAGAGAGAAATAGGAAAGGATGGTGGAAGGACTAAAAAATGAGAGTCAGATATGGAAAGTGGTGAATATGGAAAGGAAGGGGGGAGCGAGGATAGACGAAAGGATAAAGATGAAACAGTGGGACGAATATTTTAAAAAAGTATTAGGAGGAGTAGATAGGTGGGAAGGAAAGGAAGGGGTGGGTAGAAGTGAGAGGGATGGGGAGAGGAAGCTAGATAAGTCGGAGGTCAGCAGGGTGATTAGGGGTTTGAAGGAAGGGAAAGCTGCCGGGGGGGACGGTATACCGAATGAAGTATGGAAATATGGAGGGAATGAGATGGAAGAATGGTTATGGAGAGTCTGTGACAAGGTTTGGAGGGGGGAGGGATGGCCGGAAGACTGGAAGGAAGGGATAGTGGTGCCAATAGCCAAAAAGGGAGACAATAGTAAGGTGGAGAACTATAGAGGTATAACGCTCACACAGACAGCGTATAAAATATACGCGGCGGTATTGGCGGAGAGGATGAGAGAGAAAAGGGTTACTACCAGACAGTCAGGCAGGTTTTAGGAAGGGGATGGGGTGTATAGACAATGTGTATGTGTTAAATTATTTGATAAATAGACAGGTTAGAAAGAAAACAAAAAAGTTGATTATTATGTTCATAGATTTAAAAGCGGCCTTTGACTCGGTAGACAGGGAAGTGCTAATGAGGGCAATGAAGAGGAGGGGGGTAAGGGAGGGGCTAGTGGAGAGGTGCGAGGAGCTGATGAAGGAGACGAAAAGTAAAGTCAGAGTGGGGGAAGAAGAAAGTAAATGCTTCTGGACGGTAAGGGGAGTGAGGCAAGGGTGCCCACTAAGCCCACTACTATTTACATTACTAATGGCATTTCTTTTCAATAATTGTATGCATTTATAATTCGCTGCTTCATTATCTGTTGTGAGAGCTATAAGTTTGTCTCCAAGTCCAATTTTTCAATAACAGATTTAATCTTCTGTACAATATCTTCGGCTTTGTGAGGATAAGGAATAATATCAAATTCGAGTATTCTAGACAAAATATTTTTCACAATGAAATGACTTGTAATAACGATATATGATTCATTTGTTACTGACGTCCAAAAGTCAAATGTTAAGGAATCTTTTATTTCAATTCTTTTACATGTTCAATAATTTCGTTCTTTTTTTCTTTGAATGTACTTTGAATCATTTGACTTATATTATACCTGTTAGGGAATTTATAATCCGGTTTCAGTGCACTGACAAATGTAATGAACGCATCTTCTTCTACTATTCATATTGAGTGGGTTCCACGAATTATGAAATTTATTAATAATTTCTGAAGATCCTTTTTAATATCCAATCTTCCAGTACTTTTTTGTTTTCTTTGTAATATTATTCATTCATGCATCTTATAATGTTTTTTCAAAATAGTATTAGATGTTCTAGAAAAGAAAGTATGATCACATCTACGACAGCGTAATCTATTTGTGTCTTTTTATTCAAAATTATCCCACTTCCAACACTTTCTACGAGTTTGTGTTAATGCTTTATTTTCTATTTCGGTATCAGAAGACTTTTCACTAAATGAACTGTTAATTTCTTCCACCATTATTACTGTTAAAGAAAGTTTAAAAGATTGATACGCTTCTCGAGATTCTTCTTCAATGTTTCGATTGGAACTGGCTAGAGGAGATATTTGTACTGAAACATCCGCTTATGTTATATTAGTCACAGAGGGCACAGCCGCATCTAGGCTGTGTATGCATATTACATCGGAATGTTCAAACCTGGAAAGCTTCAGCGTTTACGGCTGAAGTCGGGGCTCAAACTTTCAAAGCTCAGAACTCAGAGCTCATTGTAACAACATTACCCGCGACCCCCGGAGAACCCCTTCCTCACTCGGGGAACCCAACATGTTTCTAATGCAAATTGAGGCTATGTGCTCGATCCGATTTGTCCGATCTTCGGAAGTACAACTGCCAATTTGGGGAAATTTGATGAGGAAATAGAATGTAAATATAATCATATTTTTGTTGCGGTGAGAGGAAATATATTTTTCATAAACTTCATACCAAACAAAAGAAAAAGAAAGAGATAAAGAAAATTTTGTGACTTGTGATTTGCTAAATGGTGAATCAATTGAAATAGGTTGTTAATAATTTCTCTTATTGAACAAATAATTGATATATTGATATACACAAATTGATATGTCTATAATAATATGTAAGGCGAGGTATCTAAAGCAAGCCACTTTAATATTTCGGCAGTTATTGTTGGCAGAAAAAATTTATTACACTATAGTTGTATGGTATTGAGAGGCACATAACTTGATGTTTCCCAGTCAACTGTGTTTGACGACTATGTCCGTCATGGAGAAATGGCAGTATTTTGTGTCATGACGACTATATCCGTCATCGCTTGATTCTCGCGACACACATAGGTGACGGGTTAATACTGTTTGAATAGGTACAGGTATAAAAAATAATATACAGGGTGTCCTAGACTAGCCGTCCACCCCTATTAAAATGGTGGAGAGTGATTTTGTTGGGTAAAAACTGACGACACTGGTCACACATAACATAATATATTTGTAATAAACAACGTATCTATTGAAAGGGGGAAGTCTCAAGATTATGTCAGTAAAATTTGAAAAGGATTCAACAACGTAGGCAGAAGTTATGATATATTTATTAGAAACAGTATTCGAACGCTACATATAGTAGCGTTGTATTATTACATTATTTAATGTTAATATTTTGTTGGACCACCTTTAGCAGTAACGATGTGTCTCAATCGACGTTCCATACTATAAACCAATGATTTTGTAAAAGTACACTCAATGGAATTCCATACTTCTATGATTTTTTGTTTCAATACCTCCTTTGAAGTTATTTCATATTTATTTAATCTTTTTCCGATTTCAGCTCATAAATTTTCAATTGGATTTATGTCTGGACTTTGCGGTGGAGTAGTTAACATATGTGATGTGTTATACATATATGATCCATTCTTTCACAATTCCTGCAGTATGCTTGGGATTGTTATCTTATTGGAAGTGGAAGTCTTCCAATAATCCTAATTTACGGGCACTTTCTTTAAGGTTGTTCCTTAAAATATTTAAATACTTATATTTATCGAGTATTCCATCAATGAATACCAAATTTCCGGTGCCACTTGCTGCCATGCACCCTCACACCATAACCGATTCACCTCCGTGTTTCCCTGTTTGGTGTAAATTTCTAATTTCCAATTCCGTATTTGGTTTTCTCCAAACATAATTTTGACCATCTGAAGCAAAGATGTTAAATTTAGACTCATCCGAAAAGATGACTTTATCCCAGAAAAAATGATCTTTATTGAGATATGTTTTTGCAAAAGCTAGTCTTTTTTCGATTTACCGCATTAATATATGGCTTCTTTCGTGGTACACTGCCATGAAAATCATTATTTCGTAAGATTCGTCGACATAATTCGGGATGAACTTCTTTATGAAACATATCAGCTACTATATTTGTGAGTTTAGGAGCGGATATAGTAGGATCTTTTTTTATTTCGCGAATGATAAATTTCTGTTCTCTTTCAGTTAATTTCTTTCGTCGACCTGATCGAGCGTTGTTCGCAACTGTTCCTTAATTTTTTGATTTTTTAATAATATAATGTATTGTAGACTTACTTCTGTTTATAATCTCTGCAATCTCGTTATATGATTTTCCATCCTTAAGCAATCGAAGTATCATTTCACTTTCACACTTTTGTGTTTCTGACTTTTTAGTCTTCATTTTAACTACTACTGTGCACAGTTGTACGTTGCTGTTACGGAAACGATGCCTTAATATCAACTGAACGTACCAATGTTTTCATTTAGTAGTAATGTGTACATTCCTTTCTAAGAAAGATGAAAACATATGAACAACGTTACAGCGTTCGGATACTTTTGTGAGTCACTTATTACGCGTGTTTCTAATAAATATATCATAACTTCTGCCTACGCTGTTGAATCCTTTTCAAATTTTACTGACATAATCTTGAGACTTCCCCCTTACTACAGATACCAAATTGTTCTATACAGATTAGTTTAGTACAGCTTATTTTATTCATTAAAATTTGTAAACGTAAGCGTTCGAATACATTCGTGAGCCATTGTATATATATAGCCAACTGGCTTACAAAACTAAGTTACGCGAGTACATGTGGCTGGCGCAGCCGCACGACGACGAGAGAGCGCACAAACCGAGCTACACGGTCTCGAACGCACGGCACACATAGGTGGCGCTGGAGTGGGGACGAGCAAACCCTTTCAGATTTTTATTGAAAACTAAAAAAATTTTAGTAACTAATTCAAGTACGCTCTATCGAATGGTGATAGTTGCAATTTCCGGTACTAACCGGAAATAGGATTTTCAAACCGAAAGTAGTTTTTTTTAATGGGACCTGGTATTTTTTATTGCATATTCAAATTGTACGTAAAAAAATGTAAAAGTTTTGTCCGAGATGTTTTTCTCGAAAATGACTCCATTGGACGGAAAATCAATTCCAATGTATGAATTCACATTTTTCAAATTAAGGATTTAATTTTAATTTTTAATTAAGGATCTAAATTAATAAAGAACTTAATAGAAATAAACTATGGAAATAAACAAAAGAGTAACAAGGATTAATATTGGAAATAAACAGTGAAATAATTAGGTATCTAATATTGGTTCACGTAACTTGAAAAAACGAGTTTAAATGGAAAAGTGTTTAACGTTGGTGTTCAAATGGGCCACCATTCTGCGTAATACAGAGGTTTATCCTGTTTTGGAAGGAATCGACAGCACGAAGAATTTCATGAGCATTTAACAAATGAATTGCTTCTTTTATTCTTTCTATCATATTCTCTCTTGTCGTTGGGCTTTCCCGATACACCAGGTCTTTCATTCTTGCCCACAAATACTAATCAAGTACGGTCAGGTGACCGAGGAGGATATATAACTCGACCATATTTGCCTATCCACTTATTGGAAAACATTGCGTTCAATTTTGTACGAGCAGCTCTCGATGTATGTGCGGGACATGCGTCTTGCTGGAATCACATGTCCACTCGCAATTGCAGTGGAATATTTTCTAGTAAATCTGGAAGATCTGCTTCTAATAAAGCACAGTATTTAGTACTGTTAAGATCCCCCCCAAGAAAAAGGAAGACCTACGATCTGATTTGCAATAATGCCGCACCAAACATGTTGATGATCTATGTCTGTCACCGAATGAGTTCCAAGAATTACCATCTTCATCACTTTTAAATGTACATTCATCAGTGAATAAAATTTTGCGATGAAAATCACGTGGTTGTTGTCTTATCCAGTTGGAAAATGCAAGTCTCTGAAGAAAATCAGTATGATTCAATGTTTGATAGTGCGTCATTCTGTAATGGTGCCTTTGTTACTCTTTTGTTTATTTCCATACTTTGTTTCTATTAAGTTCTTTATTAATTTAATTAAGAGAAGATATAGTCAAAATAAGATATAGTAAAAATTACAATCTTAATTTGAAAAATGTGAATTCATACATTGGAATTCATTTTCCGTCCAATGGAGGTATTTTTGAGAAAAACGTCTACGACAAAACTTTTACATTTTTTTTGCGTACATTTTGAATATGCAATAAAAAACCAGGTCCCATTTTAAAAAAACGACTTCCGGTTTGAAAATCCTATTTCCGGTTAGTACCGCAAATTGCAACTATTACCATTCGATAGAGCGTACTCGAATTAGTTACTAAAATTTTGTTAGTTTTCAATAAAAATCACTCTCCACCATTTTAATAGGGGTGGACGAGTGGTCTAGGACACCCTGTATGATGTTCAAATTCGCTTTTATAAATGAAATGATATATTTGTTTATGTACTATCTACTAGAGCATTTATGTCGTGTAGAATGAGCCATGATAAAAGGCTATACTTTATAGCCTAAAAATATAAAAATGTTTACGTACCTATTTATATATTTGTTAAATAGGAATATAACAGGGGGTGCGGAGTGGTAGGAAAGTCATCGGAGATAACATTGAACGATGAGTGTATATTGTAACAATTACATTTAGTGTATACATGTGACACGATGTCTCTGCTACGACGACTGTCGAAAGACTGAAAATCAAAATGACGCCTCGCACGAGGCTCGGCCGGTCGAAACATCCGAGCAACGATCGGCCGCTTGTGATCCAACGATCAAAGGATCCCGCATCGCAATGTTGCACAGTGTCGGTCTCCTTTTACAACAATATAACATAAAAGTTGTATCATATGAATAGAAATAGGCTTGCACTTTAGTTCATAATTTATGAATTTATGAATTTATTATTTTTTTTTTTCAAAAACCTTGAAATTCGCATGGTGTGTTGTGCACCGTGTCGTAAAGCCATATAGAAACAATTATAGAAATAAAATGTACAATTTCTTGTATAAATTTAAAATCATAAGCTATTCCATAACATTGAAGGATCATTAAATTATGACGGAAAAATTGTTGATCATTTAACGCCTCTCCATTTTAAAGGGCGTATTCTCTACTGTCAAATTCTCGAACTTATTTTCTTCGAAGACCCTTTTGTATTATAAAACGGAATGAGAAACTGAAGTTGCTTTTTTCCATTTAAAGTTGTACAAATTCAAACTACGAAGTTTAAACATTTTTATGACCTCTCAAAAGTAGAACTACAATTTTTTGTCGGGGTTTACTTATTTTATTATACATGTGCCTATATCACTGTGCGTGCTCACTTTAGACACAGCTACATTAAACACACATGAGCTATACAGTGAATTCCCGTTATAAGTCACTGCAAGTCTCGCATTTAAAAGTCACTGGAACTACTCACACCACCGCGGGATATACCCCGTGAGGGGCTGAAGCTCGAGAGCCGCCGTCGCTGCCAAGAAGTGTTACATAACACGGTCGGGTATATCGGTGTGAGACCAGAAGACTACTACTAATCCAATAACAAAACTTCTTTATTTTTCATTACCTTTTTATGGGACTTTCACCAACATATTCGTGGCTTTTTTCTCATGAAAATTGTTGGATTAGGATCGATAAAGGATTTGTTTCATCGGTTAATAAAGCACTTCATATAGAACTGGAAATATTTTAATATACGTCTGTACTTGTTAGCTGACTCGGATCAAGTGGCTCGTTCAATTTGGTTAAGGTTAAACCACGCTCGCGCTAGGTGTCGCCACTTACGCATACTACATAAGTCAAATGTATTACATTTTCAACACGCCTTCTTACATTTGACTTTTCACAAGACATTTCTTTTATTCTTTACAGTTGTTCTGCACGCATACGGATTCAGTTATATTATATTTAACAATTTTCTGAAATACATAAATTTCGCTTTACCTAGACTTTTTGTTAGTACGTCTGCTACATTATTTTGAGATTCAACTTTAACTATATCTATAATACCTTTGTCGTAGTTTTCATTTATGTAATGATATTGAACTTCAATATGTTTGGAATTTTTTGTGTAATTTCCAAACTTGGCTATCGCAATTGCCCCTGCGTTGTCTTCGAATATCCTCACTGGTTTTGTTATTTCGATTTTAAAAGTGTCTTTTAACATATTTCGTACAAAGTTTACATCGGTTACTGCCTCTGATAGGGCTATATATTCTGCTAATGTGGAAGATTTCGCTACCGTGTTTTGTTTACGTGACTTCCAGTAGATTACATTATTAAACAATCTTAAAAAGTATCCTGTTGTAGATTTTCTGTCATTACAATCACCTGCCCAGTCTGCATCTACCATACAATCTAATATTTCCGTATTACAATTTTTCTTGTAAGTTAACTTTAGTTCTTTGGTCGAGTACAAATATTTTAAAATTCTTAACGCGTATTTATAATGAGTATTAGTGTACGAGTTTTGAAATCTGCTTAAATAGTTAACGCTGTACGCAATGTCAGGTCTTGTTCCGGTACTTATATATAATAGCTCGCCAATTAAATTTCTATATTTGATGCATGTATCAATATTGCTTGCAGGTTTGAGTTTTAAATTTTCTTCCATGGGTGTGCTATACAATTTTGTACTTTCTAATTGATATTTTTCTGCTAAAGATTCAATATAGTTTTCTTGACTTAAGGTCATCATGTTTTGTTCCATATTGTGATCAATGTTTATTCCAATGTAATTTTTTACTTTACCCATATCTTTCATTTTAAATCGATTTGACAGTTTTGACTTTACTTCATTAATAATCTTTTGATTCTTACAACATATTAATAAATCATCAACAAATAATAATATATATGTTTCATATTTTTCACTTCTTCTTACATACAAACAATAGTCATACTTGCTTCGATTAAAGTTTAAATTCTTCATAAACTCGTTAAAGCACTCGTACCATGACCTGGGACTTTCCCTTAGACCGTATAATGCCTTTTCTAATTTATACACTTGTCCAGTGCCATTATTATACCCTTCTGGTTGCTCTACATGCACTTCACAGATAATTTTGCCATTAAGAAACGCGGTTTTAACATCCATTTGTTCAATGAGTAAGCTATATTGACAACAGTAAGAAAGTAATAGTTTTAAAGTTTGCATTTTTACTACAGGTGAATATACATTTTCTAACCTATCCTTTTGTTGAAAACCTCTTACCACTAGTCTGGCTTTATATGTTTTATCATCTTTCTTCCTATAAACCCATCTTAAATCGATTACTTTTTTATTTATTGGCCTCTCAACTAGTTTCCACGTTTTATTTTGTTCAATGCTTTCTATTTCTGATTTCATAGCTTGTTTCCATTTTTCAGATTCGTGAGACTCAAACGCCTCCTTAACTGATACTGGTACCATAGCATCGCAATAATTTACACATATGAAATTTGTGACATATTCATCATTGAAATATTTTTTATTTGGAGTTTTACTCCTTGACGGACGCTCAGACCTTGCATCGTTTGTACTATTTGAACCTTGAATTGTGTTTGTATTACCTGAACCCTGAATTCTATTGGTATTTCTTGAACCTTGAATTGTATTTATTTCATCGCTTTCTACTGACTCGAAGCTTGGTTCTGTATCGGTTCCACTTGATTCATTATCGGTTTGATTTACACTATCAAAATTTCTATCAGATTCATCGTTGTCATCAAGACCTATACATTTTATCCCTTGTTCAATTACATCTACATGTCTAGCGTTAATTACTTTATTGTTAACCAATATTCTGTAGCCTGTCTCTGTGTAACCTAGTAAAATCCCTAATTTTGCTTTATTGTCCCATTTTGATTTGCGTAATTGTTCTGGGACTCTAACGAATACCTTACTTCCATAGATTTTTAAATGTGTTACGTCTGGTTTTTTCTTAAAGAATATTTCATATGGTGACTTGTTTTGAATTGTATTGGCTATAGTTCTGTTTTTTAAATACGCTGCTGCTTTAATAAGTTCCGGCCAATATATTCTATTTACTTTTGCTTCGTTTAGTAAACACCTAGCTGTATCCATGATGGATCTGTTGTATCTTTCCGCCACTCCATTCAACTCATGTACGTATGGAGGACACGGAATCATACGTATACCTTTCTGTCTAATAAATTCACGAGTTCTATTATTTATATATTCTTTTCCATTGTCACAGATTAGATTTTGAATTTTTTTCTTTGTTAAATTCTCTACTAAGTTTACATACTCTACGAAGCAGTTATAAGTATCAGTTTTTGAGTTTATACAATATACTTTGGCTAATTTACTGTAGTCATCTATAAATGATACGAAATATTTTTCACCATTATTACCCTCTGTCGGGTGAGGCCCATTTAAATCCGTGTATATAGTTTCTAAAATTTCATTGGCGTGACTTCTGTTATTGGCAAACGGTAAATTTGACATTTTACTTTGACTGCATATTGCGCATTTTATGTATTCAGTCTCTAAATTTTTTGGCAGTCCATTTAACAATTCATCATTGCATAATTTATTTAGATATTGGAAATTTACATGACCTAGCGCCCGATGCCATTTTTCCTTTTTTGTCATATTATTTTTTATCATTAAATTTGTACTTAAATTTGTACTTATTTGTTTATTTTTATTGTTTGTAACGAAACTCGTTATATGGTACAGATCGTCTCTTTTGACTGCTACTGCAATTAATACATTTGATGGATTATAAATTTTTAGTTGATGGCCATATGAAACTATTTTGTTTTGGTAAGTTATTTTTGAGTAACTAATAAGGTTTTTTTTCATATTACTTACATAGTATACATTATTTAGTGTTACTCTGATGTCGTTTCCATTTACTTGAAAAATTGCATTTATCTTTCCTACTTTTGTTGCTTGTAAGGTATGGCCATCACCTAATTTTACATTTACTGGTTTTTTTAATTCTAGATATTCCTCGAAAACGTTATCTACATTTACTACATGGTCTGTGCACCCGCTGTCTATAATCCAAGAGATTAAATTTTCTGAACCTGAACTAACCTGTGTTTCTATTCGTGACTCGTTTATCTCTGTTATAAATGCGTTTCCTAGTCCGCTATTGTCGTTGTTTCTTTCCTGTTGTAGCGGCCACGAGGGGTTTGCTGAGCCTCGATGTCTTCCTCTGCCTCGTGCGTAGTTTCCGCCATGTTGAAAATTTCTTCCACGTTCGAAATTTCCGCCATATTGATGGTTTCTTCCTCGTTCAGGATTTCCGCCATATTTGAAATTTCCTCTGCTTGGCCCCCTGCTGCGAAAATTTCCTCGTCCACGACCATGTTGCATTTCTCCACGTGGACATAATGCTTGGATATGCCCTTGTTCACCGCACGTGTAACATTTTCCACGCATGCTTGCTGCGAAGGCACTTGATGTTTGCTGTCCTTTTATACTCTTTTCTTCTTTTTCTTTTAACTTTATCTTCGACATTAAATATTCAACCGTTCTTTCTGCCCTTGGTAATACGTCTATCAAATCGCCGATGTGGCTGTATGACGACGGTAAAGCTCTGATCATATATCTTAGTTTTTCATCTGCGGTTACTATTCCTCCGGCTGATTTTATTTCGTTGCACGCCTTCTCGAACTCATCGAAGAACGACGTCGCATTTTCATAGTCCGTTAGTTTTATTCTCTCCATATTATTTCTGCAGACAATCTGCAACGAGGTGGATTGTTTCAGGTATAGCTCATCAAATTTTTTTAAAGCTTCAAATGCGTTTTTTTTTGTCTTCTATGTAGTGTAGTTGTTTATTGGATATCGAACTGTATATGTAGTTCATTGCTTTCGCATCCTTAATTTTCCATTCTGCCCCGTTATCAGCAGCTACTCTCTCTCTTAGAGCTGCTTCTTCGCACTGCTTGCTTTCCATGAATTTTAGTATTCTCTTTTTCCAGCTTAGATATTCTGACCCGTCGAATATTGGGATTATCATGTCGTCTACCTTCACGTACGCCATGTTCTTTCTTTGTGCTTTCGGCCACGTGTTGACTATTTCTTCTTCACTTTATTTTTTCATAAACCACAAACTCCAATAACCACGGACCTCTGCTACCATGTTGGATTAGGATCGATAAAGGATTTGTTTCATCGGTTAATAAAGCACTTCATATAGAACTGGAAATATTTTAATATACGTCTGTACTTGTTAGCTGACTCGGATCAAGTGGCTCGTTCAATTTGGTTAAGGTTAAACCACGCTCGCGCTAGGTGTCGCCACTTACGCATACTACATAAGTCAAATGTATTACATTTTCAACAAAAATAATACGAAATTTGATATAATTCCGATTATATTTACTTGTGTAATGAACGATTAAAGTTTCTTACGCAAAGAAGAACAGCGTATGGGAAAGAAAGAGACACGGAGAGTCGAAGCGTTCGGGAGAGATGAAAGTCTGGCGTGAGCTCAAGCCTTTAAATTAAAAATTGAACTTTTTTATTATTACTTATTTTTTATGAGACTCACCAATATATTTGTGCCATTTTTTTTTTATTAAAATGATACCAAATACGATATCATTCGGATCATATTTACACTATTTTTCGGTTAATAGAAAGTATTACTATTAGAAAATTATGTCTGTTGAGGCTTTCGGTGTAAGCCGTGTCTGAAAGGAAGAAATTTCCCAACGTTTCGCAAGCATTGCAGCTAGTTGCATCAGAAAGCCTCAACAGACATAACTGTATGATGCCGGGCCGTGAAAGTGTCTGGCCCCAGACGTCTTCAACGTTCCCTTTATCAGTCTGGTCAGAGTCTGAGTCGTGGATCCAATTTTTCATATACTCAGCTGCCGTGCTTGTTTCTTTCGGTGCGTCCTTCTCTACTGCGTACCGATCGCTACGCAAGGTTTTCGCCACTCGATAAGGGCCGAAATACTTTGCCGAAAGTTTCGTACCTGGTCCTTGTTGAGTCCTCTTAATCGCTACTAAGTCACCGATTTCGTAGGATTTAGCATTTTTCCGGTGTTTGTTGAAACTACTGTTATTTTCCCGCTGGATTTCCGCGATCTTTTCTTTCGCGCATTCCCTCAACTCGCATCTGCTTTCGTTGAACGAGGTTACCCGCTCGTGTTCTAGAAGCTCTTTTAAGGATTGATCATATGTGTCTAAAGGAGTTTCCCTTTTTTCCACGGGGTGCAGAAAACCCTCCCTTTCCCCTGTTTCCGCTCGGTCAGGATGCAGCTAACGCAATTCTCTATTAATTTCTCGATTTTTTGTGTCATTTGTGCGAACCAATATTCCCGCTTGATCATCGATTCCGTTTTCCGACTGCAAAATGTCCAACCTCATGAGCCCGCCTGATTATGCTATTTCGCATCGACTTTGGCACTACTAACTTGTAATCACCGTCAATAGCTTTGAACAAAATTCCGCCGGGCACGCAATACCCGTCAATCGGTTTTTCTCTTATTGCACTGAGCAATTTACTAATATCTCCGTCCGACACTTGAGTCCGACTCTTTAGTCGCGCGCTTATGCCATCACTGCTTTCGCTTATCAGCAGACAGTCGGGCAACGGGTGGCGACTGAGTACGTCTACGTGTCGCATACCATTTCCGGAACGGTGCTCGATCGTATACTGAAATTCTTCGAGCAATAATGCCCATCGCGCTACACGTACGCAGAGATCCTTTTTCCGCATGGTCATAGCGAACGCACGACAATCTGTGGTGATTTTAAACGGTATGCCTAATGGATAAACGCGAAACTTTCGCAAGGACTTAATAATTGCTAAGCATTCCAACTCGTAGCTAGTGTAATTGGCTTCTGCGGCGTTCGTTTTACCGCTCGCGTAATACACGGGGTGCAGGGCTCCATCGGCGCTATCGCGTTGTAAAAGAATACTTCCGAAGCCAAATTTCAATGCGTCTGTGTGAAGCTCTGTCTCAGCGCCTACTTTATACAATCTCAACACAGGTTTGTCGACCAACGCCTGTTTTAATCGTTCGAACGCTAGTACATGCTCGCTTTCGCATCGAAATTTCTCATTCGACTTCAACAGGTCCGTGAGCGGTCTGGCAATTAGGGAATAGTGGCTGATAAATTTTCTAAAATAGCCGGTCAGCCCTAAAAAACTTTGAACCTTGCGTATCGACGTTGGTTTGCGAAATGAAACTACTGCCTCGGTTTTGCGTTCGGAGGGTCGCAGGGTCTGGCTTTTGATAACGTGACCCAAAAATTCTACCCTAGTTTGTAACAATTGGCCCTTTTTCTAGTTAATTATTAGACCTTCCTCACTTGCTGTCTTCAGCACTTTGTCTAGATTTTCGAAACCGGACTCTATGTCTGCCGATGGAATGATCAGATCATCTAGGTATGTCAACGTTATTTTTTGTTAATTAAGTCTCGAAACACTGCGTTTATGAATTTCTGGAATAGAGCGGGCGAGTTGCACAAACCGAAGGGGACTTTCAGAAATTCGTACTGCCCATCCGGGACGATAAACGACGTATACTTTCTACATTCGGGTTTTATCGCGACGTGAAAAAATCCGTTCTTTAGATCGAGCGTAGTGTAGACTTTCGCGCCTTGCAATGTGTCTAACTGATCGTCTATTAACGGAAACGGGTAGCGGTCCTTAATAATTTTTCGGTTTAACTGTCTGTAATCGACACACAATGGCGATGATCCGTCTTTTTTCCGCACTAAAACAACCGGACTCGCGAAGTCGGATAATGAGGGTTGGATAACTCCGTCGCGCAGCCACTTCGTTATATGCGTATTTACTTCGTCCCGTTCTGGCATTGACAAACGTCTAGCTCGTTGGTAGACGGGCTCCTCGTCTTTTAAAATAATTGTCATTCCGATTCCTACGTCGCGCACCTTTTTCGGTTCGTAATTTTTTACCATGGACGCCACGCGTTCCTTAACCCGCGGATCTCTTATGGGGGATGTATCTATTTGGCCCGCTTCTTCGCACGCGTCTATTTGTAGTACCTCGGGCAGATCGCTTTCCGACGGCTGGGCTTCGCCCAGTTGTCGAATCTCGACGTGCCCGTGTCTGATGGTTAACTGGACGGTATTCAGAAAATCTATCCCTAATAGCAGGCTATGGCGCATAAAAGACTCAGGCACGACGTGCGCCATAATGGGGTATGCGAACCCGTCGATCTCGATGGTGCTTGTGAAACCCCCTAGAGTTTTATTTGATGTGGATCCTATACCGTCAAAGCAAACTTGATTGTGTTGCAACCGCAGCGCGCCTATTTCGTTGTAAACGTCTGCTCGCATTAAAGTTACGTCGCTTCCGGTGTCGATAAGGGTGGTTATCTCTGAGTTACTTATTACTACCGGTTTAAGGTACTTCCCTTTCGCTATCGCCTCGACGAAACTGCCGTCCACCACGGCTGTCGCCTTCTTTGGACATCTGGAGGCGTTTGTCCTTCACCGGGCACTCGACTGCTCGATGACCTGTCCCTCCGCAGTTGCGGCACCTCTCGATAATCTGCTGCTGACCGTCGGCGGCTCGTGGTCCTGGTTTCTCCATGTATCCTCTGGCTCCTGTTGCTTTCCTCGGAAATCGGCTAGCGTCGGCCGCCGCTGATAGTACAACCTTCTCGAACGCAGCGAAAAGGTCGGCTTTCGTCCTGAATCTTTCTATGCGGGCTTGATTTCGCAATGTCGCATCTGGAATTCCTTCGAGAAGATATTCAATAATTTCATCTTCGTCGATAGGTACGCGATTACCAAGGATTAATTTTTGGCGATAGTAGTCGCTGAAACGCTTCACATACTTCCAACGCCGTTGCTCGAATTCCCTTTCCCTGGCAACCTTGCTTGGAAGATGGTGGAACATCGTTCTCATTTCCCTTAATATTTCGTTAGTAGCCATAGTGACGTATTCGGATCTGGAATGGAACCACTCCATTGCCTTACCTCTTAAGCGTGATCCCAGCAGTACTATCGCCTCGCAGTCAGTTAGCTGATGTGCGCCCCTTAGGAGTTGGAATTGCCGCGTTCCCAATGTTTGTATGGTCCGTCACCGTCGAAATGGCTCAGCAAATCGGCGATCGCCACTACACTGGTTCGCGTTCGTCGTGTTTCTTCGGATATCGATGCCTGGCATCCCACTTTTTGCATCCCACTGGAATTTGCCGCCAGGTTTAGTTGTTGCAACTGCTGCATGACTTCGATCTCTCGTCGCGCTATCTCCAACTCTTTCTGCATCATGTCCCGCTCTCGCCGTGCCATCTCCATCTCGCGTCGCATCCACTTGTTTTCTCTTTCGTATTCTTCCCTGTACTCCACCTTCGATGACTCCTGCATGACCTCAGGAGTGTTCGTTGGCAGACCTCTAGTTGGCTCGATGCTTTTGAGCCTGGAGATGAGCTCTAATTTTGTGCCCGCGGTAAGCTGCCCCAGTTCTTGCAACCTGTCCTTCAATTGCGATACCGTGAATTCGCTGTATGCTCCATTTTCGCTTCTGATTCGATCCTCGAAATTATCGCGCCGAATTATTTCCGATTCGAATCAATTGGACGAGCCCCCAATTTGTAGGGATATGGTTCGAGGTGTCTGTTAAGAGAAATATCCCTCATAATTTTAACGCTGATGATCCTTATTATGATCGCCGCTCTGGCTCACAATTACTCGCTATCTCACAATCATTCGCTATCTCGGATTACAATGCTCTCTGTCCTTTATCGCTCGCTCGCGTATATATCACTCTCGCTTACATACATAGCCACACTGATTTTGGCGGTCATCGCTTTTTACGTCGTTGTCTTTCTCGCACACGCATTTTCTCTCTCTCTCTCTCTCTCTCTCTCTCTCTCTCTCTCGCACTCGTCCCGCGGCCGCTCACCTTTCGGCAATGTTTATTTGGTGTGCCGTTGACACCGGTGAGCGACTTCTCCGCGCGTCCTAACTGTTGTCGTACATACGCGTTTTTGTCCTCCTTCTAACGGTCGATGCCAGGCTAGCTTTATACGCCATTTTTCGTCCCCTAAACAAGTAAATATCATCGGAATTATATATGTGGTTTCATTTAAATCAGAAAAATGCCACGAATATGTTGATGAAAGTCTCATAAAAAAATTAAGAAGTTTTTTAATTGGATTTGTAGTGGTCTTCTGGTCTCACACCGATATACCAGAACGTGTCATCTTAAGGCTCGTACAGACCTGAACATTGCGCCGAACAGCGAACGAAACGCAAAATCGACATTCATTTCGGCGATTCGAACGGCGCGATTTGAATGTCGATTTTGCGTTTCGTTCGCTGTTCGGCGCAATGTTCGTCGAAATGTTCAGGTTTGTACGAGCCTTTACACTCCTCGGCGATAACGCGACGGCTCTCGAGCTTCGCTAACCATTTCTACGTGCAACATTGTATCAGAGAAAGACACTTTCTCAGCCTTCTTGTCACGATCCGTCAGAATGTCACAGGTTTATGACATATAGACGATTAGTGACATTTACATTTCCAGTGTTCACTGTATATTTCAAATACAAAGTTCGGCGCGAACCTCAGATTTCGTCTAAATGTCACTCGCCAGAACCGCGTAAGTGACTTATATCGGGAATTCACTGTATGTAGAGTGAAGCATTTAAAGTTCTTAAGGCAAAATTATACCATTTGTAACGGACACCTGCAACGATAAAGTTATTTTTGTTTTAAAGGTCAGTTTTTCAGACATTTCAAGAACATTGATGCTTTGTTAGATTAATAGAATAATATTTTCTTTGCATATTCTTGTGGAATATAAAGAAACAAAATGGTCGAATCTTCAAAGTGATTGTAATGACGTACAACGTATAGGATAATATTAATATGGCTTTCGTTTACGGCGAAAACTAACAATGTTTAAGAGAAGCAATTATCGTCGTATATACGGCGATAGATAGATTTCAAACTTGTATTTCTCACCGGTTCATGCATTTTCTACCATAAACAAATTTAAGCATACCGGTGATTTGGACCCCAATGACAGTACAGTAAGTAACAAAAAGATAGGACACCCTATTGATTTTTTATTTAATGAAGAACACAAATGTGAAGTTTTTTGTATTCTACATACATCGTTTTACACTGTATTTGTTTGTATGGCTTATTTGGTAAAACTGAAATGTTGCTCCGCATGAATTTATGTATCTAGAAAAATGTAAATTTTCAGGACAAATAGATTTTCAGGACTGGAAAAAAATGATGGGTGTAACGGTACGCGATTCGCATCGCAAGATGTTAGAATTGACCGCCTGCAGATGTTAGGGTCTAAGGTAATAAAACCTACCCTGACGTTTGGAGGATGGCAAAAATGACTTTACGGGTGTAGAAAATTTAACCACCCCATCATAAACGTTGCCAGCCGGGTACCGCTGGGGCCCGTCCGACCGCGCGGCACGCGCGGTCCCGACAAGACATTTTTCCAACATTTGGCGACCACCTTTGCCGGTGACCATAAACAATAGACGCGGGATTTCCTACCCCCGCAAAACATAGCTCCGCCTTCTTATCTTCGGAAAGGCGTTACCTTTCCGAAGATCGGTATATAAAGGGAGGAAATCCACAAAACCCTCTCTTGCTCTTCTTGCCTATCTGTCTGCGTATTTTGTCTGTTGGTCTGTCTCTTGCCCCTCTGTCTTCGATCACAAGTTTGCGACTGCCCGTTGTATTTTGGACACGCTACAAAATAAAGTCCCTCTTAAACTAACTCAGTTTTTGTGGCAACACAACCACAATATGGGATATGTTTTTAAAAAATTATATGTATAAAAAGAATTTACCAGTACTGTTCAATATTCAATATTCAATGATTTGCAGAGCCTCCTTAATTTTTTATCAAGAATTTTTGCATTCCTTTCGGTTGAGATTTGTATATCTTTTTCATTGTTTTCTGCCTTAACTGGTGACATTGGATTGTTTTAATTCGTCAATTGTTGATAATTGTCGGTTCTTAGCATATATCGCTTTTGCAAGGTTTCGTCAGATGTTTTCAATAATGTTAAACAAGTTGTACTAGTGTCAACAATTTAAAACTTGTCGTACATTTTTTTACACGTTTTAACTACTATGTACTGTAGACTTCTTACGACATGTAATAAGTAATATTAACTGGCATTATTTGAAGATGTCGTATCCAAGTTGAATTTGGCCAAGCAGTAGGGCTCGCTGCGCCCCTTCCCAACAATGACATCCCGGGGGAAGTAACGCTAATTCCCCCTAATACCTAATCTAGTAGCACATCGTGTGGGTCACCCACCCAGAGTCCCCCTTCCCTGAAGCCTGCTCAACTGGACGCCGCGTGCCCCGTACCTTGATCGGGAGAAGGGAACTCGTAGGTCCCCGGGGATGTAAGAGGTGACCGGGGGCGTGTTCCGCAACGCCCCGGACTCTACATCCCGCCCCCGTAGACATCTTGGAAACGGGCGGCCAACCCGTTGATACTACCTCAAGTTTAAGCCAGTTATATTTATTTTATAACATTTATTTGTAGAAAATTTCTTTAATAGAAAATGCTTTTTTTTTTATTTGTGAACATTGAAAAAAATCGAACATAAAAATAATACGGAATGTTATATTTTTTTTATTAGTTCACATTCTCTTTATTATTTACATGCTGGTGTTACGAGCCGAGGGCTAGGCAGTTTATACGTAGACCGAGCTTTGTTCACTTACACAGGATAGGTTGTCGTGAACTTGCCGATGTCTGTTTCATCACCGGGTGTCACAGGATAGATTTTCGTGAACTAGCCGATGCCTGTTTCATCACCGGGTGTCACAGGATGGGATAGCGGAAGGTATTCGGAAATCGACTCTTGTAACATCTAAAGAATACTGATATATCTCGAGCGGTAAAGGTGTATCGAAGTGGGAAAAATACTAGTTACTGGAGTTTGAACACAATGTATTCTTTATAAGAAACACAGTAGGTATCTACAATTGTTGAAGTGTAATGTATTGTTGCGGATACTAATGTTCCTAAACTCTCGGTTTTGACGCACTGAGAAATGCGGGGCTAGTTAACTTGTCTTGATTGTAGCGTTTTAGAATTGATTGAAAGGGACTGTGAACCCGATCTTACAACGTGTGTCGCTCCGTTTTCAGTTTCGAACTAACCCGCTCATGGGCAAGCTTGGACCCTTTATATAATCGAATTTTGGTTAGAAATGGCAGTGGGGTACAGAAGAATCAGGAAGACATCCCTCAAAATTTTCCCAGCAATTTTGCATGCACACTCCCCTAAGGAAAGAGTTATTTATTTCGGCGTTTGCCGGGTCTCTTACGGGAAACATGTGGTTTCAAGAAGGGAGTAAAAGAGTCACGTAAGCAAAATCTCCGTACGTAACACTGGCATGACACAAGCCAGAGTGACATGCGTCATAAAACAGAGAAAACAATAATTTTTCCGGCATTTGACACACAATATAAACGCAGCATTCTTACATCCGCACGCCTTTTTAAAGATGTTTACTGGGAAACATATGAAGTGTCTAAAGGTTCGCGTGTTCGTACGAAATGATTGGACACAAGTTGTGAATTCTCAGCGTACTTTATTTCTGGAGAGACTTTATTAACAACGCATCACGGGAGCTTCGCTCCGTCTCGACTCCCTCTCTCGGTCTTCAAGTTTACGGAGCTTTTTATCTATTCCCCTAATCGTCCTGATTGGCCGGGGCTGAATTAGCCTTTTTAGCCAATCAGGCACTTCTTCGGGGATTCCCGCGCCCTTGACGCGCTTTCCCTAAACGCGGGGGCGGTGTCGTAAATTTGATGATGCAGCGGGATTTCCTACGGGCCCGCGGTGCATGACGTGGCCGGCTGGCGCCTACCTGCCTAGGTAGGCTAGCTAGCTAGCTGTTGAGGCTGAAGGTAAAAATCTAATGGCCAATACGTGCCATAACAAAAACTGCTAAGACGAGTAACGGCTTTCTCAAAAATAGCTGTGAGGCAACGGGTTCAATAAACTCACTCGACCATTTCCACGCCAAATGTTTGATTGTACGTGCCAATGGCCGCTACACATACTCCGTTTCATGCATAAATATTTCTGTAGTATAACACAGTCTGGACGAAAACCACGCATACTGTAACATATTTAAAAATACCGCAGAAGACAACTGACGATAGATAATGAAAATATTAAGAAGCGTGCCCTACAGTTTGGACTACAATGAGGACTACAATGTTTACGTCTCCCTTCATAACATTTCTTAGAACAATGGCCGAAGTGTGGGGTAGTGGGTGGAGTAACACTGCTTACAGGTATACTTATTACGCTGTCACTGTCACTAGATTGATACACTGGTAATAAACTGATTTGCTTCCCGAATCACAACTGACTGTTTATACCCGGCCATTATCATACGGCCCGTTGCCACTCCATAACCACACCGTTACCGTGCACGTAACCTGGTTTGGGGTTGTTACACTACACATAATCTTCCGTACAGATATTTTCAGCTACGTGTACAATAATGTTAAATAAAAGATGCATGGTGAAGAGATTTTACGAACTGGTTTATTGTAATATAATATGAATTTTACACTAAACTTCTCTCACGAGGCTCGCGCATACATCACTTTCATACGACTGCACACATCATACATCCCCTAGATGACGTTAATACTCAACACGCCTCCTTATATTTACATTCAACTCTATATTTCTAACATTTGTAGGATTCTGACTCTAAACATTTCGAACTTTGTTTTACCTAACGGTTTCGTGGATACATCAGCGACATTTTTTGACGATATTGCACTTCAATATGTTTGGAATTTTTGGTATAGTTTCCATATTTAGCTATACACATTGCACGAGAATTTTCCTCGTACACTTTAATTGGTTTGTTCATTATTATTTTAAATGATTTTAATATTCGGTGCATAAAATTTATTTCCGTTACAGCTTCTGATAACGCTACGTATTCCACAAATGTAGACGACTTGGTTACTGTACTCTGTTTTTGCGTTTTCCAAAAAAACTACATTTCCAAATAATTTTATTACAAAACCCGATGTTGACTTTCTGTCGGTGACATCTCTTGCCCAATCGGCATCCACAAAACAATCCATTGTGTCTACATTGTAATTATTTTTGTAAGTTAGCTTCAGATCTCTAGTCAGAAATAGATATGTTAAAACTCTCATCGCATATTTGAAATGTTCTTCCCCATAATTATTTTGAAATCTACTAAGATAATTTAGGCTGAACGCTATGTCTGGTCTCGTACCAGAGCTTACATACAACAGTGCGCCTATCAAATTTCTATACTTTACATTTTCATTTAATGCTTTCGCAGGTTCTAGTTTTAGATTCATCACCATTGGTGTGTTATATAGTTTGCTATAGCGCTATTTGCGCGATAATGACTCTATATGTTTTTTGACGTAAGGTCATTACATTTTCATTTTTGCTATACTTATATTCAATATCTATTCCAATATAATTCTTGATTCTACCCATATCTTTCATTTTGAACTTACTTGACAATTTATTTTTTACATTTTGTAACGTAAAGGATTGCGGTGGTTGTTTGTGGAATGACAGGAGTCGGAATATCTGGAGACATAGGATATATTTTCCAAAATGTTAGTACAACGGATGATGGGAGATAGGTTTTGTTATAAAATAGATTCTTTCAAGAGAGTGAGAGAAAGCTAGCAACGAATAATTTAAGAAAGGGTTTTATACAGGGTGGCCCACATAACTCTGAACAGCTCAATATCTCGAAAACTATGCCATCGATTTTAAAGTTCTTAGTCTTAAATTGCATGGAACTGAAGGACCATTCTGACTACATAAACGTGAAGTGGCCTCCCTCCCCCTTTAACGGGGGAGGGGAGGTACCTTTGTAATTTTAAATGGAACCCCCTATAAAATGTTACATATTTAGATTCTACCGGAAAAAACAAGTCAATTTTGTCTGAAACATTTTTTTGTCAGATACTTCCATGATGAGATATAACAGTTTGAAGTTTCGAGTTGTAGGTACTTGAAGCGCTCGGAAATAGCGTTATGGAATTATACGCGCTTGAGTCCTTTGCTTATTCATGAAGAAACACAAACAATAATATTTACAATTCTTGAGTTCGACTCACTTATCTATGAAAACGTTTTCAGTTTAGAGCTGTTATTCAAGCAGTAACATTGTGATTATGGCTACTTTTGACACAGAAGTGAATATGTTATTAACGTTAGGTTGTAACGGTAGCGTCTCGCTTGCGTGGAGGCGCGAGCGAGGCGCGCGGTCCCTCCCCTAGATTCGCTCAGCGACCAGGGTTCGTCGGAGAGGGAGAAGGAAGTGGTTGAATAACTCAGGCTGTATTGGTGCAAAGAAAACTAATTTATTACTCGTGGTTCAAGAACAAAAGAACAAACGTGGCTTCTTAACCGGACGACGTGGTTTAACTGATTTATTAATGGGAAGGAAACAAAAGAATGAACTTGACTTCTTAATTGAAAGACGTGATCTAACGTGCAAAATAAAAGAATAAGCTTGATCGAATGATAACCGGCACCGTGACGTGGTATGCGGCTTATCCGCTCGGATTCCCAGACGGTCCGGCGGTGAGCTGCTGATGGCCGGTGGCCTAATAACCAAAAATAAAAGACCGTAACGGTGGATTCCGACGCGAGTATCTTATTTTAATTATTCGCTAGAACTAGCCTATCGCAACCGCGGGACGCCGGCACGGGCTTCGGTCCGGTTCGTACGCGGGAAATATTCGACGCGGGCGAGACGCGCTCGCGGGGTCGGTGCCTGCCGTCGGACGTCCTCGGCGCGGTTCGGGTTCGGTCGCGGTGTGTATCGAGAACGCGGTGCGCGGGGAGCGCGGGGAGCCGTGCCCGCTGACGCGGTCCTGAGTCGGGCGCTCTCGGCGCGGTTCGGTTACGGTCGCGGCGTGTATCGAGAACGCGGCGTGCGGGGAGCGCGGGTGAGTCGTGCTCGCTAACGCGGTTCGGAGTCGGGCGCTCTCGGCGCGGTCCCGAGCTCTCCCGATCCTCGAGATGGTATTCGCCCCGTTGCCCAGCGAACTATAGTGGATCGGCTTCGCTTCCTGGCGGTTGGGCACGCGGGCGCGGAGAGGAGCGGGTTGGGAATCCGCGGAACCCCCCACCCGTCGCCTTCGCCCGGCCGCGGCTCGAGCACGTAGGCACAGACGTAAACCTAATGCCTACGGCCCGAAACCGGCGAGGGCGCTCGTCTCCGGTAGTATACCGAGAGGCGAGCTCCGTTCGCTGCTGCGGCCGATCGTCGACTGACGTGCGGAGCGCGACGCTGGATCCCCGAGGGGAGAGCGGGACGCGGGAACAGGTCCAGGCGGTGGGGATGACGGTCCGGAGTGTCGTATCCTCGGTGCTCTGAAAAGAGCAGGCCGGTGAACGACTGCCTCCCAGAATCCTGGTCGCGGTCTCGGTTTTGCGTAGGGGACGTAAACCCACTTACGCTCGGCCGATTCCAGCGCTTCGTCGCGTTCGCCCGATCGTAAACCGCGGCTAGCACGAGTTGGCGCGGCTGCGAGAGGATCTGGGCCCGGGTGTTCGCCCGAGAGCTGCTCCAGACCAACTCCGGCTTCGGCTGGTTCCGTCGCGATCTTTATAGCCCGAGCGCGGACCTCGTGTGCTCGTTCGTGAGCCTTCGGCGCACGTCGATTGGTCCGCGCCCGGGCCGGTTTCGCGGATTGGCGCGCGGCTGGCCCGCACCGGTGATTGGTGCGGGCTAAGGTACAACTCGGCTCGCAACGAGACACATGTGTCTCGTTGCATCCCCCCCTTTCTTCGGAGACGGAACGACGCGGTTCGCAAAACATGGTAACATGGTGGAGGGTGGCTTACATATTGCCTCGGCGGCGTTTCGTGCCAAATCTCCCCCGTGGCCGGGTTGAGCCGGAAGCTCCGTCGGATTCCGGCGTGGGTGACCCGGTATCGCCTCAGGCCGAGTGGGCACCATACGGGGTGGCCGTCGATGGTGCGGTTGAGGCGGCGGGGCCTGTGCGCCACGTTGGCCTCGAGCGGGATCGGTCGCCTCTCGGCGGCGTACAGCGGGGAGGGCGACGGTGGCCGCTCCGAGCCCGGGGCGGGTCCTGGGGCGGGCGGCGGTGGCGCTGCGGTGATCTTCGGTGGTGGCGGTGCGGTCTGCTGGATTTTCGGGGGCCGCATCCTCGGCTCCTGCCGACGGCGCCTGCTCCCGTGGCAGGCCGGGTCGCTCCGGCCGGAGCTGTACGGCTTCTGGAGGGCCTCGAGGGCCGGTTGTCGGCTGCGCGGTGCTAAGGGCCCAAGGCACGCCATGACCCTGGTTTCTTCTGGTGGTCCCCCCCTGGAGGTGCGCACGGGGGCCGCCCCCTGGAGCAACGGCGGGGCGGCGCTTCTCCTTCGTACTATCCCGGTGGGCGGCTGGAGCCGCGGGCTCAGGAGGAGAGCCCGTCGGCGGACGGCTGGTGCTGGTACTTGCGGTCGCGGGATGACCGGAGGCCTGGGCTGGTAGCGCAGCCTCGCGGGTTCGGCAGGGGTGAAACCCCACCGCGGTGGCTGGGCGGCCGGAACGGTCAATCGTGGTCGGGTCGGCCGTCGGGCGCCGGGCGGCTGTAACTGGTGAGGCCCCAGCGCCTCTTCTGGGTCGAAGATCCCATGGCGACGGTAGCTGGTTTCCAGCTCGGCCAGGAATTCCTCTAAGCTCTGATCTGGGCGGTGTGAGGACTGCATGACTAATGCGGATGCTCGAGGGAGTCTTCCCGGTCCTCGCGACGATCGGTCGGTTTTCGGGGGTACTGCCTAGGCATTGGCGGGTTGTCGGTTCCCGTGGTACCCCCCTGGGCTCCTTCGGTTTGCTTGTTGATCCCTGTCGTAGAGCCGACGGGTGCCCCTCTCGCTTCGGGGTGCGAGACGGCTTCGGATCCTGCCGGTGGACGCGGCGGGCGGAGCTCACGGCGGCATCCCGTGAGTCGCTGAACGTGGGTGCTGCCCGAGGCTGTATCGTGAACAGGCCGGTGCACTTTCCTGACTTCTTAGCGTTCCGAGTTGGTTGGGCTCCTTGCGGGTGCACTCGGCGGCGTCCGAAGTGCAGCTGCAGCCGGCACTTATTGAGGATATCCATCCCCAGGAGTACTTCGGGGTCTAACCCGTCCAGGACGTAATATCGGTGGGCCATAGGCACGTCGCCGATGACTGCTGTCCCTCTCACGCTCTGGGTTAGACCGGCCTCAGTGCCATCGGCCATGGAGGCGCTAGTGTCCTCACGCCAAACCTGCCACCCCACGCTGAGGCATTTCCTTGCCATTGCAGCGTTTACGAATGAGCACGCCGAGCCTGTGTCGATTAGAGCTCGAGCGTGGTGGCTCCCAACGACAAGTGTTATGTACAGCCGGTTGTCGTGGGTCTGGCCTGCGCCTTTCCTCTTCGGACGGCTCTGTCCGGTGTGGCAGGGGCAGTCTTTGGTGAGGACGTCGTCCTGTGCGCAGAAAGAGCAGAACCGTACTGCCTCGTTCGCGCAGTCGAAACGGCTGTGCCCTGGCTCCTTGCATCGCCAGCAGTGCGTTTCTCGGCAATACGCACTGGCGACGGCGAAGGCGGTTCGCCCATTATTTTCCCGTGTATTTGATGCGGTTCGGGGTTGGTGCCGTATGCGATGGAGAACCTCTTCGACCTCTCTAACCCGCTGAACCAGATGCGTGGCGTCAGTGAGCTCGTCACGCCGGATATGCAGTTGTAGCTCCGGCTGCATATTGTAGTAGAGAGCGTCAAGCTGGCGCTCTCGTGAGTATCCCCCACGGCGGCGGATAAGAGTCATCAAGGCCGTTACGTAACTCTGGATTGACTCTGTAGCACCGTGGTGACGTTCAGCGATCTGTCGGTCGAGGTGGCGGAGTTCCCCCGGGGGGAGGTAGTACCTCCGGAGCCGGTCCTCTAGGTCCTCCCACGATGAGACTACGGGTGCCAAATTCCGGTACCACAGCACGGCATCTCCTCGGAGGAGCTCGGAGAATCCCTGGAGCACCTGCTGGTCTGTGAAGCGGTAGGCATTCTGTAGCTCGCGTACTCGCTCGAGAAACGCGTGCGGATCTCGCCCGTCAAAGTGGCAGTTCCACTTCCTTATCTCGTTGAGGGTTGCTGCAGCGGCCACGGTGGTGTCGTCGTTGCGGGCAGCCGGCGGACGGAGAGGAGTAGACGCGTCGTCCCCGTCGAGCCCGCGGGCGAATTCGTCATGAACCTCCTTCAGGTCTCGAGTGCGGTCGGCGTCCTCCTGGTAGCCCGGGTCGTCCTCGGGCTTGTCGGCGTACGCCTCCGGGTTTCGTCGGGCGTACGCGACCAACCGCTGCCGGAGCTGGACTACTGTTCCGCTGGTTCCGCTCCCGAGTTCGCGCAGCTCCTGCTTGAGCTGCTCCTTGGACAGTCGATAAATCCAGGAGACCCCCATTTCTCCACAAAATCAAAGCAGGATATCACTGTTCCGTGTCGGCGGTGGTTATTGTTCTGGGCTACGCGGTACCCCGAACCCGGAGACGAGCTGGGTATCTGGTGAAGCGGCGGCCGGGGGGGGTCGGTGACCCGGTCGGATCGGGATCCGGTGCTCGCGTCGCGAATTCACGGAATGCACGGTACGTCGGGGTACGGTCTCCCCTGAACAAAGCTATCTTCTCCGGATACTACGCGCGGTACGGATCTTGAGCCTAGCTACATACTAGTCGGTATATCGGGAGTCCACTGTTACGGTTTTTCTGGTCCTTTTTCCGGAGTCCCTGTTTGGGCGCCATGTAACGGTAGCGTCTCGCTTGCGTGGAGGCGCGAGCGAGGCGCGCGGTCCCTCCCCTAGATTCGCTCAGCGACCAGGGTTCGTCGGAGAGGGAGAAGGAAGTGGTTGAATAACTCAGGCCGTATTGGTGCAAAGAAAACTAATTTATTACTCGTGGTTCAAGAACAAAAGAACAAACGTGGCTTCTTAACCGGACGACGTGGTTTAACTGATTTATTAATGGGAAGGAAACAAAAGAATGAACTTGACTTCTTAATTGAAAGACGTGATCTAACGTGCAAAATAAAAGAATAAGCTTGATCGAATGATAACCGGCACCGTGACGTGGTATGCGGCTTATCCGCTCGGATTCCCAGACGGTCCGGCGGTGAGCTGCTGATGGCCGGTGGCCTAATAACCAAAAATAAAAGACCGTAACGGTGGATTCCGACGCGAGTATCTTATTTTAATTATTCGCTAGAACTAGCCTATCGCAACCGCGGGACGCCGGCACGGGCTTCGGTCCGGTTCGTACGCGGGAAATATTCGACGCGGGCGAGACGCGCTCGCGGGGTCGGTGCCTGCCGTCGGACGTCCTCGGCGCGGTTCGGGTTCGGTCGCGGTGTGTATCGAGAACGCGGTGCGCGGGGAGCGCGGGGAGCCGTGCCCGCTGACGCGGTCCTGAGTCGGGCGCTCTCGGCGCGGTTCGGTTACGGTCGCGGCGTGTATCGAGAACGCGGCGTGCGGGGAGCGCGGGTGAGTCGTGCTCGCTAACGCGGTTCGGAGTCGGGCGCTCTCGGCGCGGTCCCGAGCTCTCCCGATCCTCGAGATGGTATTCGCCCCGTTGCCCAGCGAACTATAGTGGATCGGCTTCGCTTCCTGGCGGTTGGGCACGCGGGCGCGGAGAGGAGCGGGTTGGGAATCCGCGGAACCCCCCACCCGTCGCCTTCGCCCGGCCGCGGCTCGAGCACGTAGGCACAGACGTAAACCTAATGCCTACGGCCCGAAACCGGCGAGGGCGCTCGTCTCCGGTAGTATACCGAGAGGCGAGCTCCGTTCGCTGCTGCGGCCGATCGTCGACTGACGTGCGGAGCGCGACGCTGGATCCCCGAGGGGAGAGCGGGACGCGGGAACAGGTCCAGGCGGTGGGGATGACGGTCCGGAGTGTCGTATCCTCGGTGCTCTGAAAAGAGCAGGCCGGTGAACGACTGCCTCCCAGAATCCTGGTCGCGGTCTCGGTTTTGCGTAGGGGACGTAAACCCACTTACGCTCGGCCGATTCCAGCGCTTCGTCGCGTTCGCCCGATCGTAAACCGCGGCTAGCACGAGTTGGCGCGGCTGCGAGAGGATCTGGGCCCGGGTGTTCGCCCGAGAGCTGCTCCAGACCAACTCCGGCTTCGGCTGGTTCCGTCGCGATCTTTATAGCCCGAGCGCGGACCTCGTGTGCTCGTTCGTGAGCCTTCGGCGCACGTCGATTGGTCCGCGCCCGGGCCGGTTTCGCGGATTGGCGCGCGGCTGGCCCGCACCGGTGATTGGTGCGGGCTAAGGTACAACTCGGCTCGCAACGAGACACATGTGTCTCGTTGCAAGGTGAATGCCAACAAAATTATCGGCGTGCAGCAGTGATGTTTTTTGAACGTTATGGGATCAAAAAATGTCATGCAACATTTCATAATTTAGAAAAGCGGCTTCGCGAGCACGGTGAATTGTGTAAAAAAACTCGCAATAAACCTAAAGCTGTCACTAATGAAAATAATAGTGCCGGTATTCTTGCTGCAATTACATTAAATCCTCATATTAGTCAACGTACACTTGCACAAACATCACATATTAGTCGTTCATCAATTCAACGAATTTTGAAACGGCAAAAGTATCATCCATATCACATGGTTTTATCACAAGAGCTTTCGATAGCAGTGTTACGTTCGCGACGATATTCCTAGTTACGGACCGATCGCGACGCGAAATACTCGTCCTTATTTTTCGGGTCAAGCCACTTAAGGAATTTACCCCGGGATCGGGACTCGGGTAGTGAATCGTAGATTGGGATAACTGCTGGAGCCGTTTATTCAAGTCGATGTCGTACAAGAAGGTGTTGGCGGTTCGGAATTCGGAACTGAAGTGCGTGTCGGTTTGTACTTTGCTACTAAATGTTTTTTGTTACATTTCTATTGGTTGTCTGCGGATGAGTGTCTATTTTCCTGATTGGCGTAGGTGTAGCTGTGGCTGTGGTCTGTATGGGTCGTTGGGGGTAGAAGGTGTTGTAAATATTCGGGATTTATGGTTTTTCGGTCGTACGGGTCCCCAACCGTTCTGCAATCTTTGGAAAATTACTTTACGACGGTTCAAGGACTCGGCCAGATGCGAGCCTTTTCTGGCCGCTCGGGTCGCCAAGTCTGGTACGCACGTGACACCTCCCCCTCATTTGAATCAAACATATGAAGTGGTTTGTGTAACAAGGTATTTCGCATGTTTGATTGTCTAGTGATAAATGTGTTTAATTTGGGCAGTGTATACACGTGTGTTACTTAATATTAGGTGTCTTATAATACATGTATGTGTTATAACGATGTGTTGATTATTATGTAGACGCTTATTATTAACTTACGAGTTAGTTCGCTCTTTACATTACATGTACGTGTTACTTATGGACTAAGTAGGATATAGCTAAAATTGGTATCTATAAAATATGCGCTAATTTTAGTTTGTCGGTGTGTACAACGCGAGGTTTTCCGTTTATGAGGATCTTTACATTGTGGTTTACCATGGTTTCTATTATTTTATAGGGTCCGGTGTAATTGTTCGATAATTTCCCTTTTTTAGGTTCCTTCAGTAAAAATACAGAATCATTCAACTGAAAGGTTTGCGGATTAACTTTTTTGTCATAGTACTGTTTCGATCGCTGTTTTGACGCTATTAAGTTTTCGCGAGCCAATGTTCGGAGGTCGTACAGTGTTTGAATTACATCGGTAAGATAATCGCCGTAATTTCGCGTATCGGTGTCTTTGTATGGCTGACTGGAAGGTTGCCGTGCTAATTTGCCAAATATTAGTTCGTAGGGAGTGAACCCGGTTGCTTCGTGTACGCTAGTATTATAACAAAACGTTGCTAATTCCGGGAATTCGTCCCACTCATGTCTACTGTCTACGTATTGTTTAATATACTCTATCAGGGTCGCGTGAGATCGTTCTAACGAACCATTTGATTGAGGGTGGAAAGCTGTGGTTAAGTATCGAGTTAGGGTCGACACATACAAGACGGGTTTCACCGGGACCGGGAACGGGGCACGTTTTCCCTATGCCATACAGACTTGAGAGGCGCTCAAGATGCTCGCAACAAAGACCAAGTGCCGCGCACCACGGGGGTTAGCTACCAGAACCCCAGCACCGTTTACTCCCCGCATACCCCTGAGGATCCTATGGTAGAGCCGACCGGGCCCGGCCCGGGGTTTCACGAAATATTCTTGCGAAGAATACTCAACGACCCCGGTCGCCGTGGCGAAGGGAGAAAAACATTATAAATGTTGTATTATTTTAAAAACTACTTCACCGATGATGATGACCTATCAATCGAATCTCAATGGACTTTTCGATGTTTGAAAAATTGTTGGTTTTACAGATGCGTAAAAATACGTGTCACCCTTTTTTCATTATATTATAAGACTAGAACTGTCACACCGATGAAAATGAGTTTTTGGAAGCTTATAGCGAAAACATAAAACTGTTTACCGAAAATGTTGTCATTTGGAGAAAATGTTTTTTCACCATTTATTTGGCAATTATTTTAAACAAGTGCTATGTTTTCGTAGCAGGTACCTTTGTAAAAATTTGAAAAAAATTGAGGCTATAGCCCCAAGAATCCTTCGAGATTCGATTGACAGGTCAAAAAGTGAATATCATAGTTCTTTTAATATAATAGTTACAGAGCAGTACTTCGATGATGCCTCTTTGAAATTTTGGTTTTTAATTTATGGAGCCTCCAAGGTTTCAATCAGGTAAAACCAGGTAAGGACGCGACGTTCGGCGATTCAGGTAGCCAATTGTAAGTGCACGACTGATCGACCGCTATTCTCCGACAGGTTTGGAAAAACCAATGTCCTCTGTGCTAATGATGGTATTTACCTTTCCTGTACACTCCGACTGCACAATACCCCAATAAAATACGGACCTCTTTTCCTGTTTTCTTTCTCCTTACTACGTGAAAGTTTCAATTTTAGGACAAACTCTGCCGACCCCCGCTTCAGAATGTTTAAAGAACATTATAAACGTTGTATTATTTTAAAAAATGAGGTTATAGCCCCAAGTGTCCCCTCTACAGACCTGTTTTTAAGTAAGTGGATACTTCAAAATTGACGAAATAAATTATTTCAAGTGAACCCGGGCCCGGGAGGCCATAGGCCTAACAGCCTCACGGGCTCTGCTTCTACCGTGCGCCAACCGTGCTGCTAGGCTATGTATCGCGGTGCAGCGTTCACTTCAAATAATTTTAATTTCGTCAATTTTGAAGTGTCCGATTTTTTAAAAACAGGTCCGTGAAGTGAATTTCTCTAACAATTCTCTAACAAGATCATGTGGCAGTCGCATATGTACATGGTGTAAGGACAACAAGTACAGCTGTTCGTTTGCTGCTCGTAACCGCTCGTCTGCCGTCAAAAAGAAGGCAATGTCGCGGTGCAGCGTACACTTGAAACCATTTTAATTTCGCCATTTTTAAAGTGTCACCATTCTTGAGAAGCCCACCGTTAGGTATGCCTATCCCCACCACAGCTGCGCCCGTAGTCCCATTGTTTTGGCTTCGACGTCACTCGCTACATAGTATGTGTGACCGCTGTAGCCAATATCTCGATTGTAGCCGAAAGTATGCGTGAAACGAGGCCTGTCCCTTGCACTCTGATCCAATCGGCCGCGCATTCGTACCTATGCTCTGTCCAACGAGACCAAGGCAGTGAAGCACCCAGCGTGCGTCCTTTGCTAATTGTCTTGTAAGGGTAACTTCAACTCTGTCGCACTCGAGCGCCTATGTTTACGTCTACTGTCTCGTCTCATTGGACAAGATATAGATACGCCATCGCATTCCTGCCAGGGAACCTTCCATCTAACCATGTTTAGGCCATCATGGACAAGAATTTAGGAGTTTTCCATATACATACATTTTTTCGCTAGCGATCCTTACTTCAGAATGTCTAATGAATATCCAGCAATTTTATGAACCTAAAATAATGAATAGTACAATAAATAGTTTTGCGGCTCCGCGAATTACAAAACGAAATTTCAAAGAGAAACATGAAGAAACGTAAAATACAGCCATATTTATTCAAATTTTTTCACACTTGAACCAGTGGTAAAATTTGCAAAACAAAGATATTTCTAATATTTTTTAATTAAGAAATGACATTCACCAAGGAAAAAATAAATTATTTGAGAACAGCAGTCTTTTGTGATAACCCGGCTCAACCCCCGCCTCCCATTTTCTCTTGGACCACAACATACTTCAATGTCATCAAAATTCGAGACATAGTCCCCAAAAAATGATCGAATTCACATGGAATGATCCCCTTCCTAATGTGGATATTTCCTTAAAAAAAAAGTAACAACTATTCTCGTTTTTACAATATATGTATGTATAATTTACATACAATACAAGGATGTATGATGTTTCACCAAGAGGTAGGAAGGTTTCCTATTTCCATGGTATTGTAAAGGGGAGATACCGATAGTTTACCTAAGGAACCGTGAAGGCCCTAAAAACATTTTTTTCGTGCCATGCACAGCAGGGAACTGTCAACGCGCTCCCGAAAGGCCTTCTGGAAATGGTCAAACGCTCGAGATAATGACCCAACCGGGGCGAGCAGAAATATAGTTTGGAACACTGAAGCCCCGTCGACTCCAAACCCTACACCCTGGTTTCGAATCTAGCGGCCAAACGTCCCCGGTCCCGTCCCGGTCTTGTATGGGTCGACCCTTATACGGAAGTGTCTGGATAATTCTTTCAACAGTGTACTAGTAAAATTGGTACCTCTATCCGTGAGTATGGCTTTTGGTGCTCCAAAAATACTAAGGAAATGCTTTACGAGGGCTTTTGCCACGCTTGCTGCGGTTGCTGATCTCATCGGTATGGCGAGGGAAAACTTTGTTAGGTTATCTTGAAGTGTGAGGAGGTATTCGTTTCCTTCTGCTGTTCTCGGTAGTGGGCCTACCATGTCCATGGAGACCTTGTCAAATGCTGTGTCGGGTGTGTCGGTAATGACCATGGGCTGTTTCGTTTTGTTCCTGGATATCTTCTTTAATTGGCACTGGATGCAATTCCGGACGAAATTTTGTACGTCGGTTTTGAGATTCTCCCAGTAAAATCTTTGTCGGATTCTATTGTAAGTTTTCGTAATTCCCTTATGTCCACCTACGGTTGAGCAATGGGCTTCTTCAAGAATATTTCTTCGTTGGTGACTTTCTGGTTCGATAACCGTTCCGTGACAGACTATTATTTTTATGTGTTTTTCTGTAATGGAATTACGTAGTAATTTTATTGTTTCTTGCCAGTCAATGTCGTCTATTTTGTTGAATTTTGCGATTCCTATTGTTTCAATGTTGTATTCCTTGAGTCTTCTGTTCAGTTTTTGGAAGGCTTCCGCGAATATTTTCGGTGTTGTCCTTTCTCCCAAGGTTCTTTTGCAGATTACTATTATGTGCCATTTGTTTCCTTTCTTTGTAAAAATGACATCCCCGGTGTGGGGGTTCTGTAATTTGGGTAGTTCTCTCTTCCCTTCGAATTCTTTTGCTCCTTCGTCTACTGGATCTCCGTTTTCGGTAAGGAAGTACAAAGAGTTATCTTTTCTCATGTATAGTTTGTCGCGTTGGTTTAATACTGTATTCCTTATGGATCCTGTTTCTCTGTTGTGTGGGAATTCTTGGTCTTTGATTATACTGTCGAAATTATCGTGGTCTAATTCGTCTTCAGTGCTGTGGTCCGTTTCTCCCTCTTCTTCTTCTTCCGAATCGAATATATTTTCTATGGTGACTGGGTTTTGTAATTGTAACGTTTTTGGGTTTTTGGCTGTTCTCCGTTCTGGGATTTGAAAGGTTTGTGGCCTTGGTTTATGTGACGTTAGACGTGCCGCCAAAGGGGTGTCGTCGTCGTCGTCGTCGGGTTCTGTTGTCGGAAGAAATGTGGTGGGTGAAGGTTCTCGGTGGATCATTGCTTTAACTCTATATCGTCTAACGGAGCGCTCGCGAAGTTCTTCCTCTGTGAATGGTATAGGTCCGTCTATATCTTGGGCAGTTTGGCTTCTTGTTTTCATGTTTGTGCGAGCGATAAAAGGTTCTATTTCCTCCCTCATTTCCGCAATTTGTGGTGACGGAGTTTTGAGTATCCTCGCATGGTCATTCCTTTCTCGGATTTGTTTGTCTTCGGGGTCCGAAAGTATGTCTAATTCCTCTGTATGAATTGGGTATGCGGGCCTTTCTATGGGATTTCGGGACAGTGCGTCGGCATTAACATTTGCTTTTCCTGCCTTATACGAGATATCATACTCGTATTCAGCAAGTTTTAGTCTCCATCTCAGTAACCGTGAGGTAGGATCTTTAACGGAATGCAGCCAGGTGAGCGGCTTGTGATCTGTTATTAAAGCGAATTTCTTTCCGTACAAGTATGGTCGAAAATGATTTACACAGTATATTATAGCGAGTAATTCTTTCTCTATTGTGGGGTAATTTAATTCTGAACCGTTTAAAACTCGGGATGTATACGCTATTGGTTTGTCCTTGCCGATCGGACCCTGGCTTAGAACTCCTCCTACTGCAAATTCTGATGCGTCGGTGGTCAAGACAAAAGGTTTGTTAAAATCGGGGTATTGTAGTACAGGTTCTTCGCACAGTTTATCGCGTAGGGTTTGGAATGCGTCCTGTTCCCTTTCGGTCCATTTAAATGATTCACCCTGTTTTAATAATTGCGTCAACGGTTTTGCGATTTTAGAAAAATTTGGGATAAATCGTCTATAGTACCCTGCTAATCCGAGAAATTGCTTAATGTTCTTTTGCGTTTTGGGAACCGGGAATTCCTGTACGGCTTCCAGTTTTTTTGGATTTGGTCGGACACCGTTTTCGCTAACAATATGTCCGAGGTAGCACACTTCCTTTCTTAAAAACTCGCATTTGTCGGGTTGTAGTTTTTAATTTCGTGTTCGCGTAATGAGCTTGAATATATTACTATGTCGTCCAGATACACAAAAACC
This sequence comes from Halictus rubicundus, assembly GCF_050948215.1. Lineage (NCBI taxonomy): Eukaryota > Metazoa > Arthropoda > Insecta > Hymenoptera > Halictidae > Halictus > Halictus rubicundus. Next base: position 1,007,409 of record NW_027488569.1, read on the forward strand.
TCGTTGCCCTGTAGTCCTGACAATACCCGATCCATTAAACGTTGGAATGCCGCGGGGGCGTTTTTCAGACCGAATGGCATTCGCTCGAACTCGTAGTGCCCATGGGGTGTTGTGAAGGCCGTTTTATGTTTATCATCCGGATGCATGCGAATTTGATGAAATCCTGACGCTAAATCAAATATTGAAAAGTATTTCGCGCCGCCTAATTGGTCGAGGATATCGATAATGTTGGGTAGTGGGTATGCATCTCCGATTGTCTTTTCGTTTAGCATTCGGAAATCCAATACCATCCTCCATTGTTTGTTCCCCTGTGAATCTAATTTTTTGGGTACTATCCAAACGGGCGTGTTGTAGGGGGAATCAGATGGTTTTATCGCTCCGGTATTTAATAAATCGTGCACTTGTCTCTCAATTTCATCTTTGTGGATGGGCGGAAAACGGTATTGTCTTTTATTTATGGGTCGGTCGTCGGTAGTCAGTATTCTGTGCTCTATTGCAGTCGTAAACCCTAGGGGTTCGCCAGGTATGTGAAAACAATCGGCGTATTCTTGCACCAACTTGGTAATGTGCGCGCGTTCCTCTGGATTCAGGTGGTCTAACCTTAATAGGTTCCTTATTTTTTGAGGGCGTTTAATGTTTTCTGGATCTGAGCTGCGATTTCCGCGGGCGTTTGTGGACGATGGTTTCGCTATTGGGGGTTGGAGCGAGTTGATTGGAGTTTGGTCGTATTTGGTAGGTTGGCCGATAGGTAATGATTTGGATGCTCTGTATCTGAGGAATCTTGAATCTGAAGGATCCATGTTTGGATTTGAAATAAGGGAGCATTTTTTAGTGCTATCGGACTTGCAAATACGTTCTTGGTGATGAGGGTATTTATTTTCCTGAATGAGGGAAACTTCGTGGATTTTTACCGTAGGGACTACAATTTCGATGTCGCGATGGCTTGTGTTAATGATGTCTAGGTAAGCTCGACCGTCGTTAACCGTTGCCAGTACGTCACCCAGGTATATTTCGTTATTTCCCTTTACTCGTAAACGCGGGATGTATCCTTGACCGATTGCCGGGTTGGCTATTTTGACGTAGCCTAGTGTTCGAGACCTCGCGGGGACCACTAAATTTTCCTGGGATTCGAATGGGATTACCTGAGTGTCGTATTCCAGGCATTTATTTTTATAGTCGATGCGGGCATTCTGCTCTACGAGAAAGTCGGAACCGATGATGCCCTCCTGAGTAATTGGGAAGTTATTATCTACCGCGTGAAAGGTTACGAGTCGCCCTAGGATATTTATTTTTAATTCCCCTCTGGTCAGTACCTGTTGTGTCGTAATGCCGCTCAATTGTAGAATTTCGTTTTGGTTAATTTTAGTGGAGGGGTGGATTGAACGGATTTTTATGAAATTGGGACCTGATCCACTATCAACCATGAGATTTGAGGGCGAAATTAAATCGAAACTGTTGATTCGCACAACAGGCACGTAACCACTTCGGGTTAAATTTATTCGCGCGCTACCGATTCGGCGATCTCGGACTCTATGTTGTATACTTGGCGCTCTGTTGGGTAACCGCGTGTGGTGCGCCCGTCCGCACGGTATTTGCAAAGTTTCTCGATTGGGCCTGATTAAGGTTTTGAGCCTGAGCATTGCCTGCTGCTCTACTGTTATTATAAGCGCGTTTCCTACATTCTTCGATAACGTGTCCGTTGTTTTTACAATATCTGCAAAACTTGAGGTTGCCCGAGTTTGGATTGGGATTTTTAAAGGGTCTGACAGCGTAATGCGTACCGTAGTTGTGTTCGGGGTTATTGTTTGTACGTTCGCGAGAGTTGGAAGTTCGGCGTTGCGTTTCTAATACAATTTGGACTATTTTTTCGTAATCTGGACTGTCGTTATGTGAGGACTGCGGTTTCTCTGGATTGTTTCCTGGTGTCAGGAGGTTTTTGTGCGTCCAACAATTGGGTGCTTCATGCCCTGTTCTTTTACAAAGTTGGCAAGTGGTTGGATGGGGTTCGATTTTGAAGATTGAATTGTTCTGTTCCCGCCCCTCGAATCGGTCAGAGGATCCGCGCATGGTTAAAATGGCGTTATTTTCCTTTTCGACTAAGATTGCTTTGGAAATGGCCTCGTTAATATTTTTAAATTCTATATTCGGCATTCGTATCGAAATTTCCGGTTTTAACCCCCGTAAAAAACATTTCTGCAAATTCTTATCGGTGCTGTCAACGAACGCGGGTGTGATGCATCCGGCTTCTCATTGAAACGCGTCTGTAATACTTTTACCTAATTCCCGGACGCGATTCGCAAAAGTTATCACCTCCTCGCTTGATTTTTGGAAGACATTAGACAGTTTCCCTAAAGCTTCGTATACTGTTTCGTGCGGCGCATATATAGGCCTAAGGTACTCTACTAATTCGCTCACCCTGCTGAACTTCATTCCGAGAATCGACCGTCGTGCATCTCCTTTTAATTTGTTCCTGATGGACCTCACCAGGCTGTCTTCGCAGTGGGACGGGATCATGTCCGTAGCTTCTTCGCATCCCTCGGCGAAACACACGAAGGCCATATTTTTCCCATCGAACTCCGGAATGGCATTTAGTGCGTTTTTGTACAGCGTGACGTAATATCCGTTGTTGCCCATCGTTGCGGAGGATAGTCCTTCTTGCTGCTGCGCGGCTCCGTGGTTTTGATGCTGGGCCTGTTGAGCTGCTAGTTGCTCCTGTTGAAATGCCAACCGTCGCTGCTCTTCCACTAGTTGGTCTTTGCACATTTGTATTTGGGCCAGCTGGTTTTCGAGGGTTCGATACATTTCCTCAATCTCCCGTCTTCGTTCTTCCAGTGCTTGGTTCTCTGCTCCTGGTAGTTTCGGACTTGGGGTTCTTGTCAGAGGCATCTTGAAAATGGTTACTGCGTGTAAAGGTTTTCAACTTGATTCACGTCACTACCACAAACGATCCCACCGCTGTCACCAATGTTACGTTCGCGACGATATTCCTAGTTACGGACCGATCGCGACGCGAAATACTCGTCCTTATTTTTCGGGTCAAGCCACTTAAGGAATTTACCCCGGGATCGGGACTCGGGTAGTGAATCGTAGATTGGGATAACTGCTGGAGCCGTTTATTCAAGTCGATGTCGTACAAGAAGGTGTTGGCGGTTCGGAATTCGGAACTGAAGTGCGTGTCGGTTTGTACTTTGCTACTAAATGTTTTTTGTTACATTTCTATTGGTTGTCTGCGGATGAGTGTCTATTTTCCTGATTGGCGTAGGTGTAGCTGTGGGTGTGGTCTGTATGGGTCGTTGGGGGTAGAAGGTGTTGTAAATATTCGGGATTTATGGTTTTTCGGTCGTACGGGTCCCCAACCGTTCTGCAATCTTTGGAAAATTACTTTACGACGGTTCAAGGACTCGGCCAGATGCGAGCCTTTTCTGGCCGCTCGGGTCGCCAAGTCTGGTACGCACGTGACTGCAGATTACGATCACCGCGTAAGATTTTGTGAGTGGCTGCAGGGTGTTGTGGAAAATGACTTTTTGTGCAAAATACTTTTTTCCGATGAGGCCACTTTTATGAATTCAGGGCATGTAAATAGACATAATCTGCATTATTGGGCCGTGGAAAACCCAAATTGGATGCGATGTGTTCCCTTTCAACATCGATGGTTTTTAAATGTTTGGTGTGGCCTAATAGGAGATTTTGTGATTGGACCTTATTTTTTTCAAGAAACTGTAACATCTGCAAGTTATTGTGATTTCTTAAGAAATCATTTGCCTGCGCTTTTGGAAGATGTGCCACTGCACGTTAGAAGAGAAATGTGCTTCCAACAAGACGGCGCTCCTCCACATTTTGCAATCATCACCAGGCAATTTTTGAACGAAAAATTTGGGAACAAATGGATAGGTCGTGGGGGACCTCGTCAATGGCCTCCTCGATCCCCCGATCTAACACCATTAGATTTTTTCTTATGGGGATATGTAAAGGACAAAGTTATGTTTGAACCACCGACGACAAAAGAGGATATGAAACAAAGAATACGTGACGCTTGCGCTTCAGTGACTCCCGAAATGTTAAAAAACGTTAGAACAACTTTGATGTTTCGAGTAAATAAATGTTTACAAGCCCGTGGTGGACATTTTGAACATTTAATTTAAAGTACATTTTATTTCTTCACGAATAAGCAAAGGACTCAAGCGCGTATAATTCCATAACGCTATTTCCGAGCGCTTCAAGTACCTACAACTCGAAACTTCAAACTGTTATATCTCATCATGGAAGTATCTGACAAAAAAATGTTTCAGACAAAATTGACTTGTTTTTTCCTGTAGAATCTAAATATGTAACATTTTATAGGGGGTTCCATTTAAAATTATAAAGGTACCTCCCCTCCCCCGTTAAAGGGGAAGGGAGGCCACTTCACGTTTATGTAGTCAGAAAGGCCCTTCAGTTCCATGCAATTTATGACTAAGAACTTTAAAATCGATGGCATAGTTTTCGAGATATTGAGCTGTTCAGAGTTATGTGGGCCACCCTGTATAATATACGCGATACCACCATCGGGCGTCCGGTTTATTTCAACCGTACTCTCCCTCTGGGGATATGACGACGACGCGGTTTCGCCGGTTTTCTCATGTCCGATCGGCGGCCGGCCTTCATGGCCGTCCTCTCCGAAACGCACAGAGGAACCAGGTGTCCCTACTCTCAGGCGGCCAGGAAGCTACCCTGTTCTTTCCTCTCGTCGGGCGGCCGGCCTTCATGGCCGTCCTCTCCCATGTATCCAGAGAGGCGTCCAGGTGCAACCCCTGTCCTCTCCTGGACTGCTGGGCGTCCGATAGCATTGCTTCGTACTCTCCCATCCTGTGGGCGGCCGTGGTCTTACCTCGTCCTCTCCCACAGGTGCAGCAAGAGTGCTCGCTCCGCGGTAAACTACCGGTATTTATACGGACTCGTTGCTATCCTTATCAATAACGCGTTACTAGGTGTCTAGAAGGCTCCAGACCCCGCGGTTCCCCTTGAACAGCCGGCCACGCTGCCTCGGCGCAATTCTTCTGTTACACCGGGGGGGGGGGGGGCGACGAGGGGTCTTGACGCTTTATTGTTCCTCGTCCCGTTACAATTTATTATTTCCTGCTTATTTTTACCACAAATTAATAGATCATCAGAAAAAACTAAATTATATATTGGTTCAGGGTTATCTGTATAGAGACAATAATCATACTCACTCCTATGAAAACCCAATTTCGAAACACATTTGTTAAAGCATTCGTACCATAAACGAGAGCTTTCCTTCAGTCCATATGATTTAGCCATCCTTCGTGTTTATTCACTAACGTCCAGGTTTTGTTGCTATTGATACTGTCCATCTCACGATCCATAGCTTCCATCCAATATTTGGCTTCATTGCTTGTGACCGCCTCCTTAAATGAAACAGGTACATTTGCATTGCAATAATTAACGTATACAAATTTAGATGATCCTTCACTTCCATATCGAGTAGGTGGTCTTCTTCCTCTTACAGATCTTCTTAGTTTTAGCTCCTCATCCTTTTCTTCTTCAGTGTCACACTGTTCTTCTTTCAAGTCTAAATTTTTATTATCTTGTTCTTCTTCATCACCTTTGTGTTCCATGGACGTTCATCATCAGTTTCATCGATATACTTAAATCCAATACATTTTATGTCTTCTTCAATTACATCTACGTGTCGGGCTGTTACGATTTTATTTTTTATGAGAATCCTGTATCCAACATCCGTGTATCCTAGGAAAATTCCAGATTCTGCTTTCTTATCCCACTTTGATTTTCTCTTGACTTCTGATACCAGAACAAATACTGTACTCCCATATAATCGTGGGTTATTAACGCAATGCCTTTTACCAAAGAATATTTCGAATGGTGTTGGCCAGTGTTCTGTTTTTCAGATAAGCCGCTGCTCATAAAATTTCCGGCCAATAGCATCTATTTACCTTTGATTCATCTAGCAACCATCGTGCCATGTCCATTATTGATCTATTATACCTTTCTGCTATGCCATTCAGTTCATGGACATATGGAGGGCACGGGTTTATACGAATTCCTTTTTCTCGTGCAAAACGATAAACGTTAGAATTTAAATATTCCTTTCCATTATCGCACCTTAACGTTTTAATAAACTTGCCAGTTATATTGTGGACTTCATTTACGTACTCTATGAAGCAATCAAACACTTGTTCCTTGAATTTAATACAGTAGACCTTTGCCAATTTGCTGAAATCATCAATGAATGACAAAAAATATTTTGCTCCACCATTTCCTGTAGTTGTGTGTGGCCCATTCAGATCCGTATGGACTATTTCCAATATCTCTGTTGCTCTGTTTCTACGTTTTTCAAATGACAAATTGTGCATTTTATTTTGTATGCATATAGCACATTTCATATATTCGGGCTCCAGCTTCTTTGGTGCCCCAACTAGTAACTCAGTTTTACATAAAATACTCAAATAATTGAAGTTTACATGTCCCAATATGCGATGCCATTTTTCTTGTAAGGTTAAATGTATTTCGCTTACCTTGTTTATTATATTTGCCTTTCTTTCAATCTTTTCTGGATCACAATAGCTTGTAACTTTATATAGTCTATTTTCCTTTTTTGCCATTGCAACCAATTTTCTATTTTGATTGTAAATTTTGGTAATGTCTCCTTTGGATATTATCACATTCTTGTCTGTCACTTTTGCATAGCTTATCAAATTTGCTTCCATATTTTTTACAAAGTACACATCTGGTAGCACTATTTTCACCCTTTCATTGTACACTGAAAAAAATGTTGCTATTGTTCTTGACTTGGTTGCTTGCAGTATGCGACCATCGCCGACCTTCACGTTTACTGGAACTTTGAGTGTAACGCATTCATCGAAATACATATCTTTATTTACAATGTGGTGTGACGACTACGCGGCCTCTCGGAAGGACACAATCCTAAACCGAGAACGCGGGATCTCTCTAGTCGTCTTAGAATTACACCCCTCTGTAACACTGCTTCCCCGACGAGCGAAGCATTAAAGGAACAGGAGGCTTTAAATAAAGACTATGGGTTCGAATAGTTAACAAACTATGCACAAGTATATATATTCACGCAAACAAAGAGAAACAATCGAGCGTACAGCTAATATCATCCGCACGGTTGTAAAGGACCGGCAAGGCCACGATCGAACAATCAACAATAAAACAAACTTGAATAAAATACAACATAAGAATATTACAAATGTAAGAACAACGGAAAGCACTCACCGATAACAATATCTCTCTCTCTCTCTACACAATAATAGGGATTAAGACCGTCGAAAGAGAGTGAGAGTGAAAATACAATCCGCTGGCGAACAGTCATCTAAAAGCTAAAATACAAAATAACCCAACGCCAAACGAACACTGTCACGCGAATCGGACTGACGCGGGACTAATGAGGTTAAGATCAAAAGACTAAAATTGTACTTAATCTACGAGCACCATGGCTCGGCAAGGCAAATTGAACTACAACTACTTAACGAGAGATCTAGGACTTTCCGCCCTGATTCCGCCTGATGGAAACCCTGATGCGAAACTCTGCCTAATACGGAACTCACGGATCCAACGATACGCGCCTCGCGCTTGTACATCGAAGAACGAGCGTTCCTCGTCGCGTTTCGGCTAGCTCGGCCCGCTGGCCAGCTCCCCTCTCTACGCACCTAGCCAATTAAATTTGGGTCTCAGTTCGACGGCCCAATCACGCGCGTTACGCATTCCTCTCTTTCCTTCGTACGCTTCGCCAACGGTCGTCGATCGGCGTAGCCCGTGTAAACAAAGAGATCCTTGAACGCTCAATATACCTGAGTCGAACGTTTGGTGTGTCCGGTTAGGGTGATCCCACAATTGCAATGAATTACCGAACACCCTTACGTTCCCATATTCTACACCACGCAAGCCAGCCTCTCCTCGACCGTTGGTATATTCGCCTTATGTTATGGTCCGACTGACGAGGTCGCTTAATACTAACAAGGTGACGAGCGGGGCTCGTACCTCTCCCTTTGTCCTAACTAACTATTTATAGAAAAACGCTTCGCTTAGGTTAAGATTAAATATTTTCGAACGGCGTTGATTCCAAGAAGGGTATTCGTTACATAAATACATTTAACGCGGAATAATCTAGAATACTATACAACGTCAAAGGCCACACTGTGATCAATTAGGGAAATCCCACAATTACAAGAATTATCAACCACAGTGCTACCGACGGACAAAGCCAAAATGGTTTTAGAAACTAATAATAATTGTTCGGAACGTAACAGTGGTCAGTGCACCCACTGTCCAGCAACCACTCCAGCTGCATTTAATTTTCTACACTTTTATAGGTTATGTTTGACATGTTTACCTCTGTTACAAAACAACTTCCCTGTGCATCCTTTTCTTGAGGCCTTTTATACTCATTTCGAACACTGTGATAATTTCCTCTGTGTTGGTATCTTCTACGTCCACGACGAAACGGTCCATAATTTCCACGAAACGATCCAGATTTTAACCAACGACACTCCTCCTGAAAATGGCCAGGTTTGCCACAGTTAAAGCAAGTTTGCTTATTACCGACCGTCGGTATCGAAGCTGCATTGAACACGTTTGACTTCGTAGTCGTTTCTTCTATATTTTCTGTTTCAGGTTTTCTTTCCTCTGCTTCTTTCAACTTTATTTTGCTTTTCACATAATCCACAGTTCTCTCTACTTCGGGTACTACATCTATAATATCCCCAATATGACTGTATGCTTTCGGTAGCGATTTAAGCATGTAATTCAGTTTTTCTTGTTCACTCACTTAAGCCCCTGCACCTTTTAGTTCGTTTACAGCCTTCTCAAATTCATCAAAAAACTTTGTAACCTCAGAGAAATCTTTCAATGTAATATTTTCCAAATTGCTTCGTCGCACTATTTGTAAGGCTGTTGATTTTTTTAAATACATTTCATCGAACTTTTTCATTATTTTGTACGCAGTACCAAGTTCGCTCACGTACTCTAGTTGTTTATTAGTGATGGCACTGTAAATATAATTTGTTGCCTTTATATCTTTGTGGTCCCAATCTGGTTGCCTGTCTGTTTCTATTTTCTCTCTGACGACAACTTCCTTGCACTTTTTATATTGCAGGAATTTCAATATTCGTATCTTCCAGTTGTTGTAGTCCGATCCGTCGAATATCGGAATTACTACGTCGTCAATTTTCATGTTCGCCATTGTTCCAACACGTGGTCGCTGTTTCTCGAACTTTCGTTTTCTCTTCACTTTACTAAACTTCTCAACACTTCTTTTCAACTTTATACTTTTACTAACCACGCTCTGCTACTATGTTAATGAAGAAGCTAAAGAGTAACATTTTCGTCCAGTATGGGGAGCGGGATACGCTTTCCACATTCAGTCTCGAGCGACACACTGTATCGGTAAAACAGAGGAAGAGACAATATATGTCGCCGATAAGTTAGGCTTCATAAGAAAGCATGACGTTATAATATAACTGACGATGACGCAACGCTATGCTCGAATGAGAGTGTGCGGCACAACTTACACGCCGCTAGGTCGGCGTGTACGTGTACCTACGAGAATCGCGAGGGTCCGGGATGCCACGAATCATTCCACGATAATGCAAAGATTTGGTTTTTCAGTGGTTAAAAGCGCTTGATAAAAGATAAATCTAGAGGGCTTGCCCCCACAAAAGTCCTACTTTTGCGTTTTCGAGGAATATTTTGCAGTATTCGGTCGCACGATGCCCGTCAGAGAGGCAACTACGTCAGCTCGCGTGGCCGACAACGATAAACAGCGGCGCTGCCGTAGCTTCGTTCGAACAGCCGTGCCACGGCACATTTACATACCGCTAGGTCTGCGTGTACGTCTACCTACGAGAATCGCACGGGTCTGGGAATCCGCATGTCATTTCGCGATAATGTAAAATGGCAGAGTTGGGCAAAATATTTATCTAAAAAATGTCGAATAACTAGTAAAAGATAAAAAAATTTCTATTCGTTATTCGAAGGTTCGAATATAGAAAGTATCTTTATTCGACGAGTATTGAATAATTTTATTCTACCAGAATTTATCTGACGAATCAAGATAATTTTTTTATTCGAAGCGGATATATTCGAACTTCGAATAATTTTTTCATCTTTTATCTGTACCTTTTATTCGAAGGTTTCGAATAAATCTTCGAATAACTTTTGCCGAGCGCCGAACGTCGAAGACCCAGCGACTGACAAACGACATACAATGTAAGCGGATGGAGAATCGCGCACAAATGAAAGTTTAAACTTCTAGATTTTTCAATATATCCTCATCAAATTGTGACGAGCGAATGGAGGGGATTTTCCTGGTGAAAACGAGGTCAAATTCGAGTGTAATCGAACAAGTTTCACTGATACCTAATTTAACGATAAAAATTACAATCTCATTAAAGACAGTCCAAATGATGTGTTTGGACTCATTTTGATCGAGATAAGCTCTACAACTTATTCGTATTAACAATATTGTTCTGATTAAAAACATAAAAGCATAAATTGCCAGTAATACGAATAAGTTAATACGAATAAGTTGTAGAGCTTATTCCGATCAAAATGAGTCCAAACACGACATCATTTGGACTGTCTTTAATGAGATTGTAATTTTTATCGTAACATTACTTATATATGAAACTTGTTCGATGACACTCGAATTTGACCTCATTTTCATCAAGAAAATCGCCTCCATTCGCTCGTCACAATTTTATGAAGATATATTGAAACATCTACAAGTTTAAACTTTCATTCGTGCGCGATTCTCCATCCGCTTACATTGTACAGTAAATTATCGTTGTAAGTCACTACCGCCGTTCTTTTCACTGGCACTCATACGAATCGGTGGTTCTCGCCGAGCGTCCCATTTGAAATACACAGGGCACGCTGGAAACCTAAGAGTCATCCCGCGTGAAAGCCATAAGAAAGCTATGGCATACAAAAATGACTGGCATTCAAACGGAGAGAATATCCGTCTCCGATACAATGTTGTACAGAGAAGCGGACAGGGAAACTCGAGAACCGTCGTCGCCGAGGAGTGGGCCACACATTGTCGGCTATATCGGTGTGAGATCAGAAGACCACTACTAATCCAATTACAAAACTTCTTTATTTTTCGTTATTTTTTTATGAAACTTTTACCAACATATTCGTGGCATTTTTCTGATTAAAATGAAACCAAATATGATATAATTCTGATGATATTTACTTGTGTAACAAGCGATAAAAGTTTCGAACACAGAGAAGGACAGCGTATGGGAAGGAAAGAGCCGCGAAGAGTCGCGGCCGCCGGCACAGATCAAAGCCCGCGTGAGCGCAGGCCTTTAAATGAAAAATTTAACTTCTTTATTATTAATTATTTTTTTATGAGAATTTCACCAATATATTTGTGGCATTATTCTGATTAAAATGATATCAAACGCGATGTAATTCCGAAGTAACTTCCATCGTTCATTACACACGTAAATATCATCGGAATTATATCATATTTGGTTTTATTTCAATCACAAAAATGCCACGAATATGTTGGTAAAAGTTTCATAAATAAATAACGAAAAATAAAGAATTTTTGTAATTGGATTAGTAGTGGTCTTCTGGTCTCACACCGATATAGCCGACAGTGTTGTGGCCGCGACGGCTCTCGAGATTCGGACACACACCGCGGTGGTGTGAGGTGTCCCACTGACTTGGAAACGTGAGATTGGCACTGGCGTACAACGATAATTTACTGTATGCCTTTTGTCAGTCGCTAGGTCTTTGAAGTTCGGCGCTCGTCGGGCGTCGTCGCCGTTTATACGAGCCGGTAAAAGTCATTCGAAGATTTATTCGAAACCTTCGAACAACAGATACAGATAAAACATGAAAAAATTATTCAAAGTTCGAATAAATCCGCTTCGAATAAAAAAATTATCTTTATTCGTCGGATAAATTCTCGTCGAATAAAATTATTCGATACTCGTCGAATAAAGATACTTTCTATATTCGAACCTTCGAATAACGAATAAAAATGTTTTTTATCTTTTACAGTTATTCGACATTTTTTAGATAAATATTTTGCCCAACTCTGCCATTTTACGGCAGCGCCGCTGTTTACGTTGTCGGCCACGCGAGCTTAAATTGCCTCTCTGACGGGCATCATGCGACCGAATACTGCAAAATATTCCTTGAAAACGCAAAAGTAGGACTTTTGTGGGGGCAAGCGCTCTAGATTTATCTTTTATCTAGCGATTTTGACCACTGATAAGCCCCATCTTCGCATTATCGAGGTATGATTCATGGCATCCCGGACCCTTGCGATTCTCGTAGGCATACGTACACGCCGACCTAACGGTGTGTAAGTGTGCCGCACACTCTCATTCGAGCATAGCGACTGCGTCATCGTCAGTTATATTATGCCGTTATGCTTTCTTATGAAGCCTAACTTATCGGCGACATATATTGTCTCTTCCTCTGTTTTACCGATACAGTGACTGCTAACGACGACAATGATCGGAAACAAAATACAGCGCTTGTAGCGAAAAATGCCGGAACTATATTTTAGCAAAATAATAGCTGTGGGATGGTTTGACGGGGGCGGCAAATCCTTTGTTTAATACGTAATTATACAACATAATAGGTGTTGCATTGACATTGTATATGTCCCCGCTAGAGCGCTCGCCCCCTATGTTCTCCATAAGAATCCGGTTATTTGAGAAAATGTGTCCTTATGTCTACATTCTGCCGAATATTGCAAATTGCGCCTAGAAAACGCAAAAGGAGAACATGCCAGGGGGCGAGCGCTCTAGTCATCTTTTATCTAACACTTTTCACCATTGAAAAGCCCCATCTTTGCATTATCGAGCAATAATTCGCCGCCTCCCGAACCCTTCCAACCTTGTACGTTTTTGCGGATCTAGCGTTGCGTGTGGCACACCATGGCACACGCTCACTGTCATTCGAGCTTCTCCTAGCGGCCGTTTGTAGCGTAAAGATCGCTGGGAAGCTTCTCCTAGCGGCCGTTTGTAGCGTGAAAATCGCTGGGAAGCTTCTCCTAGCGGCCGTTTGGAGCGTGGCGGACGCGGAAAAGCGCGTCTTTAATACTTAACAAATATAATTCATTTACTAAATTGTACATTTTCTTCCGTTATTATATGGAAACAACGAAACGTAGAGTGTCCTATCTTTTAATGCTTGACTGTACTATAATATTAGGAAACGATGATGCAAATATCTTGAGATGCAATGATTGAGAACGTGCGAGCACACAGGATCGACATTCCATTTAAAAATGTACCAATCACCTTAAAATCTCCAAAAAATTGCCTCACCGCTGCGCTGCATGCCCCCTTTACAATAATACAACCTTACACTAAGGACCTTCTCCAAAAATCATTAATAGTAGAGATACAATTTAGGTGTTCCAATTTAAATAGTCCACTCTGTATATTCGTCCGTGGACTATGTTGGGTGGTTTAACTTAGGGGATCACAAATTTTGGACCTTTTTTTTAATAATCCTGTAGATTTTGACGAGAAAATGCCAAAAATCTAAGTTTTAACATTAGGAATTCACGGGTTCAAAAGCTAAACGTGTTCAAAGTTGGTCGTTTTCAAGCGTTTTTGACAGGTAAGGGTGCCGCCATGTTGGTAATGACTCACCGTCGCGCGTCGTCTAATGAGCGGAGCCGCTAGGTGACACCACAAGCACGCGATTGTGGGGACGGCTGCACTTAGACGGATGTGCCGTAGGGCATGCGTTAGTGCGCCTGCGTTAACCGCGCGTTCGCGGCGAGGAGCGCCTCGCCGGCGATTCGTTCGTTCTTCTCTGTGCAATCATCGTAACATATAGACTTGTATCTTTCTGTATTCTTTCTGGACCGTGCCGGGTTTTCATTTTGTAACTGCCGCGACTCGCTATCGAGTACCGCGTTCTCCTAACGAGTTAAGTTGAATAAATCTCGTTATTTCGGTCGTTACCCGACGTATACGTTATTCGCGAGGAGTGGACCTCGTGTTGCTAACCAAATTCCTATTCGCCGCGGCCACGTCGCGCGTCAATCTTGGACGAGGTTATTTCGTGCGTTCTCAGCAGAGAACGTGTGGCTTCTGGCCACTGGTGACCCCGAATACTCGTTGGTTACGAGTTCTACGTTCCACTCCACCACGTCTGTGGTGGACGGACCATCCATCGCCAATTCTCCACATTGGTGATCCCCACACGATAATGTCGACAACGTAGATTTGCAAGCGTAATCGGACCGACAGTGTGACTTCAGGTTACTTATGGTTCGCGTGTTCTTTTAATAACTTGACACAAGTTACTGGCTTCGATGTACTTTACTTGACCAAGGGTGACCTGTATCTCAACCTGTCTCAGGAGCTTCTGCTTCTGCGTTTTCAGCGATCCTTTAGGAAAACTCCGCAGGGCGTGTCCCTAGAAACTGTCTTGACGAATTCCAGAAGGGAGTGTTCTCGAGATTTTCGTATTAAGAAATCGTACGGTACCTCTTCTATAAAAAGGGGTCTGTTGGGACGCTTTGTTCTCGGATGTCCCCTCTAAGGGGACATTATGAGTCTAGAATCGATGGCTCGGAGTGTTTGGTTCCGCGTAGAAAATTTAACTTCAATAATTAAAAGGTTAGGCCTAGTGGCAGATGTGCAAAATATAAAGAAACTATTTCAAACTACATGTGCTCATCTTATGAAGATACCAAGTTTAGGTCGTAACAGGCAGAGTGCAAGCAATAATAAATAAAGATAAAATGATGTTAACTATAGATTCAATACACTGCCCAACGAACCGTGGGCATTATATAAGAGGTTATATAAAGGTCCGGGCCATTTGTGAAATACCTACTTATTATATACGTTGCCCCAAAAATTGGGCATTCTACAAAATGCCTGGTCATCTTGCAGAATGACCACGTTATAAGCATTGCGCGTAACATATATCAAGTGGCAAGGTTGTCGGCGAGGTCGCGGCAGCCGTGGCTTCGTGCCCTCTGTTCCATACGGAGCAGCGAAACACCGCTTAATAAAAATTGAAATATTTTGACCTACTGCACCTCTCGGTATTTAAACTTACAAGGGAACATATTTAGTTGATACAAGCCGATTTTGATGAAACTTATGTGTGATATAGCTCTACGAAAAATATTTGACACGTGTTGTTTTATTATTGGCAATCATCCACTTTGAGGGGGTGAAAACAGCCCTCAAAGTTGGGGGTCAAAACCACATTTTTTTAAATATCTTGGAAACCAGAGGTCAAAAAAATTAAATTTTTTTTAAATTGTGTGTTTTCTAATGGGAAATGTAGTCGCTTAAGAAAATTTTGACAAAAGTATATTTAAACAATATATTAAAAATTGATTTTTTTGCAGTTTGTCGTAGTTATTGTTAGTTCATTTTAATATAACCTCGGGTGTGTGATCTTTGATCCAAAATAGGGGATATGTGTTTTAGTATTTTTTTTCTTTTTGCCATTTAACAATAATTATGCATAATGAAAGATAGTCTTGCACCTGGCGTGCGGAGGAAGGAATTCTGGCTTGTTTTGTAGAAGCATAAACATTTAGTATAAACGTGTATAGTATTTTGAACAATACCACTTGGTTATATGTCGTTTATTGTTTTATTAGTAGCTTTTGGTTGTGTGATGTTTGGATATTAAGTGATGATTCACCCAATTCAACAATAACCATTTATTAATTAAACAACAAAAACTCACGACGACTACGAACAACTGACGACAACTGACGGCAAATGACGACAACTGACAACGACTGACTGACTCCCTCATCCGTTAGAATCCGCGCTTATATCTATTCCCCGTGCCTCCAGGAATTTCCTTCGAACAAGGAAACGTCTGGAGTGGGGACGTCGCTTCCTGTACGTGTCCCTTGGAGAAAGTTCGTGTCCTTGCACCGAACACCCGTGTCCTGGCGAAAGTCAAGGGTTGGCGGCCAAATGTGCACGCCAAGGAAAAACCCCGAACCTGGTCGCCAAATGTGCACCCCAGGTAGGAACAGACTTCCGGCGACTAAGTGTGCGCTCGGGAAGAGCTTGGGCCTGGCGACCAAATGCGTCCAAGGTCCCAGCCCGCGGACGACGCTCCTACCTGGGTCCGATCAACCCTTCTTCAAGGGGTCCGCCACAAGCTAAAGAAGGTGGCGCAAGTAGCAGCGTGACGCGGTGCTAATCACCGCGGTGCGGCGGCGAGGGTACCGACTGTTATAGCCAATTCACCTGCGAATTTCAAAGATCTTTTGGCCTTCGGTCAAAATAAATCTGGAACCTTTTTAAACTGTGGATCCGTAAGATAATTGAAACTCGAGTTTTTCTCTTTGTATATGGTAGCTCTGAAACGAGCTGATTTTATTTTGGGTTCTTCATGTTCCAAATCTTCTTCGTCTTGGAGAACATTAAAAGAAGTCGGTTCGTTCGTTTAGGTCGCCGAATATTAATTCTTATTGCGTTTCCAGATCCATATACCTTGCTTCTCTATACCTATCAATCAGGTCTATAATATTGTGTGCCAGTTCAATTTCCTTCCCATATGTGGGTATTTCCTTGTTATTGTTGCTGTGA
The DNA here is from genome assembly GCF_050948215.1 of Halictus rubicundus. NCBI lineage: Eukaryota > Metazoa > Arthropoda > Insecta > Hymenoptera > Halictidae > Halictus > Halictus rubicundus. The sequence continues at coordinate 1,024,001 of NW_027488569.1, forward strand.
CTATATGTTTCCATGAAAATATTTATAACATTCATTGGATTGACCTTCATATTTGTAAAAGCGAATCTAAAATTTAACCATCAGGACAAGACAAAATAATATGATTATCGTAAAAAATGATTAATTATTCTGTAAAGAGCTAGTGGAAAATGCCGGACACTACAGTTTTACCTCGATCGTTTACAGTATTTGGAACAGAAGCGAATATTTTCAAGAATTTCTATTGCATATTAGGATGAATGAGGGGAAGATGTAAAATAATGTGAAGAATGTATAAATATGGCTTTGCTTCCTGTACTATTAGTCCTTCTGCGTTACGGTTTGAGTTGTGTGGTACTTCTTTATCAAAGCAACATGCATATTGAGAACTTAAGGTTACTGTTTCGTAAGACAGTGCCACATAAATAATTTCTGACGATAATCAAGGTAAACATACGATAATCATATTATTTTCACTTTTCCTGTTTGTTCAGTTTTAGATTCGCTTTTACAAATATGAAGGTCAATCCGATGAATGTTATAAACATTTTCATGGAAACATATAGTCACAGCAACAATAACAAGGAAATACCCACATATGGGAAGGAAATTGAACTGGCACACAATATTGTAGACCTCTGGTTTCTAAGATATCTCAAAAAATGTGGTTCTGTCCCCCAACTTTGAGGGCTGTTTTCATCCCCTCAAAGTGGATGATTGCCGATAATAAAAAAACTAGCTGAGCTATATCTCACATAGGCTTCATCAAAATCGACTTGTAAAAAATCCCTTGTTATACACATCTTGAAGCGAATGAAGCACCGAATACTTTACTGTAAGAATTAGCACGAACAGCATTTTGTAGGTCTACGTATAGTTGAACTTCTACGATGCTGTCAGTAAATTTTTGCCATAAGAGTCAGGCATTCAAAAAGCATATTTATTATAATATAATGAAATATTTTTGTATCATATCTTAAAATACATACCTTACGGTACAATATGTGAGAAAAATATACACAATTATCTAATAAATAAGCTTTTAAATACGCTACATAGTAAAATATATCGATGGTACGGTCGACTATAAGCAGTTGCGATGGCCATTATACGTCGTAAAATTAGTTTAGAGACGCGATTTCCTTTGTTCTAGACCTTTTCTAATAACTTCAAATAGAAATTAGAGAATTCTGCGATAGTCACCGAAATTACTTTTGTCCAGCTACCTTGGCGATCCGTCACACTATGAGCATACTCCCTCCCTCACCCCCCACCCGCAGCTTATGATCTTAACACCAACCAACCTTCACGCGGCTACGCTCATTGGACGATGTCTGAGCACATACTAATATGGCGGCGCCCATACCTGTTAAAAACGCTTAAAATCGCTCAACTTTAAACACGCATAAATTTCGAACCAGTGAATTCTTTAAATTACAACTTGGATTTTTGACATTTTCTCGACAAAATCTTCAGGATTTTATAAAAAAAAGTAAACAGTTTATAGGTTTTACCAATGATTACATTTTTGTAACTATCAACAGGTTCTTAGAAATTACATCGGCCGAAGTAAGCAGTTATTGGCATACTCAAAACACTTTAATTAACAAAATAAAAAGTACCTGCCGTCAAGTAAATCAATACTTACTTTTACAAAATCTTCACAAGACAAGTAAATGTTCGGAACTATTAGAAACTGAAACAAGCGAAGACTTCAACTGGAAATCGGAAGCAGGAAACGAGTTCAGCAGTACTATACAAAGTAGAGATTCGGTACAAAGTTTTACACCTGGTATGTTCCGATGTCGGGTAGTCTGGGAATTTACTTTTCGACTACATCCTCGATTGAAAACCGGCCCTGGTAGGTCTGGACTTTCACGGGGTATAAAAGCATTACACGGAGTATTGAACAGATTTGCTGTAACTAATCGTAATAATATGTTCGTCTACCAAGAAAATAATAAGAACGTATTTTACCTAAGACTCCATGAACAAATAACTGACGGAAAAATTTTACAAAGTAAGCTATCGGAAAGTGATGAAAAACTTGTTGTTTCTCGAAGTAATAGCGTAATTTCATTGTCGCAGACAAAGTTAAATGAGAATTCCGTGGCAAATGATACACGGCCTAGAGTTCGATCTTTCAGTGAAAAAGAATCGAACATCTTAAACAAAACTGAAGATTCGATTGTTCTAATGGTACACGGAATATCAGACGCAGGGCCAGAAGTTAAACGCGATTTGGTACAAGTTTTGCAAAATCGTCTGGATGATGCAGTATTAGAAGTTTTATCCGTTATGTTAGCGAGAAATCCAATGTGTAAACTAACACCTGACGATGTTCATTTCATTCAACCGCCAAAGCCACCAGAATGCATAATAAAGCTGTGCATAGAAAAGCATTGCATACCATACATTGGCGCTTTAGAATTTTATTTACGACAAAATATTCTTCAGTTTCTGTATATACCAAAGTATACCGATAACAGAGTAGATTGCCATTTTCAAGATTATTCGCAGATCGAAGGGTCGACAAAACGGGTTGCCGAATCCGATATTTTCTTATACAATCAAAGTCACTCCAGTGGTAGCAAAGGCATCGCTTGTATATCTCTAGCAATTGCTGACGACGCTGGAGAATCGATGGAGTCAATCGATGGTAAATTACCACAAAATGGTTTTCCAGAACATATCAAGGAGAACGACTTTGAAAATATTGTCGCAACATCAGTTTTTGATAAAAAATCAGCTATTTCGTCACCTCTGATCGAATTCAAAATTTGGAAACAAGGCAGAGTTAATATCGAAGCTTTGCTTCAAAAATTGTGTTCCACAGTGAAACATGCTATTTGGGATTTGGTGACAGAATACAAATTTTTACCAACACCTTTGACAGAGCCGATACCAACTAATATATCGGAAATACATATGGAAAACGCAAACGCTCAGGCGACAACCAAAACAGATGTATCGCAAAGGATAGGACCAGATTTATCGATTAATCGATTTGAAACTGGCCAAGATGGAAAATTACATTTTATTTATTGTGTGACATTACCTCAGTGGTTCCGTTTTGCTTTAGAAATTGGAGTACCGTCGGTAAAGAAGCATGAAGTAAATATTTACCACAGACATCCTATAGCTACTATTGTTAGAGAATTAGAAATTCTTACCCAAGGTCAAGCGCCGGATACGTCCAGTAGAGCTTTTGTTTTGCAAGATAAACAACCTTTCATTGAGAAATTTGTTTTAAACGATGAAATGATAAATAAGAAGCATGACCACGCTTTTTTAAAACATGAAGATAATTCGAACTTACCTCTTTACGTACCGTGTGATTTTAACAAAGATGAACAAGGGACATATACAAAATGTATTTTAATAGCTAGAAACTTTTGTCAGTGGAAAGCATCCTTTGACGAAAAAGTTCAATCAGAAGTATTTGTCCCGAAAGGTAAAGTATAATCAATAATCAATACATTATTGCATTTTTCCAGAATCAATAAATAAAGCAACCTTGAAGAAAATAAACACACCGTATTTTCAAACTTTATAGTAGTACATATATGATTGCCGAACATAAATTTAGTTTATGAAACCAAATTTCTTCCGGCAGACGTTCCGAAAATCGATCACATCGGACTGAGCTCAAATATTACACATAGCCTCATTTTGCATTAAAAACATGTTTCCCAAAAGGATTTTAGACGACTGAAAAAAAAATCTTTATCATATTAGTATTCTTTTTCTACCTCACCGACATAACATTTTTCACCTAACGCTTGGATTAGGTGCCGTTTCTGAACTTGTTATATATTGCTTTACGCGGGTTGGATCATGTTTGGGCCCCGACGAGATACTGTTAAAGACTGCCAGCCTTACGAGAGCTATATTGCAGCTGAAGTAAGAAACAGAAGGTCACCGACGGCATCTCGTCGGTGCAGTAGACCACTGAGGAAATTCTCGTGGGTGAGAAGGCCACTAAGGCAATTTTCGTTGGTAAGAAGGCCAATCAGCAAGTAACCATATCGATTATCATCAAATGTTAAGCTTCGTACAGACTTGATCATTGCGCCGAATAGCGAACGAAACGCAAAATCGACATTAATTTCGGCGAACCGAATGGCAAACGGGACAGAGAATCGACATTAACCCTATCGTTATCATGGACAAGATATTTCGCTACCACTATGTCGCGTATACGAAGCTATGGACCAGATATTTCGTGTCAAAACGCTCGTTACTCGACACTATGAACGAAATATCTCGCGTTGCGATTTCTGTTGCGTGCTGCTATCGACGAGATTTCTCGCATCGCATGTTCTGTTACACGATGCTATGAACGAATATGTTTTATATCTATCGGCCCTTGTGTTCATATGCTTCAATATCTATCTTTCGGTATTAATAATACAATGTCACTTATTCGATATATTTAGTGAGACTAATAGAATATAAGAAAGATAACAAGATACTTTTAACAATTCTTTAAAAATTTCTTTTTCTCTCCATGTGATAAAGTAGTAGTTCAGTCTTAAAAAAGCTATCCTTTTAAAACTATCCGAATATTATTGCGAACCACTCTATATTACATTAAAAATATAGAGATATTTGGAACTTTTTACATTTTCGTAGGACAAAGTGAATCAGATTTTTTATGTAAAGTGTTTAAGTTAATTTTGCAAAAACTTCTAAAATGCAGGTTCTGCGTAGACCTCGCAACCCGTCGGGAAAGACTGTTTTATTATTTAGCCTGATGTTTGTTTTAGTAATTTATTTACAACGCTTACGCTTGTTTCATTACGACCATATTGTCGGTCCAAGCAAGTTGCATCAAATCAATTTCCGCTCTTCTGTCACACAACTTTAAGTTAGGGTACACCATAACCGATGACGAGTATATTCGGGTATGATTGATAAATTGAAGATCTTTATGCACATATGGCTCACGCAAATGTTTAAATTATAATCTTTCTTATATATTTAGTGAGAAATTCCAATTGATTTAAACAAGTGCAATGTTTTCATAGCAAAGGTCTTTTTAACAATTTGAAAAAAAAAAATAAGGAAGAAGTGATATAATTAATTAAAAAATATTATGTCGATAATTATCAATAGATGAGAATAATTTTTAATGAATGGATAAAAAAACCGGCGACTGATAGATCAACCGTTCGCACGAATACGCACACAAACGCACGTACAAATGCACTTGGCGGCGTTCATGGCCCCGTCCAAACTGGTGTTCCGTTCGTCGTTCGGCGCAATGTTCGTCGAAATGTTCAGGTCTGTACGAAGGTTAACATTATCCGACATTTTTTTTTTGTTTTGTGTCTGGTATATCCTGGCATTTTCTGGTACATTCTAATGTATTCTGCCACATTCTAGTATTTTCTAGTATATTCTGCTATATTCATCTATATTCTAGCGTATTCTGCTATATTCTAGTTTATTGAAGTATATTCCGGTATATTCAGCTACATTCTAGTATATTTTAGTATGTTCTAGTAGAGTCTGGTATATTCTGGCATTTTCTGGTACATTCTAATGCTTTCTGCTATATTCTATTATTTTGTAGTATATTCTCGTATATTCGGCTATTCCAGTATGTTTTGGTATATTTTGGAAGGTTATGGTATATTCTGCTATATTCTAGTGTATTCTGGTATATTCAAGTACGCACTTGGGAAAGACGGAATTTCCGCGTCCAAAAACTCCCTCGTTCCCACGCACCATGTCCGCTATATTAATTTCGCTTTTAATATTTTAACACCAAAAAGAAAACAAAATGTCGGAGAATGTAACATTGCGACATGGTTACGTGATGATTTGCCTTTTTACCAACGAAAAGTCACTGATTCCTCAGTGACCTTCTGCAATTCTGCAGCGAAGAAACACCCTCGATGCCTTCTGTTTCTTATTCCAGCCACAATATATCTTAGAGGGCGTTAGAAAACATCGTATGATTCGGGTGCCACAATCTCCCGTAAGGCTGGCAGTCTTTAACAGTATCTCGTCGGTGGCGAAACGTTTAGCGAAGTTGGTATATCAGATCAGTGATATTTCCACGGTATCAGTTCCAGAACCGACGAGAGTGTCTCGTCGGTGGGACCACGAGACGCATTTACCGACCATTTTTGGATCCGTTTAGTCCCAGTTGCCTATATCGATGAATAGCACAGGGACTAGCAGCCTTTAAACAGTATCTTGTCGGTGGTCTGGGTTAGGTATGGGTTAGGTTTTGTAGAGTAGCGCTGGGATTGGGTAATAACTTGCCCTCACGTGTTGCGGTTATCACTGTTTTTATTGCGTGCATACGCTACGCTGGTGCACCAGAGACTGGCGTGTCCAGTGAGGACGACGTGAGTGCCTCGGATTATTCCCTAGTGCAACTCGGTATTGTGATATTCTTCTTAGTTCTGTAACCGGAGAACTTGTCTCTAGATGGCACGAACAGATATAATAAATGTTTTCGCGGCAGGGATTCAAACACCTTAAAATACTAAAGTATTAACTCCCGAACGCGGCTTTACGAAGAATAAAAATGAAACAGGGAGTGGTGGTTCAACAATACTGTCTCTGTATTTCAAACGTAAGCTTTTTAGGAGAAGATCGGTCTAATGTCAATCAGAGAGTTTTTAAGAGTGAGTGCCCCTGTTCCTCTGCTTCTTTCATCAGGCCTCTGGTTCCAGGGTGCGTCCTTGGTGGGGCGTCATGTGGTGCAATCAGAAGAGTAGTCTCCTCCTATAAACCGATGTAGCGTAGCAGTCTTGCAGGAGAAGACGTCGTGGGTGTCTTTCTAATTTGTCACGCTCGGTGCGTAAGGCCTCACCGGGGTTGCCTAAAGGGAAACTGTCCAGGAGCGTGCACGTGTACTCAACGTGCCACATACTTGACTGTCGTTGTTCGATTCCTCCTAAAAAGGTCCTTTGTTTGGGACGGCAAATTTATGACTCAAAGTCCTTGAAGAGAGTTGGAGAGCTGTCTTCGGGTCTGTTATACCTTGCTGTTCTTCATTTAAGAGGTCCTGATCCCGTTGAAGTGTTTCCGGTCCTTTATTGGTTACAGATAGCCTTCCTTTCCTCTTATTTTCCCTACTCGAGTGACCTCCTAATTTTAGTCGCAATATTCGCGGTAACGTAATAAATATGCGCGGTAACGTAACTATAATAATACCTGATCATACCTAGGATGGCACTGATTTCGATTAGGGCGACGTCACAGTACCCATCGTTACTGGTTAGCAGTACTGCTGCCAACTACGCCACCTGTCGGATTGCTTAGGAAGTTACACATGCTCCCTACAGTTTGCATATGATTATGTTTAATTGTTATTGTTTTATACGCATGGTTGAGCGTGGCGGTAGATATCGCTTGAAAATGTGTCCAGACAATAAAAGCGACGCGTTCACATTGATTAGTTTGATACAAAAGCATGTTGAAGTAGGCACGGGAATGCCGGTAAGGTACAAAATGTTATGTTGGTATCATAGAAAATGACAATAAAATGATACAAATTTTATTTCGAGTTGTCAAAGCTCCTATTCGGAAATATGTTTTGAATGCAAAAGGAGGCTATGTGCAAAATTTAAGCTCAACTGACTTGTTTGATTTTCGGAACTTTATCCTTTCTTCCTCTTCTGACACAAGTACCAAGAATACAGATTCGACAATCTTGTTCAACTTGTACACATACCATTGAGACTATATCTGTATACACATACCGCAATTTTATTTAACTTTTATTAATAAATATTTCAATATTATTTTATGCTATACATATATTATTTACATTTACTAATGGTATTTTATTTTTCGTAGATCAAAAGGTACTACAAAAGTTTAATCCGTTGATACTGGAATCAAGTTTTGTATCTAGACAGCGATTGTTACTTGCTGAGATTCGAAACGATAACGTAAGTAACTACAGATTATGATTAAACAATTTATTCGAGCATTAATAATATAATACTTGTAGAGATATGGAATTTAATAATAATGGTGAAGAGGGACATAATAGAATAGGGAGAGGGGGTATGGGGTGGGGAAAATAAGTAGAATTATGATATCATATGAAAACTGACATTTTAAAATAAATAATCACGCTTATCTACAAAGAGGGACACCTTAACGATTTCAGTGACATTCTAACATGTTACAAGTTCCAATCTCTTAAATAATTTTGATCATATACAGGGTGTTCAACTCAGTGTGCCAAATACACTCCTTGTTGCGGACAGAATAGCGTTTTTTGTGTTTCTTGTAGTTTTAAGTTATTGTATTGGCGTTAGTTGTAAATAATGCGTCATATTACTTGTTGTAAATGATGATTGTACAAGGGGGCGTTGAGAGAGCGAGAATCTGTTGTGTTTACAAGTCTCCTGAAGTGGGGATTCCCACTGGCATCGCGAAACATGTGTTGGACAACCGGATGGTTGGAAACTGCATGTATAGGCCGCGTGGTAAGGTCGCGATCTAGGCCCCTTTATGGCCCAAGGAGGAGGGTGTGACCACCCTTCTGTGAATTGGGACCGCGTGTACGGTAAGACCTGCGCGGTCGAACCGAGGCGACAGGCCGGCAGGGAGCAGTGCGCGTTGAAACAAACATAATTGTAGCTGAGGAGGGGTGGTCGAAGCCGAGGGCCGGCGGCGACCCTCGTCGCGAGAAGGGTGATTCGAGCCGGGCAGTGTTTTTTGAGTAGTGAATTTTTCCGCTCCTATCCTGTGTTGAGATTTAAAACTCCTAAAAAAAAAATTATAGGATCACCTCTACGAACCCGAGAAATTAGGTCAATTTCAAGTGATTATAACTCCTGCAAAATTTGTTGTATCGATATCGTTAAAAAATCATTTGGAAGTTTGAAGTCTCTGGTTGTCGAACATAGTGCGATTTTTTCGAGTTATGAAACATTAAAGCAAAAAATGGTCTTTTGAACTTTAACTGGCTTTAGAAAGCGAAAAAATCATCGTCGAATCTTATGCAAATAAAGCAATAGAAAGAAGATCTCTCATATACCTTCGATATACCAGGTTTTTCTGAAAATATGTTTAAAATTTGCATATTTTCCATTTTTCATTCATCTCGCTATATCTCGGCAAGAAATGATCACAATACCAACATCTTAAGGTCAGTTTGATTCTGAGATTCTGCCGATTCGACTGAGCAACTGATGAACCCGCTGCGATCATTTTTCACCTATGGACATTGTGTTTAAAGTTGCCGGTTCACATAACATGAGGCTAATAGCGCTATTTCGTCACGTTGGCATTCGGCTCAAGCGTGTTTTCGTCATTTGCGTCGGTAGATGTCGGTAGGTGAGTACTGCTGGAATCGTAAATGAGTCCACTCGATGAATGTCCACAACACGGTACATACGAGTCTGTCAGGGACAAGAAGGCTGGGAAAATGTCTTTCTTTGATACTTTCTTTGACCACTACTAATCCAATAACAAAACTTCTTCATTTTTAATTATTTTTTTATAAGACTTTTACCAACATATTCGTGGCATTTTTCTAATGAAAGTGATACTATGTAAATATCATCGCAATCATATCATATTTGGTATCACTTCTGGTCTCACGCCAATATACCTGACCCGTGTTATGTTTACACTCCTCGGCGGCGGCGGCTCTCGAGCTTCTTGGCCCTTCACGGGATATACCCCGCGGTAGTGAGGATATTTCGACGTCGGTTAATTCAGATGCTCGGCGACGTACAACGCTGATTCACTGTAGAGCGAACTCAACTACCCAGGCAGGGTCAGGTAATGCAGGAATATTTGAATAATTTTAGTTTATGACGAGTATTATAAAATCCATGAAACAGACATAGTCATAGTTGTATTATGAGCCGAGGGCTAGGCTGTTTATGCGTGGACCGAGGTTTGTTCGTTTACACGGGAAAGTCGTGAACTAGCTGATGCCATCACCAAGTGTCACAGGATGGGTTGTCGTGGACTAGCCGATGCCTGTTTCATCACTGACAAGGAGAGGCCACGTCCTTCGGGTCACCGATTCGGTTGAAACTTTGCACACTTATAGATCTCGTTCTCCTCTTTACGAATATATACCATTATAGGGGCAGATACCCAATACTTTTAGAGATATTGATGATTGAAGTTTCATTATTTCCCATGTAATGCCGTATTTTTTGTAGCCTACAACAAGAGTCAATGTGGCGCAACGGTAGCGTGCCAAGTTTTCAGCTGGACGACCAGGGTTCAAATCCTGCCGACTAAACGCATTTTTTTTTAAATTTCATTATGTTTTATCATTGCATATTTATATTATTAATTTCAAACGATTAAATTTCACGCAATAAAATTGCATTTTGAATTACAAATAACATGTATTTATTTACTGACAACAGGATTATTTACTATTGTTATATATTAAATAATAATTAATAGTAATTAAATAGTAATAGTAATTTATATATTAAAGATATATATTAAATTTTAAGAACTCTTTATAAATATCTTGTGTTAACTTTCCGGATTTCGAACAAGTTACTATTACGTTTGTGTGATGTGACATAAGTTCATCTACCTTTTTTTAAACAAGTGCGGTCTTTACTCCCTTATATGATATTGTCCTTTCGAACGTTGATTGATACTGACATCCTGTCTGATCCGTATTGATTATATAATTTAAATGGAATTGTGAAATACGGAATACATGTTATTTGTAATTCAAAATGCAATTTTATGTGTGAAATTTAATCGTTTGAAATTAATAATATAAATATGCATTGATAAAACATAATGAAATTTAAAAAAAAATGCGTTAGTCGGCAGGATTTGAACCCTGGTCGTCCGGCTGAAAACATGGCACGCTACCGTTGCGCCACATTGACTCTTGTTGTAGGCTACAAAAAATACGGCATTACATGGGAAATAATGAAACTTCAATCATCAATATCTCTAAAAGTATTGGGTATCTGCCCCTATAATGGTATATATTCGTAAAGAGGAGAACGAGATCTATAAGTGTGCAAAGTTTCAACCGAATCGGTGACCCGAAGGACGTGGCCTCTCCTTGTGAGTGTCACAGGATGGGTTAGCGGAAGGTATTCGGAAATCGGCTTTCGTAACATTTTAAGATACTTATACACCTCGATCGGTAGAGGTGATTACTGGAGTTTAAAAAAATAAGATAACAACACAATATATTCTTTATAAAAACATACTAGGTATCTACAATTCTTGAGGTGTAATGTATTGACGCGGATGCTAATGCTCGTAAGCTCTCGGTTTTGACGCACTAAGAAATGTATGAGTTGATTTAGTAAACTCGCCTTGAGAATAACGGTTTGTAACGTTTTAAAACTGTCCGAGTGACTATGAAACCGACTATGAGACTATGAGACCGATCTCACGATTTGTGTCGCTCCGTTTTCAGTTGCGTACTAACCCCCTTATGGGCAAGCTTGAGCCCTTGTTATAGTTGAATTCGGTTAGAAATGGAAGGAGGGTATGGCGAAATCTGAAAAACATTCCTCCGAATTTTCCCAGATACATGTACTTTCCCATAAGGGGAGAGTTGTTTACTTGGGCGTGTAAGCCAAACCTCTTATATGAACACGTGGTTCCAAGAAGAAAGTAAAGTAGTCACGTAGTCAAAGTCTCTATATGTAACAGTTGTTGGAATAAATGCCATTGTATTGTATCCGAATATAATCTTCAATAGGAAAGTTTTACTAATTGCTTGGTGACCATCTTATAAAATGGTAGTGGAAGTGTATAAATGTTTACACTATGTTGGTAACAAGTACGGAGGTCAATTGTTCAGTACAGCTTCCAAATCTCTACAGTATTTTCTCTAGGTCCTATATGTACTGTATTCATATTGTAAGCTTGTTGAACAACATTGATGTTGCAGATAACGCTTTACATGTACAACTGGTCGAAAGAAAAATCTGAAAAGCTAATGAAACAGATTAACAGTTTGGGAACATGGCTTTCTTCAAGATCGAATTTTTTTAGAAACATACTAATGCAGAAATTAGGAATATTTCATCATCGACCAAGTTTAGTAAGGGAAACAAATTCGCACTATTTCCAGATTATGGATATGGACAGTCTAACAAAGTTTTCTTCTATAACACACAACGATGACAAAGAATGGACAAGGTCAAATAATAGAGTACAAAACACAAAACATGGTCAGTTTTCGTGGAACGAAGTACTTGGTCAAACAATGCGCGATATGAAATCAAATACATGTTCGCATAATAGTATTGATCCAGTTGCGAAAGCAGTTCACGATCTGCAAGAATTGCGAACTCGGGAGAAAAAAGTGAAAGGTATATAGTAAAAAAAAATAATTCTATTATGTTATTTTAAATAACGATACAATTGTTATTTGTCAGGTGATTGCGTTAATAGGGCGTTACTCATAATAGGCATAAGTGATATAATTAAACATATAAACATTATATTTTTACATAATGCACCCTCCCCCCTTTCTGATTTAAAACTAGTTTGGGTAATCATTCGGAATAGGGGGATCCTCACTGATTTCAATGACCTTGAAATATGTTATCAAGGTCATCATTCTGAACAACTCTTTCCTATACATCAGTGCTGGGCACGGTTAGAGCACCTACAACGTTCGCTTCCCTCACCAACCTCTCCTTTAGGGTCTATTCATACTTACCGGGACCGGACGATTCTGTCGCCGGTCTCTAGGACTAATCCCATGTTAACCGAAAATCTGGCGCTGTCGTCCCGGCGTAGGACTAATGCCACCGGCCGCCGTTGCCAGGCGGCTGAGCAAGCGGCTGATCATTACCAGATGGCCTTTCGATAGCGCGTTGACAGTTCCCTGCTGTGCGTGGCACAAAAAAAAAGGTTTTCGGGTCTCTACAGCTCCTTAGGTAAACTATCGGTATCTCTCCTCTACAACATTATGGAGATAGGAATCGTTCCTGCCTCTTCGTGAAACAGCATCACACATCCTTATATATGAACCTAAATTACACATACACTAACGAGCAAAACTGAGTCTACACTATTTGAAGCATCATAACTTTTTAAAAATTAGATCAAATTACTTGAATTTTATTGAGAAGTTAGAAGGATTAGTTTATTAGACGAGGTGTAAAAAATGTTTGAAAACCGTTTGAATTGGTCGGAATCGCAAAAGAAATAGTAAAAGTTGGTTTTTTCAGCTTTTTTATCTAAGCCTGTATTGAAAATTTAAAAAATGTGTTTGATTCGCTTGAATAAATTATATCCATGCTGAAAATTTCACCGATATTGGTTAATTCGTTTACGAGTTATAAACGCTTAAAAGTGGAAAAATTGCCGTTTTTCACGATTTTCGACTTAAAATCGCACTTTTAATCGTCAACGCCGGATGCCCAGCTCTCGGCGGATGCATAGGCATCCCCGGGGTGTAGAGGGGAGTAAACTGTTTGGTTTTAGGTAGCGAACCCCCGTTGTGTGCGGCTCTTAGCTTTTGTCGCGAGCGTCTCGAGCGCCTTCTCAAGTTGCCAGCGAGGATCCCGGAAAATATGAATTAGGAAAACGCGGTAGTATTCATACTGACGTCGCCTCCGGCAAGTTTGAATAGACCCTAAGGGTCTCTTCATACTTGCCGGAGGCGAACGTTAGTATGGATACTACCACGATTTTCTAATCCATACGCACCGGAACCATAAAAAGCAACCTGAGAAGGCGCTCGAGATGCTCGCAACAAAAGCTAAGACCCGCACACAGCGGGGGTTCGCTACCTAACTCCCGAACAGTTTACTCCCCTCTACACCCCGGGGATGCCAATGCATCCGCTGAGAGCTGGGCAAGCCGTTGGGCATCCGTTTTCGGCCGCCTGGCACCGGCGGCCGCCAACTGGCACAGGCCGCGTGGCATCGGCCGCCGGTGCCACGACAGCATCCGCACACAATCCATTTTCGAAGTAGAGAAAAGAATATTGTTCATCTGAGTTGTAATGTTAAGAAGTAATGGTTCAAACTATAATCTAATTTAACGATGGAACGATGAAAATCAGCTTCACAAATCAATTTTGGCATTGTTAAATTATATCTTATATCTTATAAGTGATTATAAGTCAAAACTCCGGAGAACAAGTTTAAAATGATTAGAATTCATTGGTTGCAAGGTGTGTTCGAAAGCTGGTGGAAATAATGGAAAATTGGAAAAGTGGAAATATACGTATAACATTTGGTTCCGAAGCATCTACGGTTGTAAATCTTAGTACGCTAACGGTGTACAAGGTTCCGCACGTGCTGCATTTGGCTGGCTTAAAAATTACGAAAGTGGTGGGCACAATCGGAAGGAGTTTTGATTTATGACGTCCATGGTCGGTAGGTCGTCGATAGGGATTTGTTCGCACGCGAGCGAGATAGAAAATTTCGCAGCGGGAGAGCTCGGCAAGTTTCGCGGTTCGCTGAAATTTCGCTCGAGAGCAAGAGATTGCTGTCGCGGGCGCGCACGGAGAGCTGGTTAGTGGAGAAGAAGATACAGAGACAGAGTAATCCCGCAAGTACAACTGAAAAAGGTCACCGACTTTATTTTACGGACCAACGTGGTATAGCGGCGGAGCACGCGCACGTGGCAAGACAGATTTTTGGAGACTGGGCGCCGAACCGCGGCGCGGTGGTTCGCTCGCGGAATCGGTAGCGCTCGCACGCGCCGATACATTTTTGGGGCGCGTAATACAAAATTAAATTATAAAATTGCGATTAACAGAGAACCAAGGCCGCAATCGCGACAGATTTTTATACCTGGTCTTACGTAAGGTCTTACGACGCAACCAAAAAAAAAAAAAACCATTTTAATGTCGCCATTCTTTCAGTGCCACCATTTTTGGGGAGTCTATCGTTAGATCTGTCTATGCTCATCTCCGCCACGCCCGCAGACCCAGTATCTTGGCTTCGAGGTCACACGCTACATAGTATGTGTGACCGCTGTAGCCAATATTTCGACTGTGGCCGAAAGTACGTGTGGAACGAGGCCTGTCCCTTGCTCTCTGATCCAATCGGCCGCGCATTCGTACCTATGATCTGTCCAACGAGACCAAGGCAGTGAAGCACCCAGCGTGCGTCCTTTGCTAATTGTCTTGTAAGGGTAACTTCAACTCTGTCGCACTCGAGCGCCTATGTTTACGTCTACTGTCTCGTCTTATTGGTCAAGATATAGATACGCCATCGTATTCCTGCCAGGGAACCTTCCATCTAATCATTTTGAGGTCATTATGGACAAGAATTCAGAAGTTTTCCATATACATTTTTTCGAGTCGTAAGACAAAACGATGCAATGTATGTGGAATTAATTCTTCTTATTCTACAAGTTATCATTTGACTGAGTCATTACACACGATATCGGACACTTTTGGGTGTATTGTTTCGGATTGCTTCCAGTTTCACTTGGACCACAACACATTTCAATGTCATCAAAAGTCGAGACATAGTCCCCCAAAAATGATCGATTTCACAAGGCATGATTCCCTTCCTAACGTGAATACTTCCTATAAAAAAAAACTATTCTCGTTTTTACAATATATGTATAATTCACGTTAATATATAAGGATGTGTGATGCTGTTTCACGAAGAGGCAGGAACGATTCCTATTTCCATAATGTTCTAGAGGAGAGATACCGATAGTTTACCTAAGGAGCTGTAGAGCACCGAGAAACCTTTTTTTTGTGCCACGCACAGCAGGGAACTGTCAATGCGCTATCGAAAGGCCATCTGGTAATGATCAGCCGCTTGCTCAGCCGCCGGACAACGGCGGTCTCTGAGAATAGTCCAATGGCCGGAACGAAGGCGCCCGAGCTTCGACAGAATATCGGCAACACGGCATTTGGACCTATAGTCCGTACGTAAAACCCTCCGGTCCCGGCAAGTATGAAGAGACCATGCAGCGCGCATCTTCGTTGCATTCGCTCGTGTATCGCGTCTTCGTTGCCCCACGGCAACGACGCACAGTGGGCAATTTGGACAACATCGGATTCAAAATCAAGGAACTTTCGATAGGAATGAGGTAGAGCGATGAAATCTTTTTTAAATGAAAGCTGCAACTTTGTAGAATATGGGAAAAATAGAGAGATTGTGGTACGAACGTTTTTAACCTCGAGAAAATTCATTAAACGCGCACAAATTCAAGAACATTTTAGTTTTTCCAATACCACGCGCGGAAAAAAATTTTTTTTAACATGCTATATATCATTTCCCATAGTTTTTTTCGCGCTGATTTCAAATCTGGTCTCAAAATTTGTCTACGACCTCAGGATTTTGCAAAAAATAGATTTTTGTGACAAAAACTAATGAAGTCATTTTTTCGTTGAAATGATTGGATGGTAATAATCTCCCTATTTTTCCCATATTCTACAAAGTTTCAGCTATCATTTAAAAAAATTTCATCGCTCTACCTTATTCCTATCGAAAGTTCTTTGACTTTGAATCCGATTTCGTCCAAATTGCCCATTGTGCGGCACGCGGCACAATCAGACCCTTGGGGTGCCCTATTCCAAATACTTACCCAAGTTTTACCCTTACTTTATGAGCAAAGAAAAACTTCCAATAACTCAATAGCTCAATTTTAATTGTCTAACATTTGGAACAACATTATTATGCAATTTCGATTGTAATACGTGAAATAAGACAGTATAAGAACTGCAAAGACTACTGTCATAAAGTGGGTCTATATGATTCTTTCACATTCTTCAAAATATTACAGAAAGAAAGTTGTCGTTTACAAATATAAAAGGGGTCTAATCAGCCCGTCTAACATAAGATTGATTAGTATTTTACTGCTTTATGATATTCCATGTACAGAATATATATAGAGTGAAAACAAGAACAAAAGCGAATAAGGAATTTTCGTCTCGTGAATAGAATTATTTTTACGTGTACGTTTCGAAGATGAGTCATTTATAATAACTTTAATTTAGCGTAACCCAAAATATAAATCATTTTTAGTAAAAAAAGGAAATGATGCTAAAATTGTACCATCAGGTTAGAAACAGACGGATATGCATTGAAAAATAAAAAATGTTAATTCAGTATTACACAAATCATATCGTATGAAAGAACTGTCCATAAGACGATGATCTGTATATAAATTTTTCTTTACTTTTTCAGAGGATTTAAATAAATTATACGTAATGTGGCAGAATCGTAGCGCTGCTCCAAATATTCCAATTTCAACCAATACTTTGAATACATCCAAACAGCATTCTCGTTTAATACATTTTTGTCACACGCCATTGCTATTTTTACCTTCATGGCGTTTGCAATCTGCAGCAACAAGAGATCATTCGTTAGCAACACAGTCACCATTAAATGCAAACACCACTGTACATCAACAGCTCCAACAACAAGTACAAACAAGTCACAGTAGACAAACAGATATGGTACAGTGGCATCAAGAATTGTGTACTTTGATGTTGTCCGAATACAAACAGTATCTTCAAATAATGGGATTTAATCCGGTTCAAATAGAATCACTTAATAAGAGGTAAGTTCATATTAAACTTTATAATTTCAATTAACAGACCGAACTATGTTGAAAACTGATTAAGCTAAGGTCATATTAGGCCATTCCACGCGAAATCGAACACTTTTTGGAGTAATGTTTCGAATTTTATTCAAATTTGAATATGTTGTAGTCTTTAGTGTCCGATGAACGAATCTCAAAAGGTTTTTCGATGTCTTAAAAATTGTCGATTTTACAAACGTGTAAAAAATCATGTCATCTTTTTCAATTAAATTATAAGACTAGAACTAACAAATCGATGAAAATGAGATTTTAGGAGATTATAGTGAAAACGTAAGAATATCTACTAAAAATGTTGTCATTTGAAAAACATTTTTTTCACCATTTATTGTGCAATCGTTGTAAACAAATGTAATGTCTTCATAGCAGGTACCTTATGTCACATCGCTGTTTCTCCGCGGCTCTAACTCAGGGTCGGAACCGCAAGCGACACTGGGTATTTACAGGCCGAGAGGCCGGGCCACGCGCAGCCGTGCGGTACGCGGTCCGTCCAGGAAAAACGATTTCTCGCAGCCTCGTTCTCTCGCGAAAAATTACGAATTTTCTCACAAAATCGGGCTCCAGAGACCCGGAGGTGTCGTGCAAATGGTAATTCTCGAACTTCTAATACTTACCGACGACTCTGAGCCTACGAGAACCGCGCGAAGTCCGGGATAGCTCACGAATGGTCGCAGGATTCTATGTAGGATAGCGCGGGGCGTTCCCCGCGACAGGAAGGGTTCTCACAAGACCGTTCGACACGCGTTTACGGCTTTAAGATGAATTTAATCGAGATGTAAAATGCGCTGGTGGCTGATGGAAACTGGCAGCGGTCCAATATAGCCAGGCGCGATGCATAAACTGTAGCCACGGATGGTCAGCACGCTTGCGCGATTTCTCCCGTACAAACTCTTTATGCGTTGAATACGACAGCGAGCCTGATGTTCGGGGCTCTCGTCGCGGCATTACACCATGAAAATGTTCAAAAGATCATGCGTTACTTCTCCTCAAATCAACGACTACGCAGCCGGCGCGAATCGCAATCTAGCTTGACTTTATTGAAATATAAACTGTTCCCGAAGATAAAAATTTGTATGGCATAATATAATTTACAGGTTCCATCACTGACATCCTCAAATTTTTGCGAATTTCTCTTACGGTTATTTGTAAAATAAGGTTTAATTTCGTATTGTGGTTTTCTGGTTCATTCTTTAAAAGTGAATAACTTTTGTGTTAATCATTTATTTTTCAATTTCCGTTTTTTAAGTGTCTTGTGGAAACTATAAGAATTATTACTCAATTTTTGCAAAAAAGTTTTTTTTTTAGGTATTATCATTATATGACGCAATAACTGTTTTTTAAGTTTACAAAGACTTTAAAAGTTTTCTTCAACTCTCTTCAATCAAATTCTTGTCGCATGTCAATTAACGACTAAACAAGATTACGTTGTAAAATGTAGAACAGCTAGATAGTTGCCTCACGCGCCGAGACGACTGCGTGCGCTGCGGTCGAGCACATGCGGGAGTGGGGGGCGGCTGAAGAGTCAGTCCGCTGCAGCCTTACCTCGAGGCAACATCTCTGCGCTCGAGAACGCACCTTTATGTATCCGTTGTTACTTCTCAGGAAATACAGTTACCATTTTCTAACCTACGTATGTTCGTACATTCCTGACCAGAGTCCATCTCCTACAAAAAGATATTAACTGCGCATATTTGCACGTTTTTGAGAAAAACAAGTTTAAAAATAATGTGTCCAAGACGGAAACGCACTCTTTAGTCACGCGTGCAAGAAACTGATGCGCGATCGACGAGTCCTGTATAATCTAAGCAAACTTTTCAGTCTCTCGTTCAGAAAGCTGATAAGCATCTTCCATAAATAAATTGAACTTTTCGTTTCGAGCTCTACGTTAACTTTTCCTTACTTCTCGAGCAATCTTTCTCTGAAACACATCGTGGTCGGTTTTCTTATAATACTATTCGTTTTACAATAGTGGTTAAAAGGCCAAGTTTGTTTTAGTTATTTCATTTTTAATGCAGTGACGTTGTCCTTGGTGTAATTTACCCTTTGTCTATATCAGAATTTGCTTGTTCTTTATGTTTTATTAAGGTATTACAAAGAAGTATGCAGCAATAATCGTATTATGTATTAACTATACCATGCCAGCCATTTTGAAATTTTCTTAGGAATTATCTTTGCTTCACTGGAATCTTGGCTTTCCTATTCACGTACTTGTCTTAATACAGATATACATTTTTTTCTTTTTTTTTAACTGATAAAATGCTCTGAAGATATTAGAAGAATATTAAAACAGCTTTTTGCAAATAACTTTATCCAGTAAAAAGTTATAAATTGAGTAAAGCTAGATTGTTAGAATGGCCCACTGTGCGGCGGAGCAGAGTCATCATGCGAAGTCGCCGCGAACGCGGAACCACCAAGATGCTACACGAGCCACCGCGAAAATATTAGTTACGAAATCACAAGGAGGCCTGGCTGGCACTTACCAGCAAAGAGGCGGCAGCTGTTCGGCAGCGACTTCTCTCCTCTGACCCCTGGTACTCGGCACTACTAATTACGCAATCTCTAGATTACAATTTGACTATCCGCGACTATGGCCAACATAACAGTGTCCTAATTCGCAGTGACTCGGGAACGTGAAAGTGAGGCGTCCTCCACTTTCCTCATCTTCTTCCCCCCTCGCAATGCTTTACCCTACGTGCTTCGCTCGCGTCTGGGAGCAAAGGGATGGACCCTACGTGGTTGGTCCCAGCCTTCCTTCCTGAATTCTCTCCAGACGAGGCGACGATAGGGCTGAGTAGATGGTCGCCTTTGGTCCAGAATCCCTCGTCGGCGCCTCCAGGTTGCTCAACCTTAGTTCGGTCACTCCCTCGTTGTCTCCTTACGGGCGTATTTCCATGGCCAGTCGGTAGCGCTCCTCTTCTTGAGAACGTGCGCAATTTTCCATTCGAAGAGAACAAGGCTCCCGAACCCCCTAGGCCTGGCTACGGTCTTGCAAATTCGCATCGCGCCCAATAGTGGCGCAACGCTCAAAACGCTTAGTCTGACGCTCACTAGTTTTAGGACGTCACAGGAACAGCGCTCGCGACTACTCCGTTCGCATCGGTACTGTCAGAGGGCGTTCCAGTCTTTCGCTATCGGTGCGGAGGAACGTAGGCAAATTTTCCACGTCACACTTTTGAAAAATTAGGAAAAATAAGAATATATCCCCAAGTATCCCCATTATGGACCTGTTTTTAAAAAAGCGGACACTTTAAAATTGACAACATTAAAATTATTTTAAGTGAACTCTGCACCGCGATATACACAATCGGTGCAGACGGCCTCGGACGGCCGCACAGTGCGGACAAATCGCCTGTTTTCGGCACTTCTCGTATTCCGGTTATTAATGCATATATAGAGGAAATTTTTTACAGACAATATACACCAATATAGTTTATAACTTTAACAAAGAAAAAAAAATTTTTAGAAAAAAAAATTTATTATTAAAAATTAACAAATTTATTTTTAAAAACTAACAAGTTTAGAACAAAATTATTAATAAATGAACCATATGTAAAATTAATAATAATAAACTTAAACAAATTATAATACTAGTGAATAAAATGAATAAACTCAACAAAATGCTATCCGAGCATGCTGCTGCTGCTTCGCTATCCGCGTCATTCTCAGTACTTTGATTGCGACTCAAAATCATTGACTCTCGTGATCTTGCACATTTCGATCTATCCCTACATTCTTATTACTTTTTCAATAGTTATAAAACATATATTAAAAACAAATTAAAAATACATAAAAATGATTGATACATAATTATTGCAAAATTTTATTATGCACAAATATGGTTATTATATGATTATTATTAACAATTTCCATCCTAATAGGCATGTTTTGCAAAAAAAATGTATTTCATATCGTGATATACACGAATGTTGAACTTTCCCGGTAAATTCGCCACTGTAACTGTGGCGAACAAATGGCAAAATTTTGTACAACCAAATTTATTTACAAATGTATACTTATTGTTAATTATTCACAAAAAATGAAATTTAACAATATAACTAATACATTTAAAAAGAAAATAACAAATTTTCCACGATAGATCCTAAAGGAAAGGTATGGACACTTCTTAAAAAGTTTATAAAATTGAGAGTCGCAAAAAGTGGCAGACAAAACTATGAAATTCTTAAACTATAATAAGTAATGTATCCGAATATGCATGAATCTCAGGATATATTTTGCCGTTTTTGTTTTATGTTAGTTTGAAGTTTTATATGCAATTAACAAATAAAACCACCGTTGAAAATTTGTACAAAAAATAAATCCACTTTATTAAATGTATAAAGAATGCATATTCCTTAGTAAGAAGTTTCCATTACACAGAATTATTATTGCACACTCATTTACAGTTAATATAACATTTTTCGCACTTTAGAGAGTGCCTCCATGGCCAAATTTTTTTACAAAAATCTAAATTTGGTTATTAATGCATATTCAATGGTAATTAGTCACAAAAAATTAAATTTAACAATAAAATGAATAAGTTGAAAAAAAGAAAACAATTTTTATGCATAAAAAAAATTATTAAATGATTTTTAAATGAATAATAATATGCATTTCCTGCTAATAAAGAGTTCTGCCAAAGGAAATTTTTGTGCATCGTCAAATAAAAATGTAGTGAGATGTGCCGACTGGTCCGCACTGTGGGCCGGCGCGTGGTATGAGCAGCGGCCGGAAGGCTATACGCAGGGGCCGGATCCCGGCCACTGCTTCTACCGCGCGCCGGCCGTCCGAAGCTGTATATCGCGGTGCAGCGTTCACTTCAAATAATTTTAATATCATCAATTTTAAAGTGTTCGCTTCTTTAAAAACAGGTCCGTAAAGGGAACATTTAAACATTTCATTTGTTTAAACAATTGCAAAATAAATGGATTTTTTTTCAAATGACAACATTTATACTAGATACTCTTATGTATTCACTATAAGCTCCTGAAAACTCATTTTCATCGGTTTGTTAGTTCTAGTCTTATAATTTAATGAAGAAAGGGTAACACGTTTTATTACACGTCTGTAGAATCAACAATTTTTAAGATATCGAAAAATCCTTTGAAACTCTTTCATAGGTCACTAATGACTACAACATATTCAAATTTGAATAAAATTCGAAACATTACTCCAAAAAGTGTCTGATTTCGCGTGGAATGGCCAAATTATAAAAATATATTAGTGATAGGTATAATGCATTGGAAAAAAATTTGAATCATTTAATAAATATGTACTTTACGGATTCGTTACTACATTTGTGGTCAAATAATGAATACGTATAATATATTGATAAATCTGCCTTCAATGGTTATGCAGGGTGGGGCATTCATTCTGGCCACCTGGAATATCTCGAAAACTAAATCCCGAAGAAAAAAATGTTTCATATAAAAAGTTTAAGTCAAGGAGGGGCTGATGCAGCAGTCATGTCCATTTAAAATTTTTATCGTGTTTTCAAGGTCATTCCAAGCTCAACTTTATTTTTTCAAATGGAAACTTATATTTTTTATTGCAGATTATAAATCTACGACTTTAAGCAAATAAATTGTATATAAAATGTTTTTGTCTCCGCCGATTATTTTGCATAACATTGATTTTATTAGGGAAAAAAGGGCTTGCATTACATTTTGCCTGGATTCGCCATAAATGAGAATCATGTAAATTTTGTCACTTTTGATAAGCGATTTCCGTTTAATTGAGATTGTTTTTCCATAATAAAGTCAATATTATACAAAATAATCGGCGGAGACAAAAACGTTTCAAATAAAATTTATTTGCTTAAAGTCGTAGATTTATAATCTGCAATAAAAAATATATGTTTCTAGTTGAAAAAATAAAGTTGGCCTTGGAATGACCTTGAAAACATGATACAAATTTTTAATGGATATGACTGCAGCATCAGCCTCTCCTTGAATTAAACTTTTTATTTGAAACATTTTTTTCTTCGGGATTTAGTTTTCGAGATATTCCAGGTGGCCAGGATAAGTGCCCCACCCTGTATAACTGCGATCAGAACCGAAATTAAGTTGACACGAACTGACTATCATACAGAGGAAAGATGTAACTTAATAATATAATTGATCTTATTTAATCTTACAATATATTCTTTTTACTACATTGTTATAGATCCTATAATACATTTATAAATCAATTTTTATACTGAAGTATATGGAAATGGATTTAGTTTAGTTTGTGTATTTACAACCTTATACCAAATATAACAGCGTGGATTATATACAGGGTGAGTCACCTAACGTTTACACCTCAAATATCTTTGTTCTTTCTAAAGATACGTAAAATATGGTTATGACAACGATGTCATAAAAAATTTTGTTTTTATGTCATTTTTTTAGAGATATCAAGGTCACCTTAACTTTTTTAAATGGAACCACCCTTTTTTCAACACCTACAATGATTGTCCCTTTCATTAGAAATTCAGTGACTATATTATTACAAGGTCATTCAAGGTCAAGGACAGAAAACGTATAAAACTAAAATATAGAAGCAGAATACCTGTATTTTTATAAATGTTCGAAATGATGGCCGTCTACGTTGATACATTGATGTAAACGAGATCTGAAGGAATGTTGAACTCTGATAAGTGTATCCGACGTGATATTCGTACATGCTGTGATGATACGCTGACGCATATCTTCAACTGTTGTTGGAGCATCCGTGTACATGGTGTCTTTTAGCAGACTCCATAAAAAGAAATCCAGTCGATTTAAATCAGGCGAACGTGTTGGCCATGAAACAGTTCCGCCTCGTCCAATGCATCGGTTTGGAAATCGAGAATCCAACGTTTCTCTTGCTACTCGTGCATAATGAGCAGGACAACCGTCATGTTGGTACCACATATCATAGCAATTTTGTAAAGGGACATCTCAATATGAATGATTTTGAAGCAATCCCCATTGACAAAAGTTAATTCTATTTTGAAAATCATTCCCGTGCAATTCTTGATGGAGCGATATGTGGAACGGATGAAATTTATGTCGGGCCAGAATTCGTATTACGCTACTTTGACTTATACCTGCTTCCCGGGAAATTTTTCTCGTACTCACGTGAGAATTGACTAAAATATTAATTTCATTGTCTTCATTAGATTCTTCCGTTTGTGCTGTCTTGCATGCACACTTCCAGTACTTCGAAACAACCTGTACGTATTAATGAAAGTCTGTCTAGGAGAGTTTCGCTCGGGGTACCTTTCTTCATAAAGTAATCGGGCCTGTACTGCATTTTGTCTACATTCACAGTAAATCGTGATCATATCACACTTTTCAGTCATTGAATAAGACATAGCGGAATCGCGTTTGGGAACATACTGATAGTAAATAAGAATGCTGAATAACAATAACATTGAAAGACCTTAGTATGTTTACTTTAACTACGACCATAGTATGTTTACTATTTACTACAAGTCTCAACCGTGATAAACGTATTCTGCTTTCATATTCTAAATCTTATACGTTTTCTCTGTCTGTGACCTTGAATGACCTTGGAATAATATAGTCACTGAATTCTTAATGAAAGGGACGATCATTGTAGGTGTTTAAAAAGGGGTGGTTCCATTTAAAAAAGTCAAGGTGACCTTGATATCTCTAAAAAAATGACATAAAAGCAAAATTTTTGTATGGCATCGTGTCCGCCCCATTGTACCATTCAACTTTGTCCTTACCATATTTTACGTATCTTTAGAAACAACAAAGATATTTGAGGTGCAAACGTTAGGTGACTCACCCTGTATTATTTATACAGGGTGTCTCATTTAACTCTGCCACCCGTAATAACCTTGTTATTTGTACAGACACAAAAAAATGTTTAGGGAGAAAGTTATTTCGTTAGTTCGGTAACAATTCTATTTTGGCTTCCATCAATTGCTCTTAGACCCCGCATTGCTAGTGCGTCAACACCGTGCATCCTGGGTAATAATGAATCGATTGGAAAGATCGATCTTTTCGTTCGAAGAATCGATTTTCTGAAGAATCGAATCGTAATTGACCATCCCTAGTACAAAGTAGAGTCGCCAGATCGGGAGTATTGACTTGAATTGAGGGGAAAAAGTTACCCTCTCTCTGCCAGTACCGGATTAATCACGTGACATCGTGACGTGATTAACTCAAATACTGACCCTAATGCGACCTAATGGGTCGACATTTGTCGAAGTGTTGGTGAAGTTTTGGTGGCAAATTCATAGCCAATTGCTTACTGGGTACGTGTGGAAAATTATTTCGATAATATCTCGTTAACTATTAGATTTAGAACATATGAGATTCAATAAATTTTACACACAAATTTGATACTCTATCGATTTACTATACAAAAGGTGGGTTATTATATAAAAAAATATTACCGTTTGTAAAATTTCGGAAAATATGACCTTAAGATGACTTTCGCCCATACGGATTTATATTGCCATCCAAATACGACAACTTTCTCCCCAAATATTTTTTGTATCTGTATAAATAATAAAGTTATTAGGGGTGGCACAGTTAAATAAGACACCTTGTATATCTACAACATTTCGAATTACGGTCATTATTCGTATTCTAATTACATTTATCTGAACTTATCTTAACGTTTCACCGAAATTTTTCATTATATCAAAACAGTAGAACTGTTAAGAAGAACTTCAATTTGAAATCTAAGAATAATTAATTCGCAATTATTAAGACGGCGTCAATTATAGCAACACGTAGAAAAAATGTTGTATATCTAAACATGTCATGACAAAAATTAAAAATCATCAAAGTAAATCGACAGCTTAAAGAGATATGGCATTTTGACAAATATGTTATTAGGAAGAATTCTATGAATAAATTTGTTAACAGATTGCAAGGGAATGCGAAAAGATCATTATTAACATGTTCCTTAAGAACACGGATAGCTCTTTTATAAAATTGTCTAGAATGTAGATATAAGTATGTAAATTTTGATAAAGTGTAAAAAGAATCTATGGTAAATTAATGAAGACTGTGACAGTTTTGTCTTTTATTTATAAGACGGCATTTCCCTCCATCCGGCTTTTTCTCCATCTCTACATCCATCGTGGATAGGAAGTAGACCTGTGAAACAATAGCTCCGTTAAAACTGTAATAAAAACAGAAATACTAAATACACCTGCTCAGATTATTTCGCCATTAGCAGTGAAAATGTGCGTGCACGTTTTGAGAACCCGAATTGAGCACCAGATATAGAGGGTGTTAAACTACAGGTAGAAGAAAAATTAAGGGAGGGGGGAAGTTCTTTAAGACAATATAAGACGAAAATGAACAATAATAAATTTCGATTTCGGCTTCATTTTTTGGTTATTAACAATTAAAAATCCGCCTAAAATGCGGCAATCCGACCAACAGAGATATACGTTGCTTATGTCATAAAGTTATGTGACAGTCAGAAAGGGGGTCCTCCTCGCTCGTACTCAGTGGTTAGGCTTTGACGTCACACACTTTAGCCAATAATTCGGCTAGAACCATAAATGCGTGTGGAATGACCCAATTGGACGATTTACAGCCACATTCCTGCCGAGTTCCTGCCAGGTAACTTCTTGTGACGCACGCGGAGTGAGTATCTGTCACTTGATACGTGACTGTCGCGCGCCTCTGCGACGTACGTAACGTACACCTCTCTTGATCGGATTGGCGCATTTTAGGCCGATTTTTAATTGTTAATAACCAAAAAATGAAGCCAAAATCGAAATTTTTTATTGTTAATTTTCGTCTTATATTGTCTTGGAGAACACCCCCTTAATTTTTCTCCCACCTGTAGTCGAACATCCTGTATGTATAAAGGGTTGACACCCTTGTGACAAATCACGTCATACATGTACGGTTTACATAAGTATATACAGTTTAATAACTATTGATAATTTTCAGTAATGAAGGACAAACACAGCAACAATCATATTATCTGAAAAAATCTATGTTGGGAGGAGTACTGCTGTTTGAAATATATTTGTCACAGCCATTCTTTATAGTTAAGTTACATATTATTGAGTGCAACCGACTTCAAACAAAAACAACTAGCGCATTAGTTAACCAGGTACGTATGACTTAAATTTATTAAACTGGTAAAATTAATAAAATTCTTGCCTTCATTGTTCAACATAATATTTTAATTTGTAACTGTGACAGGATATTTGAAGAAAAATAACTACAACTTTGAAAAGTTGCATTTACCCCTTTGACCACACCTGCTTCTAGCAAATTTTGATCAATGTTTGTAATCGTACTTTGCAAGCAGAAGGCGGTCATTTTGGTGCCAAGACCATGCTTGGAGCAGATTTTGGTCATTATTTGCTCTCAATATGTCACCAAAACTTGTCGAAAAGTTCCAAGTCCAATACGGAAATGGACGGCTCGGTATTTCAGTGCAAAGTTTGCAGGCGCAATTCCATGCAAATTTGGCCCTTGTGAAGAGGTTGATCGAGAGGGCAGGTAGTTCTCACTAAGCCTTGCTCTACGAGTAAATATTGGACAACATCGGGGTAAATCTTGCAGTAGAAGGAAAAACGGAATTTTATTTAAACTTCGAAATTATATAATTTTATGTTTAATATATTTTCAATAATTTAATTCCGTTTTCGAGAGATATTTACTCTTAGAACAAGGTTTGGTCCGCTTTTAGTGCGACCGTCCTGCCTCTTCATGAAGGCAAGGTTTGGCATGGATTTAGCATGGAATTGCGCCTGCAAACTGTGCATTCAAATACTGGGTCTAATGAGGAAACAGATGTGTCGGAATTTGTCCACAAGTTTTCGTGGCAAGTTCATAGCACATTGCTTACTGGGTACCTGTTTCTACTAAAAAAACTTTGATATTTTTACCTCCTACTAAAATCATAATTCACTATTATACTACAACATAAAATCAGAGACCAAAAGTAACAGGTATTATTGAAATTTTTCCGAAAAATATCATTAAGAAAATTTAAATTTTTATTCAAATAGAAGACAGGTGTTAGTACATATTGTAGAAATAAAATCGGCAGCGAGTCCGATTTTCGGGACCCTCGAACGGCGCGTTACACACGATTTCCCTGTTGAATTCCGAAGTATGACGTGACTTTCCTTTCCTGTCGATCGTTGCCGTCGGAATGAGTCGGCAGACGCGATACAATCTCGTTGCGGCGTCACACCGTGCAAAATCGACGACTACGCGGCCGGCGCGAATCCGCGACACCGCAGTTTAAAACGGCGACATGCAACCGTCGATGGACGGTCACGCGGCCCCCTCACTAACAGCGTAGAATTATCGTGTAACGACGCAAACGCGGGCACACCAAGACGCTACACGAGCTACCACAAAAATATTGGTCACGAAATCACAAGGAGGCCTGAATGGCACTTATCAACGGCGTCAGCGGAAAGGCGGCCGCTGTTCAGCAGCTACTTCTCTCCTCGGACCCGTGGTACTCGGCACTAATCTTACGCGGGCTATGGCCAACGTAACAGTATCCTAAATCGCGGTGACTCGGGACCGCGGAAGTGAGGCGTCTGCCAGTTTCTTTATTTTCTTCCCCCCTCGCAATGTTCTTCCCAACGCGCTTCGCTCGCGTCTATGGAGCGGACCCTACGCGACGGGTCCCTGACTTCCTTCCTGAATTCTCTCCGACAGGCGAGGCGTCGACAAGGCTGAGTAAAGGTCAATGCATACCTCAGAGGTCAGTCCGGCCGGCTCAACATTACAACCCTGGTTTTTGGCCCTAGTGTTTAGGAACCGGCAACCGTGCCAGGCTTTGGAACCGAATTTCTTCTCTGGACTCTCGGGTCTTTTCCAGATGGCCTTTCGAGAGCGCGTTGACAGTTTTTAGTTTGTTTCAAAAAAATGTCGCAATCGGCACAGCTTTCCAGCACCGAATTGAACAAAAATCGTTGGTGCCTGGATAGCGGATGCACATCCCACCTATGCAACGACAAAAGTTTGTTTACGAACCCGGAGGAAACTCGCAGCGGATCAAAACTGGCCAGTAACGCAACAGCTCAAATAATCGCAAAAGGCGACGTGAACGTCATGACATCGGATGGCAATCAAGGCAAGTCAATCAAACTTGAAAATACCCTATACGTTCCCGAATTGAGGACTAACTTATTGTCCGTTGCCAAGATTGTAGACAAACGCAATGAAATAATCTTCCGAAAAAGTCATGCTGTTGTCGCAGACCCTCGTGGAAGAGTTAAACTAATCGCTGACAGAAGAGGCGATTTATTCTATCTGCGTGAGAATAGTCAACAGGCTTGTGTTGCAAGCAAGGACCGGTCTAGTGCACAAATCTGGCACGAAACACTCGGACACCTGAACTCCAGGGACACGTCATCAATGCTGAAGAATTGACTTCAAGTGAAGATCAACGACGCGAAGAGATTACATTCATGCAAGATATGTCTAACGGGAAAACTTACAAGTCTCCCGTTTACATCCAAATCCGAGCGATCGTCAAATCTCTTGGATATCGTGCATACAGATCTGTGCGGCCCGATGCGAACTGCATCAATTCGAGGCGCACGTTACTTCATGACATTAATCGACGATCACAGTCGATAGTGCGAGGTATATTTCCTTAAGAGTAAGGACGAGGTAACAACCAGGTTCATCGAATACAAAAACTTCGTTGAGACGCAGACCGGGCGCAAAATAAAAGCCGTTCAGTCGGATAACGGAACAGAGTATTGTAATAATATGTTTAACGAAATTTTCAGTAAAGCCGGGATCCGCCGACGTTTAACAACCGTTCACACACCGGAGCAGAACGGAATCACCGAACGCAAAAACCGCACCTTAGTCGAATCGGCGCGATGCATGTTAATACAATCGGGACTTCCACCTAAATTCTGGGCGGAAGCAATTGCCACCGCCAACTTGATACGCAACAGATGCATCACCAAAAGCCTGGACGGTAAAACCCCTCACGAGATATGGTCCGGGAAAGAACCGAATATCAGATTTCTCAAATCATTCGGATGCAGGGCATACGTGCTGGACAAAACCCAAAATAAGGGGAAGTTCGATCGAAGAGGAATCGCAGGTATCTTCGTAGGATACTCGCAAACGCGAAAGCGTATCGCGTGTGGATTCCGAGCGAAAACAGAATTCGAACGACAAGAGACGTGAAATTTCTGGACGAATTCGACTCCGAAGACAAGTTCGACGATATCATCACAGAAGAAACTGCAAACGGAAGGTTCAGGATCATAAGCATCGGAACCGCCGATACCAATGGAGAGACAACACCGGAAGAGCGAACTACGCCCGCAACCAACACAACGCCCGATCATTCACCGGATACGGAAAACAATACAAACGAAGAAATTGGTCCGAGGCGCGGTCCAGGAACACATCGAAAGATAAAAACCGGAAAACCAGGTCGACCGACCAAAGAATATCATATGGTAAATGTTAATCGGTGTCGGGACGAGCAGCTCAATACCGGAACAACAAACGATGTCGCGCAAATTGGTGATGTGCCACAGACCGAAGAGCAAAACGTACAGAGCGACGAGGACGAAACAGAATGGCACGAAGCTGAATTCGCTATGCTCGCGTCAGAAATTAATTTCTCGAACGCAATCTCTGGTCCCGATAGCGACGAATGGAAAGAGGCGATTTATTCGGAAATAAAATGCCTGGTCGCAAATCGTACTTGGACTTTAGTCAAGAAACCAGACAGAGCCAAGGTCATAGGATGCAGAACGGTTCTTCGAAACAAATACAAATCGGACGGAAGCTTAGAACGTCGGAAGGCGCGAGTTGTGGCGAAAGGATTCGCCCAACGACCAGATATAGATTTTCATGACACGTTCGCACCAGTAGCGAGAATCGAGTCTCTTCGATTATTGATGGCATTGGCCGCGAAGTATGATCTTCATGTCGCGCAACTGGATGTAACGACTGCTTACTTGAATGGCAAAATCGACACGGAAATCTATATGGAAATGCCCCCACTTCTTGAAGAAATGCTTCACAGGATCGTCCATGAAGAAGAAGACACCGACCTTATAAAAAGGGCACAAATCATGCTAGACAAGATCCGCACAGGACACAAAGTTTGTAAACATGTAAAGGCATTATATGGCCTACGTCAAGCGGGCCGCTTATGGAACGAGGAACTAAACAGAATCCTTCGAAGTATCGGATTCGCTCCAACAAACGCAGATCCGTGCGTGTATGTCGACAAAAGCAAAAAAACATTCATCCTAGTATATGTCGACGATATACTGATTACCACCAATGATCAAGACAGGGAGAGACAAATTAAAAAGAAACTCTCCGAATCATTCAAGATCAAGGATCTTGGAGAAGTAAAATATTGTTTAGGATTCGAATTTCAACGCGAAAGGGGAAGCATACGTCTTTCACAATCCGGTTACGTTCGCGACATAATTCAAAAGTTCGGGATGGAACACTGCAAGCCAGCAATTACTCATCTCGCCGTGGGCAGCAAACTAGACGTTGTCGAAGAAAATGACGAAGCGGACGCTCACAACTTTCCCTACTGGGAACTCATGGGCGCATTAACATACTTGGCATAATAGGCACACGTCCGGATATCGCACATGCGGTAAGTGCCTTAAGCCAATTTAACAGCAATCATACAAGGGTACATTGGACAGCCGCAAAACGAATCCTTCGATACCTTAAAGGAAGTATCGACTGCGGACTTCTATATAAAAAGAAAAATATAAATCTAATTGGATTTGTAGACGCCGATTGGGGGAACTGCCCTATAGATAGGCGATCATACACAGGTTCCGCATTTATTCTTGGCGGAGCCGCCATATGTTGGGAATCCCGCAAACAAAGGACAGTCGCCTTATCATCAACGGAAGCCGAATACATGGGACTCACCGACGCCGCAAAACAGGCCATATACTTAATTGGCTTCCTAAAAGAACTCGGTTTTGCAGATCTAGCCGATATCGTAATATACAATGATAATCAAGGAGCAAGGAAACTGGCTTCAAATCCCGTGTTCCACGCAAGAACGAAGCACATCGACATCCGACACCACTTCGTTCGTCAAGCTATATTAAATCATCCCCTGAAGATAGAATATATTCCAACAGAGGACATGGTCGCTGACGTACTCACAAAAGCTCTCTCAGGACCAAAGCACCATAAGTGCATGAGCGAACTCGGCGTATCGCCTCTCAAAAATGCAATGTCATGCACTCCCTTCAGGAATCATAACATTGAGGGAGAGTGTTAGATCGGTATAAGACATTTGCCGGCGTAGTTGCGATTCCCGACGCTACTGGCGCTGCATTCGCCATTCGGGTTCTGCCGGTATCGATTGGCTCTCTTTGTCGATCTCGAGTCACGCGGTCTCCCGACACATAACCGCATTATCTAGACACTAATTTCTATAATAAAACTATTCCAAGTGTGTGCAATAAAAGCCCAGCGTATTTCAACCACGATCCTAACCTCCTTTAACAATTTTTTTTATTATAACGATTAAATTCCTTAACAACGTATTCTCGACCTATTACCTCGTGGAACTCTGAAAAGTTCTGGTTGATAGCTTTTTAAATAAATACAGCATGTTCATTCTGTCTTTGTACTGCCACGCCACGGGCCGTCAGGCTGGCCTGAAAATATTCTCGACGAGAATATTCTCGGGCCTTCCTGACGGCTCTAGCATTGGCCTTCGAACCCCTGGGGTTCTGGTATCAGAGGACACGCTGTGCCTTTGTACCGACCCTCTCGAACCCTCTCTAGTGGCTGTCCCGCACCCCAAAATGCGTATAAACTGGGAAAAATCGTCAGGCTTGCCGGCCTGTGAGATATGCATTGACCTTTAACCGCCCTGCGGTACCTATGACTTTTTTACGAAATCGTTTGCGTTCATTTAGTCAAGGTTTCTGAATTGAATGTAATTTTGAGTCTTATTAATAAACACAACTTATCATATTATTGTCCATTCAAGCAGATTGTCATGTTTTGTGGAAATTTTCATTTCTTCGCCTTCAAGGTCATCCCAAGGTCATGGTATGCTAGGTCGTTGAATTTGTCTTGACACGGGCTATAATACTGTTAAGTCAAAAGTACAAAGTGACATTTAAAAAAATAAAGGTGACCATGATAATACTATGAAAAAAATGTTTTTCGAACTTTTTTATTGTAGTATATAGCCAATCGAAAACTGATCAACTTTTGTTGAAAATATTTTTTGTCAGATTATAGCAAGTACTTAAAAAATCGTGAAAACTGTTACGTGGGACACAACGAGTGTCCCAAAATTCAATCAACTTCGTGAAATGGGTGGTTCCTGAGGTCAATTGAAGCGATTTTTCTTTTGCAAAAATGTCCGCCTCGGCTTTATCAAGGAGTTATTAACGAAAAACACGGACCAATCAGAGCGCAGCCACGGTGCGCGATGGCGGGAGGAGTCCGGCTCGACAGCAAGATCCACCGAACAGTTTGGTATTGCGCCGCGGTGATGCAGTGAACAAGAGAAGGAGCAGAAATGAATTTATAATAATTAGAACTCGCTTTTTATCACTGGGCCATTTGGAGACGAACTGCACAGCTGACTTTAGGTATACAGCAATGCCGAAAACTAAGGGACCTACGGTCAGGTCAACGAACTGTATACCTAGTGGTGGATAGTAGGTATACGACAACCTAAGGGATGAATAAAAGTTGGCTGGTGCTATTGCAATGGACAGGAGCCACACAGATATTGGATTCTTACTTTAATTATTTTAACAAGTTGAAAATAATAAGTTGGTGTTTTTAAATTATTTTAATCTCTCTACTATTTTAAAGTGCACCTACTTAGGTTGTCGTATACCTATTATCCACCACCAGGTATGCAGTTCGTTGACGTGTCCGTAGGTCCCTTAGTTTACAGCATTGCCGTATATCTAAAGTCAGCTGTGCAGGTTGTCTCCGAATGGCCCAGTGACACAAATCCATTTCTGCTCCTTCTCTTGATGGCTCTATCACCGCGATGAAACACCAACGCTCCCGCTTAGGGGCTCCTGCTACCGAGCCGGACTCTCACCGTCGTCGCGCGCTGTGACCGCGCTCTGATTGGTCTGTGTTTTTCGTTAATAACTCCTTAATAAAGCCAAGGCGGACATTTTTGCAAAGGAAAGTA
Organism: Halictus rubicundus; assembly: GCF_050948215.1. Taxonomy (NCBI): domain Eukaryota; kingdom Metazoa; phylum Arthropoda; class Insecta; order Hymenoptera; family Halictidae; genus Halictus; species Halictus rubicundus. The sequence goes on from NW_027488569.1 coordinate 1,058,636, forward strand.
TCGCTTCAAATGACCTCAAAAACTACCCATTGCACAGAGTTGATTCAATTGTGAGACACCCTGTATATCTCTTTTTTAATGTTCATTTTGATTTAAAAATAAAGTATAAGTAATATAGGCACAGTAATTGGTACCCCAACAGTAATTGGGTCCTTACCCTACACATGCTGAAAATTTCATCACCAGATTAAATGTTAGTTATAGTGATATTCAGTTAATTCATTCACATGACTTACAAAAATTACAAAACTTTTATTATATAACATTGCAGTTTCTATTAAGCTTCGTGGATGCTTGTGACAACATCAAGATCAATATGCATCTACATTCGTTTACATACGATTTTCACTTACGTTGCATTCATTCGTACATTGCTGGAAATGGATCTTGGTCATTGCAACAAGGTTACCATCTTATTCACTTTCTTGATGATTTCAATAAATATTACAGCAAAGCGCCAAATTATGCAAGAAATCTTATATACAGTGGTAAGTTCTATGTATATCTATGAGATATCTTTAAAAAATGTTGCGTGCGCGAACAATTTCGAATATGTAATTCGTCCGTCATCAAATTTGTATATGCAAATTCAGCCATAAAATTTCAGAAATAAGTTCACTTACTATTGCTTAGGTAAGTTCGACGGACGTTCTCCTCCAAATTACGTTTTTGATCAACCGTGTAATAATAATGTGCCTGCGGTACTTAATAGGGGCTAAAGTTTCGAAAATCAGTCAAGTCGGATTGAGCTAAAATTATGCACATAGCGTTATTTTGCATTAAAAACATGTTTCCCAAAAGGATTTTTGACGATTTGGAAAAAAAATTTTTTATCATTTTATTGTCATTTTCTATCAAACCAACATAACATTTTGTACGTTACTGGCATTCCGTACCAACTTCAACATGTTTTTGTATCAAAACAATCAATGTGATCGCGTCTCTTTCATTGTCTGGAACAGGGATTGAAAACTGTTATGATATCGGTTCCGGTTCTCGAAACAGTTGTGAAGAACCGCATGATGTAGTAACTGTTATGAGAATATCAGTTCCGGCTTATATGTGTCGGTTACGGTTACGGTTACGGTTGTGGAGAACCGATATTATTTCGGTTCTATAACTGTTATTTTTCGGTTCTGGTTTCGGTACTGTCATTCTGTATTCTGTATTGTGTTTGGCCTTATATATTTATTATTTAAGTAGTTATTTATTAATAACTTTTAATAAATAAATAAATTTTCAGAATGTTTCTGCATTCATTATTTGAATTATTATTTCAATAATAATTTATTGCTAAAAAAACGGTTTTTACTTATCCATGTTACGAGCCAGGGCTGCGAGCAACGCGAGAGGCCGGCGAGGTGTTGTTACCCCAGGAATATGGTTTCAAATTGTTAGTTAGGTACGCGGACGTACCCAATGCGAAATGGGGGAGCCGCTAGGATAGTTGACGTCGAGGACGCACCTGATGCGAAATCAGGGAACCTCTGGGAGGTTGGAGTCAAACGCAGACGCACCCGATGCGAAACCGGGGAGCTACTAGGAGGATGAAACTCCGTGAACGCACCCAATGCGAAATCGGGGAGTCACTAGGAGAGACACGCGGCGAACCCGATTTCAAAGGAAGGTGGATAACTCACAGACGCACCTGATGCGAAACCAGGGAGCTGCTAGGATACGGAAGAACCCAATACGAAATCAGGGATACGCTAGGATGGTATAGCTTGCGTGGACGCACCCAATGCGAAACCAGGGAGCTGCTAGGATACGGAAGAACCCAATACGAAATCAGGGATCCGTTAGGATGGTATAGTTTTCGTGGACGCACCCAATGCGGAATCGGGGAGCCACTAGGTTGGAGAAATCTTTGTTGAATTGAATCTAAGATTAGTAAGCCTCGTAACTTATATATATTTTAATTGATACAATCCGAGCGGTAAGATTGTATCGTGTGGGAACGTTCAATTATTAGATTAGGATATTAGGCAATAATTAAGGGTTGTAGATTACGCGAATTAACAAACAAGACAATTTATTCTGAATTGGAATAGTTACAAGTGTAATTGTTTGTGTCGCGAGTGAATATGATAAGTGTACAATTAGAGAAATTGTTACCTAGTGATGCACGGTGTTGACGCACTGGCAATGCGGGGTCGGAGAGCGATTGTTGAAAGCCAAATAGAATATACACGAACTAACGGATTCTAGAAGGTTACGTTTGATTCGAAAGGGACTTTAACCCGATCTCACTAGAATTGACGCGACGTGACTGCACGAGTACTGGACCGCGTCTGAATCTCGACTGAACCGCTTCTCGACTAACCAAAGAGGATGAAAATGAATGGGTTTATATACCCTAAAAATGAGAGGGAAATGTGTCTGTTTTATTCTACGGTCGCATACTCGTATTTGTCGTTTCTAGTGAGTTTAAGGTTTGCAGCTGGATCTTTTGTTTAAAGGGGTAAAACGAAGGGTTAGCCAGGATGTTTCCTATCAAAGACTATCTTGAGAAAACATTCCAGAAGGGGATGTTTTGAAGATTTCCATATTAAGAAATCGTACGGTGCTGTTACTGAATCATGCCTCATGCCAGCTGCGTCCAGCCGGAGTACAATCATTAAACAAGGGGCCTGTTGGGACGCTTTTCGTTCTCAGAAAAGAGATTAGAACTTCTAATCGAAATGAACGTGGAGAAACGTCTCCATACGTGACATCCAAAAGTAAACAAAAATTACAGTAGTTTACGGAGAACTGTTGGAACTTTAGAGAAGCACAACAAAAATTATAACTTTTACATTGTAGGGTGATGAATGTGACACTGTGGCGCCAAAGTGTTTGAGTCCGGCGTGAAAGGGAATCTGTTTGGGCCGAAGTGTGAAAGAAGAGTGTTTGGGTCTCGGTGACAAGAGTGAAGTGTTTAGGGGCGCCAAGCGCAGGGCGTACGTGACTGATTGGGTTTTCCGAATGGATGTGAAACTGATAGAGAGAGAATCAGAGTGCGAGAGAGGAAGAATGAAAGAGGGCCTTATATAAAAGGGGCGAATGCGAGGGATGCTGGTCAGTCGGTAGAGAGAGAGAGAGAGAGAGAGAGAGAGAGAGAGAGAGAGAGGAGAGGGAGAGGGAGAGGGAGAGGGAGAGGGAGAGGGAGAGGGAGAGGGAGAGGGAGAGGGAGAGGGAGAGGGAGAGGGAGAGGGAGAGGGAGAGGGAGAGGGAGAGGGAGAGGGAGAGGGAGAGGGAGAGGGAGAGGGAGAGGAGAGAGAGAGAGAGAGAGAGAGAGAGAGAGAGAGAGAGAGAGAGAGAGAGAGAGAGAGAGAGAGAGAGAGAGAGAGAGAGAGAGAGAGAGAGAGAGAGAGAGAGAATCAGTAGTGCGAGAGTCGCGAGCGAATGCGTTAGGTATCAGTTATTAAGAGAGAAATTAAAGGACTATCGGTAAGAAATTAAAGGACGAAATCGGTATGAGATGACTCGACCCGATACGTCACACCTAAGACGTAGTAGTTTCATTAAAATATTCCTACAACATAAACATTTAACCACTTCCCAGATAGCACAGAGACGTCTTAAAGACGTCTGTCGGTGGACATTCAGACGTCTTAAAGACGTCTTTTAATCGTCTGTTAGACGTCTGTAAGACGTCTTGAAAAAAACGTCTGTAAGACGTCTCGAAACAGACGTCTTTAAGCCGTCCATAAATGTTAATTCAAATGCAAACAAATATAGATATGACATAAGTCATGCGAAAAGGGATTGGGAGGAAAAAAACAAATTTCGAGAAGAACGAGTTCAAAATATTGATTTTATTCATTATAATGAAGTTTTATATATAAAACTTGAACTTAGAATAAAAATTAAAATTAAAATTAAAATTAAAATTAGAATAAAAATTGAAATTAAAATTAAAATTAAATTTAAAATTAAAATTAAAATTAAAATTAAAATTAAAATTAATATTAAAATTAAAATTAAAATTAAGATTAAAATTAAGATTAAAATTAAGATTAAAATTAAGATTAAAATTAAGATTAAAATTAAGATTAAAATTAAGATTAAAATTAAGATTAAGATTACGATTACGATTACGATTACGATTAAAATTAAAATCAAAATCAGAATGAAAATTACAGTTACAACTAATATTAAAATTAAACTTAAAATAGCTTATTAGTAACGTTTATGCGGTCGGACGCCCCCTTCAGCCATAATTGTATTGACGTTTTTGAATCTCTCTTACTGCCGTGGATATTGACCCTTTCTGCAGCACCTTGAATAAGAATTTCTTTTTTTAGTGATTTGCATACGAATCATCGTTATTATGGTAACACCAAATTAAGGGTAATAATTACACATTACGAGCTCCGCGATCTTGGAGCAGTGGAAGGGTTTCTTCCCTTTCCTCCCCATCCAACTGTACTGCAGAGCAACTTCATTGGTTAGGAGGATCGTCAGTACTCTCTTCACGAAGGAATACATATTGTCTCCTCCTATTTTAGACATTTCCGTAACCTAAAATAAAATTTTATTAATAGGACATTCTGTTAACTAAATGAAAATGAAAAATCAATTACTTTTAGTTTATTTATTACATCTGATAATTGTACTTACTCCATAATCAAATTCCTCCGGATTGCTTAGAATTTCTTGAAGCAACGTTACCTCTTCTAACGATTTTAGCGGGAATTTTAAATTCGGGAATTTGTTGAGAAACGACACGCTGCGTGATCCTCCTGCGTTATTGATGTGTGTTGTCTCCTTCAGCCCTCGCACCTCTACTAATACTTCTGTGAGCAGAACTCTCGTTAAATTGTTCTGCTCTATTAGTGTCTTTAACATTCCATCTCTTTTTTGGCACCCCTTGCAGCAGTAATTTTCCGTTTGCTCTCCTATTAATTGTTTGTTAGATATTATATTTTTTAAAGTGAACTTATTTATCTCTAAAATATTTTTCTTAACTTACCAATACTACACTGCTTATCGTAATGTATCTCATCCTCTTGCCCCTCTCCCTGTGATTCCTCGCCAACAGAGCGGCTGAAAATAAAATATATTTTGATTAAAACGATATACTAATTACAGAACCAGAATGATTTATAACTATGAATGTAATATATAATGTTTTATAGAGTGCTTCCTTTTGAATTTACATACCTATGTTCCTCTGTTTTTTCAAATCTGGAGCAGGGTAGAAAACTGCTGCCTCGTCAGAGGAGGTACTGTCTTCTAGTGTAAACGCTGGCCTCTTTCTTCTCTTCAATGGTGACTCTGCCTCCGATTGCAGATCGCTCATCTCCTCTGCGGCCTTTGCCTTGTTTCTGGCCTTCATGTAGTCATCTAGAAGCATTAAACGAAAGCGTTACAAGCGTTATTATTTCAATTGTACATTTAGAGTGTATAATAATTGTAACTTACCGAAAGTGCTGTTTCTAAAAATCTTGACCTTGTACTTGGTCCATAAATTGTTACTGGCCTCCATTTTTTTTATTGCGGTCATCAAACGACCCCGTTGCCGTGGTGGCCAGTAACAATTTTCGCCCTCTAACCACTTTGTTGGCACTGCCTCCATGCTGCCATCTTCGATGAACTGAACCACCGTCCACGTTGCAGTTTCCATTGTTTGCTTGCCTAGAATTGAAAAATACAGTCAAAATTTCTGTGGCATGGTTTATAAGAAAACATACTAATTTAAACATTAATTAAAGAGATATATGTATACGAAAATTAAGAGAAGTTATATCAATGTAACAAATATAGCGGAAGAGCATAAGCAAAAACACGAACGATAACAAATAGTAGCAATAAAAATACTTACTTGTCTGAATATTACAAGAATGACGATGTGGAATTATGTTGTTCTCACTTCACACACTTGCTCCTGCTCCCAAATCGATTCACTCGCAAAATTACTTAAAGTGCCGAATACGTCTCCGGATGGTTCCACGATAAGTAATGAGAAGTCACTCACGCTCCTAGAAGACACCCTCGCCCATCCCCACTCCGCGGCCAGATCCCTTAAGAACAAGGTATCGTCCACAACCTCATGTTTCCAGCCATCGCACAGTGGCGAATTCGGCCGAGTTCGTGGCCAAAATTCGTATCTTCAAATCTATGATGAATTATTGAAATAAATGACGACGATACGACTCCCCTAAAGACGTCTTTTTCAAGACGTGCTTTTAACGTCTGAAATAAATACCGAAATAAAACCAACATCTGAAATATAACTATGTCAGTACTTTTTAATTTGCACTATGTATGTACAATATCTCTTTTTTACACAGAAAAGCATGCGTTTATGTTTTAAAAATTAACACCAACACTAAAAAATATTGTTCACAGAAAGTAAAAAATAGTTTTAAAAACTACAGTTCTTATATAATATAATATATATAAAATAAATAATATATTTCAATCATTCATTTTCTAATTCAAAACAACTCGACAAAAAGGCCCGTTCTTGCAGCAGAGAAATACTGGGTGTTTATTGCTAGTTTTGCTGCTCGGTGCAAAAGCCAACTACAGCCGGACTCGCACAGAGCCTTGGGGAAAACCCATGCCCTCGAGCTTCGCTGTTCTTTATCCACGTTTGGCAGTTAATGAAACAATAGTATTTCCTGGCCGATCATTGTTCCCGGCCAGACCCGTGTTTTAGATCGAGAAAACCCTGTATGCCGTTTATTGTTTTATTAGTAGCTGAAGGAGGTTGCTCAGGTAGCAGCGTGTCGCGTGCAACACCAGTGGGTAACACCTGAATGGGTGGTAATGGAAGATTACCCATTTTATTTGAATCAGGGAGCGAAATGGTTCTGAAAATAACAGTTTCCAACTCTTATATTTATCGGTTCTGTTTAAAACAGTTATGAAGAACCGAAATATTTAGTCTTGAAAAAGACATCGATGTCTTAAAGATTTTTAATAAGACCTCTGAAATGAAACGTCTCGAAAAAGACGTCTTAAAGACGTTTTATTTTAGACGTAAAAATGACGACTCCAAAAAGACGTCTGAAACGAGACGTCTTAAAGACGTCGTTTTTACGTCTGAAATGAGACGTCTTAAAGACGTCGTTTTTACGTCTGAAATGAGACGTCTTAAAGACGTCGTTTTTACGTCTGAAATGAGACGTCTTAAAGACGTCGTTTTTACGTCTGAAATGAGACGTCTTGAAAAAGACATCTTTAAGACGTCTGGAATAAGACGTTATTGAAAATAACGCGTCTATATTTTAATAATATAGTTTATTTTCCGCTTTACAAAAGATGTTAGATAGGGTAGCAAAACGAACACGTCGTGTCGGTTGCCTGGTCAGAGTTTAAACTGAACATCGGTGGCATCGCAAAAACAAAACAGTAACGAAGAGAGCACAGCCGATTAATCAAATCGGTGGGCGCCTTTTCATTGGCTATTGTCATGGCATAGAGTATGAAAAGCTCATATTCCAACAAACGTCTTTAAGACGTCTTAAAGACGCCTTTTCCAGACGTAAGACTTTCAGACGTAAAATGGACGTAAAACAGACGTCTGTAAGACGTCGCGTGCTATCTGGGTTCAGCGATCAATTCACGAAGGATAAGAAATTCGACATTTCATATTACACGACTTAATATGTTCCATATTCTTTGCTCCTTACAAAAATTTATTTATTTAAATAATTATTTTAACAATAAATTAATATTGAAATAATAATTCAAATAATGAATATAGAAACATATAAAGATTTATTTATTTAAAATATTATTTTAACAATAATGTATTATTCATATAATAATGAATATAGAAACAATTTCTATACATTATAAAAATTTATTTATTTAAAAATTGTTTAAATAATAAATAACTACTTAAATAACTACGTAAATAATAAATATATACGGCCGAACACAATAGAATACAGAATGACAGAACCGAAACCAGAACCGACAAACAACAGTTATAGAACCGAAATAATATCGGTTTTCCAGAACCGTAACCGCAACCGACAATAAGCCAGAACCGATATTCTCATAACAGTTACCGACAGTTACAAAACATCATTTCGGTTCTTCATAACTGTTTCAATTAGAACTCATGTATAACAGTTTGAGACAGTTATTTTCAGAATCGTGTCAGTCCCTGGTCTGAACACATTTTCAAGCGATATCTACACCCAAGCTCAACCCTGCCTATAAAACTGTAACGGTGGCGTCTCGCTTGCGTGAAGCGCGAGCGAGGCGCGCGTGCCCTCCCCTGGATTCGCTCAGCGGCCAGGGTTCTTTGGGGAGGGAGGACAAGGTATTTAAATGAGAAACGTTAATTTGGTAGTGAACGAACGAAAAGATATTTTATTTGGCTATTAAGAAACGAAATGATATTTTTGTTATATACGAGTGAAGAGAACGAAAGATATTTTAATGGTATATTAACAAAGAAATGAAAAGATATTCTAGTCAGGTGTTCCGGTCGCCTGGGTTCCCGGACGGTCCGGCGACGGGCTGGCGGTGGCAGCCTGCCTCTCCACCGGCCTGGTTATAACAAAACAGAACAAAACTGTGAGCGTGGACGCCCGGTACGGATATCTTAATTGAACGAGGTTACGACGGCGCGAGCTTAGCCTAATTAATACACGGGGCATCGGTATCCCCGGACGCGGATCGAATGAACTTAATCTAAATTATCCGCGGGGCGCTGGTACGGTTTCCGGTCTCGGTACGGTTCGCGGTGGTCCGGAGTGTCTCGGCGAGGAACCGGATTTTCCTAGATACGGTACGCGGCGCGGTTCGCGTGAAGGCGCGGTACGCGTGAAAGCGCGGTACGCGTGGCACTCTCCCGACTCTCGAGGTGTTGTCACGGCCGCGGCCCAGCGAGCTGTAGTGAACCAGAGTTGGGCAAAAATTTATTTTAAAATTTCGAATACAAATAAATGAAATCTATTTTTTATTCGAACTCGTTTCTCTCGGATACATATTCACCGCAGTCTATCCGTCGGATATTTTTCACGATTTTCATTTGTCGTCCGTGGGTCATCCGAATTGCGGAGCAACGGCTATGCGTATCCGACGCCTCTAGCGGCGAGATTTTTTATTTGAGAGAATGTATCCGAAGATACAGCTGATGAGTTGGAAAGTATCTTTGATTTTTATTCGATAGTTTTTAGCAGCGCCCCCATGTATTCGACGGTCAATTTCGTCAGATACTCGCAACTCAGAATGTATCTTAGATTTTCGACGTACGATTTTTGCGTGGCCCAGAGATTTATTCGGATGGTCGATGTAGGGAAGATGATTTATTCGATTTTTTATTCGAGACGAGTATGAGGAATAAATGAAAATCAAATGTATCTTTTATTCGAAATTGTATTCGAAGTTCGGATAAAAGACCGAGCGACGTTGCCAAGTCATAATACTTACGTTGTAATATGCAAGTACGTACTATGGTATAGTGACTCCCATTAATATTCAAACACTATTTATTAATTAAACGATTGTTTAAACCAATGAATTTGTATTATTTAAACGAATTTTTAAACACATACATGTTCATTATTTAAACGATTGTTTAAACAAATAAATTTTTATTATTGAAACAAATGTTTAAACCAATAAATTTTTATTATTTAAACAATTGTTTAAACAAATAAATTTTTATTATTGAAACAATTGTTTAAACCAATAAATTTTTATTATTTAAACAAATGTTTAAACCAATACATTTTTATTACTTACACGGTTGTTTAAACAAATAAATTTTTATTATTGAAACAAATGTTTAAACCAGTACATTTTTATTACTTAAAATATTGTTTAAACAAACATTTGGTATGTGTGTGGTTTGGATGTTAAATAGAGAATTCACCCAATATAACAATAACCATTTATTAAATAAACAACAAAAACTCACCGACGTAACAAGGAACAACAAATGAAATAACAATGAAACAAGAACTACGGATAACTACTATGAACAACTGACGGCGAATGACGACTACTCACAAAGACTGACTTGACAAAGACTGACTTGAACTAACTGACCTCGTCATCCGTCAGAATCCGCGCTTATATCTAGTCCCCGCGCCTCCAGGAATTTCCTTCGAACAAGGAAACTTCTGGAGTGGGGATGTCGCTTCCTGTACGTGCCCCTTGGAGAAAGTTCGTGTCCTTGCATCGAACATCCGTGTCCTGGCGAAAGTCAAGGGTTGGCGGCCAAATGTGCACGCCAAGGAAAAACCCCGAACCTGGTCGCCAAATGTGCACCCCAGGTAGGAACAGACTTCCGGCGTCTAAGTGTGCGCTCGGGAAAAGCTTGGGCCTGGCGACCAAGTGCGTCCAAGGTCCCAGCCTGCAAACGACGCTCCTACCTGGGTCCGATGAACCCTTCTCCAAGGGGTCCGCCACAAACACATTTTTATTACTTAAACAATTTACGTCACCTTTTGCAATGAGTAAAAGTCTTTATAATAAAAGGAAATGTCATTGGGTTTCACCATCGGTACTCTGCTGGATATTAAGGTATTAAGACAATTTTATAAAGAACTCTTTAGATTATGTATTATGTACAGGTATACGTACATAGGCATTGCATGCTATGGCATTTTTCTGTCTACGGTTCTGAATTACCGACTCTGTAGAACATGCAGAAATTTAGAATCAAAGACATCGATGATTTAAATTATCTGGAACAGTACTAAATAAATAACAAGTTAACCATTGAAACAATGAATTAAAAAATTATTACTGAAAATATATATTTATGACGACAATTATCAGTGGATAGGCATAATTTTTTAACGAAGTTTACTGCAAATTTCATGCTGATATCTCTTACGGTTCAACATTTATTGTAAAATGTCACGAAATTTCTCGACCCAGCACAGTGTCCGGCCGTCCAAGGCTGTGTATCGCGATGCAGCATTCGCTTCAGATAATTTTAATTTCGTTAATTTTAAAATGTTCATCTTTTTAAAAAACAGGTCTGTAAAGAGGACACTTGGGGCTATATCCTCATTTTTTTGCAAATTTTTAAAAAGTTCCCTTCTATGAAAAGATTGCATTTGTTGAAAACAACGCACACCTTCGGCCAAAAAGAAAGTAACACATGTTTCGTTCTTCTACTCTCGGAATCATTCGGCAGGGATCGACGTCTGTCGTTGCACACATATACATATGTATATCGTCGCCTGTGATTGCACATATATATGTATATATTTGTAGCCGCTTCGACTGCGGCGAACGTAGATAGAAAAGGACAGCATGCAAACACGGCCGCGTGGCCGAAGGCGCTAGAAAAAGGCAGCACAACCCGATGATATTATTATTCGATTTGTACCATGTTTGGGCTTATTTTGTTCAGGAAAACATTTTCAATCGGTAGGTAATGATATCATTATGGTAACGTTAATAAGAAATAATATTAGGTATAGTTGGTAAACGCCAATACGCTACTGGTTACAATGTTGCCTCTGATACTGAATCACGACCATATGGAGCGTCGCGTCATGTGCCGCCTGGAGACAACAATGTAAGCGTTTCACCATCACTTATTAATAACAATAAAATGTGTGTTACAATTCATAATTCTGCCATGGGAACATTATTAATCGATTGCAAATAGTTTGCTGATGAAAACAAGTCTAAACACGTCACAAATCTGATAAGTTAGACGGTGCCAGTATTGAAACGTTTCCTTCGAAGTTTATCAACGAATTTTATTTCACTAGCTGACCGTTCCATTTCGATAGAGTCCGCTGCCGTACCAGAGCATGTTCTACAGAGTCGGTAATTCAGAACCGTAGACAGAAAAATGCCATAGCATGCAATGCCTACATATGTACGTGTACCTGTACATAATACATAATCTAAAGAGTTCTTTATAAAATTGTCTTAATAACTTAACATCCAGCAGAGTACCAATGGTGAAACCCAATGACATTTCCTTTTCTTATAAAGAGTTTTACTCACTGCAAAACGTGACGTAAATTGTTTAAGTAATAAAAATGTGTTTGTTTAAACAATATTTTAAGTAATAAAAATGTACTGGTTTAATCATTTGTTTCAATAATACAAATGTACTGGTTCAAACATTTGTTTTAATAATAAAAATTTATTTGTTTAAACAATCGTTTAAATAATAAAAATTTAATTGTGAAAACTAGCGTTTAACTAGTAAAAATGTACTGGTGCAAACATTTGTTTCAATAAAAATTTATTTGTTTAAACGATTGTTTAAATAATACAAATTTATTTGTGTAAACTAGCGTTTAACTAGTAAAAATGTACTGGTGTAAACATTTGTTTCAATAATAAAAATTTATTTGTTTAAACAATTGTTTAAATAATACAAATTTATTTGTGTAAGCTAGCGTTTAACTAGTAAAAATGTACTGGTGTAAACATTTGTTTCAATAACAAAAATTTATTTGTTTAAACAATTGTTTAAATAATCAAAATTTATTTATGTAAACAAGCGTTAAAAGTTTAAACGATAAAAAGTGTTCGATTATTAATGGTAGTCACTGTACCGTGGTACGTACATATTTACGTATTATGGCTTGGCAACGTCGGATAAAAAAGTCGGCCATCCGACCATCGAATACAATTTCGAATAAAAGATACATTTCATTTTCATCTCTGCCAAATACTCGTCCCGAATAAATCCTCAAATAAATCGTCTGGCCACATCGAGCTTCGGATATCGAATAAAAGTTACGAATAAATTTCGCCGCGACATCTGCCTTCGAATACATTCTGAAATTAATTTTTATTCGACGCCTAAAATCGTTCGGATGGTCGGCGGACGCCGAGTATCTACAAATAAATCCGTCGAATAAATGGGGGCGTTGCAATCGACCATCCGAATAAATTCTGACGTAGCCAGAAAATCATCCGGAGGCACGTCGAATACAAATCTCGAAACCAGACGCTCGTCGAATAAAGATACAAATAACTTCTCGCGATTCATCCTACTTCGAATAGAAACAAAAGAACAGAGAATTTGTATCCGAAGGCGCTTCAAATAAATTTTTCATCGGATACTGCCCAACTCTGTAGTGAACTGACGTGGTTTCCTCCGTCGGCTGGGCACGCGGGGCGCGGAGAGGAGGGGTACGGAATCCGCGGAACGTCCCGCCCGTCGTCCCCGCACAGCCGCGGCTCGAGCACGTAGGCACAGACGTAAACCTAATGCCTACGGCCCGAAACCGGCGAGGTCGCTCGTCTCCGGTAGTATACCGAGAGGCGAGTTCCACACGCTGCTGCGGCCGATTTGAGACTAAACGTCCGGAGCGCGACGCAGGATCCCGGAGGGGAGTGCGGGACGCGGGAACAGGTCCGAGTGGTGGGGATGACGGTCCGGAGTGTCGAGGCTACGGTGCTCTGAAAAGAGCAGGCCGTCGATCGACTGCCTCCCAGAATCCGGTCGCGGTCTCGGTTTCACGTAGGGGACGTAAACCCACTTACGCTTCGGCCGATCCCAACGCTTCGTCGTGTTCGCCCGATAGTATACCGCGGCTAGCACGATTCAGCGCGGCTGCGAGAGGATCTGGGCTCGGGTGTTCGCCCGAGAGCTGCTCCAGACCAACTCCGGTTTCGGATGGTTCCGTCGCGATCTTTATAGCCCGAACGCGGACCTCGTGTGCTCGTTCGCGAATCTTCGGCACACGCCGATTGGTCCGCGCCCGGGCTGGATTCGCGGATTGGCGCGCGGCTGGCCCGCACCAGTGATTGGTGCGGGCTAAGGTACAAATCGACTCGCAACGAGACACATGCGTCTCGTTGCAAAACAATAAAAATTAAACATAATCATATTCAAACCTTTTTTTTTGTACGTGGTGGTAATCGCCTATTATAGGTTCCCCGTCCTTCTTGGGCGGAGCCTCACAACCAACCAAGCGATTACGAATTCCAAGTTATATTTACAACCTTTTTTTACTCGTGTGTGCTAGGGCTGTGCGAGTACCCGAAAATGCGAGCCGAGCTTAGCTCGGCTCGATTGTGCGAGTCGAGTCGAGTACTCGCACGATGCGAGCTATCCACACCGATGCGAGCGGCTCGCAACGAAGCGAACGGCTCGCACCGAAGAGAGCGGCTCGAAATAAAATCAGGCGTAAAATGACATGATGCGAGTTACAGTGGGAAGATCAGCACATCGATATTATCAAGCAGTTTAGTATATTGAGAATGCTAAATGTTTGCGATGTTTTATTATATATTTTGATAGTGAAATGGATATAATGAGTAATGAGTAATGTTGATTCAGAATTTGTATAACCCTTATTGAAAATAATTATGCAATAACAACTATTTCCTAGATTTATGTAAATAACTAGCTGTGATCTGTAAAGAACGGTATTTTATATATTCCTTTATATTATACTCCGGTTCAGTGTACAGTGGTAAAAATGTGTTGTCGCAAAATTGTTTATAATGTTGAAAATTAACGTTAAACTTCGTTAAATAGTTTTTGAAAGGAATGGATATATAAATATTGTACAATATTGATATGTATTTATACGAGGTCGCCGCCGCGTCTACAATGTATGCTGGCGGTTCGTCGGCGTGCTCTTTGCACAGGCCGCCACACTGGTACTCGCACCAAAGGTCAAAAGACTGAATTCTGGTAAGCTGAGAAAAACTGTTTAACAGAATATTTTTCGATAATAAATAACTAGCTAGTGACTCGATGGGGAGGAAAGAGCGAAACGCATACGCATGCAGGTAGATCAAATACCCAGAGCGGATGACCGACGTGGGCGCGTGCAGGCGAGCCGGTCATAAACCTTAGGTCGCTGATGAGAGCCCTACTGTCCCATTGTACGGAAGTACACTTTTTAAAAGAAATGGTCGAGATAACGAACCAAAAAGGCAGTAAACCATTTTCACACTGCACAATTAGAAATGTGAGAAATACACGTTCATTTACAAGCGGCCGAGGGGCCATAAATTAAGAGGCCCATTTTAGGGTACCGTGAACGCGCTGCTCCGGGGGTCATAGTTTTTAGAAGTGCACTATAACGACTTGAGGGAGTGACTTTCTCCTCCACGGATCAGGAAGACCCTCCTCCCCCAAGTCGTCTAGCGAATAGGGATGATGTTTCCCCCGTTAGCGGATACCTCCGCCCAGTCGATTTTAGTTTAAATAGAGCTGACCCCGTAGCAGAAAGTTAGGATTCAAGTACTAAGATTTTTACGGATTCAGACTTTAGAGTTTTTTCGGTGTGTCGAGATTTTTAGTTCTCGAGTATACGCGACACGCTGACATTGTATTTAGCGGAAATCGTACAAGTGTGACGGTTTCATGTCTGTCCGGATATAATTAATAAAGCATAGTTTCTTGTCTTTTCGGAATCCTCGACTGTTTGTGAAGTGCTTTTTTTACCCTCACCGTTCCTTTAATTAAAACAACAATAAATATGGAGATAGCGCAGGTTGCTTAGCGAGAAACGTTCGGCCGCTTCTCGTTATATATTATACAGTCAGTCTCATAATTGATGGCAGACACTTTAAATCAGAATAACATTTTTTATAAATCGACCAAACGACTTCAGCTTTTCTGCCAAACTAGATAGATTAATTTACTAGATGACAAGTAATGACAACTCTGGAAAAATTGCGTTATATAATTGCGTTAATTGTCGAGCTAGGAAGTAGATTTAACTTTGCTGCCACTAAGAATTATTTGGTAGTTAGCATGATTTTGGACCATCGTATAAAAGATCGACTGTTATCCACGGAGAAGAGTCAATAATTGCAAATTGAAAAAAGATTTCGAGATGAAAATCGGTAAACTTTTTACAAACATTAAAATATTAACTAAACAGAATGTATGACGAGTGTTGAACGTAGACCTCAGATCCCTTTAAAATTTAAATTTTAAATCTTATCACCTACAGGGTGTCCCAGTTTTTTCCGGCCAAACATTGCCAGCGTTTTCTACACACAAAAGTAAGAAAAAAATGTTATATGAACATATGCTCTTAAATGTTTTATTAAGGAGTTATAACTATAATACAAAATGATAATGAACTGGCATTTCGTCGACACAGCGTACGAACGTATTATGAATATCTCTATTTGTGTTTACATAAACGCTTATGTTTACTTTCTGAAGCAGTTGATATCGACATTTTTTATTAACGTTTTATTAACGCGTTAATATTTCAAAATGACGTCCGTTATTATGTATACAAGATTGGCATCTAACAAAAATTGACCCAATCGTATTACTAATTTCTTCTTCATTTTCTCTAATCGCAGCAAATGCGTCTGTAATCCTCTGTACTAATTGCTCACGAGTATTAATTTGTGCTTCATAAACTTTTGTTAGTTAATTATAATAGTTATACACTTTTATTAGTTGTAACTCCTAAATAAAACATTGAAGAGCATATGGTCATATAAAATTTTTTCTTACTTTTGCGTGTAGAACACGCTGGGAAAGTTTGGCCGGAAAAAACTGGGACACCCTGTATATTTGCACAGTACCGAATGACAGGCTGCTGGTATAAAATACATATCAATATAAATACATGTTAGCATCAACACGTGCGAGCCAAGTTAGGGGTCCGCACTGACCCGACCCTTAAGCTCGGATGGATTTATGATAGGGTCCCGAGCTACGTGAGGCCCTTAAAGAAGACGAAAGAAATAAAACAGAACCATCGATGGACGATGGCAGGCGACCACGTTGGGTCTTTCCGCCGTCAACCGTCGAGGGGTTGTTTAACTGCAACCAGATGAGGGAAAGTCGAGAGAGGCTGAGAGTCTAAACTCCCCTTAATTTTCACTTAGAAAGTGGGGCCCTGTGCCCCAAGGATCTGGCCACGGAGTGGGAAAGGCGAGGGTGCCTTCTGGTATGAGGACTGTGAGGAACCACGCAGCACTTACCCCAGAACCTCGGTAGTAAGAGAATCTCCTGACTCCTTACAAGATTTCGGATATCTTTAACATACATATCAATATTATACAATATTTATATATCCATTCCTTTCAAAAACTATTTAACGAAGTTTAACGTTAATTTTCAACATTATAAACAATTTTGCGACAACACATTTTTACCACTGTACACTGAACCGTAGTATAATATAAAGGAATATATAAAATACCGTTCTTTACAGATCACATCTAGTTATTTACATAAACCTAGGAAATAGTTGTTATTACATAATTATTTTCAATAAGGGTTATACAAGTTCTGAATCAACATTACTCATTACTCATTATATCCATTTCACATATATAATAAAACATCGCAAACATTTAGCATTCTCAATATACTAAACTGCTTGATAATATCGATGTGCTGATCTTCCCACTGTAACTCGCATCATGTAATTTTACGCCTGATTTAATTTCGAGCCGTTCGCTTCGTTGCGAGCCGTTCGCATCGGTGCGGATAGCTCGCATCGGTGCGAGTAGCTCGCATCGTGCGAGCCGCTCGCTTCGTGCGAGTACTCGACTCGGCTCGAAAAGCGAGTCCCGATTCGACTCGACCCGAGCTCGGCTCGCATATGCGAGCTTGGCTGCAGGCCTAGTGTGTGCAGAGAAGATATTTCCTTTCAAAAATCGGTGCTTTATATTATCGGTATTCCACATGCTTGCGGTGCCATCCAGCAGCTCCGCTCGTTAAGCGACGCGCGACGGTTACCACAGACCAACATGGCGACGCCCTTACCGATCAAAATGCTGAAAATCGCACATCTTTACACAAGTATAACTTTTGAACTAGTGATCCTAGGATTGAAACTTGGATTTTCGGCATTGTCTCGCCAAAATCTACAGGATTACATAAAAAATAGTTCAAAATTTCTAGTTTCTTGAGGTAAAGTGTAACCAAAATGAGGCTGAGTGCCTTTGAGCTCAGTCCGATTTGACCGATTTTCTGAACTACAGCCCTTGATAAGTAGTAGAGTTTGATGACGTTTAACAGTTTACATATATGTTCTTAAGAAAAGGTCTGAAGTACAAGATCAAAACTATGCAGTAAATACTTACCACTTGTCTCATTGTTCGCGTACCTACTATCTAACTTAGGCATCATAGAATAGTATTGGCAAATTCTTAATTACTAACATTAGATAATCAAATAAGTTCCCATATTTTTGTGAAAACCATACAAAGTTACATACTAGGGTTGCTTAATACTTTGAAAACAATGTGAGAACTGCAATTTTGTTATTCTTGATATTCGTCTTATCCTGATACATATAGTCCAGGTTTTTAAATTAATTGCTCTTTTCGGCCGATTCTCGGAGACACCGCTTACTGGCTTTCACCACTGGTCCCGCCTCCGCAACGACCGTAGTGCTTGATCTATACACAAACTGTGCGTGGCACATTAGGGCGACACTCGTATCGATAGGTTTCCATATCACCTATCAGGTGCTATTGTAAATGCATTGTTTTTGTCCGTGGTTCAGGCGTTTTAATAGTAGTAGTGTGTGTTGTGCGTGTAGTAAATTTTGTTTTAATTTGTTACTTATTTATTAAGTAGCGAACATTATGTCTGGAGGACACATGTATTGACCCATGGCTGATGTGGATACCTACTGATGCGATTGTCGCCCTAATGCACCATAAGCAGTTCATATGGTACTACTTCGAGGTGGATCGAGCACTATGACTGTTGTGCGAGAGTCTATTCTCATTACCTTGATGTAAGCGGGTGGTGTTATTTACGTGTAAACTGTATCTTAAATGAATCTTAAATGTTGCGAATTTTACTCTCCTTCCATAAATCAACGTTCTAGCATCAGAGTTAATTTAAAACGAATGCATTAGTAATAATACTTTATGAAATTATAATCCTACTAAATATTTACTAATATAAAATATTTACTAATAACGTATGTGTTTCAGATGTAATCGCAATTCGTAATTTAACAATACCTGGCCGCACATTATACTCTTATTTACTATCCCATGAGAAAAATTACAACATGAGCATATTTGAAATGAAATGTGATCATCAAGATTCACAAGAAAATGAATACGTTTTAGTAAACTTAAAAAGTACACCTTCCATCAGCTATTGTGATGCGCAAGACACAAAGTATACCGATGACTTCGATGCTGCATTAATCGTTTCATATTTAGAGCAACCTATGCAAATAGAAAAAGCAGGAATTACATTGAAATATTATTTAATGTTAACGAGTAAGAGGGAATTATATCCAAAGAGAGAAGTAGAAAACAATAAACTCGGAAAATTTCGGACTGTGTACAATATTGAAAAACCTGTAACAAGTACTTCTACGGAATCAAAGTCTGATACAAACACGTTAAAAAAAGAGGTTTTAAAAGAATTCCCTCCAGACTGTTCCGAACGTGACCAAGATGTAAATCAAAGTGTAAATGATAAAAAAGGTGATGCTAGAATATCGAATATTAATATTAGTTCTACTAATAATAGTACAAGCGCACCAACGCCACCACCTGTGCCGAATTCTCCGTTAACGCAAAACACAAATCCCCCGAATGTCTCAATAAACTCATCGTCGCCACGATTGATTCAAATACGACAGGAATCTATCAATTACTTGGGTTATTACTCGTCGCATGAGCAACTAATGCAACAGACAATAATGTTACAAGCAGACGAAGCTCGCATTCATATATTAAGCATGATAAGTCGAGGAGCGTTGCAATGCAAAACACATCTACTCTGGAATAAATTGTTAGAAAGTAAATCTACGATGAATTATATGGAATTTGCTGAACTCTGCTCCTTGGCCCACGTGGAACCGTTATCAAATTTAGATCCAAGACTCAGACCACTTATTAATCAACCAGTTTCATGGTATCAAACTTTGTCGAAAGTTTTACAAAACAAGTACCAAGATCATCATAAGCAGTTCAATACGCCCGATGGAAATATTACGCATCTTCTTATATTACATCCAAGCTTTTTTCAAGTTTTTATGATGTTGACTATAGATCTACATGCTTCAAAAGGGGTTTGTATGTTTATTCTAATAATATATTAATTATTAGACATATATAAAAGTGAATATGTGTGTAAGTGCACGTAGTGTGCACTGTCCGTGTCTCATATCTTGGTACTCAGGACGGCATAGGGGCAATAAAAAAGCGAAGTTGACCGTCACGCGATGTAATACACCTAAAGTAGTAGTGGTAGTAGTGGTAATCTTCTCAGGAAATAGCGCAGGAAATAGCGAGAATGTGGGTAACACACCTGTTTGTGCCTAATCAATTAAACGGTACCTTTGCGAATTCCTTTTGCATTCCATGCGAGTACCACATTATCAAACACGGACAATACCATTACAGGTTAAACTTCACCTTGGCAACCCAGAAATTTTTATCTTTTTTTATATAATTTTGTGGATCTTGATGAAAAAAATGCCAAAAATCTAAGTTTTAATGCGAGAAATTCACTGGTTTAAAAGTTATGTGTGTTTAAATTTGAGCGATTTTAACCCGTTAAGCGCAGAGCTTGTATCGATGGACTTTCTGTTCACGCTGCGCGTAACCGCAAGTTTATGTCTAAACAGAAGTCACTTCTCCGAGTCGATCGAGGCGTTGCCTAAACGAAGAGCCTAATATGGGTCCTCGTGGTCCGGCGCCAACTGAGCAGAAAGTTTGATGTCGGTCCCCTGGGATCGATGTAGCGCTTAACCCATTTGCATCATTAGCGTATATATACGCTCAATTTTCCTGGTCACTATCACCAGAACGTATATATACGCTCAATTTATTTTTTCATATAATGCTGAAATATAAAGTGTAAACTTGTAATCATTTTTGTACTGAAATATAATAAAAAAAAAAGTTTGGTGATAAAGGCCTTCTTTTCATATTTCCTTATGATGCAAATGGGTTAACCTGGTAAGCGTTTTTGACTGGTAGGGACACTGCACTGCCATGCTGGTATGTGTTCGGCGTCGCGCGTTACGATGGGAGCACAAGCACGCGGTGATGTCGATAACGCAGATTTGCGAGCGCGGTCAGGTCGGCCTGCCGGCGCCCCCCCCCCCCTCACGAAAAACTAATTACAACCGATTTGGACTATGCCTTCTCTTTGAGATTCCGTATATGATTCTGTATATTTTACCTACTGTTCGATGACAGCTTGTTCCAGAACAAAGTGCGCAAACTGCCATCTAGCGGCTCCGCTCTACGAACGGCGCGCGACGTTTAGTGCATGCCAACATGGCGGCACCCTTACGTATCAGAAACGCTTAAGGGGGCCGGCAGGGTTTGAAATCCATATGCTTATGCATGGGTCAAAACCTTTTCAAACTATCGCTTCAATATTGCAATGAGCAGTTTAAAAGTGATCACTTGTGTTTCCTAAAAGTCCAATTTATGTCTGTATAGAGCCCAAATTTCGAATTTCTACCTCACCGGGGAGTAATTAACAATATTCGGCAGAAAATTCGAATTTTGAAGCAAGTATGACGTCACAAGATGGCTGCCGCTGAGAGATTCTCTTAATTTCGCGAGATTTAGTGTTCGTATCGAAAAAAGGGCTCTATACAGACATAGCGAAGACATGTACAAACACGGTGGTATGCATTTTTAATTGATTACTTACTTATTTAAGACGTAAAATGTCTAGAAAAAAGGCACAGGATAACATAGCGTGACTGTGACGCCAATTCTTGAACGGTCCTCGAACAGTCAGTAGGGAAAACTCATTGTGGAATGGTTAAAATTTTTTTGTGGAACTACGTCGCGTCTACGACATATCGGTAAAAAAGAATATATGCAATGCCGACTTGAGTAGTAGCAGAAGAGAGAAACGAAAATTGCGAGAGAAAGCTTGCGACTAGACATGGTTGCCACATATCATCGTTCGCCTCACTGTTGCCATGTCGTCAAACCCGTAAATGTACAAGCGTTTCGTGAAACTGATTCCTGCCTCATGAGTCCAATTCAGCCGACCAACACATGCTAACACATACATTGCCACGGGCGCGTAGATATACGCAGGACTCGTTGTCACATTACCTCTGCAGTTTTTCGCTAATATCTCTGAAATGAAACTCGAATGGCGGTCACGTGTATGCAAAAGCTAAGGAAATCATTTGATTTATATTAAATTGAATCAGTTTATTCTTAACATTATAATAATTTTATACATATTACCAGGACTTCTTGAAAATGAGCCGGAATTTACTTCCTGTCAAAAAGAAAATTATATTCAAATCTCATTTAAATGAAATTTAAAGCAACTCCTTTTATGCCACGAAGCGCATAAATGTAATGATATATTTATATTATTATATATATGTATATTTATATATGTCTCATATTACGATATTATAAATTGTATATATATAAATGTATATATCGTCTATGTCATGCCGTATTTGTTCTAGAGTACAAAAATTGGTGTGGCGCGACGGTAGCGTGCCAAGCTTTTTTTTTGGGAAATATGTTTATTGGTTATATCATGTACATTGTTTTGTGTTGTGGTTCCGCAGTAAACATATAAAACTTAACCGGTATTTCTTTGGCCTTATTACATAATTGATTGCGATTTTGCGATGCTCTTATATAATCTGTTTGCTTATGGTTAGGACTTATAATACTATCTTATGCTAGGTGTATTGCACTTTGTTATTTCTTTGGTGTTAGAACATTATTGTAGGTTTGGTCCGGGGGAAAAAAGCCTCTGCTCGGCAGCAGAGTGTAAAACCCCGATATAGTTATTTGTTCTTAATCTATTACTTACTAGCTAACTTAACTAAACTTACGGCTAGGGTGTATGTACAATGCGCGGCTATTTACATCTTAAGCTGGGGTTAGGGTTGTTTACGTGGCATGGGCCGATGTTCTCGTTGTTGTGTAGGTGTCCCTTTCTTAGTCCTAGGTATGGGGTGCGTTTATTGTGGTCGTTGTCTACGGGGTACGGTTGTTCTGCGGGCCTGTATGTGGGGGCTATTGTTTGTGAGCCACCAGTGTCGATGAGAATTTGAATCGTTCTGGGTGTTCGGAATATTCTTGGTCGGTGTACGCGATTCTTTTGTCCGCTTTATTACGGCGCCAATGGTATATTATGGGAGTATTGTTGTGGTCTTGTATTAGTCCGTTTGCGTCACAGATGGTGAATGCTTGTGGGGGTAGGTAACCTGTGCTAAGCTGTCTGTGTGTGGTTGATGGGTCGGGGTTTGCTAAGTCTTTTGTTATATTATTTTCTATGTGTGGTAATTTGCTGACGTAGTCTCTTGTCAGTTTTATTAGGAATGTATCTATTCGGTGTATGTCGGCTGTGTTGTACAGTGTTGCGTTATTTATATAATGTTGCCAGTTGGTGTTCGCGGATCTGTGAATTTGGTTGCATGCTCTAAGACACTTCCGCTCGAAGATCCTTATTCTTTCCATCATGGTGTGGTTAGTATTCCACCAGATGGGGGCTGCGTAAGTTAGTATTGGTCTGATTAATAACATGTATAATATTGTTTTGGTTTTTCCGGGGAGGTGCTTATTGTAAAACAGCCGGCTGTTGGCTTTAAAGGCTGTGGTTGCCTTTACGAGCTGCTTCGTAATGTGCTCATTGCCTCTGAGCAGGTAATCTATATGAACTCCGAGGTACTTAACCGATTTTTTGTGCGGGATTTTACAAATGGATGCTGTTCCGGGTACTATTGTGTTGATTTGGAATTTGTTGCCGCCAGCTTTGATTTTGGTGGATAGGTAGTGGAGAGGTTTGCGGAATAGAATCGTTTCACATTTTTGGGGGTTTAGTCGGAGGTTCCAGGCACTGTAGTATTTGTTTATTTTATTGACGGTTGTTTCTAGTTCTGTTTGTACTATGTTTACTCGATTACTTGAGGTGTATGTTACAAGGTCGTCCGCGAATGCCAGTACAGCAGCCCTATTTGGTTTGTTGAATTCGAACGCCTTAAGGAGATCGCTGGTATAAATGTTGAATAGTATAGGGGAGTTTACTGTGCCTTGTTGCAGTCCTTCTGTAATGTGGAATGTCTGTGTCGATGTTGTCTTTCCGTCCCATGTTATAAACTTTTTGTCGGTTGTCATGTCAAGTATTGTGTGTATTAGCCATTTAGGGAATTCTTTCCGGTGTAGTTTGTACAGGAGTCCGTTGAGCGAGACCGAATCGAAGGCTTTTTCTAAGTCTAGTAGGGCTGCGCCTACTAGTTGGTTGTTGCTGATTTTGTTGTTTACGTCGGAAATGAATTTGTGGATGGCGTGGGTCGTTGCGTGTTTGTGTCGGAATCCGAATTAGCAGTCTGATATGATATTGTGTAATGTGCAGTGTTGTGATATTTTGTTGTTAATGACGGCTTCGTAAACTTTGCTTAAGCTTGGTGTTAGGCTGATTGGTCTGTAGCTGAAGGGGTCGTTCGGGTTTTTGTTTCTTTTCATTATGGGGAGAACTTTGGCCGTTTTCCAGATTTTTGGGAAGTAGCTATTGTTTATGGCGTTGTTGAATAGTATTGCGAGATGTGTTATTATTTTGTTCGGTAAGTGTTTTAGTACTATCGGGGGGATTCGGTCTGTCCCAACGGATGTCTTGTTTGGGAGTCTTTTGAGTATGTTGTTTCTTATGTAGGGGTTGCAGAATGGTGAAATTTCGTCGTCGGTGTCTTGTGGGTCTTTGGCGTTGTTTGATTCTGTGAATTGTGTGATGGTGGTCTTGGTGTGTCGGTTTGTTGTGAATTCGTGTGTTAGGGTGCGAGCCGTGTTGTCTATTATTTCTTTCAGTCTTGTCCCGTCGTTTAGGTGTCGGGGGGAGTTAATTGATTCGTAACAGGCTCCTATGGCGTTAAGTTTGTCTGTCGGGATAGTCAGGATGAAGCTGTCATTCGTTTTATGAAGGGTTGCTGTGTTGCATTTGCTTCTGTCTAGGATTCGGTTGTCGCTTTGTTTTATATGGATGTCGTCTATTGAGGATGGTGGTTTTCGTCTGAAGATTGAATTGATTTTAGGGACGAAGGTGTCGGTATTTCTGTAGTCGATTTGTTTGATCACGTTTGTCCAGTATTTGTTTATGGCTTTAGTGAATTCGGTTTGTAGTTTTTTTTTTAGATGTTTGTGGATGCTTTTGGCTGTTTTTGTTATGGTTAGGTGCGAGTTAGGGTCTGTGAGGTGTAGTTTGTGTAGTAGTGATGTTAGTGTTTTTTTTTTTGTGTTTTTGGAGTTTGGCGATTTTTCGGTTGATGTATATTGTGGTGTTGTTGCGTGTTTTGAATTGAGGGGTGTGTGTGTCTATTGCGTTCCTTATTACGTCTGTAATGGTTAGCAGGTTGCTGTCGATGTCCGTGGTTGTTAGGTTACGGTCGGTAGGTATCGTGTTTGTGTAGTTTCGGTCTATGTCTTTTGTAAAGGCCTTCCATTTAGTGGCCTTGTAGTTTAGGTTTATGGTTTCTGCGTAGGTTGCTGTATGGACGTTGGAGGGGAGCTCGAAGCTCATTGATACGGCTAAGTGGTCGCTGTCGTAGGGCAGCGTACTGGCCTTCCCGGTGGTGCTGTTTAATAGATGTAACCTGGAATCTGCGAGGCAGATGTCAAGGAAAGACAGGCCCGGTTTGAATGTGGGGGTGGTGGTTGTGATAGTATGAAGTCTGTATGTGAGGTCGTGTTTGTTTTCCCACTTTTTAAAGTAGCGTCCTCTTTGATTGTTTGTTGTGTCTCCCCAGTCTTTCTTTTTGTGTTTAGGTCTCCGGCAATTATGTAGTAATTGTTGGCGTCGTGTAGTTTTAGTGTGTGGAATAGGTGGTCAAGTTCAGTGATGTATAGTGTTCTGTTGTCGTTCGTCGCGTATGCACGTATTATGTCTAGTGTGTTATTGTGTTCGGTTTTTGTCTTTATGATTGTGTATTCTAAGATTTTGTTGTTGGTTGAGGAGGGGTGTGTATCTGTTCGCAGGGAATGTTATTTTTTATTAGGATTGCGGTTCCGCCGCCTTGGGTTGCATTGGGCCTGTCTTTCCTGTATAGTTTGTAATTTTTGAAGTTAAGGGTGTGATTGGGGTTGAGCTTTGTCTCGGATAATAGTATTATATCGTGGTTATAATCTTGGACAAATTGTTTCAGATCGAGTCTGCGGGGGTGGGTGATTTCAGAGTTTACGTTAATGGCAGCGATTTTTATGGTGGTGGGGGGGGGGGGGGCTGGCGGCGTTATTATCCATTGTGTTTTTCGAATAGCGTGTTAAGAACGAATTCTATTTTCTCGGAGTTTATAGATACCTGGGTGGCTATTTGGTTTAGTTGTGTGGCGATGAGCGTAGCTATTTCGGTTTTTATACTCTCTATCCAATCGGCCGGAGGTTGCGGGGTGGATGGGTTCTCGGTGCTGTGTGGGCTGGGCGCTCCGGTGTTCTTTTGAATGTTGGTGGTGTGCGTTGGTTGTGGCGGTGTCGGGAGTTCTTAGGGTGGTTGTGCGTGTGGTTTTGGTCCTCTTGTCATTTCAGCGTATGATAGGTTGGGTTTTACTGCTGTGGCGATCCTCTGAATTCTCCTATTCATTGTCTGCTGGCTATGGTTATTCGTGTCTCTTTTTAGCTTGAGTGCGAATTTGATGTAGAGGCAGCCTTTATATGAGGCTGGGTGCCCGGTTTGTCCACAGTTGGCACATTTGAGGTTGGCTCGGTTGTCGGTGTTTGTGAGCGGGCAGTTGCCAGGTCCATGGTTTTCTGCGCATTGTACGCAGCGGTAGCCTAGCTGGCAATTTTTGCTTGCGTGTCCAATGCGCTGGCATTTCTTGCATTGAAACAGTTGGGGTTTTCGGAGGTGCTCCCATCTGACGACTTTCTGGTATGCAAGCGTTTTGATTTTAAACAGAGCAGCGGTCCGGCTTTCCCTGCTAATTTGTATTAGGAAGTGGTATTGGTCTGGCTTCTGTTTATTGAAGATGAATTTTGCGAGGCTGATTATTTTCGTATCTGGTAGGTTAAGCTCTTCGATTTCCGTTTTAATTTCGTCTGTTGAGAAGTCTCCTTTGATTCCTTTTAGAACTATGGATTTGGGTTTTTGCTCTTTGGGGGTGTATGTGTAGTTCTGTGTTTTTGTTTCCGTTAGTTTTTCGGTCAGAGCCTTATGGGTCTGTAGGTTTTTTGTGTAAATTGTGTGGTTGTCCTTATCGTTTTCCTTCACGATGAAGTCCTGTTTTTTAATGTTTAGGGAATGTGCTGTGCGGATTATATCCCCTATGCTGGAATTGAGGGTATAGATTGGTGGTGGTGCGTAGACTTTGGTTTTGGGTTGGGAGCTGGTTGGCTGCGTATTTGGGGTGTTCTCGTCCAGTTCCTTGTCGCTATCGTCCGAGAGCGTCTGGTATTGGTTGCTGAGTGTCACTAGGGTTGGGGTGTCGGTAGTATCGTGTGCGACTTTCTGTGTTTTTTGGGGGTTTCCCATTGGTCTGCTGGTGCGTTTTCAATGTCCGTGGCGGTCTGGCTCTGTGCGGATCCGGGGGATGGCGTTGCGGTGTTTTTTGTTCTGGCTGCTTTTAAATTAGGTTGGACTGTGTGTTTAGGGGCTGTTGTCCTGTTATTTTCTTTTAATATGCTCCTGAATAGTTTGTCTACTTGCATTGATGTTAGCTTCGGTATTTTTGAAGTACCTGGCTTGCTATTTGGGTCCTCTGTGTTATTTTCTTTATTTTCTCCTTCGTTGTTGCGGCGTCTTTTGGGACGCGGGAGTGGGGTGGACGCCATTGGGCCCGATACGGGACGAGCGTTCCTCGTCGGGTATCGGGGCCTGGCCTCTTTCTTGCTTTTGGAATCCCTGATGTGGTTTAATATTTCACTTTCGCTTTATCACACACTTGGGGGCTACAAGAGCCTCACGATCACTTTATGTACCCCGTTAGTCGCTGCACCGTTCACTAGTCACTCTGTTCACTGAGGGCTGCTCGATGTGTCTCTGTCAGCGTCTCGGTCACGACTCCCAGACTTCAGCGTGCCAAGCTTTCACCCGTACCACCAGGGTTCAAATCCTGCCTACTAACGCATTTTTTAAAAATTTGTTATGTTTTATCATTATGTATTTATATTTTCAATCGATTAACACGCATAAAATTGCATTCTGAATTATAAATAACATGTATTTATTTACTAACAACAGGATTATTTACTATTATTATATATTATTATTTATATAATAATTATATATTAAATTTTATAAATTTCCTGTGATTTTCCGGATTTCGAACAAGTTACTATTACGTTTGTGTGATGTGACATAAGTTCATCTACCTTTTCTTGAACAAGTGCGGTCTTTTCTCCCTTATATGATATTATCCTTTCGAACGTTGACTGATACTGACATCCTGTCTGATCCGTAATTAGAATTGCAAGGTGATATTTTTTACTACTTACCAATAATTTTCGGCGGCCTGCTATATTTTATCCCGCGCTTCTTCATTATGGACTTCAAGCTTGGCAACCCTATTTCTCGCTATTTCATTACGTTTGAAAGTACAACATAACAACATGCATCAGTCATTTGTGTACCGAGGTCATTCCACGCGAAATCGGGCACATTTTCGAGTACTGCTGTGGGATTTTGTTCAAATTTGAATATGTTGTCGTCTTTGGCGACCTATGAACGAATGTGAAAGGATTTCTTGATATCTTAAAAATTGTTGATTTTAAATAGACGTGTTAAAAAAGGGATCACCCTTTCTTCATTACATTATAAAGTCAGAAAAGTAAAACCATAAAAGTATCTACTAAAAATGTTTCCCCTTCGTAATAACCCCTTTAGAAGGATGGAGAATTGAACATTGGCTTCATAATAAGCTGGAAAAGGACGCGGAGTGTCCCCGTTTCAGGTAGGTGAGTGGTGCGCTCCGCAATACCTGCAGACTTCGTTTACGACTAGACATGTGCGGGCCGCCCGATATTCGGGTTCGGGTCGGGTCGCAGAAAGTCGGGCGGGCTCGATTCGGGCTACCCGAGATTTTCGGGTTGCCTGCTCGACTTTGTCGGGCGGGTACGGAATGAATCGGACAAGTTCGAGCGAGCGAGTTATCGCGATACCTGAGATTCAACTCTGCGTTCTTATGAAATACATAATGGCAATAATGATACTTCTTTCATAGCTTAATTAACGTAATTTTTAATATACTTGGTTTTTTTATAATTACCGTAGGTATAATTGGCAAACATATGCATAATCTTTATTTGTATTAAATTTTCAAATAATGCACGTTACACGTGAAAATTTTAAGAGACAATATTTCTGGCATTTTGACGAATTTATTCTCCGAATGAACCTGCATATGTATCGATAATGTCGTTAAAATATCCTTACGAAATTACATACAACTAGAACGTATGAAAAGAAGGTAAATTATGACAATTTTTTACATTTTGTGCTGTTTTCTCTTAAATGTTTCACGTGTAACATGCATTATTTCGAAATCATATATCATTGTTACCATTATGTATTTCATAAGAACGCAGAGTTGAATCTCAGGTATCGCGATAACTCGTTCGCCCGAACTTGTCCGATTCATTCCGAACCCGCCCGACGAAGTCGAGCAGGCTGCCCGAAACTCTCGGGTAGCCCGAAACGCTCGGGCCGCCCGATGTGTCATGAAGTATCGCGCGCCCGACTTTCTGCGACCCGACCCGACGATTCGGGCGCCCGACAATCGGGCGGTCCGCACATCCCTATTTACGACTGAATGACCCTTTTTTTACCTCGAGAACTATGGGTCATGCCTGTTGTAGTAATGTTTCGGCTTTTATTCAAATTTTAATATATGTAGTGTTTAGTGACCGAATCTGAAAGGATTTTTCGATCTCTTATAAATTGTTGATTTTACAGACATTTCAAAAAACGTGTCGCCCTTTTTCCATTAAATTCTAAGACTAGAACTTCCAAATCGACGATATGACCTTCGAATGACGAATAAAATTTTTTTTATCTTTTATTCGTTATTTGAAATTTTTATTTAGACATATATTTTGCAGACAGTACCTCGCAGACTGCAAAGCCGACAACATGAAATTCTGGTTTTGAAGTACATTTTATGAAACCCTAATTGTCAAGTAAATAATCACCACCTTCTCGTGGTTTTCATTGAGCAATGACACCTTTCTTGTAGAACATATTCAATTCACATACAAACTAACATCTATACATAATCAATCAGAATTCTCCATTCTTCTGAAGGGTTCATTTTGAAGGGGAAATTTCAGGGAATGTGACCATATTTTTTCCAACATGTGAATCACTAGCATCATCATCGAAAAAAAACGCAAAAAAGAATTTGTTTACACTTTCCTACATTGTAAAGTTACTTGTCATGGTCGAAAAAATTATTTTACAACAGTCGTATCCTTTCTAAATTAAACAAAAAGAAGTGTAGCTGAAGTGGAGAAACAGTTCCGGTGATAATAATTCTCAAGCTGCAAAAAAGAAATTATTTCTAAACCTCTTCTACTGTCACATGGACTACGACATATTTCATTCTAGTTAGTTACTGGAATATAACGGATATTTCGAAGCAATCTGACGCTACGAGACGCGTAGCGACACGTGCAAGGGTCGGAAACCTTTTCAAATTACCGCTTCAATATTGCAATGAGCAGTTTAGAAGTGGTCACTTGTGTTTCCTATAAAGCCCAAATTTCGAATTTCTACCTCATCGTGGAGTAATTTACAATATTCGGCAGCATACATATCGTACATACGTAAACCTGTACTATCGATCTGCATTATCGACCGTATTCTATCGCAACGTACAGTGTTTGCCGCGGAGAGACCGTGGCGCTAGTAACCGGAACCGCAAAATTGTGCCTTTTTTCTAGTCATTTTACGTCTTAAATAAGTAAGTAATCAATTAAAAATGCATACCACCGTGTTTGTACATGTCTTCACTATGTCTGTATAGAGCCCTTTTTTCGATACGAACACTAAATATCGCGAAATTAAGAGAATCTCTCAGCGGCAGCCATCTTGTGACGTCATACTTGCTTCAGAATTCGAATTTTCTGCCGAATATTGTTAATTACTCCCCGATGAGGTGGAAATTCGAAATTTGGGCTCTATACAGACATAAATTGGACTTTTAGGAAACACAAGTGACCACCTTTAAACTGCTCATTGCAATATTGAAGCGATAGTTTGAAAAGGTTTTGACCCATGCATAAGCATATGGATTTCAAACCCTGCCGGCCCCCTTAAAATCGCTTCAAACACGCATAACTTTTGAACCAGTGAATTCCTCGCATTAAAACAAGCCTCGCATTAAGCACCATTACGTATAATTAACATTTTAAAAATGTTTAACGCTTTGCCTATGTGCAACATGTTCATTTTGATTAGACAGTCAGTTGGTCTTATTTTACTCATCCACTAATTGGTAAGGAGCATTGCTGAAACAGGCGAGGAATGCATATGAATAATTTTTTTATAACAGAGAAAATTTTTGTTAACATTTTTTTACATCAATACCGTCTATTCATTGAGAAGGCAAAATGTTTGAAAGGAACCATATGTCGCTATCAAATAGTTATTGAGATATGAGCTGTTAAAATTTTTGCATAATTTGATTGTGTGGAGTTATATGTATAGACAAAAGCCTACTAGTATGTGCATTCCACTTGACGGTGTCGATGAGCCAGAATATAATCGTGTGCGGGCCTAAAAGCCAAATGAAAGAGACATTCGTTCGCAAGTCATTGTTTCCCTACCCACTCGGATCATAAAATTGAAGTTGTAAAATATGGAAGAAAACCTTATATCCATTGTTATATATAAGAATACTAATCCTACATTATAAAATACTGATGTAAAGTATACTTACAAATTTTTCAGAATCTTCTTCCTCCGTCGAATCCATAGCATACTATTATTTACTCACGCGAATACGTCTGCATAATTGTGCCTGTCTTTCAGGCTCAATGTAGGCACACTTTCCGACACAACTTCTCACATATGTTTAGTTTATTTCTAAACAAATCTTGTTTTTCATAACGCCTATTTAAGAATGTAAAATTGGAGGAATCGAATGTCTGAACTCACAGGAGTCGATATTTCCAGATGATTCTAGAAAAAATAATACCTCTTTGGAAGCGATTTCATTCTTTTTACAAACGATGAACCTTGACCGAATACAATGTACAATATATGCTGGGACATCAGAGTTTTGCCCGAAATCGCATTAACACTAAACCTACCGACACTTCTTGTATACCTATTCCTATCGTGCGTGGTCAAAATGACCGGTCATTCAAAAAAGTTATTGTTAATATAGTTAAACGTAGATAATAGTCAATTTGTTGCTGAATGAATTAGTAGATGAACAACTCATAGAATGACGATACAAATTTATTTTTATATAATTTTAATTATTTAAAAAATAATGCGATGCTCTCTCCTCGACTTGCAAAATTGTATGTGTCATCCACCTTTGCGGTTTGGATGTATTTGCCATGAAACGTGCGTAACTTGATAGCGTCTAATTCACTAAGGCGGCTCATTTATTTTGAGTTGGCTATGCCACATTGAGAATAGCCTCTCTTTTATACTGATTGTTTAGGTTCAGAGAACCTATTAAAATAGAAGCTATAAAAAAGCATAAATGATTAATAGAGCTATTTAAATACCATATTATCTCATGCAGTTAAATTGACCGGTCGCTGTAGGTAGGATAGGTTACAAATATTTTTTGGAAAAAAAATAAAACGAGAAATAAATACTGAAAAATACATTACATACATACTTAAAGAAAAGTCGTAAAGATAAATAGCGACGAGATCATGTACGTACAAAATTGTACGCAGAAGTTCGAACAGGTCAATTTGACCAGCCGTGGTAGATTTAGTGTTAAAATCGCAAAATTATTTTGATTCGCTGTCATGATTTTGAAAAGTGTTTTGTGTAGTGTTTAGTGATTGTGTAGAAGTGACACGAAGAAGACTTGTCATCTCAGATCGTCTTCAATCCTGAGAAGCTTCAAGCTATCCCAAAAACGTCCTGATTGGCCAAGACTATATTTGCCATTTTAGTCAATCAGGTATTTTCTCGGGGACTCTTTGCGCTCTGGGCGTGCTTTCTCTGAACTCAAGGGCGAGCCCGAAAATTTGGCAATGTAGCGGGATTTCGTACGACCCCCGGTGTATGACGTGGCCGACTGTCGCCTACATACCTAGCTTCTCGGTCCCTTCGGAAACTCGAGGTTTATCCGCACGAGCTGTTGAGGCCGAAAGTAAAAAGTCTAATGGCCCATACGTGCCATAACAAAAACTCTAAAACGCTCGCTAAGACGAGTAACGGCTATCTCAAAAATAGCTGTGGGATAACGGCTTCCATAAACTTGCTCGACCATTTGCACGCCATATGTTGCTAATTGTACGTGCCGATGGCTGCTACAACCTTTTCACCAAGATTCAATTGGATAAGCAGAAATTGGGAGGAATTTCGGCATCTGGAAATTCGATTGCAGTTCAGGAACAAAATATTGTGTTGGTTTGTGTTAGGTCCTTTGGAGAGTCTGAGGGTTTTGAGCCCACCAACCACGCAAGCGATTAAGAATAGCAAGTTATATTTACAACTTTTTTTTACTCGTGTGTGCGGGAAAGATATTTCCTCTCAAAAATCGATGCTCTAAGTTAGCGGCATTACCGCGTGCTTGCGGTGTCATCTAGCGGCTCTCCACGTTAAGCGACGCGCAACGGTTACTACATACCAACATGGCTGCGCCCTTATCTGTCAAAAACGCTAAAAATCGCACATTCTTACACTCGCATAACTTTTGAACTAGCGCTCTCCAAGAATTGAAACTTGGATTTTCGGAATTTTCTCGCCAAAATCTGCAGGATTACATAAAAAAGTTTAAAATTTCTGGTTTTCTGAGATAAAGTTTTACCTAGTATACTTATGTATAACAATGGATATAAGGTTTTCGATAAATGAGCATAACAAATTACAGCCCACCGCTTTCGACGATTTTTTAATATGTTGTCAGGATGAGAAGATTGTGAACAACTCTTTCCTATACATGTAACTGTCGCTCAGCCTTAGTTTCTGAGACATTCGCGGAAAACTGCAGCTACTACGATATTGAATTTTGCCTATACGTGCACGTGCGTGGCGTGCGTTTGCGTCAACGTGGTGCAGACCTGGACAAAGTTTCGAGAAAAAATATTTAAAATACAATTTTAAATAGTATAATTTAATGTGGTTCAAATAAAATACTACTTTAAAATAGAACAAAATATTTCGGCTAATAAAATACTTTTATTTTGATAACCAGATACATAACATAAAATATTTTAATGCTGTATTTCATATATGCATTTCAAATATTTCCTTACAATGAAAATAAGTTCAGCAAAGAGTTAATATTATAAGTTATAATTTTTAACATAAGAAACTAGAATAGTTAACAAATCATTATTTGTAGCTTAATTACGAATATTTGCATGTAACAAAGTGCAGCGTTCAAAACTGTCGTAACTTATACTACTTCTTCGAGGAACATTACTTATTATTTAAAATACTATTTTACACAGCCCTACAAAATAAGTCTCACTATTTTCAATATTTTCCAACTGAATACTATTTTTAAATAGTATTTCAAAGTCTTTTTCTTATAAATAAAATAATTTATTTGCATGATTATAGATATGCTTTAAAAATAAAATTAACTATTTACTATTTTCTATTTCAAATACTACCTTGCCCAGCACTGGCGTGATGCGACCGCTCGTCAACTGTTTCTACGACGATCTATTCACCGCGTGAACTTTTTAAAACAAATGATGAATGGTAGTAGCTTCACTTTGGTATGCAATATTCAAAACGTTTTCGCCATTTCTGACCTTGCATGACCTCGAAGGTCACTGTGTAGTATACGGATGAATTCGTCTAGACACACGCTTTCATGTGACATAAAAAAATATACAGCATCCCATTTAAAAAATTGAAGGTCACCTTCATATCTAACAAAATAGTATAAACACAAAAATATTACATACGCCATTGTGTTGCGTATAAAAAACAGTACTACTTTTTCCTCTTTCATTTTTTTCTAATATTTACTATTTACAAGAAAAACGTTGGCTAGTAATAGCGTGAACACCCTGTATATATATTGTTTATACATAAAGAGTTCAGTCAAAAGTTCCGCTACTTTTTCACAAGTGGACTTACCGCACTTTCAAAATAAACGATCCAACTGTCGATTATTAGGTTAGAGTAGGACCGTGAAGAGAAAGTATTAATTTTCTCGTCGTAACATATTTGTAACAAAGAAAGAAACATAGTTAACACAAGGGTGAAGTCTTAAAAATATTGGTTAAGATGCAGGCAACGCCTTGTCGACTTCTTAACTAGCTTCTTTCGGAAGACAAACTATAGTAAAATATGGGATATTTGTGTTATATGATTAGAATATTCGTGTTTTTTGTATAACATTATGACTTTTCACAAGACAACATATACAATGTATCCTCAAATTAAATGTCAAAACTTCGGGAGCGTGTAAAAGCTCGATAAACTAATTGAAAATGTTCTTTAAAGATATATTCGTTTCTGCCTCGCCTTTTAAAAGATAATAACGAAAGAAAGAAACAAAGCAGTTTTCGTTTTTCCATTTATTTATGTACACTTCTGTGTACAAAACATTGGAATATTCAACATTTGACATTAGAACATGAGCGTGGCATGTTGTGGCAGAAGTCTCTTCAAGATATCTAAGAGACTATGTCTACTCTATGTCTATCTCTTCAAGATATCTGAATCACTGACTAATTCGTAAGAGAAAGCAAGAATGTAAACAAACACAACAATACGAAGGGCAAGATGATGTGATTACATCTATGGGGAATCGTGGAATAGAGATGTGAATCTTCAGTAATACATGAGACATAAGTGTACTCAGAGTCGCCAGATCAAGATTTGTTCCCGCACTCTAATTTCCACTTCTACTGCGCTATTCCCCCATTCTTCCGCCACGTCCCGGTCACGTGACATTTCATCTCAGTCACGCATACTCCGGTACGGGTAGAGAGAGGGTAACTTTTTCCCCTCAATTCGTGCTCCCTCTCCTCATCTGGCGACACTGATGATTGGGTAAAACTGGAAGGGGTACACCTCGTTTCACACGCATTTTCGGCTGTTACCAACGGGGACCAAAAACAACAGTTATTCTAAAATTCTCTACGATGAAAAACATTAATAAAAAGTTGATTGTTATTAAAATTTAAGATAATCTACACAAAGAAGAAAATTCGAAGAACAAAATGATTAAAACATATCGATTTTTATACCTTTTGGTTACAAACAACTGTTATCGATAAAGAAAAACGATCATTCATAACACTTATTATCAATTCGATCATTCATAACACTTATTATCAATGAGAGAAGTTCATTTCGATCACTTATAACGGTTATATCAATGAGAGAAGTTCATTTCGATCACTTATAACAGTTATCAAAGAGAGAAATTGATTTCGATCGCTCATAACAGTTATCGATGATGGAATTTCTTTTCACTTGTTCATAATAATTACTGTTTGAGAAAATTCATTTGAGTTGCTTATTTAAATTCATTAAGAAGGTTTCGTACAACAAGACGAATCAACAGACCATAAGGACAACACAAAATCTGAAAAAAAATTTTCAAAATGTTTTCAACTGGGAAAATCAGAAATATAGACTCCCGTACTTATCAAAACTAACGTGCATAATTCACGCTATGCTCGCAACTCAGATTAATGTTGAACGAACCTTCTCTGCTCTAAAATTAACGTTAGATGATTTGCGGTGCAATTTGTCAGGAGAAAATTTGCAAAACTCGTGTTTGTCACATTAAATTTTGATTGTAGCAATTAAATTTATGAATATAAAATTTATTAAACAATTGTATGTCTACCATTTTAACGTTGTACTATTTACTAATAACTATTACAAAGGCTATAGCCGGTTTTGGGGGTCAAATGTGCCCAAGAAGGGATTTTATTCCAATTTGCGCCATTCGATAGCCTACCAAAAAAGATACCTTTCAGCCAAGTTTTAGCCCTATAGCTCATCTGTAAGGGTAGTTATAGAGGAAAAACGAAAATCCAGTTTTTGGCCCATTTTCCCCATTTAATGACAATTTAAAATTCTGAAAAAAATCTGACACATTTCGGACACCAAACCACATACTTTGAGTCGTTTTCAGATTTTTCGGTTGCAAACTCTGGCTGTAAAAATCGAAAAACACGAAAAAATGCAGATTTCATATGGAAATCTAAGAGTGACAACGACAGAATTAATTCAGCAATAAGATATTGTCCTAAGTATTATGCTCAATTTTTTTCAAATTCCTGCGATTGGTGCGTCATAGTAGGAAAAAATAAAAACCACTTGTTTCGGCGTTTTTTCCGTGAAAAACTAAGTTATAATTATCGTAAAAATATATTATGTAATATTAAACATCCCTAAGTTCAGAGAAACATCGTCCAGACTTTAAAAATTGCGTAATACAAAAAACGACAATTATACTACGCAGGATATATCCCAATATTTCGAATGTATTTTCAACGGTGCCGGTTGGTGCAGTAGCTATGGTCTCCGACTGCGGAACCGCTGGAGACTTTTGTGACCAGGTTCGAATCTTGCCCCGGTCCAAGTTTTTTTTTTTCTTTAATCAGATGTTTCTTCGATTTCTAACCGTATGATTGTTGTTACGCTGATGTAAAAACATTTTTTAACTATGTTTAAACTATTTTTTAATAATTTTCCGGAAAAATATTTTTGGAGTACTTTCGGCCTTTAGTCATCTACGGGCTGTATTACTTATCTACTTAACTTTTTTTTACATGGAATAAGGGATTGATTTTTTTTGTGACAGAAAATATATACATGAAGTATTATTAGGAATACTTATCTGTAATAATTATAGGTGGATTGGTGTGCAGTGGAATCATGTATGGCGTTTCCGGTCTTCGTCGCTATCTTTGTCAATTGTCGGTGTTATTTGGTCGTTATTGAAAATTCTGGTGAGCAACTCTGCTGGCCGAACTATGTCTGTGTCGTATCGAGCATAAGATAAATAATGAATGATAGCAGCTACATGTGAGCAACGTCCAATAGTGCGCTTACCATTGGCACATTCACAACAATACCGTTTTATACCGGAATGACCAGTTGAGTTTGGTATACAATCTATGTAGCATTTGTACGTTTTGCGATTGGTATGTCGCGATTTTACTTCGAATTTTACAATATTATTATTTTCTATCATATTAAATAACGGACATTAATTTTATTATCGTGTTCATCCATTATCTCGGCCAAATACGAAACAGCTTGGGATAATTGGTATGATCCCGTGAAAAGTATCTTCAAAATCGTCTTCTGTCATTTCCGCAAAATCAAAAATATCGGTGGAAGCCATGTTTTTAAACGGCGTTTTTCTGCGACAGCTGCCCGTTGCTTGTAAAAGATATAATAAAAAACAGCAAAGACTATTGGAACACCTCAATAAAGCAATGTCCACGGCTCGATTGTTTCAGTTAAATGCCGAAAGTTCTGAATCAAAAATGTCCTTCATCAGGAATTTTTCCAGACAACAATGGTTATAGTTGACCGAAGCATAAACCTCCTTTTCATAATATCCCTAATAATATTTTTACTTGACAGAAACATATACAACAATACCTCCCGACCCCAATATAACACTAGATTTATTATTAACAATAAGTAATGTGCCGACTAAAGATAAAAGATTTAATAGACAAGTCGATGCACTTAATCCATGTAAAAAAAAGTTAAGTAGATAAGTAATACAGCCCGTAGATGACTAAAGGCCGAAAGTACTCCAAAAATATTTTTCCGGAAAATTATTAAAAAATAGTTTAAACATAGTTAAAAAATGTTTTTACAACAGCGCAACAACAATCATACGGTTAGAAATCGAAGAAACATCTGATTAAAGAAAAAAAAACTTGGACCGGGGCAAGATTCGAACCTGGTCCAAAAAGTCTTCAGCGGTTCCGCAGCCGGAGACCATAGCTACTGTACCAACCGGCGCCGTTGAAAATACATTCGAAATATTGGGATATATCCTGCGTAGTATAATTGTCGTTTTTTGTATTACGCAATTTTTAAAGTCTGGACGATGTTTCTCTGAACTTAGGGATGTTTAATATTACATAATATATTTTTACGATAATTATAACTTAGTTTTTCACGGAAAAAACGCCGAAACAAGTGGTTTTTATTTTTTCCTACTATGACGCACCAATCGCAGGAATTTGAAAAGAATTGAGCATAATACTTAGGACAATATCTTATTGCTGAATTAATTCTGTCGTTGTCACTCTTAGATTTCCATATGAAATCTGCATTTTTTCGATTTTTTTCGTGTTTTTCGATTTTTACAGCCAGAGTTTGCAACCGAAAAATCTGAAAACGACTCAAAGTATGTGGTTTGGTGTCCGAAATGTGTCAGATTTTTTTCAGAATTTTAAATTGTCATTAAATGGGGAAAATGGGCCAAAAACTGGATTTTCGTTTTTCCTCTATAACTACCCTTACAGATGAGCTATAGGGCTAAAACTTGGCTGAAAGGTATCTTTTTTGGTAGGCTATCGAATGGCGCAAATTGGAATAAAATCCCTTCTTGGGCACATTTGACCCCCAAAACCGGCTATAGCCTTTCCTTCATCAATAACTGTTATGAGCGATCGAAATGAACTTCTCTCATTGATAACTGTTATAAGTGATCGAAATGAATTTCTCTCAACGATAACATTTACCAACAAGAGATAAAATTTTCGGTTACTTATAATCCTTATTTGTAACCAATACGATTTTAGTCGATGAAATACTTATTATTCCATTACTTTTTTCTTTTTGGTTATAACAGTCATGGTCCCTGCTTAGCAAAGTATTGGCTGAAGCGGTCACATATATTATGTAGTGTGCGACGTCAAAGCCTAAACATTTTGACTGCGGGAGCGTCAGAGGTGGAGATAGGCGGACCTAATGATAGACCCTAGGACCCTGGCCCTAATGGCCAGTCCACTAAAAGACATTTTTTATTAGTTTATCGATCCTCTACACGCGCCCGAAGTTTTAACACTTAATTTGGAGACACTCTGTATAAGTTGTTGTGTTCTAAAACTACGAAAAATGTAAATATCGCATTTTGCTATCGGACTATAAAAACATTCATCTCATTGTTAGTTCCACAATTCTAAAATTTTCTTTTCCTTTGCAGGCTTTGTATGCAGTTTACTGCAAATCGAAGGAAGCAATGAATACTCCATGCTGTATAGAAGACATTTATAGTTTAATTGAAGGTTTCGTAAATGCGTGTTGTTTTCACTTGTGGATGAGTCTATACAATTAATAATAATGTAGATGTATACAAACAAAATTCAAAATATGTACAATTTATATTCATCCACAGCGGAAACATTAAATCTTCATTGTAAGTTTGTTTGTTATTCAATTACTAAAGTTTTAGATGTTAGAATTAACAATATCATTACTGAGAATTTTATAATTCTGCATTTTTGTTAAATGTAATTTGTGTGAAACAATATATTTTCTTGTTAGAAATATGAGGATTTGTACTCTATCTATTTCTCCATCTTTCTTATCACTCTACCGACCGGTTGCCTGTTGGGGTCGGGTTACGCTAGGCAGGCCAGACGCTGAGGGTGTATAAACGTTAGATACAGTACGTTTTTTCATCTAGCGTTTATAGACCCTGAGCGTCTAACCTGCCTAGTATAATCTGGCCCTTAATCGGCTTTTTGTCCCCGACGTTCACCGACCGGTAGTCTATTAGGATCGAAACAAACAAGATAGGCAATATGCCGATGTTGTGTGGCCGCCTAAATTCGTCGGTCACAAGGACTGAGCGTATCAGAAGGCCACTTGAGAGGCGCTCGAGATGCTCACAACAGAGGCCAAATGCCGAACATCGTGTCATTTGCTACCAGAACCCTAGAACTGTTTACTCCCTTCTACACCTCAGAGATGCCTACGCTGGAACCTGTCGGCCACAGTCAGCCACAGACAAGAATACTCGACGATAGAAATCTCTGCGGATACGGACGCAGTCACAGTGCGGAATATACTGGAAAAATTCAATATTTGTGTTTTTCACGATATGAAATACATTTCTTTTGCAAAAAATGCATATTAGAAAAGTAATAAGAATGTAAGTTTGGAAGAACGTGAATGGGGATCACATTCAAAGTACTGAGAATGAGTCGGATAGCGAATAGCATTCATTTATTATTAATTCCGTTTTAAATTTTGTAGGAGGCAGGCGCGAAAAGGAGAGTTCGCGACCACGGAGGACACCAAAACAGCCATAAAACCGCCCAAACGAGGTTGTCGAACTCTCCTGCGCACGAAAGACGCGCGCGAGCATGTGTGTGCGCGTCTACGTGAGTGTCACGTAAATTTTAATGGAATAATATAAAAAAATGCGGGTTCTTCTGGCGTACCAGAAGATACCTTTATTACACAGTTTTTACAATAGTAGCACGATATGTCACAGGTTGGAGACGAGAAAAATTACAGACTGTCGCCAGGTCGAGTGGTCCTATTTACACAAGTGGTTATTGAAATTCGACAACCGACGGTCGGTGTTTCCTGGGAGCGATAAGCCGGACGGTTTACGTCTAGGTCTGATATCGCCTGGTGTCAGGTGAACCGGCAGGGCTGTTAATTGGAGTCACATTCCCCCCTTCTTAGATTGAACTTGGTCCCTTAAGTTCTTTTTGAGGATGCTCTTCTTGAAGCGGACCCGCTGGGGCTGTATCAAGACTCTTCCTCCCTCATTGTCTTCGATTGCCAAAGGGCGGCTTACAGTGGTGTACAGGTTGATTGGCGCACTCGGTTGCGTTGGTTGGAAGTCGTTGTGGATTTGTGGCCCTTTCTTGATCTTACAGCAGAGCAGGTGGAAACAGAGTTTTCTGGGGACGCAGTTCTTCAGGCAGTCGAGTAATCCTAACTTGTTGAGCATGTACAAACCTATCAATCCTACCGATACATATCCTATTATTTGTAATGTACTCATACCATACGATCGCAAAGTCTTTATTCTATGTTCGAAATTTAGCTTTGATATTTCGCTATCGAGTTGATCCGCGGAAGTTCGGTACGAGGCAATGTTGCTTATAATTTTCGGCGTGTTTTTGATCTTCTCCAAAATGTGAATGTAACTATCATTGTTATTAAGTTCTATGGTTTTCATTTTCATATCGTAAGCTAGTTCGGTTTTGCTTTCGCCTATTCGCATGTACTCGTTATTAAACAATAAATCGCATGAATCGTTAGAGCTAATTATAGATGGTCTGTCAATGGTCTGAATATTATGTTTTGTGGAACATGTCGCGTCAATTTCTACTGGTTTAGAGGGTATCGGTATGAAACTGATGTAGTCGATCTTATAAATGGATATCTCGCAATTGTTGATGTTCTTCTTGTAATTAATAATTTCGCTGTGACAGTCGTTGTCGGAATTACTGTTGTGGATCGGCTGCGTTTGTTTACAAATCATGACTATCTTTCGTTTACAATGTTCGGTGATATAGTCGAGATCAGTGTTTACGTAAAGGAGGTTTGAAGTTAGAAATACTGGATTTTCTATCACGGGTGCCATAAATATATTGTTTCTTTTATGCGGGATGGGGTATACGCGCATTATATCCCACTCTTGTTCGAGCACTAGAGGTATCGAAATCTTGAAAAATAATTTGTCATTATACGTGAAAACGGTTAAGTCACTGATGTCGAGTATGGATTGAAAGTGTTCGATTTTGGGCGCAATGGCAATGTTATAAGTGTGATGTCCTATGATCTTCGCGTAGTTGCTTACAAACTTTTCGGGTTCTATAATCTGTGGGCTAATGATACCTTGTTTACCTAAAATGATCGCGTTTAATATTTCGTCAAGTTGGAAGTGCGAATCCTCTATGGCATTATCGATTTTCATTATGAGTTTAGTGAATATGCTTTCTGTATTCAATTGCTGCGTTAATTGGTTATATGAACGTTCTAAATTCTCTAAACTCTTTGTGTTAAGCATTTTCTTTATAAGCAAAGTCTGGTTAGCTAGTATGATTTTAATCTGTTTGTCGTCGTCAAATAAGGTGTCAATGTTTTTATTTATCAAATCCAAATCGTCTGTGTCTAGTGTTCCGAATAAGCTTTTAGAGATTGATCCGACAAAGTTCAATAATCCTCGCTTCGTTCTCTGGTGTATGAGGGTTCTTACATGACTGGCTAATTGTCTAATATTATTAATACGTATGTCTAAAGTATCTAATGCTTCGGTATAGTCGAAGTTAGTAGCTGATTTACTGATTTCGTTCTTATATTGTGCTATGTTTTCGATTTGCTTAAACATCTCGCTCGTGTCTAGACCTATTATCACATTGGCGGTACTACTGTATAAATAACCCTTATTTATCTTTTCTAAAAATATGTTATTCTGGGTATCTAATGGTGTTATAGTGACGTGTGCGCAAGTTAATCCCGCGAAGAGGATTGTCGTCCTGGAAAATAAGATTTTAGTCTGTTACCGTGTACTTTCTTATCGTTAATGACATAATACGGTGTGCATACTTTATCAATCGTGAATGGTCCTAACCATTCTATGTCTAATTTGTGTTCCTTATGATCATTGTGTATCAAAACTTGATCTCCTTCTTTGAAAATTGATTGCGGTTTAATAATTTTACGTCGCTGGTCTCTTTGATATCTTTGTTTACTCTTTAGCAAGGTGTCTCGGGCTCTTTTCAATCGTGAGTCCCATTCTTTTTTTCGAAAGGATACTTCGTCTTCGTAACTTCGCTGAGGATTTTTGGAAATGGTTGAAGGTAGGTTAGCTTTGTGTCCAAACGTTAGTTCAAAAGGTGTGTAGCCTGTGGCGTCGTGTGTCATTGTGTTATACGCTAAGCAAACAAAGTTCAATTGTTCGTCCCATTCGTCGGTGGATGTTTGTTGTATTGATTTTAACATGTCAGTGACAACTGCGTGCGTTCTTTCTAGGGATCCGTTGCTTTGCGGGTGGAATGCGGTAGTTTTGATATGTTTTATGTTAAAAGCTTCCTCGTATCTTTGCATTAGTTCGGAAATGAAATTCTGTCCTCTGTCTGTTAGTATTTTCTTGGGTGCGGAGAATATATAAATGTAGTGGTTCAGTAGGGCGTTCCATATGGATTCGGTTCGTTGCGTCTTGAGGGGTACTAGTATAAGATATTTAGTCAGTTCGTCATGAATCGAGAGTATGTACTGATTACCGTTCTTCGTTTTTTGTAACGGTCCTAACAAATCCATAGCTATTTTTTCGTTCGAGTCTATCGGGGTGTCGGTTATGCATGGTTCTTCTCTTGGGCGAATTCGCGTGAGTTTAGCTCGTTGGCAAGTGTCGCATGTCTCAATGTATTCCTGAATTAGTTTAAACAAGTTCGGTATTTTGTAGTTAATTTTGATTCTGTCATAGGTTTTCTGTATTCCGGGGTGTCCGATTAATTCGTGATTTTCTTTGATAATTTGTTTAATTTCGTCGTCGGTCAATTCTTTTACTGGTTCCCATGCAAATTCTATCTCTTTGTCCGTGTCGTTAAAGAACATGAGCATTCTCTTGATCGTATTTCTATCCTGAATTGAAATATCATTGTCTCCTATACCAATTCGATTCGTGTTCCTGATGATTTTATTCAACATGTTTAGCCATTTTTCTTTACCTTCGTACGCGCCTAATTGGTCTGAAGTTAGTTGGAAGAAGTTCTTTTTATTGGGTACGATCTTTAGTGGTTTCGGAAGTTCGTCTGAGGTTTCCCAGGTTTGGTATTTGGACAGTAAGTCTGTGGGTTCGTCTTGTGCTGTAATCGCGTGAATTCGGGATAAACAGTCGGCAGCGGTATTGTCTTTTCCTTTAGTGTACCGTATTTCGTATTCGTATTCCTCTAGTCGTAGTCTCCATCTGATCAGTCGAGATGAGGGGTCTTTGCAATTTTGTAACCATGTCAAGGCTTGGTGATCGGTTCTAATAATGAATTTTCTTCCTAACAGGTATTGTCGAAGT
Source organism: Halictus rubicundus (assembly GCF_050948215.1). Lineage (NCBI taxonomy): Eukaryota > Metazoa > Arthropoda > Insecta > Hymenoptera > Halictidae > Halictus > Halictus rubicundus. The sequence goes on from NW_027488569.1 coordinate 1,103,593, forward strand.
CTTTTAGTTGCCCATACAATTGCTAACAGCTCCTTTTCGGTAGTCGAGTAATTTCGTTCGGGCGGATTGAGAGTTCGTGAAATATAGCAACAGGGGTGTCCGTCTTGCGAAAGGATGGCTCCTATTCCTAAATTACTTGCGTCAGTCGTTAGAGTGAATTGTTTTTCAAAGTCAGGGAATTTGAGAACTGGTGCGGTACATAATTTCTTTTTTAGTGTGTCAAAGCTGGTCTGCGTCTGTTCGTTCCAGTGAAACGGTACGGTCTTTTTCGTCAGTTCGGTCAATGGTTTCGCGATTTTGCTAAAATTTCGTATAAATTTTCGATAATATCCCGCGAATCCTAAGAATGATTTTACGTCGGTCGGTGTTTTAGGGATTTTGAAATTTTGAACGGCTTCTAGTTTCTTTGGGTTGGGCTTTATTCCTTCAGAGGTTACTATGTGGCCTAAGTACTCTAGTTCTGGCTTTAGAAATTCACATTTGTCCGGTTGCAGTTTCAATCCTAATTCTCTTAATCTTTGTAACACGATTGCTAAATTTCTGTTATGTTCTTCGATGGATTGTCCGAATATTACAATATCGTCTAGATACACGAAGCAATGTTTGTTTATAAGTCCACGTAGGGCGGTATCCATCATTCTCTGGAAAGTTGCTGGGGCGTTCTTCAGTCCAAATGGCATTCTATTATAGTGATAGTGTCCTTGGGGAGTAGAAAAGGCGGTGTATTTTTTGGATTTCTCTTCCATCGGGATCTGATGGAAACCCAAGGATAAGTCTAAAGCTGAGAAGAATTTCGCGTTTCCGAGTTGTGATAAAATGTCGTCTATGTCGGGAAAGGGGTATGCGTCCTGGTCAGTCAATTCGTTCAGTTTTCTAAAGTCAATAACTATCCTCCACTTTTGTTTGCCTGATGCGTCTGATTTTTTCGGTACCACCCAGACTGGTGAATTGTAAGGGGAATCGCTGGGTTCAATTATTCCTTTTTCTAACATCTCGTCCATTTGCTTGCTAATTTCTGTTTTGTGGCATTCAGGTGGTTTGTACGATTTTGTGTTAATGACCTTGTTTTCTTTTAGTGTTATCGTGTGTTTAGTGAGGTTGGTGCAAGGTAGGAATTCTTTTTCTAAATTGAAAACATCGATATAAAAGAGAAGCAATTTTTCTATAGGTTGTTTCAAACTGTTTTCTATATGTGAAAGTCTAATTATTTCTTTAAAGGTGGATATTTGATCGTAGGTGTTAGAATTTTCAATATTGTTAGTAATTTGTTTTTCTGACTCACCACAATTGATAAAGCATACCGTGGTAGGTTTTCCCTCGAGGTACACAAGTTCGTGGATTCTCTCGCCTGGTTTGATAGTTTGATTCTGAAATGTTAATATCGTGTCGTTTAATTTCAAATGATCGTTAGTGATGCTGAAGTTAAATTGTTTCATTGCTGGTAACCCGAATATGCCGTCTTCAATGATAGGAAAAGTTTCGTCTACGATATAAAATTTTATAAATTGACCGGCTATTCTAAAATTAGTGAATTCGTTCGTTCGGAATTTAGAACCGGTGGTAAAATTTGCAAAACAAAGATATTTGTAATATTTTTGCATTAAGAAATGAGATTCGAATATAATATGATACATTATTTAAGGAGAACAGTCTTTTCCGATGTTACAAGCCAGGGCTGCGAGCAACGCGAGAGGCCGGCGAGGGGTTGTTACCCCAGGAATATGGTTTCAATTTGTTAGTTAGGTACGTGGACGCACCCAATGCGAAATCGGGGAGCCGCTAGGATAGTTGACGTCGAGGACGCACCTGATGCGTAATCAGGGAACCTCTGGGAGGTTGGAGTCAAACGCAGACGCACCCGATGCGAAACCGGGGAGCTACTAGGAGGATGAAACTTCGCGAACGCACCCAATGCGAAATCGGGGAGTCACTAGGTTGGACACGCGGCGAACCCGATATGAAAGGAAGGTGGAAAACTCACAGACGCACCTCATGCAAAATCAGGGAGCTGTAGGATGCGGACGAACCTAATGCGAAATCAGGGAGCCGCTAGGCCCCTATTATAGCCTATTAGTAGGCCTCATAACTTATATAATTTAATTGATACAATCCGAGCGGTAAGATTGTATCATGTGGGAACGTTCAATTATTAGATTAGGATATTGGGCAATAATTAAGGGTTGTAGATTACGCTAGTTAACAAACAAGACAAATATATTCTGATTTAAGAAAATTACAAATGTTGTTGTTTGTGTCGCGAGTGAATGTACAATTTGAGAATTTGTTACCTATGATGCACGGTGTTGACGCACTGGCAATGCGGGGTTAGATAGCGATTGCTGAATGCCAAATAGAATATATACCGAACTAACGGAATCTATAAGGTTACGAATTGATTCGAAAGGGACTTTAACCCGATCTCACTAGAATTGACGCGACGTGACTGCACGAGTACTGAACCGCGTCTGAATCTTGACTGAACCGCTTCTCAACTGAACCAAAGAGGATGAAAACGAATGGGTTTATATACCTTGAAAATGAAAGGGGTACTCTGTTTAAGATTTGATGTCGCGTAGGGTCACAGTCACATTTTTTGTCACTTCTAATGAAAAGAAGTCCTCAGTTAGATTTTCGTTGAAAGGGGTTAATGAAGGTTATCCGGGCTATTTCCTATCAGAATATTGATTAACGGATGCCAGAAGGGAGTGTCTAGAGATTTTGATATAAAGAAGGCATACAGTATCTTTCGTTAATAAAAGGGGCCTGTTGGGACGCTTTTCTTTCTCAGAAAAGAGATTAGAAATTCTAATCGAAATAAACGTGGAGAACGTCTCCATACGTAACACCGATGATTAGAAAAAAAGAAAATGTTTTTATCTTTAATAATAACTGTGATATAATTTGTGTTCTGGAGGCAGTTTTCGTAAAAATCGTCCAAAATAGCAGACTTTAATATTTTCACTTGGACTACACATACTTGAATTTCATCAAAATTCAAAACCTAGTTCCAAAAAAGTGATTTAATTCACATGGAATGATCCCCTTCCTAATTTGAATATTTCTTAAAAAAATTACTATTCTCGTTTTTACAATATATGTGTAATTTACGCATAATAGAAGGATATTTGAGATTGTTTCACCAAAAGGCAGGAACGATTCCTATCTCCATGATGTTGTAGAGGAGAGATACCAATAGTTTACCTAAGGAGCCCCTACATACATTTTTTTTGTGCCATGCACAGCAGAGAACTGTCAACGCGCTCTCGAAAGGCCATCTGGTTGTAATAAGATGTTCAAAGTTATGGCCCCAACGACGTCGAAAAAATTATTGGGGCGAAGACTGGTCTTCGACCAACGGAATTCTAACCCCTGTTCTTGAATCTAGGCGGCCGTGTAAGTTTTGCATGTTGCCTGTCTTGTTTGTTTCGACCCTAAATCGGCTTTTTGTTCACAACGCTTACTGACCGGGAGCCTATTAGTTTATTAGTCTTGTAGGTATGGGGCCTACCATTCAGGTAAAGAACTAGGCACGTGTATGTTGGCAAGAGGAACTTTATTTGTATCTGCACGTGGCGGCAGACTCAGTGCGACTGGTGCCTAGGGAGGACGCCGAGCGTGTCTCGGGGAAAATCCCTAGGTACATAGAGTCGTGCTCCTATTTATTGGCGCCCGCTGCGTCGCCTAGCGGATGCACTAGGGAGTCAACGATACTCCCTACACCACCCCCCTCGCCAGTAATGGCGGGTGAGACGCAGACAGACATGCTAATTCTGCTCTTTGGTTATCGCGCTATATATATAAAAACAAAATATAACATATATACATAAATCCACGGTGCTATAACTACGAAATATATACAAACGACTATTTAAACTTTGTAGGAACAAGAACTTAGATGTAAACATAATATTTATCGGTAGACAGGAAAATTGCTCTGTCTTTGGGAGGCCCTAGCTGGTATTGCACATGATGGTTCGGTACCACTAGTTCTCGCTGACCAGAAACGCTGGCTTAAGCCTGTCCTTGCTAACGTTTACGTCGCGTTGTCCTATTCTAAGTACAAAGTTCTTATCACTACGGCTTAAAACTAAATATGGTCCCTCGTACGGTGGTTGTAGCGGTTTTTTAACCGCGTCGCGACGCACCAACACGTGCGATGCCGTGTCGAGGTCTTTGAACAGGAACACCCGTCGATGACCGTGATGCGCCTTCGGAGCCGGCTTAAGCGACTTCATGTGGTCTCGCAGCTGCTCCACGAAGACGGATAGCTCCACCTGATCGTTGCCCGCAATCAGGTCGCCGGGTAGACGCAGAGTCTCCCCGTAGACCACTTCTGCTGGTGTCGTCCCGCTGTCCTCTTTGACTGCTGCCCGGATGCCGAGCAGGACTGCCGGAAGCGCCTCCGACCAGGTTTCCTCCTGGCGGCACATGATGGCCGCTTTCAGCTGCCGATGAAGACGTTCTACGGCCCCGTTGGCCTGTGGGTGGTACGCTGTCGTTCGATGGTGTTCCGCTCCCAGCGCTCGTGCCCATGTCTTGAATAGCACGGACTCGAACTGCCGACCCTGGTCCGTCGTTATCCTCAGTGGAACGCCGTAGCGCGAAATCCAGCCCGCGAACAGCGTTCGCGCGACGGTCTCCGCGCTGATGTCAGCCACTGGAAACGCCTCCGGCCATCTGGAGAAGCGGTCGATGACGGTCACGCAGTGCGTGTAGCCCCTGGAGTGCGGCAGTGGTCCAACGATGTCCACGTGAATGTGGTCGAAACGCGCGGTGGGAGCTGTGAACTCCCCGACCGGCGTCGACACGTGTCGTGAAACCTTCGCCCGTTGGCACCGCATGCACGTCTGCGCCCAGGTGCGGCAATCCTTCTTGACGGACGGCCAGACGAAGCGCTGCGTGACCAGCCTCACGGTTGCCTTGGGTCCGGCGTGTGCCAGACCGTGTAGGCTGTTAAAGATGGCTCTGCGAAAAGCTGCTGGCACGAGTGGGCGTGCCTGGCCGGTGGAAATGTCGCAGTACACGTCCACGCTGGGCTGCTGGAGGCGGATCTTCTTGATGACCAGGCCTCGGGGGTCTGCCATCAACCGCTGCAGCTCGGCGTCCGAACCTTGCGCGTCGGCGAGCTCGTGAAAATCCACCGGTGCAACCACTTCCTCGATGCGCGATAGGGCATCGGCGGTGGTGTTCTCTGCGCCCTTGACGTGCTGCACATCTGTGGTGAATTGTGCGATGTAGTTCAGGTAGCGGAACTGAATGGGTGTGCATTTCTCCGGCTTCTGGCTCAGGGCAAAGGTCAGCGGCTTGTGGTCGGTGAAAATGGTGAAATTCCTGCCTTCCACCGCGTGGCGGAAATATTTCACCGCCGCGTACATTGCCAGCAGCTCTCGGTCGTACGCGCTGTAGTTCCGCCGGGTTCAGCTTCCTAGAAAAGAAAGCAAGCGGTTCCCAGGTACCTTGCCGGAACTGCTGCAGCACTGCTCCCAACGCGATGTCCGAGGCATCCACCATCATGGCCAGTTTGGCCTTGGCTGACGGATGCACTAGTGTGGTTGCAGCTGCCAAAGCCGCCTTCGTCCTCGTGAACGCCGCGTCTGCCTCCGGTGTCCACTCCACGGGCTCGCTCTTCTTGCCTGATGTCAGGCAAGCCACCAGTGGAGCTTGGATGTTCGCCGCCCCAGGGATGCACCGCCGGTAAAAGTTTACCATGCCCAGGAACCTGCTGAGTTCGGCTTGGTTTACCGGCTTGGGGTAACGAGTGATGGCCTCCACCTTATCGGCCAACGGGCAAATCCCTGCTTTGCCGACCGTGAACCCGAGGAAAGGCACCTCCGGGACGCTAAATTCGCACTTTGCCGAATTTATCACTACCCCGAACTTGGCGAACCTCTGGAACAATTGTTCCAGGTGTCCGAGGTGTTGCTCTTTTGAGTCCGACGCCACCAGCACGTCGTCAATGTAAACATAAACAAAGTCTAACCCGCGCACTACCTCGTCCATAAAACGTTGGAACGTTTGCGCGGCGTTACGCAGTCCAAAAGTCATTACCGGGAATTCGAATAACCCGAACGGCGTAGTGATCGCGGTCTTATGAATGTCTGCTTCCGCGACCGGGATCTGATGGTACGCGCGCACTAGGTCTATTTTCGAAAAAACCGTTTTCCCGTGCAAACTCTGCGCGAAGTCTTGAATGTGCGGCACTGGGTACGCGTCGGGTACCGTCCTAGCGTTCAACGCGCGATAGTCCCCGCACGGACGCCACTCACTATTCTTTTTGGGCACCAGGTGTAACGGCGATGCCCAGGCACTTTTTGACGGACGAGTGATGCCCTGTTGCAGCATATACTCGAATTCCCGTTTCGCCGCCTTCAGCCGGTCCGTCGTGAGACGCCGCGGTCGCTGCGATACGGGAGGTCCCGGTGTCGTCACGATGTGATGCTTAACATCGTGTTTCACCGCACTGCTACACACTGAGGGACGCGTGATACCCTGAAATTGTTTTAACAGCGCGTATACCGCACTGTCCCGCACCGGTGCCACGCATTGCGCCGATTCGACCGTGCCGGTCGGTATTGTTCCGGTTACCGATAGGCCGGTGATTTTGTCGATCAACCGACGGTCCTGAACGTCCGGCAGGAGACCGAATCGGGCTAAAAAGTCCGCACCAATAATGGGTCGCGAAATGTCTGCAATAACAAACGTCCACGGGAATGCCCGGCGTAATCCTAAATCTACACTAATCACTACGTGCCCGTAAGTGTTAATTAGTGAACCGTTCGCCGCGGTCAGCAGGTAGCTCGATTTCGTTCGCGCACCGGTCACTTTTTTTCGCGGGAACACGCTGACCTCAGCCCCGGTATCGACCAGGTACTGGGTCTTCGTCGTCGCGTCGGTTACGAAGAGGCGACGTGCTGTCCTCTCAGGGCCGCTTGTCGCCATCAGCGACTCTGTAGGTCGTTTCCCGACTGGAAAGTGCACGGCTTCGTGCACTTTGTCGCCTTGGTTCCGAATCGCCCGTGATACCAGCAGATGCCGCTGGGGCGAGATTCGGCCTTGGACTTCGGCCGGGAACGTCTACGGTACCGGCTGCTGGGCGTGCTGCTCCTTGGTTGGCGCCCTCTGCCCTCCAGCTTGGTGGTCACCAGTGCGGCAATTTGCTCAACGAGGGCGTTGATGTCGCCGAGCGTTGCGACATTGTTTGCCGCCGCTGCTGGGTGGATCTGCGCCGGCGTGACCTCGCTGATCCGGTCCGCCAGGGCCGCCACTTTCTCGAGCTCGACGCCATCTTGTGTGGCCAGCACCGATTGCATGGCGACGGGTAACCTACTCATCCACAGAGTCCGGATGAAATCCTCCGGCACCTCGTTGCCCGCCAGGCTCCTTATGTGCCGCAGGAACTGCGACGGCGTCCGGTCTCCTCGTTCCTCGTGTTCGAGGAGCTGCTTAATCTTCCTCTGCTTGGAAGTGGAGAGCCACGCGATTAATTCATCCTTTAGCCGCGTATACTTATTTTGCTCCGGCGGGTTCAGCAGGATATCCTCTACTTCTTGCGCGGTTCTTACATCAAGTTGCGCCACCACGTGGTGGTACTTGGTGTCCTCCTGCGTTATCCCGCGCAAACCGAACTGGGCGTCCAGGTGCGCAAACCATAATGCTGGTTTTTCCGCCCAGAATTTCGCCATGTGCACGGCAACGGCCATGTTTTGCGCAGGCGGCTCCATATCAATCACGTCGGGGTCACCAGTTGTAGGTATGGGGCCTACCATCCAGGTAAAGAACTAGGCACGTGTATGTTGGCAAGAGGAACTTTATTTGTATCTGCACGTGGCGGCAGACTCAGTGCGACTGGTGCCTAGGGAGGACGCCGAGCGTGTCTCGGGGAAAATCCCTAGGTACATAGAGTCGTGCTCCTATTTATTGGCGCCCGCTGCGTCGCCTAGCGGATGCACTAGGGAGTCAACGATACTCCCTACAGTCTATTATATCTGTCGACAGAGTGTAGTTGTTGCTCTGATGTTTATAACCTTCAGCGTCTGGCCTGCCTAGTATAATCTGACTTTTAATCGGTTGCCACGGCAACCGAAACAGAGCCGGTGGTGGATGGAAGTATTTGCGGTTGTGTGATCGGTAAAAAGTGTGTAGGATGTTCATAGATGTGCATTCTAATAGCTAAAGTATGCCTAATTTTTAATAAAATATATATAAATTTTAATATAAATATATAAAATTTAATAAAATAAGAGAAATTACGGAAAAACCTAATTTCCTTTGTCACCCCACTACTACCTCCCTGTTGAAGTATAGGGATGAAAATTGGCTCAAAGTATTTTCCTTAGATAAACTATCGAATGGCGTTATTGTAAATTCAATTTGGTTTGGGAGCACTTTTGACCTCCTTATCCGGCTACACCCTTTCTTCACGGCAGCGTCGTGCTCTTCTCGTTTAGTTGTACTAAGTTCTGCCCGCGTGCTAATCGTTGTTGTTTCAATTAAAGTTTATTAAATCCTCTGACCCGACGGGTGTACACTGTACGTCTCCAGTCAGTCAAACTTGCTTCAAGCAAATTGTCATTAATGTTTTTAATCGTACTTTGCGAGCAAAAGTTGGTTATTTTGGTGTCAAAAGCATGCATGCAAACTCCATGCCAAATGGAGAGCAAATTGAGATCGAACCTTGGCCTCCTTACAGAGTAAATATCGGGCAATATTGGAGGAAATCTTTCTGTAAGAGCGAAAACGGAATTCGAAATTAAATAATTTTAACTTTTATTTATTTTTTAAGACTGAAATATTTACAGATCTTAAAATTATAGTGTTTTCCTTCCTACAGCAAGATCCGATTTTGCCCGATATTTACTCTTAGTGAGTCCGCCCAATCCTCTATAAAGAAGCAAGGTTTAGTCTTAATTTGCTTTCCATTTGGCATAGAATTTTGGCTGCAAACTTTGCACTCAAATATTGTGCCTAAAGGTCGATGCAAATCTCACCGGCCCGGCCGGCCGGCTCAAAATTATAACCCTGGTTTTGGCCCTAGCGTTTACTAGCGGCAACCGTGTCAGACTTTGGAACCGAATTTCTTCTCTGGCCTCTCGACCCTTTCCAGATGGCCTTTCGAGAGCGCGTTGACAGTTGCCTGCTGTGCGTGGCACAAAAAAAAAATGTTTTTAGGGGCTCCACAGCTCTTTAGGTAATCTATCCGTACCTCTCCTTTACAACACCATGGAAATAGGAAACGTTCCTGGCACTTAGTGAAACAGCATCGCACATCCTTATACAGGGTGGTCCACGCAATTGTTTCAAGTCATAACTCCGTTATTATTGCATTTACGAAAAAATGATAAAGGAGAAAGATAAATGGTTCGAAGAGCACTACATCTGTAGGCCTTTAAATTTTTTTTAGATGCTGCAGTGCATGTGCAATTAACAATTGCATCATTTCTTTAAATAGAATAGATTCTTCCTTTCATTCTACGTAAAAAATGATTAGGGTACCATGGCAAAAAAATTATTAGATCTCGAGATATTTTCAAAAAATGTCTTTATTGCAGAAGATACTCAAACACTTCATAACTATGTTGTAAAGGTAAACACCCTTTCGACATTGTTATTATAACAGAAACCGATTTGTACGAGTGAGCATTTCATAATTCAGTAGCAAGTCACGTATCGTAACTCGAGTACGAAAACTAAGATTTTGAAAAAGTGTAGCTGTATTTCACTAAATACAAGAAAATGTATGACATTTTTTGAAAATATCTCAAGATCTAATAATTTTTCACATTCAACATGTGTTTTTGATTCACAAGAAAAATTACCTGCCTATTTAAAATACGACAGATGTTCCCCTCAAACCCAACAAATGGTAGCTAGAACCTATAGCTCCGAAAGGGAGTACCGTATTATTAATTATTCTGGTAGCTTTTTCCTAATAACGCTCAAATTCCTTAACAAAGTATTCCCCATCTATTACCACGAGGGACTCTGAAACGTTCTAGTTAACAGCTTTTGAAATAAATAATGACGAATTGTTTCACCGCACAGATTGTCAGATGATATTCTTTCTTTTTCGTTAGCGTGGTAATAAATTGTTATTTCGTTTGTTACAACGTTCAAATTCCTTAACAAGATCTATTACCACGAGGAACTCAGAAAAGTTCTGGTTGATAGTTTTTTAAATAAATACAGCATGTTCATTCTGTCTTCGTACTGCCACGCTACGAGCCGGCCGACTAGCCTGCGAACATTCTCGTCGAGAATGCTAGCCGGCTAGCCGGCCGGCTCTAGCATTGGGCAGCGAACCCCTGGGGTTCTGGTAGCAGAGGACACGCTGTGCCTTTGTTCCAAGCCTCTCGAACCCTCTCTAATAGCTGTCCCGGACCCCAAAATGCTTATAAACGGGGAAAAAACGGCCGGTCGGCCGGCCGGTGAGATGTGCATCGACCTTAATGCGGAAATAGATGGGTCGGAATTTGTAGACAAATGTTGGTGACAAATTCAAAGCAAATCAAGAGCAAATTGTTTACTGGGTCTCCACATATGGCCGACGTGAGATGCGATGCGACGTTCCAGAATTTTCCAGGATTTTCCGGGTTGATTTTCGCTATTATGTACAGAATAGAATAAAGAATAAGTTGATGATGTTATTACCTCAGTAATTTAATTTTGTGTGGTATATTTCGAAGCATAGTCCCCAAAAAAGTCCGAATTCGCAATTTCAGCACTAGAATGTACTCTCCTTCCTTTTTCCTTGTTTCGTACAGACTACACATTTTCTTTGTGATTTTGTTTCATTTTTTATTACATGAATTCTTCGAATAAAATTGTTTTGTAACCGTGATAATGTATTCTCAAACTGATATCTTCTTGGTTCTGTTTTTGCACGGCTAAATTGTATTTGTTTCATTAATTTGGTTCTGAATTGCATGTGATCAACATTTACTTCCTTTATTATGATTATATATAATTATATTATATTTTTCTCTCGACCTGAAAAGTTTGTTTCAGATCTACGCCACCCGTTATATCATTATACGCTATCAGAAGATTTGGTTTTATTTTGTCTGTATATCTTTTGATTACTTTTGTAGTATTTCCATTGTGAAATGTCGAAATTATCATCATTGGTTTTTTATCTTGCCATTTGAGTACCGTAATAGATTCACATTGTTACGCTATTATTTCACCTTTTCCAATTATTTTTCTTTGATCAATTTTGGTGTTTCTCTTCTGGACAATCGAAGGGTTTCTGCCAGAGACCCTAGCTGTTATAACCAAAATTTTAAAAGTTGTGGCACAAGAGTTAAAATTGTTCTTTCACTCTCAAAAATGTTTTTGGTTACAAATAACCATTTGAATAACTAAAATTTTTTTGTCATTAGTAACTATTATCGATGACGGAATTTTTTTTCTGGTTACGAACGTTACGAGCTAGGGCTGCGAGCAACGCGAGAGGTCGGCGAGGGAGGGAGTTATTACCCCAGGAATACGATTTCAATTTGTTAGTTAAGGTGCGCGGACGAATGCAATGCGAAATTGGGGAGCCGCTGGGAAGTTGGATGACTCACAGACGAACCTGATGCGAAATCAGGGAGCTGTAGGATGCGGACGAACCTAATGCGAAATCAGGGAGCCGCTAGGCCCCTATTATAGCCTATTAGTAGGCCTCATAACTTATATAATTTAATTGAGACAATCCGAGTGGTAAGATTGTTTCGTGTGGGAACGTTCAATTATTAGATTAGGATATTGGACAATAATTAAGGGTTTATAGATTGCGCGATTTACTAAACAAGCCAATATATTCTGAATTAAAATTTGTGTTACAAGTGTTGTTGTTGGTGCCGCGAATGAATTTAGAGTAAGTAAACAACGAAAGAATTGTTACCTAGAATGCACGGTTTTGACGCACTGGCAATGCGGGATCTAAGAGCAATTGTTAAATTCCAAATAGAAGCTATACCGAACTAACGGAATCTATAAGGTTAAAATTTGATTCGAATGGGACCTTAACCCGATCTCACTAGAATTGACTCTTATTCGTGTAACGCGACGTGACTCTACACGCGACTGCACAATCACTGACCGAAGAGTATGAAGATGAACGAGCTTATATACCCTGAAAATGAAAACGGTGCTCTGTTTATAATTTAATGTCACGTAGGGTCGCACTCATATTTTTTTTTTGTTACTTCTAATGAAAACCAGGCCTCAGTTAGATTTTCGTTAAAAGGGGTTAATAGGAAGTTATCCAGGCTACTTCCTATCAAAATCTTAATTAACGGATGCCAGAAGGGAATGTTCCAAAGATTTTCATATAAAGATGTCATACGGTATCTTTCCATTAATAAAAGGAGGCCTGTTGGGACGCTTTTCGTTCTCAGGAAAGAGATTAGAAAATTCTAATTGAAATGCTAGCACTTAGTGAAACAGCATCGCACATCCTTATATGTATTTTATCATACGTAAATTATACATATAAAATTCTTCTTAAATAATTTGTCATGTTATACATCTTTGTTCTGCAAATTTTACCACCGGTTAAAGTGTAAAAAAATTTTTAAAAATATGGTCGTCCCCTACAATTCTTCCTGTTTGAAATTCCGTTTTTAATTCGCGGAGCATCAAAAATTGCAAATATTGGGTACTTGAAACTGTTATAAAAATATATTAGATTGGAGGGAAAGTTCTGCCGTATTTTAAAGAAAACATTTGAATCAATTAATTAATATTATTCAATGATATAATTTCCATTATTTGTAAGGACTTGTTGCCATCTTTCAGGTAATTTGTCCATTCTTGTTTCCCTATGACTCAATACCAACATGTGTTTTTGATTTACAAGAAAAATTACCTGCTTATTTAAAATACGGCAGAACTTTCCTTCCAATCTAATATATTTTTATAACAGTTTCAAGTACCCAATGTTGAGCGATGCCGCGACTTTCGTTTCGCGTTTGCTCTTGTTCGTTTTCGAATTAACGAAAAACTGAACTCTTTAAAATAAATAGAAGCGTTGTTGATTTTACCCGTTTTATTGACCTCAAGGAAACTTGTTGTAGACCTTGCCGATTCGATTCTTCGCGTTTACAAACTGATACGGCGTTACAAACGGTATTACTGGTCGTACAGCGACAGCCCCGGTGTTAGAGTTATGATACGATGGTCGATACGATTTCAGTTGTTGTTCGCGATTTCTGGTGTTCTGATCTGCTCTATGTTAGTGCTTGGCTATACTTATACCTACGCTCGCTGCGATTCCCTCCCTTCGTCATTTTTGGGAGGAGTTTTCAAAGCGGCCTAGGGGCTGTGATTGGCGGAATTGAATTTGGAGGATGACCGTAGCAGACAATAAACCAAGGAAGCGCTTCGGACCTGGCAAGACATATTGAAGTTAAAAACGCGATGAATAGGATAGCGCGGCCTGGCAAACAGATTGCCCGGAAACGAAATCTGTAGTTAAAAATCGGACGCTAAATAGTTATGTCCCATGGCTTCGAGGATTTATTGTAGCTATGTCATAAACGGTAATTTATTGAGATTTGCAAGGGTTGTAAACGGACCCGTCTCGGTAGTGGCGTTAAAAACGTTTTTTCGGTAGGCACGTGGCGGACAGACGGCTCGCCTAGGCCATTGTTAAGGAAGGTGAGGGCGCAGGTAGCCCAAGGACAGTCCGAAAACCGTTGAGTGATTTGTTGGTCGGTACGCGTCGCAACACCCAATATTTGCAATTTTTGATGCTCCGCGAATTAAAAAAACGGAATTTCAAACAGGAAGAATCGTAGAATACGACCATATTTTTAAAAATATTTTTACACTTTAACCGGTGGTAAAATTTGCAGAACAAAGATGTTTCCAATATATTTTCATTAAGAAATTACATTTGCGTATAACATGATAAATTATTTAACAAGTATTTTATATGTATAATTTACGTATGATAAAATATATATAAGGATGTGCGATGCTGTTTCACTAATTGTAAGTGCCAGAAACGTTTCCTATTTCCATGGTGTTGTAAAGGAGAGATGCGGATAGTTTACCTAAGGAGCTGTGGAGCACCTAAAGCATTTTTTTGTGTCATGCACAGCAGGAAACTGTCAACGCGCTCTCGAAAGGCCATCTGGAAAAGGCCCGAGAGGCCAGAGAAGAAATTCGGTTCGAAAGCGTGACACAGTTGCCGGCTCCTAATCACTAGGACCAAAACCAGGGTTGTGTCACGGCCCGATAAGACCAGGACAACAACCCTCGCAACACGTCACCACGCCCAAGTTCACGACTGACTCAACACCCAACATTTTGAACCATTAAACAGTCCCAAACCTTTGTACCCCAAACAAGATTACCCATTAATATATAAGACCCCAAACTCATGTACCCGGCAGTCGACGATTACCTCTGCTACGGCACGTCTCGCCGATCCAACTTTCAAATAAAAAGCAACTTCGAATTCCCGAAATCTTTAAGTATTCAATCGCGAAAGTGAAATACGGCGTTCTTTCGCGAAACCAGCCATTTCACCGTAACAGTTGTAATGCTGAGCCGGCCGGTTGACTGGTGAGATATGCATTGACGTTTAACTGGAAAAACTGCTAGGCTTGCCGGCCTGTGAGATATGCATTGACCTTAAGGGTGGCGGCCCGGCTCGAATTACTGTATGAGTGCATCCCTTCCCTAGTTCTGCACACGTACACGAGATTTGCAAGGGTGCGGGGGGGGGGGGGCAGCTCTCAATTGTTAATAATGCAAAGATGGGACCGGTCCGTAGTCAAAAGCGCTAGATAAAAGCTAAATGTAGGGTGCTATGGTCCTCAGAAGTCCTACTTTTGCGTTATCCAGAAATGGATAGCGATATTTGGCAGAATATCGTTTTTCAGGGAGGCTATGGGAACTGGCGTGGCGGCACACTCACACACCGCCTGGTCGGCGAGTACGTGTACCCACGAGGATTGGACGGGTCTGGAATTACGCAAGCCATTTCTCGATAATACAAGGATATATATTTTCAGTAATGGTTCGCATTAGATAAAAAGATCAACCTAACATGCTGAATCCCTCAAAAATCCCCAAAAATGATTGTTCACGTAATGTAACAAATAGTTTGACAAACAATATTTAAACAATTGATTTTTTCTAGTTTTTATTTGTAGGTAAAAATGAATATATTCTAAAAATTTTTACTAAATTATATTTTCAGTAAAAATTTGATTTCAATATCTCTAATGGTTCGAAAGCAACCTGTTGCGAATTAGCATCTTGCGCCGATGGGCCGCGCCGTGACATTGACACTGGAGTGTGTCATAAATTAGTCCCCCCCCCCCCCCCGACACTGTCCAGCCGAAGACGAAAGAACTTTCCTGCAACCTCGGTACAAAACACAGTCATTCTCCAAATTCTGAAATATCGTCGCTTCGAACGAATGTACGAATGCATAGTAAATATGATCCAAATTATAGCATGTTTGGTGTCATTTTTATTTTATACCTTCTAGGTGTATGTAACTTCGTAATGATATTTTAATGATATTATCGATACATATGCAAGTTCACTCGGAACAATTTCTTGAAATATTGTCTCGTAAATTTCTCACGTGTAACGTGCATTATTTCAAAATTTAATACAAATAAAGATTATGCACATGTTTGCCAAATATACCTACTGTAATTATAAAACAAAAACCAAGTATATTAAAAATTACTTTATAAGTTACGAAAGAAGTACCGTTATTACTGTTACGACCCGCGATTCACTTCAGGCAATAGCGCGAATCACGAGGTCGCGGACAAGACGTCAATGATAATAAGTTCAGCTTTTGAGTCCACACGGCGAGTATAACCGTGTCTGACTCGGGACACGAGACTTTCGGACGCGCGTAATAATTTAGCTGACACTCACCGGACCAGACCCCTTCGGCTGATGCTCGCCGCCTGCACCTGTGTCGCTCAGACTTGGCGT
Organism: Halictus rubicundus; assembly: GCF_050948215.1. Taxonomy (NCBI): domain Eukaryota; kingdom Metazoa; phylum Arthropoda; class Insecta; order Hymenoptera; family Halictidae; genus Halictus; species Halictus rubicundus. Next base: position 1,119,544 of record NW_027488569.1, read on the forward strand.
TGTGGACGCTGCTCGTCCTGTGGAAGAGGGTCCTCCGGGTGCTCCGTAGGCTGAAACTGGGCCCTCTCTCGAGTACGGTTAACAGGAGCCAGCGCGATCCGGGCGGGCGTCCTCCAGGGGGTTTGCTCTCATTGATCGGTGACGACCCGCACTTTCCCGGGGAAATTAGTCACACGTGCGATCGTCGGGACCGCTTCCGCGCCCAGTAACCGAACGAACTGGTCCTGACCTGCCGCTGCTAGGCTGTACTCGTGGGCGAGCTTCCGCAGTTGGTATATCCGGCCGGCGCGACGAGGCATGTGATTTCTTGATGGGATAATATGCGCGAACTAAAACAATTACAGAATCAACAGAAAAATCTGGTTCTCGGAGGTGTACCGAGCCATTGGTTAGCTACGGGCGTACGAATACCAACTCAGATTCAGTTCAACAAACAATCTGTTTTCTCGGAGGGTGTACCGAGCCACTGGTGGGCTGCGGACGTACGAAAGAGAACACAGATTTAATGCGAATATTGGAAACGGAAATTAACGAAATCACATGCGACGTATGACGGGGATTTGATTGAATCGAGTCGTAATTAGGATAATGATTATATAATATGCGAATGCTTTACATATACAGGGTGGCCCACATAACTCTGAACAGCTCAATATCTCGAAAACTATGCCATCGATTTTAAAGTTCTTAGTCTTAAATTGCATGGAACTGAAGGGCCTTTCTGACTACATAAACGTGAAGTGGCCTCCCTTCCCCTTTAACGGGGGAGGGGAGGTACCTTTGTAATTTTAAATGGAACCCCCTATAAAATGTTACATATTTAGATTCTACCGGCAAAAACAAGTCAATTTTGTCTGAAACATTATTTTGTCAGATACTTCCATGATGAGATTTAACAGTTTGAAGTTTCGAGTTGTAGGTACTTGAAGCGCTCGGAAATAGCGTTATGGAATTATACGCACTTGAGTCCTTTGCTTATTCATGAAGAAACACAAACAATAATATTTACAATTCTTGAGTTTGACTCACTTATCTATGAAAACGTTTTCAGTTTAGAGCTGTTATTCAAGCAGTAACATTGTGATTATGGCTACTTTTGACACAGAAGTGAATATGTTATTAACGTTAGGTGAATGCCAACAAAATTATCGGCGTGCGGCAGTGATGTTTTTTGAACGTTATGGGATCAAAAAATGTCATGCAACATTTCATAATTTAGAAAAGCGGCTTCGCGAGCACGGTGAATTGTGTAACAAAACTCGCAATAAACCTAAAGCTGTCACTAATGAAAATAATAGTGCCAGTATTCTTGCTGCAATTACATTAAATCCTCATATTAGTCAACGTGTAACAGACCTGGCTGCGCCGGGCCTGTTCCGAGCCGAACACGGCCGACGGATGCCGAGATCCGCCGGCACCCGCGAGCGCCCCTGCGATCCCCGCACCCCCAAACCGATCTTGGCGGGAACCGGAACCCGCCATGACGAAGTACCGCCGCGCCGGATACCGGACGACGCCGGAAAACCCGTCCGCGAACCGCACCGCACCGCACCCCTCGCCTAGAAGACGACGAGTACGAACCGCAACGAACGCGAACCGCCGAGACCCTGCCGAAGACCGCTCCGCCGCGACACCGAAGCCGCCGGAGAATAACACGCGTAGTCCGCGTACCGGGAAAACGGATCCTCGGTTACGAGAGTGCGCCGACGTGTGTCCGCCGACCACCGCACCGGCCACGCCGCAGCGTACCGGACATCCCGAAGCGCCGACCCGACCGCCGAGCGAGCGAGACCGGACCCAGAGTGAGTACCTTACTTTCCCATTAACCCGGTACCTCCGCTCCCGCCCACACACCCACGGAGAGCGAACCACCCGCAGCCGGCCCCTCGCCGGCCGCCCTGGGCCACGGGCTCTCCGCCCGCCGAAGCTACCCTGGTCCGGATACGCCGCCGCGTACGGCCCCGACCTCGCCGTAACCTGAGGCACGAACCGCGACCGTCGACCGCCGAAACGCGAAGCCGGGACAGTGACGAACGTTCGAAATACTCGCGTCGTTAATCACCCGTGCCCGACCGTCCGCGACCCCGCCGTAACCCTCGCGTTATCCTGCGAGAACCCTGGCACGGCGAGCCAAATCCGGCCGCGAGGAAATCCGTTGTGACGAGATCCGCCGGGAAACGGACTCGTTACAAACGTACACTTACACAAACATCACATATTAGTCGTTCATCAATTCAACGAATTTTGAAACGGCAAAAGTATCATCCATATCACATGGTTTTATCACAAGAGCTTTCGATAGCAGATTACGATCACCGCGTAAGATTTTGTGAGTGGCTGCAGGGTGTTGTGGAAAATGACTTTTTGTGCAAAATACTTTTTTCCGATGAGGCCATTTTTATGAATTCAGGGCATGTAAATAGACATAATCTGCATTATTGGGCCGTGGAAAACCCAAATTGGATGCGATGTGTTCCATTTGAACATCGATGGTCTTTAAATGTTTGGTGTGGCCTAATAGGAGATTTTGTGATTGGACCTTATTTTTTTCAAGAAACTGTAACATCTGCAAGTTATTGTGATTTCTTAAAAAATCATTTGCCTGCGCTTTTGGAAGATGTGCCACTGCACGTGAGAAGAGAAATGTGGTTCCAACAAGACGGCGCTCCTCCACATTTTGCAATCATCACCAGGCAATTTTTGAACGAAAAATTTGGGAACAAATGGATAGGTCGTGGGGGACCTCGTCAATGGCCTCCTCGATCCCCCGATCTAACACCATTAGATTTTTTCTTATGGGGATATGTAAAGGACAAAGTTATGTTTGAACCACCGACGACAAAAGAGGATATGAAACAAAGAATACGTGACGCTTGCGCTTCAGTGACTCCTGAAATGTTAAAAAATGTTAGAACAACTTTGATGTTTCGAGTAAATAAATGTTTACAAGCCCGTGGTGGACATTTTGAACATTTAATTTAAAGTACAACTCGAAACTTCAAACTGTTATATCTCATCATGGAAGTATCTGACAAAATTGACTTGTTTTTTCCGGTAGAATCTAAATATGTAACATTTTATAGGGGGTTCCATTTAAAATTATAAAGGTACCTTCCCTCCCCCGTTAAAAGGGAAGGGAGGCCACTTCACGTTTATGTAGTCAGAATGGTCCTTCAGTTCCATGCAATTTAAGACTAAGAACTTTAAAATCGATGGCATAGTTTTCGAGATATTGAGCTGTTCAGAGTTATGTGGGCCACCCTGTATATACATTTGTACTTAGAGATTAATTATACTACTCGAAAGAAACCCATTGAAACAAGACGGGGAATGAGAGGCGGAAGAGATCCAAGAGACGCCGTCTCGCGGTGGAGCTCAGGACGGAACGAACTAATTAATTAATTAGGGACCACACTGGGCTCCTTCGGTGCGGAGTGGGTCTGTGGAGCGGGGGTGAGTCAGGGCATGAATGAATGGTGGAGTAGGAGGCGTTAACGCGAAAGTGGGGACGCGATGACGTACTACCGAGCGTCGTCGCACGGTTTAGGGTGAGGTGTTTAGCGAGATATTATGAGAGCGGAAAGATCCGTGTGATGGTAAGGTGGATCGATAACTTAACTATCGGATTGTTCTTATGTTCTATCGTGTTCGTGTTACATTAAATGTGTACTTAGCGGCTATGAGTACAAGACTGAGTGTTTAAGATGAACGGGCGTTTCCAACTTGAAACGTTACTGTTACGGCGTAACAACCCACCATAAACACAGATCCCTATAAGGTACTGTCACGTTCCCATGCAGTTGTGCACGGAACGTAACAATTTCTAGAAACCGCCTGGAAAACACAGTCTCGTACTTAGTTATAAACTAACAATTGCAATATTTAATTAACTGTGCAATTAATAATTACCTTAATACTTACCTATAAATATTAGTAGTTATAAATTAATATTAAAATTAATACTTATAAATTAATATTAGTACCTAAGTTAATACTAATACTTGGTTAACATTAATACCTACCTGTAAATTAATGTCAACCAGCGTTTATAAATTAATAATTACCAGCGGCCAGCTCGCACGCACTGGCCGCATACTTGCGTGATCCTCCCCCGCTCTGCAGCACGGTTAGTTCCACCACCCGCCACCAGATGGCCACCGACCTCAACCACCCTCTCACTGCTAAAATTGTTCAACCACCCACATAACTACCCCCGGCAAATACCGAATCTTTGGAAAAAACTTCACAAGCACAAGCTTACAAGTACGATCCCCAGCTATTAGTAAAAGACGGTGCGTGTCTCTTGCACGTCCTAACTAAGACGCTGCTTCCCCTCCTCATATCGAAAGCAAAGTTGGTGCGTGCCCCTTGCACAACAGAGCCTACGATATATTCCACCTTCACCCCTCTCGCGCTAACCCTTCCCAAGGACGTGTGTTGGGATGACCAGCGGACCACCCACGGAAAGGACCAAGAAGAAGAAGAAGACTCGACAAGGAGGCCGCCGGTATCAGCTGTGAACGCCTTGAAGAAGGCCTTCTTCCTCTCTGCCGACCCCACTGACGACTTCCAGTTTCCTGGAAGGATCCCGGAGCCACTGGACCACCAGGAACAGCAACTCTTCGCCACAACCACCCCCTCGCCGACCCCCTGGGAACTCGTCCCTATTTGCCTCCCTCGACCGAGTCCTCCAGGCTTTTTCAACGCCGCAGAGTCAGACCCCCGATTAGCATACTACTGTTCTAAACTGTTCCCCCTTTCCCCGAGTAAGAAGTAATCACGCGTTGTACATATATATATCTCTTTAAGTTACAAATTGTTAATTAGTTAAAATAGTTACAAATGTGTGTTCTTGTTATCAGGCTTACATATATAGTGTGGTTATGTTACCACAAAACAGAGTCAGTTTATTTAACAGGATAGTCTGTTTATTTAATCGCGTGTTCAATGTACAATGAGACCGACAGACAAAATACGTAGACAAGAAGCGCGAGAAGTGCAAGAGGTACAAGCAGTAGATTTTCTGGATTTCCTCCCTTTATATCCTGATCTTTGGAAAGGCGTGTTACCTTTCCGAAGATAGGAAGGCGGAGCTATGCTTCGCGGGGGTAGGAAATCCCGCATCTGTTGTTTATGGTCACTGGCAAAGGTGGTCGCCAAATGTTTGGAAAAAAGGTCTTGTCGGGACCGCGCGTGCCGCGCGGTCGGACAGGCCCAGCGGTACTCGGCTGGCAACGTTTATGATGGGGTAGTTAAATTTTCTACACCCATAAAGTCATTCGGAAATAAAATAATTTCTGCCATCCTGCAAAAGTCAGGGTAGGTTTTCTTACCTTAGACCCTAACATCTGCAGGCGGTCAACTCTAACATCTTGCGATGCGAATCGCGTACCGCTACAATAGGATTTTTCAGTAAGGACATAACAACTTTAAGTTAAAAATACTTATACTTACGTTACCTTTTGAAATACATTATATGTTTCTACCAGATATCTAGAATCCTTAGTTATCGACCGTTCACCCGTTGTCACGGCTTTTCCCCTCTCCACAAACGAAATAACGAATCATCCGCCTAACAGAATAGGATTGCCGCTCTCCTATTCCGGGTTCTGGTTACAGGTTATCCCAAAAGGAAGCCATAGCACGTAACAATACACCAAAACATGTAAAATTCGAAACTTCCCAAATTCCGGTCGACTAAATTACTTTATTACTCAGACGTGACGAAAACTAATATTAGCAGCTTAAAAATCACCTTTAGAATCCGCTAAATCGCTAAAGGACGGAAATGACTAGCGAACCCTGCAGAGGGTCAACATTTATTACCGAGACGGACCATACCGTCGCGTTACCTGAGTAAGGTACTCCACGCGGACTTGAGCCGTTCCAAGGAAGTCTTAACCCAATCAAAAAACGTAAAAACCGACCGCCTACAATTTGCATTCGCCAATCACGATCCATAGACCAGCAAACTCCTTCAAAAACAAAAACGACCAATCCATGCAAGCGTTACAAACCCATCCCCCAAAAACAACTCCCAAGACTCCAAGTTCTAGGAAATCCTCCCACGACACCAGAACCGATCAGTCAATCTATCAGGAAACATACACTTTAACCAGTTAACTGTGTTTGACGAGTATACTCGTTATGAAGAAATGGCAATATTTTGTGTCATGACGAGTATACTCGTCAAAACAGCTATAATTCAAACAGCGGTTAATTTTTGCGACGCAACTTAGGTACACATTTTTGAAAGACGTCGCAACAGCTAACTGGTTAAAAACACATTCACTCGTCGCTGCGTAAACCTACCAACTACTAGTTCGTATTCTTATAATAAACTTAAGTTACTAGTTGTCGTAGTGAAATTCATTCATCATCCACCCTAGACAAAATAAATATTCTCTCGCCGTTAATTCAGCGAGTGAAGCGGAGCATGCAGTGAAGGTTTCTTTCAAATTACACCATAACATTTTTTGCTCACGCCACAACATTGATCCTTCGAGCCGGATGCTGAATTGAAAAATCGAAGTGATACGAACAATAGTGAACACTGTAATCGAGTGAATAATTGTTAACAAAACATTGAAGCACTGATGTACATTTACGTCAACTATCAGACAGCCGCAGTGGACATCCTGTTGGAGAGCAGCCACGTACGGAAAACAGACATCAACGGCGTGCATTCACGCCAACTATCAAACAGCCGTAGTGGACATCCTGTTGGAGAGCAGCCACGTACGGAAAACAGTCATCAACGGCGTGCATTCACGCCAACTATCAAACAGCCGTAGTGGACATCCTGTTGGAGAGCAGCCACGTACGGAAAACAGACATCAACGACGTGTATTTACATCAACCATCACACAGCCGTAGTGGAGGAGCAGCTACGTACGGAAGGTAGAGATCAACGACGTGTATGTACGATATCATTATCAACTACTTGGTGAACATCAACCATCGAACGAATTATCATATCGGTGGACATCAACTGTCGAACGAATCATCATCGCTGAACATCCAGAAGGGGACATCCATCAGGAGTGCAGCGTCAAGGCAGAATCATCGGACAAGATCAACACCATCAACCACAATACCAACAACAAGATCAACATCAGGTAAGCTTTTAAACAATCTCCGTTTCCTTTACACATACAAACTTCCAAAGATTCCCAAGGCGTGAGATCAAATTGCTTCTACTCTAAATCAATTTGTCAAGTTGAACACAAAAAATGGCTGCTGTAAAGAAAATTAAATAATTAATCAAGGCACGTTCGGTAAACAAGGCTAATGTATCGCGTCTAATAACTCACATAAAAAACCATCCGGACATGGATATCGATAAGTTAGAGACGCGTAAGAGGAGATTAGATGGATATTACCAATCATTCGAAAAAACTCAAGTTGAAATTGAGGAGCTTGCCGAAGAAGCAGAGCTTGAAGATGATCAAAATATTGAAAGAGAACAATTTGGTGAGCTGTTTTACGAATGTTCCGATCTAATTAGTCGAAAGCTTCAGGCCCTTAAATCTAAAGAAACATTGACAAAACCCGCTACTAATACACCTGAATCAGCCTCAGGTACTTCAAATCTCGTGATTCAACAAAGTAACACATTATTACCTAAAATAGAAATCCGTCCATTCGACGGTAACCCTATTGAATGGCATAGCTTCTATGACACATTCCAGTCTCTTGTCCACGATGATTCTAAAATACCAGCCGTTCAAAAATTCTATCTATTAAAAAATTCATTACGCGGTAGCGTCGCCACAATAATCGAACCCTTACACGCATCCGAGGAAAATTATCTGGTAGCATGGGAACTTCTTAAGCAGCGATGTGACAGACCGCGACAAATAGTATATGCACATCTAAAGTCATTCTTTGAATTACCTGAAATTAGCAAGGACTCACCTCTTAGCTTAAGAACATTAATGCACTAAAGGCCTTGCAGTTCTCACGCAAAAATTAGATAAGTTAACACGTAGAGCCTGGGAACGTACATTAGAGAATGCTCAAATGCCGAAGTTTGTTGATCTTATTGCCTTTTTGGGGAAACAAGAGCGGGGAGATGAAATAGAAGAATTTACAGTCGCGAAGAATAAGCTAGGCAATCACTGTAATACCGATAGGCACGCAAGTCGAATCGAAAAACCATTTAAAGCTTGCGCACAAGCGTACATTGGTACTGTCACGTCGGACGACCGACGTGTTGTTGATGACGTCACCCGCGAAGCATCGTAGGTTAAGATAGAAGATAAGTTAATTACAAGCTATTACTCTACGTACACATACATAATACTCTCACATATAATCTCATAGTTATGTAATCCATAGTATTAATATCATTATATATGTATGGGGACTTCCGTTTCCGGTTGTGTGAGAGGTTGAGGTGCAAGAGTGGAGTCTGCGGAAATTCAGAGAAAGGTGAGGAGTGAAAGAAGTGTGTGGGGAGAACGTGTGAGGAGAGGGGTGTGCAAGGCCAGGGCCAGGCGTGAGAGAAAGGGTTAGGAGCGGGGAGGCGAGATAGGGAGAGCGGAGGAAGGGCAAAAGGAGCGGAGTGTGAGGTTAGGTCCGAGTGACGGTAGAGGGGAGTGCGTGGGTGTGCGACTGGAAGGAGTGGAAGGTGGCGCGAGCTAGTGGCGAAACAGATAGAGCAAGGAGGCGGGAGATTTGAAAGTAGATTAGGAGGAATTAGAAGAGAAGGGCAGAAGAAATGAGTGAGAGAGGCGGAGACGGCAAAGGGGTAGGGAAAGGAGAGGGGGAGACGGGAAAGGGAAGAATAGGAAGGATTTTGAAAGATGACAGGTTGGAACGCTGGTTCAGTACGGAGAGTTTGGAAAGTGTAGAAAGTGGGGGGAGAAAAAGGGGAAGAGAGAAAGTATTAGGAGAGGAGAGGGAGATAAGCGGGGCCTGTAAGAAGAGTGACAACACGAAAAGGTTGCCAGAGAAAGGAAAGAAGGAGGAGGAGACTGAAGCTAGGGACATGGTGGAACTGATAAGTGGGTTAATAGGGGAAGTGCGGTGGATGGGGGAAGAGTTGAGGGAGGTGAGGAAGGAGGGGGAAAAAGAGGGAAAAGGATAGAGAATTGGTTGGAAAGTGTTGGGGCAAGGGTAACGAAGGTAGAGGGGAGGTTAGAGGAGGAGAGGAGGGGAAGGGAGGAAGTAGATAGGAGGGTGGAAAGGATGGAGGGAAAACTGGAGAAGGTGGAGGAATGGATAGAGAAAAAGGGAAGGGGGGACAAGAGGAGGGGAAAAAAGAATCTGCGGGAGAGTGGGAAAGGGAGGAGAACAGGAAAAGAATAAGGAGGTTAGAAATCAGGCAGGACAAGAGGGAAAGAGAGGGGAAGAGGAACAACGCGGTCGTTAGGGGGATAAAGGTGGAGGGCAAGGACATAAAAGAAGAGATCAGGAGTCTATGGGAAAAGATGGGGCTGAAAGTCGAGGGAATTAAGGAGGTAAGAAAGATAGGGAAGGTAGGAAAGGAGGGAAGGGGGATGGTGCTGGAGGAAATGGAGAATAGGGAGTGTAAGAGGAAGGTAATGGAGGGGAAGAGAAAGCTTAGGGGACAAGTGGAAAGGATAGATGATGACTTGACGGAACAGGAGAGGAGGGCAAGATGGAAGATAGAAAGGGAAGCGGAAGTAGAAAGGAGAGAGGGAAGGAACGTACAGATAGGGTACATGAAAATGTGCGTGAACGGGAAATTGAAGAGGTGGGATGAGATCGAGGAAAGCTGGATGGAGGAGCAAGGAGGGGTATAGGGAAGGATGCAGAGCGTCAATAGTCGAGCGCCCCCTCCGGAAACCATACTGGCTGTCGCTCAGGTCGGGACCACCTCGCGACAGATGCTCGACGAGGCGGGCAGCAATTATTCTTTCGAACAGCTTTCTCGCCTCGTCGAGTAAACACACCGGCCGGTATGCAGAGGGATACTCTGCGGTTTTCCTCTTCTTGTGGAGGACAACCAGGCCCGTATTTTTCCAAATCGTGGGGAGACCCCCCAACGCAGGCTTGCGTCCATGACGCTCCTGAACGCCGGGACGAGGACCTTTAGTGCTAAGGCCGTTATATCACCGGGAACCCCATAAGAGCTGGGGGCCTTCTTGCCCCCAGCCCGGAGTTCCCGCACGGCCCGGTGTAGCTCCCACTCGGTGACCCAGAGCTCGTCCGACCATTCTATGGTCGGCTCCGGGGCGCGTTCCCACCCCCCCTGAGGGGGAAGAGGGTATCTACGACGCGCCCCAGGAGCTCCGGGTCTAACATCTCCGTGACCGGGGATGCCCAGGGGCGGAGCTTCCCAAACACCGCCTTGTACCGGCATCCCCATGGGTCGTTATGGAGGTTGAGCAGGAGCTCGTCCCAGGCCTTGGCCTTAGCAGCGGCAATATCCCGTTTGAGGGCCCCGGCCGCCGATCTGTATTCCCCGTACAGTTCGGCGACCCTCGTCTCCGCGTCGCCGCCCAGAAGATGGGGCGACGGGCGCGGGTGTAGTGACGGCGGGCTCTGCCGGCCGAACTGCGTAGTTCGGCCAGCTCCCCCGACCACCAGTAGACTGGCTTCATCGGGGGCTGAGCTCGGACTGCAACGTGACCCGGATCCAAGCCGCCCCCTCTTCTACCCCGCGCTCCATGGCCGTAGGCCAGGCGGAGCCGATAATCACGGCCCTCAGGAGGTCCCCATCTAGTCGTTTCAGCGCCCATCTGGGTGCTGGCGGGGTGCCACGTCGGAGGGGCGTGTCCAACGGCGAGTCCGAGACCATCGCTACGTCCATCAGGACGTAGCAGTGGTCCGACAAGGTCTCTCCATCCCAGACCCGCCCATTGGACACACGGCGCGAGGCGGCGGCGGTCGCGAACGACACGTCCACAATGGACCACTCGTTCCTCCTCACGCACGTAGGCACGAAGCCCCGGCTTAGTAACCGGAGCTCCATCCCCTCCGCTCAGTCTTCCAGGACTCCGCCTCGGGCTCTGATCCCGAGATTACCCCAGGTGGTGGACCTCGCATTGAGGTCCCCCAGGACCAGCACCAGACCGGCTACATATGGGGCTATCATAAGCCCCAGCCGGTCCACGAACATGCCGAGTTCGGCGGAGTCACAACTGGGTAAGTTGTAGCAACCCACGACCAGAAGTCTTCCCCACTTTACCATCACCATACCCCTGCCCCGTTCGACCACGGAGCAGGGGGGCACTGTCGCCGAGTGGCGATGCCACCATACCGCCACGGAGCCGTCAGCGTCACCGGACCAGTGTGGATGGTCCGGGACGCTGTACGGCTCCGCGGCGACGGCCAGGCCAACCCCCCACTCCTCCAGGCACTGGACCATTAGGTCCTGCGCCCGACGGCACTGGTTGAGGTTGGCCTGGAGTACCGACTGGAGAGACCAGCATGGTGCATGGGCCATTATCTGGCCTACACTGGACTCTCCTCCTCAGCCGCCAACGCGGATGGCGGGGGGCAGTTGTCCCCCGTCCCGCTGGGGACTGCCGGTACCTCCATTTCCACCACTTTCGGGGTGGTGGGGGGAGCTGAAACCGCTCCCCCGGCAGTCCCCTTCGTCGCGCTTTGGGGCGGGGGGCGCCACACTGTCCACCCCCTTTGCGCCCTTCTTCGGTTTGATGGCGGGGAGCACGCCTTGCTCCACCTGCACCACCACCTGAGCGGTGGACCACCCCACGCGCAGCTTTCGGGCCTTTCCGATGGCCAGCGCCGCCACGGCCGGGCACTGCACCCATATAGTGCCGAGCCCGCTGGATGGGACCTTCATCTCCCCCACCCTAACGGACTCGACGGTGCAGCTCCCGGCCTCGGCCACCGCCTCCGCCACCTCTTGGGGGGTGACAGACACCTCCAGGCCCGTGAGGCGGAATTCCGCCTTCTTCACGAGCCTGGAGATCTTCACCCCCATACCTCCCAGGACGGCGGTCATCCTCGCCGCCAGGGCGTCGGCCTTGGGGCCCCCGTTGGCACCGGGGACCTCTATAACGAGGCCCGCGGTTACCGCCCTCTTCCAGTGGAGGGCCCCAATGCCGAGGTCGACGCCCTGGCGGGCCCTCCTAACGGCCTCCTCATAGGAGGCCCCGCTCCCCTCCGGGACAGTTCAGGTAACTGCCGCAGAGCGGGGCGGAGCCTTCACTTTGGCCGCTGCCTTTCGGGGCGGGGGAAGCGGCCTTCTTCGCCTTAGGGGCACCCGCGGAAGCCTTGGCCACAGCCTTGTTCCGCATGCTCACCACATCTGCCCAGGTCCCCCCATTAGAGGTTCCCGGCGCAGGCGCAGGGGACGGGGCCGGCGGAGCGGGTGGGGCCGGAGGGACGCTCCCTCCGCGGAACCCTTCTTCTTCTTCTTCTTCTTCTTGGCGGTCCCTCCCGCCACCGGGCGGGGGCCAGCGTCGGCGGCGCGGGCGCTGCAACAGGTGTCGGCGGCGCGGGTACCGGGATTGGGGCAGGCGGTTGCGGCGGCCGAGACATAGGAGGCGTTCGGGCAACGCACCGCAGCTCTCGCCTCATCTCCTCCCGGATAGAGCCCAGGCCCGCCTCGATGAGGGCCTCCATCCGGGACATCATCCCGGCTGTACCGGTGTCCCCGCTGGTGTCAGGGGCGGGGATTATCGGCCGGGGGGAGCGTCGCGTAACTGCTTCATGGCCATAAGCTCCCCCCTTATGGCCTCCAGCGATTCCCGCGTCTCCCGCAGCGCCTCATTTGCGGGGTCCGCGAGGGAAGGGGTGGAGCCGACAGCAGGGTGTCCCCCCTGGACACCCCTTCGCTCCTGTTCCCGCACCGACTCCACAATACTGCGGAAGGAGTCCCTGATGGCCTTTTGGTAGGTCCCCTTCAGGTTCCCGCATCTCGACGCCAAATCCCCGATGTCAAACCATGCTCCGTTATGAGAGCCGTGATCTCGCCGGGCAGAAGGGAACGGATTTCCGGCCGGGGCTGATTCACGGGTCGCGGCCGTTTATCCACCGACGGGGTCGGTGAGGTCCTCTCCGGAGTCGGGGTCAGTGGGCGTTTCGCGCCCGCGCCGCTGGAAGAGGGGGGAGCCAACTTGGTCGACTTCACCGCGGCTCTGTCCCCCTTCAGGTCGGGCTTATCACCTCCCGGCGCTCCCTTCCTAGGCCGGAGCTTAGGTCGGTCAACTGGGGCCGAGGGTGGTCCCATCTTCGATGATGCTGGCACCACCAATCTCTCCACGACCACTTCCGGTCGTGGTAACCCCTCCACAACCTCTTCAAGATTTGTCCGAGGCACGTCGTTATTAGAAATCATGATTACATAAGTGGGCCTGGTTACTACACCCCCATTTCTGGGGGCGCCTCACTCGATACCCTAAGTGCAACGAGCAGAAGGGGTTGTCGACCGGGGCAGAGCCGCTTGTCCCGGTAAGCGTAGATACAACGGGAGGTCGGCAGGTATCCCGAGGTATTACAACGCTCAAGAGCTGGTGCATCCACCGCCCACCCCCGGCGCTTACTCCGGGAGTTTCCCATCGCCACGTTACGATAGCTTGGGATAGAGACTTCTTTATAGAGGTTTATCCTCCTCGCAGGCCGGCTGATTAAGGCAAGTCCCCCGTTCCGGTAAAACATGACCACCGGTTTACGGTATGAGGTCCTGCGCCGACCTCCCCGGTCGTTCGCAGGACACGTTGAGAGCCCACGGTTTTCACTCCTCCGTGTGAGCCTTACCGGCATGGGAGGCCCTGCCAGGATCCGAAGATCCCGCCGGGATCGCCTCACACATCATTGGGACTACTTCTCGCGGAATGCCCCTCGCTCCGTTCGCAACACACAACTATGTGTGTTCCCAGGGTCCACCACGAGGAGGTGGAGCGAGAGGACTTTAGACCTGTGACATCCTTCAAATAGAGAGAACGGCTCGACAGTGGGACAGATGGTCTACTGTAGAGGCCACAGGTCCTAGGACCCCAAAGCAGTTTCCAACCTTGCAAGTAAGTCAGCTGTGCTGCCTGAGGCATGAATGCTCAACTGCCTTGCCACGCTTCTTAACTGCACGACTGTAAAATCGTTTTGATTCATTTTTCCTCAAAACAAATGTCTAAAGCTTCAACAAAGTACGTAAAATTCACTCAACAGGCGGAAAAAATTCAACGTAACCAGCTTCAACACGCGGTTTTCCTAACGTCCAAAGTACACACGCGGTCTCTTTATCCCACTTCTGATAAAAACTGTAAGAGATTTATTGTATAGATGCTAATACAGTTGCAAACTAAACTATTGACTGGAGAATACTAATTAACAGCCTACTAATTAACAACTAATTCTAACTAAGAATAACTAAAGGCTAACTGACGCATAACGGACGGCTCGTACAACGTACAACGACTGCGCACACCGCAGCGCCTCAAGCGGCACGGTTATAACATATTGTAACCGTGTCGGTTACATATCGATATACCGCACGTATCGATCGGCGATACAGACCCCACCACCATATCCCACTACGTTGTTCGCGAGTCCGGAGATAGCGAGGGATCGCGAGATATCGCGATCCTTGTCAAGTTGCGCACGCATCGATCCCCACTCGATAACGATCGAAGGAGGTCGATGCGAGCCAGCGATCCAGCACTCTACGTCTGGAAGCGGTCCGGGAAACACGCGTTTAAGAATAGTGTCTGTTCGACGCAACACGGTACACGTTAGAGGAGTCAAACCGACTCGGCAGAGCAAGGCAAACCGTCCTTCCTGCTCTCAACGCGTACGCGCCTCAAACCGAGGAGTCACGAGCACAAACCGCGCCGTGGCACTGTCGTAACATTTTATATAAAGCTCCGTGACTCTCGGACGTGACCGCGTAGTAGTCAAACGAAATCATAGAATTTTCACTCGCTCAAAGATTGATCGGGAAATGTTTAACTATCAATTACGAAGTAAAGTGTTACTATTGTCAGTGTAGATCACTTGCAGCGAGCAAGTCGCGAGTACTAGGAGCGACGGCGAGTGGAAAGCGCCGTGTGTTCGCATGACACAATTTTGTAAAATTTAGAGAACTGCGTCGCGCAGAGATAGAAACGCGTCGCGAAGCGTGCGAGAATCGCGTCGAACAGACACAGTAGGTTCGCTTCGTCTTTCAAAGTATAAATATTATTATAGGGTACGTAGAAGTATCGTTTCAAAGATACTGTACGTACTATACGGGTCGAAGCGAGACACTCAATCATCGCATGATCGCATTGGTTCTTCCGAAACCTCGACAGAGCGTACTCTGAGGCTACGAAACGTACCAAAGGGTAAACTCCTGGGTCCCGAGGAACTGCCGAGGTTTTCTGTGAGTCTCGTCTGGATCGGGACTATTTTATTTCACACAATCAGGGTTTTTCTGCCGTGACCTTAATCGAGGGTATTCCGAGGCCACGCACCGTGCCAGAGGGTACTCTTCTGGGTCCCGTGGAATTACCGAGATTTTGGTGTGGGTCTCTACCAGATTCGAGGCGATTGTACTTCGTACGATCGCGGCCACTCTGTCGTGACCTTATCAGAGATTGCTCCGAGGCCACGTATCGTGCCGAAGGGTAGACTCCTGGGTCCCGTCGAGCGACCGAGGTTTAGTGCGAGTCTTCCCCGAATCGGTACGAAAGAGCATCGCACGATCCCGAGTATTCTGTCGTGACCTTTGTCCGAGATCACTCCGAGGCCACGTATCGTGCCAAAGGGTGAACTTATAGGTCCCGTGGAATAATCGAGGTTTAGTGCACGTCTCTACTGAATCGAGACGATCGGGCCTTGCACGATCGTGGACACTCTGCAATGACCAATACCCGAGAATACTCCGAGGCCATGTATCATGCCAAAGGGTAGACTCGTGCGTTCCGTGGAGTGACCAAGGTTTAGTGTGTGTCTCCACCCAGGCCACTTGTACGAACATCGTCCAGGTGCCTGGATGGTCTGACGGGTACGACGTCGTTCGATCGCGGATTTCGGGTCAGATAGGAGCGATCGGACTGTGCACGGTCACTGACACTCTGCCGCCGCCTCGTCCGAGATTGCTTAGAGGCCACGATTACGTGCCGAAGAGCAGAATCATTGGAAGCGTGGAGTGACGGCGATTTCGTGTTTGTCTCCATCCTGATCACTCGTACGATTATCCGGCCGAGTGTAGGGACGGTCAGACGGGTCACGAACTGCTTATCGCGGGGCGCGATCCGTGCTGAGTGATTTTTCTAAACCGATTCCGAAAACCGGACGTAGAGTCGAGCGAACGTACCGCGAGCGTTTTTCACGCGTTCATGATACTTGTTTACGCGTCGTGAGCCGTCGGCACGGGAGGCCGACCTATTGTTCCACACGGTACCTTGAATTAACTGTATACAAACACACGCAACGGTTCTTACGAGAATATATCATCTTTTGTTACTTTATCTGGGCTTCGAATATCTCATTTAACTCGTCCATACCTCGCCGCTTTCCAGTGCCTGGAGGCACGAATCCATTCCATCTCGCGAACTTGCGAGCTTCGAGAATTTAGGGTAGTAACCGGCCCTGCGAGACGGTAAGAGATAGTCTCGAGACGCGAAGTAGAGATACGGGTAACAACGTATGCGGATAGAGAGGAAAGGTAGGAAAGAACGGTTACAATATGTTGTGGCGTGAGCAAAAATGTCTTATTTTGAGAGAAACTCTCACTGTATGCTCCGCTTCACTCGCTGAATTAACGGCGAGGGAATATTTATTTTGAATTAAGGTGGATGATGAATAAATTGCACTCGAAGAACTAATAACTTGAATTTATTATAAAAATACGAACGACTAGGTGTTAGGTTTACAGAGCGAGTGAATGTGATTTAAAGTATGTGTTTTTTGGTGGACGGACTGATCGATTCTGAGGTCGTGGTATGATTTTTTGGACGACTTGGAGTTTTGAGTTGGGGGGTGGTTTGCTGGTTGATGGATCGTGATTGGTCAATGGGAATTGTAGGCGGTCGGTTTTTGAAGGAGTTTGATTGGGCTAAGACTTCCTTGGAACGGCTCAAGTCCGCGTGGGGTGCCTTACGCAGGTAACGCGACGGTATGGTCCGTTACGGTCATAAAATTGACCATCTGGAGGGTTTCGGTCTTTTAGCAATTTAGCGTATTGTAAAAGTGATTTTTAAGCTCCTAATGTTCGTTTTCGTCACGTCGGGGTAATAAAGTGATTTAGTTGACCGGCATTAGGGAAGTTTCAAAATTTTACATTTTCTGGTATACCTTAATAGGGGTCCGTGTTTATGGTGGGTTGTTACGCCGTAACAACATATATAAAGGCTGCTTACAATACATAAAAGCTGCTTCCAAAAGGTACCTCGGCCCCCTTTAAAGGGAAAGGGGGCGCCATTTCACGCTTATGTAATTAGAAAGGCCCTTCAGGTCCATGCAATTTAAGATCAAGAACTTTAAAATCGATGGCATAGTTTTCGAGATATTGAGCTGTTAAGGGTTATGTGGGCCACCCTGTATATACTATGGATACGAGATTCCCATAAACCAGCCGTACAGCGGTTGAAACGAATTGATACTGGCTTTACATCACTGATATATATACTATGGATACGAGATTCCCATAAGCCAGCCGTAGAGAAGTTGTAACGAATTGATACTGGCTTTACACGCCAGCGCCGCCAGTTATACACCGGTGTACTACATCCCCCCGTACTCCTCTTCACCCCCGCGGTGCTCAACACTTGCGAGGGAATCAGCTTAGATGGCACCAAGTTCACGGCACTGTGGGGAAATTGGGGTACCGATGTACGTATTGGTGTGTTCCGACGGTCCTCCACGGATGTGGGGACCAGGAACGTAGATCTCGTAACGAACGAGAGATTGGGGTCACCAGTGGCCGGAAGCCACACGTCCTCTCGCGAGAACGCTCGGAATAAATGTCCCGACGAACTGCGCCCAAGATGGACGCGCCACGTGGTCGCGGCAAGGAGGAACTAGGTTATGCGCGTGAGGCCCACTCCTCACGAGTAATGAACACGTCGGGTAGCAACCGAAATAACGAGCTTTATTGAACAAACTCCGAAGGAGAGCTCGCGACTCCCGAGAACGAATTGCGACAACAATGTCCGGAGCCGGCACGGTCGTGCGGTACTACGCCGCAAAGTAAACCTTTTGAAGACAAGACGCGTCTGTGCGCAGCGAGGTTCTCTCGAAGAAGACCCGGAGAAGAAGGAAGAATCGACGACGAACGCGACTCGTTCCATCCGCATGCGACTTGGCGCAGGTGCACAACGTGCAACCTACGCGCCACCGTGCCGCCGCCCCACAGCACATCACGTGATTAAACGTGATTGGACAAGACTGATGTTCGAATCTTTGCTGCTATTGGACGCTACATACACATTCATACAGCAGTGGTTTTGGCGGCAATAGTAGCGTCCAATAGCAGCAAAGATTCGAACATCAGTCTTGTCCAATCACGTTTAATCACGTGATGTGCCGTGAACGTGGTGCCATCTAAGCTGATTCCCTCACAAGTGCAGAGCACCGCGGGAGTGAAGAGGAGTACGGGGGGATGTAGTACACCGGTGTATAACTGGCGGCGCTGGCATGTAAAGCCGCTTCAATTCGTTTCACGGTGTAGCGTGGCCAGTTGACCACGCGAACATAGCTAGATATATATATATATATATATATATATATATATATATATATATATATATATATCATCGATTAATGGCGCGGAGAGGGAAATTTAAATATAAGATGTAATCGCGTATTTAATACATATGTATTCTATTTGGGCGCGATAGTTTAGAGTAGGTAAAGAAAGACCGGGAGAGTTCCATAGAGATCCTTGACGAAATTCGAGTCGGCGAGACTAATTGAGGAATTTAGAGAAAGTCACGCAGCCTCTTAGAGTAGCTTCTCCAATTCAACATAAATTAGGGATAGTCGAAGTCCGGAATCAGTTAAGGACAAGAGGTCATAAATTCTCAGTCAAGGACCTCTTGGAACTCCCTCGGACCTCTCCCTTGTTCAGTCCCACATGGCCCCACGTCCCTTGTTTTGGCGGGGCTTCACCCTCATGCGTACCCCACTCCCGTGCGTGCGCTATTAAGATCCATCCACTGCCAATCACCATCAAGCAGCAACCGGAAGACGAGTGATCCGACGAATCAACGCCTAGCCAGAAGATCCCAATTTTCCTATTGGCTAAGGAAGCGAGAAGGAAGAAGCTAAAAAAGGGATTCGAAGCTCCAGGATGAGACAGAATTCATTGTAGAACTGAGGGAGTCACATCCCAACGAACCACAAATAAAATCTACAACAGTTTTTCGCCTTTAACTCTGTGAAGAAAGTTTATTTGTTAATTTCCACGAGCAGAGCGCTTCAGCGCTCCACGGGCACTCGAACCCACTACCAAAATCCCTATTCCACCACACTGCGACGCAACAACGGTATCTCGAATCCATAGTGTTGCGTCGCAGTGTGGTGGAATAGGGATTTTGGTAGTGGGTTCGAGTGCCCGTGGAGCGCTGAAGCGCTCTGCTCGTGGAAATTAAGAAATAAACTTTCTTCACAGAGTTAAAGGCGAAAAACTGTTGTAGATTTTATTTGTGGTTCGTTGGGATGTGACTCCCTCAGTTCTACAATGAATTCTGTCTCATCCTGGAGCTTCGAATCCCTTTTTTAGCTTCTTCCTTCTCGCTTCCTTAGCCAATAGGAAAATTGGGATCTTCTGGCTAGGCGTTGATTCGTCGGATCACTCGTCTTCCGGTTGCTGCTTGATGGTGATTGGCAGTGGATGGATCTTAATAGCGCACGCACGGGAGTGGGGTACGCATGAGGGTGAAGCCCCGCCAAAACAAGGGACGTGGGGCCATGTGGGACCGAACGAGCGAGAGGTCCGAGGGAGTTCCAAGAGGTCCTTGACTCGGAATTTATGACCTCTTGTCCTTAACTGATTCCGGACTTCGACTATCCCTAATTTATGTTGAATTGGAGAAGCTACTCTAAGAGGCTGCGTGACTTTCTCTAAATTCCTCAATTAGTCTCGCCGACTCGAATTTCGTCAAGGATCTCTATGGAACTCTCCCGGTCTTTCTTTACCTACTCTAAACTATCGCGCCCAAATAAAATACGTATGTATGAAATACGCGATTACATCTTATATTTAAATTTCCCTCTCCGCGCCATTAATCGATGCTATATATATATCTAGCTATGTTCGCGTGGGCAACAGGCCACGCTACAATAGTATATATATATCAGTGCTTTACATGCAAGCGCCGCGAATTATACACCGGTGTACTAACGGAACTAGCGCGAAGTTTGAAAGTTTGAATTTACAAGGGAGGCGTATTAATATAGCAGAATAATACGAACTACTTGTATGAACGTTAAAATTAAAAAAAAAAACTGGTTGCAAAAAATGATATTCACGAAAATAGTGAAATAAATATATAAATATAATATAAAAGAAACAGAAGTAATAATTATTGATGTTCGCAGAAAGTGAATAGTAATTTTAAAAATGTTTCTAAACATTATTATCATTTATTTCACTGTTATAGATAAAGGAAGTGGAGGTATGTATTTTTTACGTTTTACGAAAAGCAGTAAATGAAATTAGATTCACAATAATACTGAAATACAGTTACTAATTACTTTATAAATAAGTAATGCATATGATATAGATTTCTTTTATGTACAATTATATGTTATAATAATATGTAAAGTATAAATATACGTACAATTAAACAGAATGTATTCAATGTTATTCTTTTATGTCCGATCATGAACCTTTGTGAATCTTTGTGATCCAAGCAATTATAATTTAGTAGGAAGCCATGATTCAGGACTATTCATCCACACTGGCATTATTGGTGATTACAGAATGTAGATCAGAAATCTGTTAAATAAAGAGGAATCTTAATTTATGTTAAACTTTTCACATTTATTCTTTCTACCACATACAGAAAAGTAAATTTGACAGCTTCAAAGCTAAGCAAAATCTCAAAATAATACATACAAGTAATCATGCATACATAGCAGCAATACATACGTATTGCGATATATGATTATTTACAATAGATTATAATATAATTATAATATTAATACATACAATACATTATAATATTGTTTACAAAGCTTTACTGGTGGACCCAAACTATAGAACGCGGTAAATAATGTCCCATATTTGTTCCAGTTACTGCTAAAGCATACTTTTTTGTTTCCGCGTACATGCATAGCTCTATGTAGCATGCAGCTATGGTTTCAATCAGTTTATTTGAATGGCTATCGAATTCTTCGGCGCTTAACATTTCTAAATTGTGTTGTTCTAATTCATGAAAAATGTGAGTATCTTCTGTTATTTTTTCGAAAGCTTTAGCGGCTAAAACAGCAGGGAAATTCTGCTCTACGGGAGGTTTCCCGGAATTTATGTTGCATGCTCTTCGAAAAAGGCATTCTGTAGTCATACAAATTTTTACAACACTCGGCGATGGTATAATTAAAAAATTACGCGTAATTGCTTTAATATATGCCGTGGGATCTTGTTTATGTACAGAAATGTTGCTTTTATCTATTTCCTCACACGCAAGTAAACATTCAATGCAGCTAATTTTTTTATGTTTTCTTAAAGATAAAATTACCCAGCCAGCAATATATCCAATTGCTTGCTGGGAAAATTCACTTAGATTTGGAGATTGTGCCCATGTGAAATTTAAAAATTCGGTAATTTCGGGGAAGTAATCAGTATGTTGTACATGTTCACTAAGCCCATACTTTTCTCGTATTTTCAAATTATGTATCTGGTCATAAACATTTACATCGTACCTATCTATTACTGCACGTATTTTTTTTGGATTCGCTTGATACATTTAATATTTTAGTATTGTCTAATGCCCAAACTTTTCCTGTATTAATAGAAATGTCATGCCGCACAAGCAGTCGCTTGTACGCGGAAACAAACTGCGAAGCTGTTGGATTGGGGCACAACTCACTTCTGCCTCTAACAGCGAAAAAAAAAGAGTTCCAAATGATCTTGGCTCGTCTTATAAGATAATAAATATTTCATTTGCGATTCATTTGGTTTGATAAACATGCCGTATATATTAAAAATAGATAAAACTGCGGTAAAAAGGCCAATGAATCCCGCTTTTCGCCTGGAGAGGAATATGGAAGTTCCATTTTTATCTTTAATTTTAGATAAATATTGGATTTCCACGATTAAACGTGGACGCCAAATATCCTCGTTATCGCGTCTTAGAGGACATTTGAGGTGCCTCCCCCATGGATTCCTCACGTTCAAGAAATCAAATATTGTATCGATGCAGCGTAAAAAACGTGCTGTTGCTCCACCACCTTCAAATTCCGGAATTTGAAGCACGTTCCAACAAAACTCAATGCTCTCGGCCACGCTTGAACTCAGTGTTTGCGCAGCTAAGGCCACTTTCATTACCATTTTCCGGTATTCAATATGTTTTGTTAGAAGACGATTACCCAAACGTAGACCTTCTTTCTGTTGCAGTAAAGCAAGTGCTTGTATATACGCCCACTCGATTTTCTTTCCTTCTCCATCAAAGAGGACTAAGTATTCGCCTAAACAATTTCTAATGTTCTTTAACATATGACAAGCATCAAATATTACATTAATGTCTGGCTCGCCAGGCATAGGATGTGCGAAATAAACTTTAAACATTTCATAAATATTTTCATGCTCTGTCTTTCTCGTATTTACATGCATTCGAGCACCTAAATTTTCCACTGTGGCAAAATGATCACATGGGCCGTCTAACGTTAAACTGCACACTGTCACACCCGCTTTCTGTAGGCGAATGAATGCCTCTCGCAATAAGTTGGCTTTAGTTTCGGCGTTCAACGTTGTAATTAAAAAATAGCCGATTGGAAGTTTCCAATTTTGGCCAAGCGCCACAACCATTATTACGAGGGCATTTTTGGCCTCTAGAAGGTCATCCCCACCACTTATACCGACACCTAAATCTACATGACCCCGCATTGTCCCATCGCGACCCCCCTGACATCCTTTTTTATGCCCATCTCATCAAATATCATAGCACAAGCAGTCTTTGCCCTTTTTCTTTTAGTTCGTCAGATTTTTCTTTTAATGGTGCAAAAGATTCCTCAGTAAAACCTGGTTCTGCATTTACACTACTATACCAGGTTCAGAGGACGTCTGCGTGCGGAAGCGCTAAATTGAAAGTTTTCCTTATATACGAATACACTTTCGGTGAATAAAAGTGTACAGTCAAAGCAAACGCGCGCAGTGCTGGGGGGTATTTGTCTCGAGTGAGTTTGCCTATGTTTTTCCTATTTTTGAGCATGCGGTTGAACAATTCTAATGAAGCATCGGCATTAGCAGAAAGCCAATAATACGCACTATCAGGCAGAAGTCTATTTTCCTTTAACCCTTGTATCACATCTCGTAAAGAGTGTACCTTTTTTTCAGTCGTGTGGCCTGCTGCTTGAGTATTCTATTCTCCTGCGTTATGGACTGCAATCTTCTTCACATATGATCTAATTTCTTCATCGTACTTCGTGGTGTATTTTGGTAACGATGATCGTGTTGTATTTTGTCATGCAGTGTAGCAATTTGACACTTCTCCCTTACATTTGCAGTCTTTGATGTGCATGGTGAAGAGAAATCTTTACTAACTGCAATGGGAAATATTGTTCAGTACTGTAGACAGATATTAATCCTCAAATAGTAACATTATATGCCACTTTTAATATGTTAAAGTAAGTTTTTGCTTTATGAATAAGAAAAATTGGAAGAGATAATTTAATTTATAGATTAAATTGGGATACTCTGTATATATGAAACTTATTTCAATTTACGTGTCTGGTTGCTGGTTGTAGGGGAATGATTGCATTCTACAACCATACTCGGTTCTGGGACTTCTTCTGTTGTTGGAAAAGTTGTCAGAACATCATTATTATCTGAAAGGAAACAAGTATATATCATATGCTTTGCAACCCTTTATTAACAAAAAAAAGTGTCTTACCTCTACCATTACTTGTGTAATGACACATTTGTGTTATTGTTGCTTAACTTCCCGCAAACTAACCATTTACCCTGTGACGTTGCAAGTTTTGCATCGCCACTCTATCGCTCAGAGCAACGGAGCGAAGGGACCGGACTGCCCAAAACAACACTATCGCGAATAGAACGACGGCTCGAGAGGTTAGGATGTGCTCCCCGAGGAACTTACGGATTGACAGGAGATCGAATTTTGACGAATTTCGCGCGCGCCGAGCACGGCGAGTTTCAGACGTGCTAATGGCACCACCGTACCCTGCTACCACTCCCGAAGGACGCCTCGCTCCGCGGGACCACTCCACGTCGAACCATGGCCATTACGGAAAATCCGGTGCACCGGTCATTTCGAGGAATTGGCGACGCCACACACGGGCCAGACAACCCTTAGATGACGAAGCGGGACGAAGGCCCCTGACGACCAGCCGACAAGATATTTCGCGGTCCTGCCGCCGCCTCACCTAGCCACTTGCAACGGGGCCTCGCCGAGGGTGGTGTAGGCGCCTCCATACCAGGGAAAATCGGAGATCTGCCCCTTTTCCCTGGTCGCGAAGCGCGGCCGGGACGATTTTCGCGTATGGTCTGGGGCCTGTTACGTATGGAGACGTTTCTCCACGTTCATTTCGATTAGAAGTTCTAATCTCTTTTTCTGAGAACGAAAAGCGTCCCAACAGACCCCTTGTTTAATCGTTGTACTCCGGCTGGACGCAGCTGGCACGAAGCATGATTCAGTAACAGCACCGTACGATTTCCTAATATGGAAATCTTCAAAACATCCCCTTCTGGAATGTTTTGTCAAGATAGTCTTTGATAGGAAACATCCTGGCTAACCCTTCGTTTTACCCCTATAAACAAAAGATCCAGCTGCAAACCTTAAACTCACTAGAAACGACAAATACGAGTATGCGACCGTAAAATAAAACAGATACATTCCCCTCTCATTTTTAGGGTATACAAACCCATGCATTTTCATCCTCTTCGGTTAGTCGAGAAGCGGTTCAGTCAAGATTCAGACGCGGTTCAGTACTCGTGCAGTCACGTCGCGTCAAGTCTAGTGAGATCGGGTTAAAGTCCCTTTCGAATCAATTCGTAACCTTATAGATTCCGTCAGTTCGGTATATATTCTATTTGGCATTCAACAATCGCTATCTAACCCCGCATTGCCAGTGCGTCAACACCGTGCATCATTAGGTAACAATTTCTCTAATTGTACACTTACTACATCCACTCGCGACACAAAGAATTACACTTGTAACTATTCCAAATCAGAATATATTTGTCTTGTTTGTTAACTCGCGTAATCTACAACCTTTAATTATTGCCTGATATCCTAATCTAATAATTGAACGTTCCCACATGATACAATCTTACCGCTCGGATTGTATCAAGTAAATTATATATAAGTTACGAGACTTACTAATCTTAGATTCAATTCAACGAAGATTTCTCCAACCTAGTGGCTCCCCGGTTTCCCATTGGGTGCGTCCACAAAAACTATACCATCCTAGCGGATCCCTGATTTCGCATTGGGTTCTTCCGTATCCTAGCAGCTCCCTGGTCTCGCATCAGGTGTGTCTGTGAGTTATCCACCTCCCTTTTAAATCGGGTTCGCCGCGTGTCTCTCCTAGTGACTCCCCGATTCCGCATTGGGTGCGTTCACGAAGTTTCATCCTCCTAGTAGCTCCTCGGTTTCGCATCGGGTGCGTCTGCGTTTGACTCCAACCTCCCAGAGGTTCCCTGATTTCGCATCAGGTGCGTCCTCGACGTCAACTATCCTAGCGGCTCCCCGATTTCGCATTGGGTGCGTCCGCGTACCTAACTAACAAACTGAAACCATATTCCTGGGGTAACAACCTCTCTCCGGCCTCTCGCGTTGCTCGCAGCCCTGGCTCGTAACAGGCCCAAGGACCAGTCGTGGGCACGGCCCTGTGATCCACGATTTTCGCGCGAGTAGCGCGCCCAATTAGGAAAAGCCGGACTAGGGCGTGGAGTTGGGATAGCTAGGACCCTGCCGTCGCGCTACCATCTCGCGAAGGATTACTGTCGTGGTAGCTTTCAGCGAGGTTGGCTGGAAAAATCGAACCTCTAGCGTTTCCCGGTTTCCGATTCTTGGCGCGCGAGATCGCTCTCGCGTTACGGATTCCCGATTCTCGGCTCGTGCCAAACGACTCGTTCCAATTACCGTGTTGTGCACCGTTCCTGCTACCGGCCGACCAGGTCACCGCGGCTTCCTTACCGCCCGTTCCGGCCGACGCTAAGTGGCACAGCGGCCGAGCCGAGTCGGGAAATAGCAAGTTTCGAGTCCACGCAGTGATCCTTCGTTGTAATAACTATCGCGAGTTGGTTCTCGGGGTTCTAGCCGGGGAACGACGAGGACGGTCGGCGGCGATTCCGTGCCCTCGCGGTCTCGCGATCTCGCGGGTCGTCCGTCGGACGTGTAATATCGCGTCTCGTTCCCCGATTTTTCGCGTGCCGAGGCGCTTCTCGCCTCGCGCATTTCGCTCGCACCGAACCCGTCGGTGCTGTGAGCTACGACGCCGAATTCCCGGCGAAATACCGTACGGAAGTCTTCCTCGGAGGAGCCGCCGACGTAAGAGTTGCAATCGTTCGTTCTTCGCGTTGTTCTTCTCGAATTTCGTCGCGTAGCGTAGCGTGTACTTTCCGCCGAGCGCGTTCGCTATCCGTCGGAACCGAAACCGTACCACGACAGTCCTACCGTATTCGCGCCGACCACCAGCGTGCCGCGAAACTCTCGTTCCGGCGAGAGTAATCTCCCGTGCCGATTTACCGCACGCGCACGGATTACACTGTCCAACAAAATTAAACTTTTTTCGAGTTTGCAATACCTGTTGGGTGATTCTTATACACTTTGTCATCCCAAAACCGAATCTGAAAGTAGAATTGCTCCATCACGCAACGTTTTCGAAAAATTTTGGTTTTTGTAAAAATGCCCGATTTTGATACGAAACGACGTGTTACGCAAAAACTAAACACGCGAGAAAGTTCAAATTTGAGTCAAGAGATAGAGGGGACTCTCCTCTACATATTCATATAGTCAATTATATTTTTATGTACTTCCTAATAGTTGTAAATGGTTGTTAAAGTTTGAAAATGTGCCGACGCGGGTACTTTGTACGCTCTATTTTTGTATTTATGTGAAAAATCCTTTATCTAGCAGGAATTTACTATACAGGAATGCATTCTACAGACATTTCTGGTAAAGAAACCATTCACGAAAAGTATTTGGTTCCCTTAATGTACGAGAAGGATCAGAAAATGTTAATTGACACCGTGTGCGCGACGCGTTCGCGCCAGACGGCCATTGCAGCCTTTTCGCGACTCGCCAGGGCCGTCGCTATGCGTAGTCGACGTTGGTACCACTCAAGTATGTCTTTGCTTACTATGCTTAATTAAATACATTTTTTTTTGTCTTTTTGGGTGCCAATCATTACAAAAGATTATAAAAATACGAGTTATATTCACATTTCATTGTGGAAATGCTTAATAAAGAAAATTAACCGCAGCAATGCGGTGACTGGAAAATTTTATTTTCAGTAATTGTTGTCTTATCTTTGTAATTGTAATACCAATGAACATTCAAGATTCTTCCGATTAAAATAAGTCCAAACACTATGTAAATGGGACTATTTTTATCGATTTTATTGATCGAAGTACATAATTAAGACATAGATCGCTCTATATTAAATCGATAAAATCTCGCGGAAGTGTATAAATCAGCCGGACTGTTTTTGTTATATTCATGACGAAATTATTTTAAAATCAAAACAAGGAATACCATTCCAGCATTAATCTTTCATCAAGATATTTCAACAATGGAAAAACGTTACAAAGGAAAAGACTTATGTGCGGATGATTGCTGATTACTGCTGGACACTTATTATTGAAAATCGGGATACCAGGAACAAACGTCAAGCAAGGCGGAAACATTTTTAATTTGTTTACATCAGAAATAGGTAAGTTTTTGTATTCAATTTTCTTTATTAAGCATTTCCACAATGAAATGTGAATATAACTCGTATTTTTATAATCTTTTGTAATGATTGGCACCCAAAAAGACTGTTAGAGTTGATGCGTGGATATATATTTTAACGTGTGCGTTTATTCTAATAAAGATTAAATTGGATTACAGAAACACGTGCTCTGCACGTTCCGCGTTACAAATCGCCATATTACGTAGTTGTCTATTGTTTTCTTGCGCACGCATCTAGCCCCTCCTTTACTCAGGAGCTCACGTCAGATGACTGTCGAATCAAGGCGCGAATTATAATAATACTCCTTCACACCTCCTCTTAATGCGCGCCGTACATTAGTATCGTTTATATTATTCCACAAGCATTTATATACGGGTTACATCCCTTAAACCTATCGCATCTATACAAAAATAATGCTTGTCTTTAGTTAACGGCTTAGTTAATACATCAGCTGGCATTCGCTCGGACGGTAAGTATTCTACGGAGAAGGTTTCTCTCTTTAAGACATTACGCAAGAAATGGAACCTTATATCGATATGTTTGGTTCGCGGATGAACTATCGGATTTTTCGCCAGCAGCTGTGCTCCAATGTTGTCGCCATAAATGGATATCTTTGCGAATTCCTCCAATCCGATTTCTTTCAGAATCTCCTGGAGGTAAAGTCCACCTTTCACGGCCTCGGTCAGCGCCATATATTCGGCTTCCGTGGAAGATAACGCAACCGTGCGTTGTTTCTGGGACTTCCAGGTTACGGGACCTTGTGAGAACTGGATCACGTACCCAGTATACGATTTTCTATCCACTTGGCACCTTCCCCAATCGGCATCTACATATACGGATGCACCCTCATCCGAATTCCTAAAAATAATACCATGATTAATTGTACCTTTTAAGTATCTGAGGACCCTCTTCGCTGCTGCCCAATGCTCGTCTCCGTAACTGTCGTTAAACTGGGCAAGGGCGCTGACAGCATGCGCTATATCTGGTCTGGTAGCGACCGCCAAATACATAAGGGCCCCGACCAATTCGCGATACGGCCTCCTCTTATTTCCATCACCCTTTGCCTTATTCAAAATTGCGTTTTTATCCATGGGTGTGGCCACAGGATTACAGTCAGCCAAACCGTATCTCTCGAGGAGGTCCATTATATATCTTCTTTGAGACATACTTATCTCTTGTGCATCCTGCCGAATTTCAATACCTAAGCAATAATTTACTCGACCAAGATCCTTGATATCGAATTCTTTTGCCAGCTCTTCTTTAACATTCTTTATCCACCCTTTGTTATTTGATACAATCAGCATGTCATCCACGTATATAATAACATACAACCTATGATTCTCGTGCTTCCCGTGGTATAAACAGGGATCTGCCACTGTCGCTTGCAGTCCCAGACTTCTTAGTTTTTGACTAAGTTTCTCGTGCCATTGTCTCCCTGCTTGACGTAATCCGTAGATTGCCTTATTTAATCGGCACACTCCATCTTTGCTGCGTTCCATTTCTTTCAGTAACTTTTGGGCAGTATCTTTTATCCTTGTTGTTTCCTTTTTATCCTTCACAATTTCTTGTAAGCAGTTTTCCAGTTGTTCGGGCTTTTCCATGAATATTTCCTCTCGAAGGTTTCCGTTCAAATATGCCCCCGTTACATCAACTTGTTCCACGGTCATATTCATTCTGACCGACAAGGCCAACAATAATCTAATTGTCTCCAACCTAGCCACAGGAGCAAATGTTTCATCGAAATCTATTCCCGGACGTTGGGCGAATCCTCTTGCCACAACCCTGGCCTTGCGTTTTTCCAAGGACCCATCCGCTTTGTACTTATTTGTAAGTACCGTTCTTGAACCTATAACCCTTTTACCTTCTGGCCTTTCGACAATTCTGAATGTATTATTCCTTATTAAATTAGTTATCTCGGACTTTATTGCATGTTTCCATTCTAATTCATTTTCCCCTTCTAAGGCGTCTCTTACCGATATTTCAGCTATGCCAGCTGCTTGCTGAAAAACTAAATTTGCTTCCTGGTCTTCCATTTCGTCTAGTCGACTTTCGGCCTCGGTTTCTCCAGTATCAGCAGACCCATTTTCATTTCCGCCCCTTTCTGCGGTACCCTCTTCTTCTTCGTTGTTTTCTTTACAGACAACAAATTCATTCTCAGATCAGGTACATATAATGTGTCTTTCAAATCAACTCGCTTAACATTGTTATTTAAAATTGTAGTAATACTGACATCTCCTTGTGCTTCTACTGCAGCTGAAGCATCATTCGCGAGATTTAATTTGTCATATCTAGAACGATTCATTTGAGCAAACTTGGATTTGTCTTTACAAAGGTGGGTTGTGCACCCACTATCGAGACACCAATATCTATGTTCAGGGTCTTCACTGATTTTATATACATCGTGTATATTTACGTAATATGATTCATATGCCATACCTGCTGTAGATTTTTGTTTACCTCTTTTACTCCAGCAATCAGCTTCACGATGACCCAATTTTGCACACTCAAAGCATTTAATTGGCGGTTTCCCAGGAGCATACGTTTTATTGCCCCCTTTGTCTCGTTTTATTTGTTTTTCGTTTTTCCAATGGTTGTGTTTGATGGCCATCGCTCCGTGTTCCTCCGAACGTTTCTGCAATCTTGTCTCGTATTCTTCCAAAATTTTTATTTTAATCGTATCTAAATCAGGAAGCTCGTCTCGAGACTCCATAGCGCATCTGAAATTCTCGAAGCTTTCTGGCAAACTATTCAGCAACATGGCGCTCTGCAAGTCTTTATGGATTTCAACGTCCATCTCTGCCAGTTTTCCTACAATCTCAATAAAAGAATTGATATGTTGTCGGACATCATCGCCACTCGACATGCGATGGGTTGTAAGCCGTCGCAGCAACGTGGCTCGTTTGGCTGGCCCTTGCGATGCATACGTTGCTCGCAACTTTTGCCAGACATCATGTGCCGTCCGACACCCTTTTAATTGATTTAGTTCTGATGGACTTACGCATAATATTATATCGGCTTTGGCCTTTCGATCACCTTTGTCCCATGCCGCTGCCGCTGCTGCTGTCGTCGCATCTCCTTCGTCGACCACGGGTCGTTTCATCGTCCCGGCTGCATATTCCCATCCATCGTTTTTAACTAATAGCGCTTCTGCTTGCATGCACCATGTGTCGTAATTGTCCTTATTGAGGACCTCAATTTTAGACACGCTTCCAGTTGCGAAAGCCATGGTTTCTCTTGCACTTATTATTATTTCAATATTCCACACAACCGGCACACAAAAAAAATATATATATTCCTGGGCCCATAACCTGTTAGAGTTGATGCGTGGATATATATTTTAACGTGTGCGTTTATTCTAATAAAGATTAAATTGGATTACAGAAACACGTGCTCTGCACGTTCCGCGTTACAAATCGCCATATTACGTAGTTGTCTATTGTTTTCTTGCGCACGCATCTAACCCCTCCTTCACTCAGGAGCTCACGTCAGATGACTGTCGAATCAAGGCGCGAATTATAATAATACTCCTTCACAAAGACAAAAAAAAAATGTATTTAATTAAGCATAGTAAGCAAAGACATACTTGAGTCGTACCAACGTCGACTACGCATAGCGACGGCCCTGGCGAGTCGCGAAAAGGCTGCAATGGCCGTCTGGCGCGAACGCGTCACGCACACGCTGTCAATTAACATTTTCTGATCCTTCTCGTACATTAAGGGAACCAAATACTTTTCGTGAATGGTTTCTTTACCAGAAATGTCTGTAGAATGCATTCCTGTGTAGTAAATTCCTGCTAGATAAAGGATTTTTCACATAAATACAAAAATGGAGCGTACAAAGTATCCGCGTCGGCATATTTTCAAACTTTAACAACCATTTACAACTATTAGGAAGTACATAAAAATATAATTGACTATATGAATATGTAGAGGAGAGTCCCCTCTATCTCTTGACTCAAATTTGAACTTTCTCGCGTGTTTAGTTTTTGCGTAACACGTCGTTTCGTATCAAAATCGGGCATTTTTACAAAAACCAAAATTTTTCGAAAACGTTGCGTGATGGAGCAATTCTACTTTCAGATTCGGTTTTGGGATGACAAAGTGTATAAGAATCACCCAACAGGTATTGCAAAATTTTTTTGATGTTGGACAGTGTTATTTTATCGATCGAAAACCACGCGCTGCGAATCCTCCACCTTCTCGCAAATATTGTACGAAGAGCGCGGGCTCTCGGGTGCGGCCACGCGGCTGCGTGCGTGTAACCCTTAAGGAAAATACATGTTTTCGAGCCCACTTTGTCTTCCGATCTTTTCAACCTGCGCGATCCGCTCTGCCGTGAAGGCTGTCCTCGCTACTTCCGTGTCCGAACCCCCGACACCTTTCACGCCTCTCGTTCTTCTCGCGGTTGGGATGTTGAGAAGTGGTATCGCAGTTGCGATGTTTGTGTATCGAGGAAAGGTCCGCGTGATCTTGCTAGAGGGTGTAACCGTACTATTCGATCTTTTCTCTCCACCCGAGTACGTTGCTACCTGTATCTCTACATCGCTTCGCGAAATTATCTCTTACCGTCTCGCATGGCCGGTTACTACCCTATTCTTCAAAGTTCAGCGAGTTCGCGAGATAGAATGGATTCGTGCCTCCAGGCACTGGAAAGCGGCGAGGTTTGGACGAGTTAAATGAGATATTATAGACCCAGATATGGTAACAAAGGATATCTATATTCTGGCAAGAACTGTACACAAACAAATTCCACCGCGGTGACGAGTAAAACAATACGTGTCGGGCTCCCGCGTCGAAGGTTCGCGACGCGTAAATATATCGTTTCAAGGCGTGAAGATCGCTCGCGGTACGCTCGCTCGACTCTACGTCCGGTTTTCGGAATCAATTTAGAATAATGACCCAGCATGGATCACGCCCCGCGAAAAGCAGTTCGTGACCCGTCTGACCACCCCTACACTCGGCCGGACAATCGTACGAGTGATCAGGATGGAGACAAACACAAAATCGCCGTCGCTCCACGCTTCCAATGAGCCTGCCCTTCAGCACGTAACGTGGTCTCTGAGCAGTCTCAGACAAGGCGGCGGCAGTCCGATCGCTCTAATCTGACCCAAATTCCGCGATCTAACGACGTCGTACCCGTCAAATCATCCAGGCACCTGGCCGATGTTCGTACAGGTGACCTGGGTGGAGACGCACACTAAACCTTGGTCACTCCACGGGACACACGAGTCTACCCTCTGGCATGATACATGGCCTCGGAGTGTTCTCGGGTACCGGTCACGGCAGAGTGCCCACGATCGTGCAAGGCTCGATCGTCTCGATTCAGTAGAGACGCACACTAAACCTCGGTTATTCCACGGGACCCATAAGTTCACCCTTTGGCACGATACGTGGCCTCGGAGTGATCTCTGACAAGGGTCACGACGGAATACTCGGGATCATGCGATGCTCTATCGTACCGATTCGGGGGAGACTCGCACTAAACCTCGGTGATTCCACGGAACCCAGGAGTCTACTCTTTGGCACGGTGCGTGGAAAGGGGATAGGATAGATCCTATCCTATCCTCTATCCTCGGAGTAGGCTCGATTAAGGTCGCGACAGAAAAACCGCGATTGCGTGAAAAGAAATAGTCCCGATCCGGATGAGACTCACAGAAAACCACGGCAGTTCCTCGGGACCCAGGAGTCCACCCTTTGGCACGATTCGTGGCCTCAGAGTACGCTCTGTCGAGGTTTCGAAGGAACAACCGCGATCATGCGATGATCGACTGTCTCGCTTCGACCCGTACGGTACGCATAGTATCTCTCAAACGATACTTCTACGTACCCAGTAATTATGCTTTAACCTTGAATTAGAATTTGTATCGCGAGGCGAATATATTGTGTCTGTTCGACGCGTCGATCGCACGCAACACGACGCGTTTCTATTTCTGTGAGACGCAGCTCTCTAACTTTATGAAATCGTGTCAGATTGATATGCGGCGCACAGTGGGCAATTTGGACAAAATCGGATTCAAAATCAAGGAACTTTCGATAGGAATGAGGTAGAGCGATGAAATTTTTTTAAATGAAAGCTGCATCTTTGTAGAATATGGGAAAAATAGAGAGATTGTGGTACGAACGTTTTTTAACCTCGAGAAAATTCGTTAAACGCGAACAAATTCAAGAAAATTTTAGTTTTTCCAATACCACGCGCGGAAAAAATTTTTTTTTAACATACTATACATCATTTTCCATAGATTTTTTCACGCTGATTTCAAATCTAGTCTCAAATTTTGTCTACGACCTCAGGATTTTGCAAAAAATAGATTTTTGTGACAAAAACTAATGAAGTCATTTTTTCGTTGAAATGATTGGATGGTAATAATCTCTCTATTTTTCCCATATTTTATAAAGGTACTGCTTTCATTTAAAAAAAATTTCATCGCTCTACCTCATTCCTTTCGAAAGTTCTTTGATTTTGAATCCGATTTCGTCCAAATTGCCCACTGTGCGGCGTTCTCCGCTCGCCATCGCTTCTCACCTACGCGACTTGCTCGCTGCAAGTTACATTCATTGGTGATCGGAACACATTTCCTGTACAATTGATAATTTTGAACACTTTTCAAAGCAATATTTAAACGCGTGGAAATTCTATGATTCCTATTGACTGCTACGTGGTCGCGACCGAGAGTCACGGAACTTTACCAAAATGTTACGACAGTGTCACGGCGTGGTTTGTGCTCGTGACTCCTCGGTTTGAGGCGCGTACACGTTGAGAACAGGAAGGACGGTTTGCCTTGCTCTGCAAAGTCGGTTTGACTTCTCTAACGCGTACCGGTTTTCGTCGAACAGACACAATTTACTAATAAGTGTTTCCCGGACCGCTTCCAGACGTAGAGGGGATCGATGCGTGCGCAACTCGAACGGCATCGCGATATCTCGCGGTCCTTCTCTACGTTCGGACTCGCGAGCAACGGAATAGAATATTGTGGTGGGGTCGATATCGCTGTTGGATACACGCGATACATCGATATGTAACCGACACGGTTACAAGGGTTACTGCAGATTTATAATGTAGGTTTTCCTTTCGAACGAGTGGCCATGCATATCTTAGTGCCCCCTCCTAAATCTACTGCCGGGAACCGCTTCATGTTAGTTGTTTCTGATTATTTTACACGTTGGCCGGAGGTGGTTTGCTTGTCTAACTATCAGTCAAGGACGGTTACTGATGCCTTTGTTACACATGTTGTGAGTCGTCATGGTATCCCTCGAGAAGTCCATTCTGACCAGAGACGTACTTTCGAGTCGAATGTTTTTAAAGAAATCTTGGCGTTACTGGGTATCAAAAAGACGAGCACGACCCCACTGCATCCTCATTCGGATGGCTTGGTGGAAAGGTTGAATAGAACAATTCTTCAATATGTTTCGATGTTCGTTTCCGCCCATCAGTGGGATTGGGATGAGTTGGTCCGTTTGTTTCTTTTGGCTTATAGATCGGCACAACACGAGACTTTGAAACTGTCTCCTTACATGATGTTGTATGGGTGAGACATTTTATTACCTTTGGATTTGATTTAGTCAAGGTTTAGGGGTGCCATGGAGTTAGGTGGAAATTTAGGCAAGTGAATTTTGGTGCACTTAGTGCCCGCATCCTATCTGAGGTCATTGATACTCCAGAGCCGAAACTGCGGACGGGAGGAAGATCAAGGCACTTCTTGGCTACGGTTCTTGCAAGTGGAGACCGGTATTAGCCAATGCCTTGGTCGAAGTGTACCGAGAGTGGTATGATGTCCCAGATAGCACGCGACGTCCTAAAGACGTCCGTTTTACGTCCATTTTACGTCTGAAAGTCTTACGTCTGGAAAAGGCGTCTTTAAGACGTCGTTTCCACGTCGGAAATGAGACGTCTTAAAGACGTCTTTTTCAAGACGTCGTTTCAAAGTCGAAAATGAGACGTCTTAAAGACGTCTGTTTCGGAACGTCTTAAAGACGTCTGTTTCGGGACGTCTTAAAGACGTCTGTTTCGGGACGTCTTAAGACGTCTTTTTCGAGACGTTTCATTTCAGAGGTCTTATTAAAAATCTTTAAGACATCGATGTCTTTTTCAAGACTAAATATTTCGGTTCTTCATAACTGTTTTAAATAGAACCGATAAATAAGAGTTGGAAATTGTTATTTTCAGAACCATTTCGCTCCCTGATTCAAATAAAATGGGTAATCTTCCATACCACCCATTGAGCTGTTACCCGCTGGCACGTTGCTGTTTTTTTTTTTAATGTGGGTAGTTCGCCGGTAGCCCTATCGTCCCACAATTTGACTGTCTTTACATATATAGCACAACTGCAATAATGTTACAATTGGCTAGGACAGATTTAATTGTAGTAATGTATATGTACAGGAAGTTACACTTCACCGGTTTCGATGATTGTTAAATGTTATGTATAAGGTCAGTTTTAGATATTTGCGAAAAACTTAATTTATTACTATATATACTACTGCAATAAATCCTGGTCAGCGACGTCGTCGTTGGAAAAATGCGGTAACACATGCGAAAAAAATTGTTCAAAATATTGAGTTTTACAATATATTTATATAAATTTTTTTCAAAATCAACAACTACCATATATAATTATTACATATATATGCATACGTATTAAAAGTGCTGAACTACGAAATTAGTTTATATAATATTAATAAAATTATTAATATATAAGAGAAAAATATCCGAACATACTTATGAAGAACAATGTAGCAATGGGAAGAAGATAATCTTGCTTTGAAATTCTAATTTGACATATTTTTGGAAAACATCCGTAATGTTGAAAATTTCCAAAGGTCCCAAACAAGGAGATTCCACTGAGAAAATTCCAAAATTAGATGATTTGCAGGGAGTCTCATAAAAATCTTTTAAATTTGAAAATTGTCTGCCAACTATTTTACAAAGTTCTCCCGAGAATATTATATTTTCCACAGTAATAATGATATGACCATTCGTAAGAGAACAACAATTATCAGGCTCACTAGTTTTTAAACTGAAATTCTGGAAATCAACGCGTTTGAATTGTTTTGTAGCAATTACATTGGACATTAATGGCCCCGTGAAATGTTCATTTTTAAAAATTAGAAATTTTGTACAATGAACTTTTTCTTTTATAAAAATATTGCATTTCTCTGTATGCCTCTTAACTATTTGCTCTAATATTTTATCGTTCTTGCGAATAGATTTTAAAATTGATTGTAAAAAATTTTCAAAATAAAATGCACTGAAATTTTCAAGAGCCCCATGATTTTTTACATCCTCCGTAATGTGCACGAGATTGTGCACATTATGAGACATATACTGGGCCCCGTACAATGTTTTGAAAGTTTTTAAGAAATAACTTAACAATTCCGAGGCATACGCAATGCAGTCAAAA
The DNA here is from genome assembly GCF_050948215.1 of Halictus rubicundus. NCBI lineage: Eukaryota > Metazoa > Arthropoda > Insecta > Hymenoptera > Halictidae > Halictus > Halictus rubicundus. Next base: position 1,156,940 of record NW_027488569.1, read on the forward strand.
TATCCTGAATTAGATAAAATTGTAACTGCTACATGTAACGAAAGAAAATTTAAATATTTGTCTTTATTTAAATTGTTTAACAAAACTACTGGGCCGGTATAAAGAAGAAATTGTCTAAATTCAGTTGCTTTCCATCGTTTCAGTTCATTTAAACTTCGTGGTTTCCTATTAAATTCTAACGGAATGCATTTTCTTAAAGAAACTAATGAATTTGATATAGTAGCAGATTCTAAATTTGAAATTTTCGTGGATGGTTTCCCACAGCACCATAAATTTAAAAGTAATTTTTTCATTACACCTAAACAAATTAGGTGCATGTAGTCTAACGGAAAAGAATCGATCATATCAAGATCTGGAATTCTTTGCAAAATACTTGTTCCGATGTGATGGTCATCGTCAACTTTTGATCTGAATTCAAGATCAGTTCTACATCTGATACTATTCAAAGCTGTGAAACATACCCTGCCATCAATAAAATCTCCTTCGATGTAACACTTCGTACAAGAATAATATCCTGCATGACCTTTTATGCATTTAATAAAAGATTTTGCGGGAGCATCACAAACAAAAGACTTTACATGCAAATGATACAAATGTTCATTAAGTGTACATCCACTATTTACAAGTACTACTGCCTCTTCAACGAAGTCGACTAAAAAACTATTGGCGTCTACTGGCTTCTGATAGCCATGATAAATACCAATCATTTCTATATTTTTATTATATCCTGCGAGACAACAAAGAATAGGATACACTTGACTGCTTGAACTTTTTGATAATGGAAGACCGTCAACACTGACATTAATAGAGATTTTATTATTATTAAAAGAGGAAATGTCTACGTATTTAGAAAGATTTAAAATAGCATTCTTTATACCAAAATGGTAGTAATGCCCTGGCTCAATTCGTTTCGTTTGAATATTATTCTTGCAAGTTTTCAAAAGAATTCTCCCATCTCTTGGCAAGTTATTTGGAATGGGCTTCTTCAATATTGCTAGTAAATCATTAATCGCGACGTGTGAAATATTATGTTTTATAGCCCATTCTGCTAGAAGAACATGAACATTTGTATCACTACTGTCTGCTGATAAACCGGGCATTGAATCGGTGAAATTCGGAGTTTCTGTAGTTTCTTCACACTGAATATTCTGTACAGAAAGTTCGTTTTCACGTTCATCCTCTGACGACGAATTCGAATAAACTACATTGTTTTCATTCCTACTTATTATGCCCGATGAAGCAGAAGCTTCTTGGTGAGAAGCTTCGTACGAAAGACGCGATCTTTTAGAACGCATGTAATATTTCTGCATTTTCCCCTTGTCAGTCATGTTTTACTCAATCGAAATTGATATGAAATAGAAACTTATCTGAGATGCCAATGATGGATTTCACCTGCACACTTGTACAGAGTGTGGGTACGCACTTGCAGAAGGACTCGCACTCACACACTCTTTTTGCCACCGCTCTTGAAATCCGTGCACAGCAACGTGTATAAAGGAGAACGCGTGGAAAACTAAACAGCCATTAATTATATGGCCCATATATATATATATATATATATATATATATATATATATATATATATATTCGTGGGCCGTGGGCCGTGGGCCGTGGGCCGTGGGCCGTGGGCCGAACACCTTCCCCCAACACGAGTCGCACGAATCCCACGGATTTGCTCATATGTATTTGACTTTTTTAGCAGTTTCTCTAATTTATTGCTAATTAATTTTAATTTACATTCGGTTGTGTGATCTTTGATTTAAAATAGAGGATACGTGTTTTGCGATTTTTTTTCTCTCATTTAGTAATAACTACATATTAATGAAAGATAATCTCACACCTCTTGCGGTGGAGAGTGTTCTGGCTTGTTTTGTAGAAGTATATAAGCATATACAGGGTGGCCCACATAACTCTGAACAGCTCAATATCTCGAAAACTATGCCATCGATTTTAAAGTTCTTAGTCTTAAATTGCATGGAACTGAAGGACCATTCTGACTACATAAACGTGAAGTGGCCTCCCTTCCCTTTTAACGGGGGAGGGAAGGTACCTTTATAATTTTAAATGGAACCCCCTATAAAATGTTACATATTTAGATTCTACCGGAAAAAACAAGTCAATTTTGTCTGAAACATTTTTTTGTCAGATACTTCCATGATGAGATAAAACAGTTTGAAGTTTTTTAGGTGACGTGGGGTAAATGAAATGATATGTGACGCGATGGTTTCACGGGTAACAAAAAATATAGTTTATTCACGAGAACTGGTTAACAATTAACAAATAATAAAGACTATAAAACACAACGAGAAAACTTGAGTCCATGAGAAACATGCGAAGACCAAAATATACAGAAACTCTACGTCGCGTATAACAAAACCGTCGCGGGTGACTCAGACTAAAACTCTCTGGAGCTAACGTTCTCCGCGAGAGTCCAAAGCTTTCTGCCCTTCTCGTTTCTGAGGCGCGTTAAATAATGTCCCCGAAAAACCGTTAAAATAAGGAGAGGTTCTCCACCCCCACAAGGGCATGGAGAAAGTTTCCTCCCCCACACATTGCATCCGGGGACTTCACTCTTAAGGGTACTGTAACGGTCGAGCCGAGGTTCTGGCAATCGTCACTTAAATGACCAAGCCCTCAACCCGACCTCCCATGGTACGCACTTGAGAAGGATGGAATTTCCGCGTCCGAAAATTCCACGTTCCCACGCACCATGGTCGCCACAGTACCCCCTTACCAGTGAAAACGCCAGTTAGAACGAAAGAGAAAAAAAACTAACTAGCTGACTGGTAATATTTACAAAGTAAGAGCGTTTTGCTATACACTAGCTTGCGCGTAGTCGCAAGTGCAAATCCGGCTCATTTACTTAAGGTACGCGCCTTAAATCTACGAAAGAAAAAAATATATATATATACGGCAAGAAAGAAAAATTAATACGACTATACGCGTAAAAAGAAAAAATATTGGATACGTATAAAACACTAATGCTAACTGTACAATTTACCCCGGTAAGGATAAAAACAAAAATACATCTAGGACCTAAAATTACTATATACAAGATCTTGAAAAAATTAATACTACCTAGTACTACTATATACACAGTCTTACGACTATACATATCCATTTATTGCCGAAAAAAATAATAAAGAAAAGTAATAGATATACGCACTCGTACAAATATATACACGTGTTGCTCAAACACCGTCTAACGTAGGCCAGCCTGAAAACGATCAGGGAATCGAACTCTTCTACCTGACCGTCGTAAAACAGGTCTGTCCTCAGTACGGTGTGTTGCGGTCGTGTCGGTCGTACTGTGCGTTACTGTTGTATCGTCTGTCCATGTGCAAACGATAGTTTGCGGAGGGTTTTCGTCAATGTCATCGTTCAAAATGAAAGCCGGTTTCAACCTGTCTATTGAGACCCTGACTTCCTTGCCCTTGATGTCGATGACGAACGTTTTGTCTCCGCGTTTAACGACACGAAATGGCCCATCGTACGGCGGCTGTAACGGACTTTTAACCGCGTCGTGCCGCAAAAATATATAAGGGGACGTAGACAGTTCTTTAAAAACAAACGTCTTACGTGTACCGTGGCGCGTGGCTGGCGATGGCTTTAACTTCCGGAAACGTTGCCGAAGCCGACTCACAAAATCCGATTGTGAATCTTCCCGACCCGTGACAAAGAATTCTCCCGGAAGACGGATGCCCGAACCGTAAACCATTTCCGCGGAAGACGTTTTTAAGTCCTCTTTATGGGCTGTGCGAATACCGAGTAGGACAATTGGTAATATATCAACCCAATTATCCGTCTCGTGGCATTTAATCGCTGATTTCATTTGTCGGTGCAATCTCTCGACCATCCCATTAGCTTGAGGATGATAGGAGGTCGTACGGAGATGAGATGCACCGATCATACGCGATAGCTCATAAAATAACCGTGATTCGAACTGGCGTCCTTGATCAGTGGTTATTCTCAAAGGAACGCCAAAACGACTAATCCACGTGTTTATGAGTGCTCTCGCGACTGTTTCCGCGTCGATCTCCGCGATAGGTATGGCTTCCGGCCAGCGCGAGAACCGATCGATACACGTAAGACAATATCTAAATCCCTGAGACATCGGTATTGGTCCTACAATATCAATATGGATATGTTCGAATCTGCCGGAAGGATTGTCAAAGTTGCCGACGGGGGCTGCGACATGTCGAGTGACTTTTGATCGCTGGCATGAAATGCAATGCCGTGCCCAGTCTCGGCAATCTTTATTTATTGAAGGCCATACAAAACGTTCTGTTATTAATTTCTGTGTTGCCCGAACCCCAGGATGAGAGAGTCCGTGCAACGAATTAAAAACTGCTCGTCGTAATGGCGTCGGAACAAAGGGTCTCACAGTTTCGTCAGTCGAGTCACAGTACAAACTAACATTGAAACCGGGGAAAAACGTCTTCTTTAAACAAAGAGCAGAAGAGTTCGATTCCAAGATCCCTTTCAGTTCTGGGTCGTTTTCTTGTGCTTGTGACAGTGTGGTATGATCGGGAGCTACGGCTATTACTTCGACACGCGATAATGCATCGGCCACAATGTTATCCGACCCCTTAACATGCCTAATGTCAGTCGTAAATTGGCTAATATAGTCCAAGTGACGAAACTGACGAGGCGAACATTTATCCAGCTTTTGCTTGAAAGCAAAAGTTAAGGGTTTATGGTCGGTAAAAACTATAAAATGCCGACCTTCTACCTGGTGCCGAAAACGTTTTATGGCCATATAAATTGCCAGTAGCTCGCGATCGTACGCACTGTATTTGCACTGCGCGGCAGAAAGGGCTTTTGTGAAAAATGCCAACGGTTGCCAGTTCTCGCCTATGAGCTGTTGCAAAGCTGCTCCGATAGCATAATCGGATGCATCAACCACAACGCTTATCGGTGCGTTGGGTGCTGGATGTGCAAGCATCGTAGCGTTCGCTAAACTGGCCTTGACTTTCACAAAAACCGCTTCTGCCTCTTTTGTCCATGGCACGGGTGAATTTCCCTTCTTCGACCCTTTTAATAGTTCGTGCAGTGGTTTCATAAGACTAGCCGCGCCAGAAATAAAGCGGCGGTAAAAATTTACCATCCCGAGAAACCTGCGTAGAACTTTAATAGTGTCGGGTCTGGGAAATTCCCCGATTGCTTCGACCCGCTCAGGTAAAGGTTTTACCCCATCCCTGGTCACGCTGTACCCAAGGAACTCGATTTCGCTTACGCCGAAAACGCATTTCGCCGGATTGATAACGACCCCGTGTTGGTTTAAACGTTCGAATAAAATACGTAAGTGTTCCCGGTGTTCCGATTCGTTTTCGGACGCGATAAAGAAATCGTCTATATACGCGTACACGAAATCTAACCCCCGGGTAACTTGATCGACAAAACGCTGGCACGTCTGCGCAGCGTTTCTCAAACCAAACGGCGTAAACAAAAATTCGTATAAACCAAACGGTGTCGCTATCGCCGTCTTTTCAATGTCCGCGGGCGCGACGGGAATCTGGTTATACGCGCGAACCAGATCCATTTTTGAAAATACCCGTTTCCCGTACAAGGATTGTGCGAAATCCTCGATATGAGGTGGCGTGTACCTGTCTGGAACAGTGCGAGCGTTGAGCGAACGGTAGTCCCCGCATGGTCGGGTTTTGCCGTCCTTCTTAGGCACAAGGTGTAGCGGTGAGGCCCATGCGCTCTTGGAGGGACGAATTATTCCCTGCTGTAGCATCAGGTCGATCTCCGCCTTGGCCACCTTCAGCCGATCCGGAGCGAGCCGCCGTGGCTTGCAGAATACAGGTGGTCCAGGTGTCGTCTCGATGTGATGTACCACACTGTGCTTGACCGCCTCCCGACGAAATACCGTCGGTCGAGTCAAGTCCGGGAACTCCGCTAAGAGTCGATGGTACACCGTGTCGCTAATTATTGTTTTTACCGTCGGGAGGCCTTTACTCGCCGCACAACCACTCGCGTACAACTTCGTCGTCGCGTCGACTAAACGCTTGTTGCGCGCATCCACGAGTAAGTTGTAATGCGCTAGCAGGTCCATCCCGATTATTGGTCCGTCCACATCGGCCACAATAAAACGCCACACAAAACTGCGTCGTAACGATAGATCTAAACGCACGGTCGTTGTGCCATACGTGGCGATTCGCGTACCGTTTGCCGCGAAAAGTTCGGTATCGTCCTTCGGCAACCGGCCGTCGATACGCGATCGCGGGAACACGCACACATCCGCACCCGTGTCCACCAGAAACTTCGCTTTGGATCTATTGTCTGTTACGAAAATGCGGCCAGGTTAGGGACCGTCGAGAACTGCCGCGTTTACGATCGACGGTTTGCCTCGTTTCCCGTCTTCCACATGCACTGGCCTTTACATTTCGTGGCCTTTTCGCCCCACACACGATGGTACCAGCACAAACCATCATCGCTCTCGCGGTTTGAACTGCGGGATGACGCTCGCGAACTAGGCCGTGATTTACGCCGGTGTCCGCGGGACTCGCGTAAAACTGCGTTTAGTTGCAGCCTTATTTGCCGGATCTCCTCGCGAAGAGAATCGGTCTCCGACGAACCGCTTGCCTGGCTGCGGCCTATTTCCGCTATCCCCGTTCTGTTCCCGGGGATGTCGTGGATCCGATCGGCGATCTCTGCCAGCTTGATCCCTTCCTTAATTGACGTGGCGGCCAGGATCTGCTGCGTCTTTATCGGGAGACGGTTCCGCCAAATCTCGTTCAGGAATTCTTCGTTCACCACGGGTCCGGCGAGCCGTCGCAAGTGACGCAAAAATTGCGTTGGCGTACGGTCGCCAATTTCCTCCGTTTCTAGGAGTTTGCGGATCCGCGTGGTGTCCGAATCCGTGAGACGCCTCACCAATTCCGCCTTTAGAGTTTCGTACCGATCCACCGGGGGCGGGTTGAGGATAATTTCTTCCACCTCCTCGATGCTGTGGGTGTCTAGTCGAGCGACAACCAGATCGTATTTCTCCTGGTCACTTATGATTCTACCGACAGCGAATTGAGATTCCACATGTCTGAACCATAACGCTGGTTTCTGTGGCCAAAATGGTGGTACCTTCAAGGTGGTCGTGGCGATGTTGGCTCCACTAGCGTCCGCATTGTTGCTTTTTTCAGCCATTGTGAGAACGTACACAAACACTTATACCCCGTCGCCTATTTTACCAACGATCACGTCGTGGTCACCAGTTTTAGGTGACGTGGGGTAAATGAAATGATATGTGACGCGATGGTTTCACGGGTAACAAAAAATATAGTTTATTCACGAGAACTGGTTAACAATTAACAAATAATAAAGACTATAAAACACAACGAGAAAACTTGAGTCCATGAGAAACATGCGAAGACCAAAATATACAGAAACTCTACGTCGCGTATAACAAAACCGTCGCGGGTGACTCAGACTAAAACTCTCTGGAGCTAACGTTCTCCGCGAGAGTCCAAAGCTTTCTGCCCTTCTCGTTTCTGAGGCGCGTTAAATAATGTCCCCGAAAAACCGTTAAAATAAGGAGAGGTTTCCCCCCACAAGGGCATGGAGAAAGTTTCCTCCCCCACACATTGCATCCGGGGACTTCACTCTTAAGGGTACTGTAACGGTCGAGCCGAGGTTCTGGCAATCGTCACTTAAATGACCAAGCCCTCAACCCGACCTCCCATGGTACGCACTTGAGAAGGATGGAATTTCCGCGTCCGAAAATTCCACGTTCCCACGCACCATGGTCGCCACAGTTTCGAGTTGTACTTTAAATTAAATGTTCAAAATGTCCACCACGGGCTTGTAAACATTTATTTACTCGAAACATCAAAGTTGTTCTAACATTTTTTAACATTTCAGGAGTCACTGAAGCGCAAGCGTCACGTATTCTTTGTTTCATATCCTCTTTTGTCGTCGGTGGTTCAAACATAACTTTGTCCTTTACATATCCCCATAAGAAAAAATCTAATGGTGTTAGATCGGGGGATCGAGGAGGCCATTGACGAGGTCCCCCACGACCTATCCATTTGTTCCCAAATTTTTCGTCCAAAAATTGCCTGGTGATGATTGCCAAATGTGGAAGAGCGCCGTCTTGTTGGAACCACATTTCTCTTCTAACGTGCAGTGGCACATCTTCCAAAAGCGCAGGCAAATGATTTTTTAAGAAATCACAATAACTTGCAGATGTTACAGTTTCTTGAAAAAAATAAGGTCCAATCACAAAATCTCCTATTAGGCCACACCAAACATTTAAAGACCATCGATGTTCAAATGGAACACATCGCATCCAATTTGGGTTTTCCACGGCCCAATAATGCAGATTATGTCTATTTACATGCCCTGAATTCATAAAAGTGGCCTCATCGGAAAAAAGTATTTTGCACAAAAAGTCATTTTCCACAACACCCTGCAGCCACTCACAAAATCTTACGCGGTGATCGTAATCTGCTATCGAAAGCTCTTGTGATAAAACCATGTGATATGGATAATACTTTTGCCGTTTCAAAATTCGTTGAATTGATGAACGACTAATATGTGATGTTTGTGCAAGTGTACGTTGACTAATATGAGGATTTAATGTAATTGCAGCAAGAATACTGGCACTATTATTTTCATTAGTGACAGCTTTACTAAGCCGCTTTTCTAAATTATGAAATGTTGCATGACATTTTTTGATCCCATAACGTTCAAAAAACATCACTGCTGCACGCCGACAATTTTTTTGGCATTCACCTAACGTTAATAACATATTCACTTCTGTGTCAAAAGTAGCCATAATCACAATGTTACTGCTTGAATAACAGCTCTAAACTGAAAACGTTTTCATAGACAAGTGAGTCAAACTCAAGAATTGTAAATATTATTGTTTGTGTTTCTTCATGAATAAGCAAAGGACTCAAGCGCGTATAATTCTATAACGCTATTTCCGAGCGCTTCAAGTACCTACAACTCGAAACTTCAAACTGTTATATCTCATCATGGAAGTATCTGACAAAAAAATGTTTCAGACAAAATTAACTTGTTTTTTCCGGTAGAATCTAAATATGTAACATTTTATAGGGGGTTCCATTTAAAATTACAAAGGTACCTCCCCTCCCCCGTTAAAGGGGAAGGGAGGCCACTTCACGTTTATGTAGTCAGAAAGACCCTTCAGTTCCATGCAATTTAAGACTAAGAACTTTAAAATCGATTGCACAGTTTTCGAGATATTGAGCTGTTCAGAGTTATGTGGGCCACCCTGTATATTTAGTGTAAACGTGTACAGTATTTTGAGCTATGTCACTGGGTTATACATGCAGTGATTTCTCGATAAATGTCCAAAATGTGTGGTTTGTACCAACATGTTCGTTAAATTTGTCTAATCGAAAATGATGAGGTGCTCGAAAAAATGTGTGCAGAAGTTAAGGAAACACCCTATATTTTGTCAGAATCACATAGAATAATCATTACAGACAGGAATTGGAACCCAAAATACTTCTTTTCAAAGCTGCCACATACAACGAGGAAAAGTAAAATTTAGAATTTATCTGAAAGTTTTAGTTTTATTCTGATCGAAGCTCCAACGGCCGCTGAATCATGTACGGTCGCAGGTACATGATTGGCCATGAAAGTTGGTGCCCTTACAAAGTCACGTCGCGCCGCTGCTATTCTAGCAACGCGACACGCTGCTACCTGAGCAACCTCCTTCAGCTACTAATAAAACAATAAACAGCATACAGGGTTTTCTCGATCTAAAACACAGATCTGGCCGGGAACAATGATCGGCCAGGAAATACTATTGTTTCATTAACTGCCAAACGTGGATAAAGAACAGTGAAGCTCGAGGGCGTGGGTTTTCCCCAAGGTTCTGTGCGCGTCCGGCTGTAGCTGGCTTTTGCACCGAACAGCGAAACTAGCAATAAACACCCAGTATTTCTCTGCTGCAAGAACGGGCTTTTTTGTCGAGTGCAAGTGGCACAGGCGGTGTTTGCCGTCTCTGTTTAGGAGTTTCGCGTCCCTACCTGGAACCATACAAATTATCTTACGAGACAACAAAGCAGGCCAGAATCGTTGGCCGTGGGCTGAACCCCTCAAAATATTTAAAAAATAGTCATTTTTAAGTAGAGATACTTAAATATTTTTTGCATTTCTCAAACATTACTTTATATATAAATTAATTATAATTAATTTTCATTGATGTGTTGAATTAGAAAATGAATGATTGAAATATATATATATTATATTATATAATATAAAAACTAGTTTTTAAAACTATTTTTTACTTTCCGTGAACAATATTTTTTAGTGTTGGTGTTAATTTTTAAAACATAAACGCATGCTTTTCTGTGTAAAAAAAGAGATATTGTACATACATAGTGCAAATTAAAAAGTACTAACATAGTTATATTTCAGACGTTAGTTTTATTTCGGTATTTATTTCAGACGTTAAAACCACGTCTCGAAAAAGACGTCTTTAGGGGAGTCGTATCGTTGTCATTTATTTCAATAATTCATCATAGATTTGAAGATACAAATTTTGGCCACGAACTCGGCCGAATTCGCCACTGTGCGATGGCTGGCAACTTGAGGCTGTACTCACACCCGATGGGGAGCTTTCGTTGACACATGTTTAGAAAGTTAGGGGTCTTTACTGTGGACGATACCTTGTTCTTAAGGGATCTGGCCGCGGAGTGGGGATGGGCGAGGGTGTCTTCTAGTGAGAGTGAGTGACTTCCCATTACTTATCGTGGAACCATCCGGAGACGTATTCGATATTGTAAGTAATTTTGCGAGTGAATCGATCTGGGAGCAGAAGCAAGTGTGTGAAGTGAAAACAGCATAATTCCACATCGTCATTCTTGGAATATTCAGACAAGTAAGTATTTTTATTGCTACTATTTGTTATCGTTAGTGTTTTTGCTGATGCTCTTCCGCTATATTTGTTACATTGATATAACTTCTCTTAATTTTCGTATATATCTCTTTAATTAATGTTTAAATTAGTATGCTTTCTTATAAACCAAGAACATCACGCGTTGCCGATATTATCAGAGCAGTTATTTAGTACCCTTAGCATGCATATTTTAAAAACAAATAACCTTTTTAAAATTGGACCAAACTGCCTGAATTTTTTGGAGGTGTTATAAAGATTGATTTGCTAAGTGATGTATAAATAATTTTTTTTTAATTTCTATTGGTCGCAATTGTGAAGAAAAAAGTAGAGGTCGTGATTTTTAAATTTTTTATCTGTGTCTCTAATGAAAATTTAAAAGGTGCCTTTTGTAGATCTACGTAAGTCATATGCATGCACAAAGTTTCATCGAAATCGATTAAGGTTGCTATGAAATATGATTGATAGAAAATAGCAAAAAGTGTAAGAAACTGCGATGTACGCCCTAAACTCAAAGATTTTTACATCTTACAATGCTTACAGTATTTTTATGCGTTAACCGATTTCAATGAAACCTTGCGCCCATGTATGTAACTTACTTAGATCTACAAAAGGCACCTTTTAAATTTTCATTACAGACACCGATATAAAACTTAAACGACCAATAGAAATTTAAAAAGAAAATAGTTATGCATTATCTTGTTAATTAATTCTTCTAACAATACCAAATATTCAAGCAGTTTGGTCCAATTTCAAAAAAGTTACTTGTTTTTAAAGAGTGTATGAATACTTTGTACACCGACTGTACACATGTATAATGACATCTGCCAAAGTCGATTGTAGTACTATTCAGTCATGCCACAGAAATTTTGACTGTATTTTCCAATTCTAGGCAAGCAAACAATGGAAACTGCAACGTGGACGGTGGTTCAATTCATCGAAGATGGCAGCGTGGAGGCAGTGCCAACAAAGTGGATAGAGGGCGAAAATTGTTACTGGCCACCACTGCAACGGGGTCGTTTGATGACCGCAATCAAAAAACTGGAGGCCAGTAACAATTTATGGACCAAGTACAAGGTCAAGATATTTAGAAACAACACTTTCGGTAAGTTACAATTATTATACACTCTAAATGTACAATTGAAACAATAACGCTTGTAACGCTTCCCTTTAATGCTTCTAGATGACTACATGAAGAAACAAGGCAAAGGCCGCAGAGAACACGAGCGATCTGCAATCGGAGGCAGAGTCACCATTGGAGAGGAGAAAAAGGTCAACATACACAAGAGATAACAGTACCTCCTCTGACGAGTCAGCAGTTTCCTGTCCTGCTCCAGATTTAAAAAAACAGAGGAACATAGGTATGTAAATTCAAAAGGAAGCACTCTATAAAACATTATATATTACATTCATAGTTATAAATCATTCTGGTTCTGTAATTAGTATATCTTTTTAATCAAAATATATTTTATTTTCAGCCACTTGTTCGAGATCTGTTGACGAGGAATCGCAGGGAGAGGGGCAAGAGATTCAGATACATAACGATAAGCAGCGTAGTATTGGTAAGTTAAGAAAAATATTTTAGAGATAAATAAGTTCACTTTAAAAAATATAATATCTAACAAACAATTAATAGGAGAGCAAACGGAAGATAACTGCTGCAAGGGGTGCCAAAAAAGAGACGGGATGTTAAAGACAGTAATAGAGCAGAACCATTTGACGAGAATTCTGCTCACAGAAGTACTAGCAGAGGTGCGAGCACTGAAGGAGACGACACGCAGCAATAACGCAGGAGGATCACGCAGCGTGTCATTTCTCAATAAATTCCCGAATTTAAAATTCTCGATAAAATCGGTAGAAGAGGTGACGTTGCTTGAAGACATTCTAAGGAATCCGGAGGAATTTGATTATGGAGTAAGTACAATTTACAGATGTAAGAAATAAACTAAAAGTAATTGATCTTTCATTTTCATTTAGTTAACAGAATGTCCTATTAATAAAATTTTATTTTAGGTTACGGAAATGTCTAGAATAGGAGGAGACAATATGTACTCCTTCGTGAAGAGGGTACTGACGAGCCTCCTAACCAATGCAGTTGCTATGCAGTACAGTTGGATGGGGAGGAAAGGGAAGAAACCCTTCAACTGCTCCAAGATCGCGGAGCTCGTAATGTGTAATTATTACCCTTAATTTGCTATTACCATAATAACGCTGATTCGTATGCAAATCACTAAAAAAAGAAATTCTTATTCTAGGTGCTGCAGAAAGGGCCAATGTCCACGGCAGTAGGAGAGATTTAGAGACATCAATACAATTATGGCTGAAGAGGGCGGCCGAACGCATAAACGTTACTAATAAGGTACTTTAAGTTTAATTTTAATATTACTTGTAACCGTAATTTTCATTCAGATTTTGATTTTAATTTTAATTGTAATTTTAATTTTAGTTTCAATTGTAATTTTCATTTTCATTTTCATTTTCATTTTCATTTTCATTTAAAGTTTAAGTTTAAGCTTAGGTTTCATTTCAAGTTTAAGTTTAAGTTTGTTTGTTTGTTTAATTTTAATTTTAATTCGATGTTCAAGTTCGATATATAAAACTATTCAGTATAATGAATAAAATCAATATTTTGAACTCGTTCTTCTCCACATTTGTTTTTTTCCCTCCCAATCCCTTTTCGCATGACTTATGTCATATCTATATTTGTTTGCATTTTAATTAACATTTATGGACGTCTTAAGACGTACCGTTTTGTAACAAAGACGTTCCAGGGACGTTCCACGGACGTTCGGAAGCCGTTCGTAGGACATTCAGGACGTCTTTCAGACGTCTGAATGTCCGCCGACGGACGTCTTTAAGACGTCTTTAAGAATTCTGTGTGCTATCTGGGGTGTGACTTGAACGAGAGAGCGAGTGTGCGTTGCGATTATGGACATTATTTACGATTTCGAATACTACTCAACATCGATTTGGTTTATTCGACCTCGTGTACGCACACGAGGGCTGCTTTGAGGGGGGGAGGGGATGAACGCTGGTTGTTATGGAGTGATAATCTCGTGTGATGATGCGGAGCTAAGTCTAGAATTGCTATACCGTGTTTTCCGATGCAGCCTACTATACAGTGGAACTCGTAACGTTCGACCCCGAAACTATGTTGGAACGGGCAACCTCGAGAACAGGGCAAAGGAAGACGTCCGATATCCAGGATAGGGAGAAATCTACTGTTAAATTGTTCTTTTTAGGAATGTCCAGTTAATGTTATCCTGCGTTGTGAGCCGCTAATTTTCTCTGGTTTTTAAGTCGTGGTTTTCAAGCAAGAAAAGCCTTCTCGGGCAAATGCCAAGTTAGTCGTGGTGCCGTCGGGTCCATGGTTTTCGTTTCTTTGTATTTACTCCCGCGGTACCACTGGCCTTGTTGATTCAGAGTTTGTTCATTATTCTATTCACCTATTAAAGAGGAAGAGGAGGGAAGAGTTACGATTTTACAAATCTCATTTTTTTCCGCAAGAGAGAGGTAATCCTTTGCACAGGAACGTGACGCTCCCAGCTCACGCGTAACGCGGTCAGCGGGAGCCACCCCCACCACGGAGTATCCCCATTGCGGGGTGTCCCCACCGCTAGTAAACAGCGAAAAAACTGGTCAAGCGCAGGTGGCCATCACCCCACAAAGGAAAAACGGAGGATAAGGAAAAATTCGGAGATGAGCCTGAAATAGAAGAAAATATGGCAGAAACATTAGTATAAATACGGCTGCTAGGAAGCCGCGGATGGACACAACAAAATAAACCATTCAAATAATTAAAAGGTAATAGTTTATTTAAATGTAGAAATTCCTTAAATCACAGAAAACGAAACTGATATCTGAAAAGACCAGCAGCAAATGACAAACCTGGCACGCGGGCCGAAGATATCAATTGGGGATTCTAAACCGAGCATTCTGGTATCCGGAAAGTAACGCAGACGATTTCAACCATGAAGACGATTATTTCCGGCCTGCATGGAGATTATTTCCCATCAACTACCCTGACCCTCCGCCGACTCCGTGGAGACTTACTCCAACCTCACTTCCCCCCGCCGTAATACCCCCATTAGACATTAATTTAATCGAGGACCCGCAAGTTCTATATTTTATATTATTAGAGCACCACATACCAGATCCACTATCACCAATACAGGAACAATTACACTGACACACAAACATAATCTAAATAACACACACACACATACATAATGTAAATACGCATACACACACTGTAAATTTACAACATTTTTTAATATATATGTGAGATGGATGGATGGATGTGTGTGTGTGGACGGACGAAGGGCGAGCGGCGGGGACGCGAGAGCCGCCGAATGTTTAAAGGTAGCGGCCGTTGCCCCGGAAAATAAATAAAGAAGACGAATCGCGCCTAGGAAAAGCGACCGTTGCCCCGGAAAATGAACAAACAAGACGAACGCTATAAAACAGGGCAGAAAAGGCAGCGCGAACAGAGTATCGATAGAGATCGTGAGAGAAAGTCGTGTAGTCGATAAAATTTAGAATTAGTGTCGTGATCGTTATCGTCTAGGTGTGTTTTGGTTGTAAAAGTTGAGTGTAAAAACATATTGTCTATTGCCAATAAATATCTGCATATTAGCCGGCTTTATTCCTACATATATACAAATCTATATATAGTATATAATCTATATATACACAAATCTATGGGTTCAAACATTCTTTTTCCTACAAGCTCCAAAAATTCCTTTTTCTGCGAAATTAATAAAAGACGTAACACAGCGGTCCCTCTCGTGTCCTGTTTTTCGTCTGACCACCCCATCGTTTTCGTAAGCGTGTTACGGCGTGCATTTTCGACCTACGTAATGCCCCCCCCCCAAACTTTTGTAGGAAAAAGGTGCGTAGATTAATGTTGTACCTTTATTTTCTTAAATGAGAATAATTAATGATTCACAAAATATCAATCACTCTGTCACGGGAATCAGAGTACGACCTTTATGACGACTGTCGAAAAACTGCCGTCCGAAGACGCTTCGCGTGACGCTCGCCGGCTGAAAAATCATAGCAACGATCGGCCGCATTTGTTCCAAACGAATGACTACGAGCCCCCTTCTTATTATCACCTCACTTCACTTTTCAGAAAAATCTTGCGTAACATCAGTGTTGTTCGAACCGTAGTAGCGAAAACATCTCTAAAGACTTGTCAATTCAAAATTCACAGTTGCTAATATGTGCGTTTTTAATAGTTTTGTACACACACGAAAATTATATCCGTACTTTACTTCATTTTAGCCTATTGCAATACGTTTTAGTTATTTTGCTATCTCTAACACATAAATAAATGTATGTTTCTACGTAAATACTGAAAATATAACATACACATACAAAACTGTTTATTTCCTCTTTGTATACAAATAACATTTATTAAAAAAGTATATAAACTATCAGTTCGAGTTGATTTATAAAATTAAATTAAAGTATCTAACAGTATACACATATCCAATGGAACACAAATTACATGAATAAGGTCGCTATTAGACCAGGCCACTGGTGGCGCAACACCGGACGCAAACTGGTGGCACCACCGAATTGAAGGGCTTCAATAAATCAGCCACTGGTTGTACCATCGTAACAAGAAACGCGTTTACTTCCGCTATCGATGCAACGCTTTCGTTCGGTCGTTTTCTTACTCTCGATGCTATGACGTCAATTGTTGATGCTCTCGCAATGCTGGTGGCGCAATTGGTGGCTTAGTCTAATACGCTGCATATAAAATAACGCCCCGACTGATGGCGACGCCACCGAATGTTGCCCGGCCGGTTACCGAGGCCGTCCACCAGCTCGGCAACAATTTTTGACGAAGCCACGAGTTGCCGTGGTCTAATAGGCTACATTTGCTTCACTGTCCCAAGGCGTACCGAGCCACAGGTAGAGTAACTTGGTTACGCCACCTTTGGCCTAGTCTAATAGCGGCCTAATACTTAAATCTAGGTGTTCAGTAATCAGAAACGTATGTTCAACATGTTTAGGACGGTTCAGACAGCATGAACTGAACCTCGAGATAAAGAAGATCTTAAACAGAGTTTATAATTGGTATCGATTAATGTTGCGGCACTAGTTTTGATGTCTCCAGTTCCCGAGCTCGGCTTTGATGCGGGGTGCTTTTATAAGCGTTGCCAAATAGCAACAGCTGTCTCGAAAGTGTTAATTAATGCGTTTATATGTATATTACAAAATATTATAAAATGTTGTAATCTTTTCATTTTGATTGTATGTTATCGTAGTTATTATATATAAAATATACTATTTAAAGAAATCTAATATTTTCAGTATATATAAAAGCTTGATAATCTCTCTTTACTTGTAGGTTTTTTTTATTAAACTTTTATATTTCCCAGTCTTTCCAAATTCCCAGTCTTAGTAAAAGAAAAGTAATATTAAAAAGAGAGAGATTAAGAAATCTAAATTTTTACAGAATTAACTGCTTTTTTTGCTGCTTCATCCAAGTCATTAGCTGTAATAATTGGTAAACCACTTTCCTCAAGAAGTTCCTTTGCCTCGTTGACATTTGTACCTGATTTAAGAAGAATCGATTTTTAAAAACGATGGAAAAATAAATAAAAACATGTAATGGAAAAAGTTAGTACAATAGAAATAAAACAGTAGTTACCTTCTAAGCGGACAACAAGGGGAATCTGAAGTTTAAAATTACGAAATGCTGAAATAATTCCTTTGGCTATTGTAGCACAATTTACAATACCGCCAAATACATTTACAAGAATGGCTTTTACTTTTGGATCTAAACATATATCAGAAAAGGCAATTAAAATGATCCTCAATAATTGTTTAAATTTAGGTAGAAAATGCATTTTTACTAAAGTACTAAACGTCAACTGTACTAATACGTAATGCTAGTGAAAAATATTTAAATAATTTCTATAATATACTCTTTTTAAAGGCTATAACCGGGTTTGGGGGACAAATACGACTCCGGCCCAATTTTAATCGAGTTTGAACCATTCGATAACCCACCAAACAGAAACCTTTCTGCCAAGTTTCATCCAGAAACCTCATCTGTAAGGGTACTTATAGAGGAAAATCAAAACACCAGTTTTGGCCCATTTTCCCTATTTAATGACAATTCAAAATTCTGAAAAAAACCTGACGCATTTCGGACACCAAGCCCATATCAGGAATCGTTTTCAGATTTTTCCGTTGCAAACTCTGGCTGTAAAAAATGAAAAACACGAAAAGAATCGAAAAAAATGCAGATTTCATGTAGAAGTTGAAGAGACACTACTACAGACTTAATTTAGCAATGAGATATTGTCGTAAGTATTATACTCAATTTTTTTCAGAGTCCTGAGTTCGGTGCATCATAATTGAAAAAAATAAAAACCACTTTTTCCAGCGTTTTTTCCGTGAGAAACTAAGTTATACTTATCTTTTCTGAATCTTAAAAGTATATTATGAAAACATTCAACGTGTTAATAAATGCAAAAGGCCAGGATGATACTCATCGTAAAAGCATGGGAAACAATAATCCAGGTAAAGGTCGACCGGAAAACCCAACAATGCCGAGAAGTATAAATAAAAGAAGACAACGCACGTCTTCTACTAAATTTTCTATAATATCTTTAACATGCATTTTCTATTTAAACAATGAAAATAACAAAATGTCGACAGCGAGGCTCGAACCAACAACCTACTGATTACCAACATTTCTCGCTACACCCTCGACCACACATCTTCTTGTTAATTCCTTAACGCGAACTTCTTATACTGAGTAAAGTGTTTCTCTCTCGTTTCTCTCTCTCTCTATTCTACAGTGTTTCTTCAACTTCTACATGAAATCTGCATTTTTTTCGATTTTTTTCGTGTTTTCCATTTTTTACAACCAAAGTTTGCAACGGAAAAATCTGAAAACGATTCCTAATTAGGGGTTTGGTGTCCGAAATGTGTCAGATTTTTTTCAGAATTTTGAATTGTCATAAAGTAGGGAAAATTGGCCAAAACTGGTATTTTTATTTTCCTCTATAACTACCCTTACAGATAAAGTTTCGGGCTGAAATTTAGGAGAAAAGTTTCTTTTTTGGTAGGCTACCGAATGGTTCAAGCTCGAATAAAATCGGGCCAGGGGCGAATTTAACCCCCAAACCTGGTTATAGCCTTAGTTACCTAAAATTATTATCATATTACCAAGCAAATTAAAAGTTTTTCCATATAGCAATGGAAACAACGATAGACATGACAGATCCTATTAGAATAGGAAATATCTATGTTAAAAATGAATGAGACTTTTGTATGATAAAAGAAACTGTGTTGCCAATGAACCTATCAATTTCCATCAGTTACTCCACAGTCACAGACATTAAAAAAACAGTAAAAACTGTATTTGTGATATTTTCGTGGAACCTTTTTTCTGTACAAAATAAAAATCATCTCAACCAACTCAAAATATTTTAAAACATTTTCCCTCATCTTCAAGAACCAGTAACTGTTAAAATTTGGAATATTATGGGGTTGAATGTCAATCATTAGAACTGGATTATTGTTATTTGAAATCAAATTGTCAAGTGTATGCTTTCAAAACCTGTTATGCTTTCAAAACCTGTTATGCTTTCAATTAAATTTGAGCCTGTAGTCGAATTTGTAGTACTTTTGTTTTGCTTTTTGAATTATGTCTTTCCTACTTTGTTTTATCACAAAACAATTCCTTACATTTCATTTCATTTATTACATATTACACAATATTAAACTTTCTGGTTAGAAAAAAATAGAAGATGAAAAGAATTCCTTGTTAAACAACTAAAAATATTATATGTATAAGTCTAAATAAACTAAATTTTTATTTTTTTTAATGTTTAATTGTATGGGCCTTTTGTTGGAAAATATGAACAAAAGACAAAGTATAATTTAGAAAACTATAATTAGTATAATTAGTAAATATAAAAGTATAATTAGTAACGTGTGTTTTGGAAACAAAACATTATTCATATTATTTTGGATATCTTTTCATACACCTCAAAAAGATTTAATTCAAATACCAAAATTACAGTTTTACTGCTTCTTTGTGAATAAGTAGCATTTATTAGCAACACTTGGTTGCATGGTTGGATAATAATAACTAGATTCTTCAATAGTTGTTATGCATACCTTCACTGAGTATTCTAAATGCTTGATAAACTTGATTTTCTTTAACACTTCCACCAACATCCAAAAAATTTGCTGGAGATCCACCATTTAGTTTAATTATGTCCATAGTTGCCATAGCCAATCCAGCACCATTAACTAAACATAATAAGCAATGTTGTATTTTAAATACATTAAAATAAGAAATAAGTTTTTTTGCTGCCATTTGTATATTTCAAAAATATTATCTAACTTTTTCTTAGACAAAAGCAATATAATGTAGTTTCTTTCTTTAACAGAAAAACACTATATAATTCTATACTGTACCTAAACATCCTATATCGCCATCCATACTAATATAATTCAAATTAAACCGTGACGCATCTACTTCCCGTGGGTCTCTTTCATCGTTATCTTCCAAAGCAAACAATTCTTGTTGTCGAAATTGAGCATTATCGTCAAATGCAATTTTTGCATCAACAGCTACAACTTGCTTGTCAGTAGTTTCAACCAATGGATTAATTTCTACTTGCAAAGCATCAATATCTACAAATAGTTTCCATAAATTTTTTAATTCATATATTGTCTTTCTTTGAATATCTGGATCCACAAAACCCAGGAAGGTGCTAACATCCTTAGCAATATCATCATCAATTCCATAATAAATGTCAAGTGGTACTGTTTTTATTAATTCTGGATTCTTTTCAGCAACAGTTTCAATATCCATGCCACCTGCTGGTGAAGCAATTAACACAGGACCATTGTGCTGTCTGTCCATAAGAATGCAAATATATGTTTCCCGTGCAATGTTTACAGATTCAGCAATCATTATTTTCTGTACCAATATGCCATCTTTTGAAGTCTGTTTTGTAATCAAACGATGACCTAACATATTTTTCACAACATCTACAACTGCTTTACGGCTATTAATAGAACACGACATGAATGAGACATATATTTTCTTTCATTTCATATTTGGTATTATTTCACTTACTCCTTTATGAGGTGCACACCACCTTTGAAACCATTGTTGAACCATCCTTTGCCACGACCACCAGCTAATACTTGAGCTTTTATAACAAATTCATCAGCACCTAATAAATAGAATTAAGTAGATATATTTATATAAGCAGACATAAATCATTACAATACATATTGATAAATATGTTTGTAATAATATGTTCGTAATTATTAAAAATACAAATTATTCTTTGCATATACATAGAAACAGTTACAATATTATAAATTGTTCATTTTCAAACTACAATGTATGTTGACTTCATTTTTCTTTTTATTCTGTACATTTAAAATATTCAAGAGTTTACTATTTGAAAAATTCCTAGGTACATGACAAGTACTATCAATTAAAAATATTATACTATTGTTACAAGACCTATAATTTTTAAAGCAAGTATTTTTATTAAGTATTTTTTACTTTTACTTTTTACTTTTAAGTATTTTTACAGCAAGTATTTCATTACTATCTTTCATTCTATGTCTTTGATCTAGTTTATATTAAATGTAATGTGTACATTGAAATAGCAAATTATCAATTTCACATATGAAAAGATGAAATTAATAACATAAACCATTACATGCACAAAATAATAGTTAAGAATAAATACTAACGCAATGATTCTAATGCAGAATTCGCTTTTTTTAAGTCATCAACAAGAGCAAAGTTTTGTACAGAAACTCCACAATCTCTGAGAAGTTCTTTACTTTGATATTCAAGTAAATTCAAATATCTCATTTGTTTATTATTCATTATTAGACCCTTTTTCAAAATTTCGATTGAATTGAAAGATTTTCGGCAAGCAATACGGAACATGTTTAACCCTACTTTTAACGCTTTAGAAAATACCGATAAAAATTGCTTTTCTAATAAATACTTGAACTTATTTACGAATTAAAATCACTCGGATTGAAATACAATAATTTGTCGTTAAAACATGTAATTACGACGATTTTACACGTAATATATTCTCATTTATATCTTTAAAGTAATCACCGGTTCTTAACATTAACTACAAAGTGGCTATATCTCAAATATAAATAAGCGGTGCGTTGCACAATCTTTTTAACCTCTAAATCGAATCAAATTAATATATAGAGATATGTACATATATTTAATATGTTTAATTAATTAGTAAAAATACGTATTAAATATATGCATGTTTTCAGTTTATTATGTTTGTATTGTATAAAACATATAACTGCTCCGCTAAATTTGTAGTTTATTAAATATATTATTATTATTACTTTGAACTCAAATATATGTGTACAAACATCTTTTTATCTTTCCAAGATTTTTACATATCACATAAAAAGAATAAATCTGAATACGTATGCAGTAGAATAAGCAATCAAACAAGTTTAGTCAGATAAGTAGACAAAGTACTCTAAATTAAATTGGATTTAACCAGATTTTACATATTTAGTGTTATCGGGAATAGATAAAGAACATATCAGAAATGTTTTTGCAAATAAACATAAGATAAAGATCAAAAGCGATTATTTACAATATGTGAATAATTTCAAATTTACCGCAACTGTGACAATTCACCAATAGCGTAGGGTCAGAGAGGAAATGAGAGTGCTCACGCCCGGGGTTCTGGTGTCTCGACTTTTTCCTGAATCATCTTTTAGCCTGGAATAGAACCTGCATCACCTTTTACCCTGGAACAGAACCTACATACCGAGACTGCCAGCACCGACGATGTACTGTCACAAACGAGGTATAGCACCGACAAGATATTTACAAAGTTGCCAGCCACCACAGACGAGTAATGTATCTCGTGTGTGGGGTTACGAGGCGAAATTACCGACCGGTACCAGGACCCACCTGGGACCCACTTGTCTATGTCACTGAATAGCACAGGGGCTGGCAGTCTTTAACAGTGTCTCGTTCGTGCCTAAAGGACGCCGAATTTTGCATTTATCAGAAATTGATTTCTTGCACGTATATTTCAGCTAAAATTAATCTAAGGTAACGAATATTCAATCTTTATAATTCTACACTTATAGAAAGGTTTAGAATGGTGTTTGTGTTTTACCGTGTATATTTAGTACTCATTATTTACGTATACGATACTGCCACTCCCTAACTCCTCTACGAGGATGGTGTAAACATTTAATCAATGGTTCTGGAAAATTAACTTATTCAAATTATTTTATAGTAAAGCATGAACTTTTTTTACTAAGATATTACAAAGTACAATTTTATACATAATACGTGTATAGAAAAATTGGAATCAAATTAAAATAACATATTAAGGTCAAATAATTAGATGAATTAAATTTTTAACAAATTTATGGAATAATCTTTATTAATGTGAAATGTCCGTTCTTACTTTCGTTTGTATTTACAGTCCGTGACAAATAAATAACACACGGTTATTATATGCAGGTGTTTGCGATAATTTGTACCAACGTTTTTTTCGTAAAACGTAAACATTAGAAAAAAACTATAGAGGAGGTAGTTGTAGTATATTTTAGTAGCAATATGATAGCGTATCTCAATTTTTTGTATTTTTAATATTTTTCTAGAAACAAAGGTGACCTTCATTTTTTTAAATGAAATGCTACATATTTGTTTACGTCAAATGAAAACGGACGTTGAGACGGGTTCAACCATGTAGTATACTATGGTTTTCAGGATCATACAAGGGCAGAAATAAAAGAAATAGACTTAACATTTCGTAGTATTGTATTTACTAGTATGTTGTAGTGATAAGACTACATCTCGTGTTCAATGTGACTTCCATTAGCAAAAATGCATTTCTGAGTTCTGCTGACTACATTCCTGGTAGTTGCTGCCAATGTTGCACTAGATATGGATGCACAAACTTCTTTTATCTTAGTTTGCAAGTCGTCCAAATTTCTCCGTGGTGTAGTGTAAACAATATCTTTAATATGTCCCCACAAAAAAAATCTAGTAGTGACAAGTCTGGGGATCTTGTAGGCTATTTTATAGGTTCGTATGTTCCGATCCATTTATCGTTAAACATATTATGTAAAAAATGATTTACCGATCTATAATTATGAGGAGGAGCAGTAGGAAGCCTTCCTGTAGGAAGTACATCTCTCGTACAAGAATCAATGGCAGTGATTACCAGTAATTTTGGAATTCACAATTTAGAAATTGTAAATACTTATTTCCATTTAGAATTCCAGTGTAAAAATATGGACTTACTAAAATGTTGTCAATAATTCCATGCCAAGCATTTGTTCTGAATTGCACTTGGAAATTTGTCTGTTTTTTCAATTTCAGATTCTCAGTCGTCCAAAAGTGAGCATTATGTTGATTACACATGATGTTATTATCAAAACTGGATTCATCTGTCCATAATATTTTTCTATAAAAATTGGAATCGTTCATGTTATTTGTTAGGAACCAATTACAAAATTCAGTATGTCATAGATAATCAGATTGTTGGAGACTTTGTACTTTGTGATATTTGAAAGGTTTATAATCATACAATTGTACGATTATGTGTTGATGCAATGAAATATCACATAGTCTAGCCACTTTTGTTATCGAAGTAGATGGATCTTCTTGAAAATAAAAAAGTATTTCTAGTTGTTTGTTTTCTGAAGGAGTCTTTCGACGGATCCTCTGATGTTTTGACTCTACTACAGATCCTGTTTCATTGAAACGTTTATTAAGATGGAGAAACTGAATTTCACCAGGTTGTACTCTCTGTGGATATCTTTCTTTGTACACTATTTATCTCTTATTTTTATTACACTCGTAAAAAACATTTAACATATCCATTTTTTCCTGTGTAAAATAACAATACATAATGATAATGTATGGTTTGGCTGGTTGTTTCGCACAACTGTACTGGAATAAAAGGAATAAGCTTGTCTTTTCAAAACATAAACATTCATATAGTCAGTGGAAGTCACATTGAACACGAGATGTAGTCTTATCACTACAACATACTAGTAAATACAATACTACGAATTGTTAAGTCTATTTGTTTTATTTCTGCCCTTGTATGACCCTGAAAACCATAGTATACTACATGGTTGAACCCGTCTCAACGTCCGTTTTCATTTGACGTAAACAAATATGTAGCATTTCATTTAAAAAAATGAAGGTCACCTTTGTTTCTAGAAAAATATTAAAAATACAAAAAATTGAGATACGCTATCATATTGCTACTAAAATATACTACAACTACCTCCTCTTCGGTTTTTTTCTAATGTTTATCTTTTATAAAAAAAAAACGCTGGTACAAATTATCACGAACAGCATGCATATCAGGCCTACTCAACAAAGGTTCGCGGAACAAACGTGGTTGCTTCCCCTCTTCACCTGCTCGGCTAGTCAGTCCCCACTATGTCAACTCTGACTTTTCCTTTGGCACGAGGCTTACGACTGCTGCACCGTCAGTTTACTCACCATTACTATGTATTCATGTACATACATGTACATCCCGAAGGAAAAGTCAGAGTGGACACGGTGGGTATTAACTCGCTGAGCAGGCAAAGAGGAGAAGCAGCCAAATCTGTTCTGTGAGCCATCGTTGAGCATGCCTGATATATATGATACATGATTTTGTGTATCACTTTTTGCTATGTTGATATAGAGATGAATTTGAATTCATTGAATTTGTTCTATCTGTACAAACATAAATATTATAAAAAACAAGTGCGACAAATGAATAGCACACTATTTTAAATAATAAAAATTTATTACTACTGACCAGAAGAAATGGATATTTAATATTTTGTAGAGCCCCAGAATTTCTTATAATTAAATGAATTCCTTTTGGAATTGAATTAAAAAGTTTTCAAATCCTTTTTTAATTTACTTTTCCCCACTCTAGTAAAATATATGCTTTCAGTTCATTTATGCTATTGAACTGTTTTTTTTTAGCATAAACAGCTCTAGCATGATCTACCCAACAGTTTTCTATTATGTTTATATCTGGGGAACGTGCTGGATATTTTAAAAGTGTAATATTGTTGATTTTAAAATAAGCTTCTGCTACTTTTGTAGTATGGACCACAGCACTATCCCATTGAAACACATTTTTCTCCACAGATTCTTCATGCACATGTTGCAAATTCTTCAATGATCAATTATAAATATTTTTTACTAATTAGTTTACCACTTATAAATAAATTTTATGTCTGTTTTCCTATGAAAGCCATTAATGGTTCATATCATGACTCCTCCACCGCCCATCTGCAGATGGCTCGAAATTTTTGTTTTCTTTGTAAATTATATAATAATAACTATCCATCGGGTGCATCCATATTAAATTTCTTTTCAGCATTAAACCGTACTTTTCTCCATTTCTTTTTTCAATGCATATGTTCTTCCACAAACTGCAATTTCATCTTTTTATGCGCCTCTGTTAAAGGTTTTCTTTGCAGTTTCTTCCGTTGCAAATGTCTGTACTGTTGCAGAGCACATTGCACGTTTCTAATATTTGTGTTTTCACTAGCAACATCAGCAAGCTGCCCTGCAGTCATCAATGTATTCGATGCAGCTCTTAAAATAGTTTGTTTTTCGCGTTCTGTTAAAGCTGTAGATTGTTTACTACATTTCTTTTTCCTGTAATTTTGTGGACTTTTAAGTAAATTGGTAAAAACTTTCTGACTTCTATTTGCTAATAGAAGTGCTTTAGCTATCTTTGAAACTGAGCAGTTTTCTTTTGATAATATCAAGCTTATTTGTGTTTCTTCATGTGTTAGTTTCCTCCCGCGACCCATCTTTTACAAAGGGTATATCCGGATAAGGAGGTCAAAAGTGCTCCTAAACCAAACTGAATTTGTAAAGAAAATACTTTGTGTCAATTTTCAACCCTATATGTCGACATGGAGGGTAGTAATAGGGTGACAAAGAAAATCAGTTTTTTCTTAATTTCTCTTATCTTCTTCAATTGAAAATTCTGAAAAAAATCTTGCACATCTATGCACAGTCGGTTGCTCGTGTTCAACTGAGAAGTGAAAACATGCAATGTGTACTATTATTCTGTTGGACTGATTTTTCACAAAATATCCAATTATAACTATTCAAGCAATTGCTAAGGTCGATGAAGTCGACATATAATAATTGAAGACGACATATAAATAATAATTGAAGACATATATGAATAAAAAGCTACATAGTTCTCTACTGTTTCACAAATATTTTGAAATTTATGGGTGTGTTATTCATTTGTCGCACCAATTTTTCATGATATTTGGGTTTCTACAGATAAAACAAATTCAATACTAACGTCTTTATATCTACGACATATATATTATTACATAAAAATTAATACATTTGTAGGGTGTGCATTTGTCGTGAACTGTATGTTTTACATTATCATGACAATTCTACGAAATGTATTTTTTAAAAATAAATAGCAAAGGCTATATCCGGGTTTGGGAGTCAAATCTGCCCTGGAAGGGATTTTATTCCAATTTGCGCCATTCGATAGCCTACCAAAAAAGATACCTTTCATCCAAGTTTTAGCCCGATAGCTCATCTGTAAGGGTAGTTATAGAGGAAAAACGAAAATCCAGTTTTTGGCTCAATTTCCCCATTTAATGACAATTTAAAATTCTGAAAAAAATCTGACACATTTCTGACACCAAACCACATACTTTGAATCGTTTTCAGATTTTTCCGTTGCAAACTGTGGTTGTAAAAATCGAAAAACACGAAAAAAATCGGAAAAATGCAGATTTCATATGGAAATCGAAGAGACACTAGAACAGAATTAATTTAGCAATGAGATATTGTCCTAAGTATTATGCTCAATTTTTTTCAAATTCCTGCGTTTGGTGCGTCATAGTAAGAAAAACTAAAAACCACTTTTTTCGGCGTTTTTTCCGTGAGAAACTAAGTTATAATTATCGTAAAAATATATTATGTAATATTAAGCATCCCTAAGTTCAGAGAAACATCGTCCAGTCTTCAAAAATTGCGTAGTACGAAAAACGACAATTTTTTTTGTAACAATGTGTTTATTGTGCCAATAAATACAATATATACAGCGGGTACAATAAACTTAAACACAAAAAAAAAAGTATAACAAGGTATAATACACTTATGAGACTAAAGGCTCCGTTTTCGGAGCACGCATGGTCTTAACGCTAGTGTTTGTTTTTGTGCACTTCTTGCTATTACATGATTATCTTATGAGATATACTTATCTAGATTATGGCTATGGGATATGTGCGCAGCTAGGCACGAGAGCTGTACAATCGGTTTTATATTTAGGGGGGGGGGGGGGAAGAGAAAGAAAAGATTTTTATATGTGATACGTATTTGCTAGACTAAAATTATACTATATAATAACAAAAAAAATATAACTTCTCCCCGGCGGGGAATCGAACCCCGGTCTCCCGCGTGACAGGCGGGGATACTAACCACTTTTTTTTTTTTTTTGTAACATACGTTTATTCAGCCAAAAAAAAATAACATTTACATAAATATATATAAGCAAACAACAAACAAAAAAGAAAAAACAACAGACTTAACAACGAAACAGAACAAAAATTTCCTTAAACGTACAAAAGGAGGCGTGGCTTATAAAATAGGAACTTAAGACTAAAGACTCGCCTATCGAGTACGCACAGTCTGGGCGGTCATATAACTATTGCACTTACTGCTAAAACATATATATCTAAAGCTACAATGTATAATATTGGGTCCATTTTTGTGGGTGAGTATAAGGGAGGCGAATCCCTATGCTGCAACAGTTTCAGGGGGTGGGGTACAAATATACTAAGCTAAAATATAAAAGATATGAAAAGTAAAAATAACATTAAAAATAACAAAAGTAATATTCTCCCCGACGGGGAATCGAACCCCGGTCTCCCGCGTGACAGGCGGGGATACTAACCACTTTTTTTTTTTTTTTGTAACATACGTTTATTTAGCCAAAAAAAAAATAACATTTACATAAATATATATAAGCAAACAAACAAACAAAAAAAGAAAAACAATAGACTTAACAACGAAACAAAACAAAAATTTCCTTAAACGTACAAAAGGAGGCGTGGCTTATAAAATAGGAACTTAAGACTAAAGACTCGCTTATCGAGTACGCACAGTCTGGGCGGTCATATAACTATTGCACTTACTGCTAAAACATATATATTTATTGTTACAACGTGTACTATTGGGTCGCTTTTGTGGGTGAGTATAAGGGAGGCGAATCCCTATGCTGCAACAGTTTCAGGGGGTGGGGGACAAATGTACTATGCTAAAAATGTAGAATATATGAAAAATAAAAGATAACATTAAAAATAACAAAAATAATATTCTCCCCGACGGGGAATCGAACCCTGGTCTCCCGCGTGACAGGCGGGGATACTAACCACTTTTTTTTTTTTTTTTTTGTAACATACGTTTATTCAGCCAAAAAAAAATAACATTTACATAAATATATATAAGCAAACAACAAACAAAAAAGAAAAAACAACAGACTTAACAACGAAACAGAACAAAAATTTCCTTAAACGTACAAAAGGAGGCGTGGCTTATAAAATAGGAACTTAAGACTAAAGACTCGCCTATCGAGTACGCACAGTCTGGGCGGTCATATAACTATTGCACTTACTGCTAAAACATATATATCTAAAGCTACAATGTATAATATTGGGTCCATTTTTGTGGGTGAGTATAAGGGAGGCGAATCCCTATGCTGCAACAGTTTCAGGGGGTGGGGTACAAATATACTAAGCTAAAATATAAAAGATATGAAAAGTAAAAATAACATTAAAAATAACAAAGGTAATATTCTCCCCGACGGGGAATCGAACCCCGGTCTCCCGCGTGACAGGCGGGGATACTAACCACTTTTTTTTTTTTTTTTTTTTGTAACATACGTTTATTCAGCCAAAAAAAAAATAACATTTACATAAATATATATAAGCAAACAACAAACAAAAAAAGAAAAAACAACAGACTTAACAACGAAACAGAACAAAAATTTCCTTAAACGTACAAAAGGAGGCGTGGCTTATAAAATAGGAACTTAAGACTAAAGACTCGCCTAACGAGTACGCACAGTCTGGGCGGTCATATAACTATTGCACTTACTGCTAAAACATATATATCTAAAGCTACAATGTATAATATTGGGTCCATTTTTGTGGGTGAGTATAAGGGAGGCGAATCCCTATGCTGCAACAGTTTCAGGGGGTGGGGTACAAATATACTAAGCTAAAATATAAAAGATATGAAAAGTAAAAATAACATTAAAAATAACAAAAGTAATATTCTCCCCGACGGGGAATCGAACCCCGGTCTCCCGCGTGACAGGCGGGGATACTAACCACTTTTTTTTTTTTTTTGTTGTAACATACGTTTATTCAGCCAAAAAAAATAACATTTACATAAATATATATAAGCAAACAACAAACAAAAAAGAAAAAACAACAGACTTAACAACGAAACAGAACAAAAATTTCCTTAAACGTACAAAAGGAGGCGTGGCTTATAAAATAGGAACTTAAGACTAAAGACTCGCTTATCGAGTACGCACAGTCTGGGCGGTCATATAACTATTGCACTTACTGCTAAAACATATATATCTAAAGCTACAATGTATAATATTGGGTCCATTTTTGTGGGTGAGTATAAGGGAGGCGAATCCCTATGCTGCCACAGTTTCAGGGGGTGGGGTACAAATATACTAAGCTAAAATATAAAAGATATGAAAAGTAAAGATAGCATTAAAAATAAAAAAAATAATATTCTCCCCGACGGGGAATCGAACCCCGGTCTCCCGCGTGACAGGCGGGGATACTAACCACTTTTTTTTTTTGTAACATACGTTTATTCAGCCAAAAAAAATAACATTTACATAAATATATATAAGCAAACAACAAACAAAAAAAGAAAAAACAACAGACTTAACAACGAAACCGAACAAAAATTTCCTTAAACGTACAAAAGGAGGCGTGGCTTATAAAATAGGAACTTAAGACTAAAGACTCGCCTAACGAGTACACACAGTCTGGGCGGTCATATAACTATTGCACTTACTGCTAAAACATATATATCTAAAGCTACAATGTATAATATTGGGTCCATTTTTGTGGGTGAGTATAAGGGAGGCGAATCCCTATGCTGCAACAGTTTCAGGGGGTGGGGTACAAATATACTAAGCTAAAATATAAAAGATATGAAAAGTAAAAATAACATTAAAAATAACAAAAGTAATATTCTCCCCGACGGGGAATCGAACCCCGGTCTCCCGCGTGACAGGCGGGGATACTAACCACTATACTATCGAGGAGTGAGACGCTTACTTAATTTAATTATTTGTATATCTAACTTGTCTTTTTTGGATACTTTGGTTTCGGTGGAACAATTGCGTATCTTAATCTAGTTTATGCCTAATATATTCTATGTACATATTTACACGCTTGCATACCTACACATTCATACCTATATATCACAGACTCTGCATACAACGCGATCACGCACATACAAATAGAACTAAAGTGAAGAAATTTATAATGTCTATAATGTATAATTACTGACTATATCGCTTTAATTAATGCTAGGATAGGGCACGGTTCGATTACTATATCTAAATTAGGGTATTTTACAATTTGGCACGAGTTTCTTATAAGCTACTTAATTGCTAACGGTCTATTGTATCTAGCCACCAGTATTTTTCGGTGTCTTCTTTATAATTAATTTCTAAGTCATACTTTGTCAGTTTGTAACGGAATCTCATTTCTGTATCATCAAATCTGATATCGTTGTTGTATGTGATTTTTTTGTTGTAATTTTTTCTATTGAAATGGTAGATTATTGGTTGGCTGTTAGTGTTCTGTATGAGTCCTATGCTATCGAAGTAAATGAATGATTCCGGAGGCGTGTATCCTGTTTGTCTGGTTCTTTCGAAATATTGCGGGTTGGGGTAAACGGAGCTGTGTATGAGACTGTTGTTGTCG
Source organism: Halictus rubicundus (assembly GCF_050948215.1). Lineage (NCBI taxonomy): Eukaryota > Metazoa > Arthropoda > Insecta > Hymenoptera > Halictidae > Halictus > Halictus rubicundus. The sequence goes on from NW_027488569.1 coordinate 1,188,855, forward strand.
ATGTTTCGTATGTTCGCCCAATGGTTTCTGATTAACTTTAGCATGAATAAATCTATGCGGATGATTTCTGCTCTTTCTAGTAGTTTGTGATTGCTTACTTTTTTTGTGTAATTTGATTCGGGTGTTCTATAGGCGTTTAGGCAGGCTCTTAAGCATTTGCGTTCGAACATTCTTATCTTTTCCATCGTACTCGCGCTGATGTTAAACCAAATTGGGATGCCATATTAATAGTTTATAGCAGAGGATTTTTACTTTATTATTGAGGTCCTTTGAGTAAAAGATGCGTTTGTTCGCCGCAAATGCCTTTTGCGCTTTGTCGATTTGGATGTTGACGTGTTCGTTAAAATTTAATCGGAAATCTAGGTGTACGCCTAAATAGCGGACAACCTGTTTGTGTGGGATTTTTATGTTAATGTCGTTGCTGTCATGTAATTGGAAGTGTTTTGAGTGCGTCCGTACGTCGTTGTTCGCGTCTGAGATATTTGAGATGTACGGTCTGAATAATATCGTTTCGCATTTGTTTATATTTATTTTTAATCTCCAAGTATGAAAGTAATCCTGAATTTTGTTGAATATGTCCTGTAGTCGTGTTTTTAGTCTAGATGGTTTGTCGTCGCTGGTATATATTAGGAGGTCGTCCGCGTATGCAATGGCCCCTTTATTGTTGCCGCTATTCAGGTCGTACATTTGTAACAGGTCGCTCATGTACAGGCTGAACAGGATGGGGGAATTGACAGTACCCTGTTGCAAACCGTTCTTCACTTTGAACATTTTGGAGGAGGTGTTGTGACCTTCGGTGACATAGAATTTCTTCCCGTGCACCATGTCCCATATCATTTTGGTGAGGTGCATTGGGAAATTCTTTTTGGTCAGTTTGAAAAAAAGCCCATCCAGCCAAACCGTGTCGAAAGCCTTCTCTAAATCTATGAATACTGCGCCGACGCAGTCACCGGCATTTCTGGCCCAACATATGTCCGAGGTGAATTTGGTGATAGCATGAATGGTTGAATGTTTGAATCGGAATCCAAATTGAGTTTCGGGTATTAAGCTATTGTCTGTGCAAAAGGAATCTATTGATTTGTTTATCGTGACTTCAAATATTTTACTTATGTTGGGCAGAAGACTGATTGGCCGGTAACTCGACGGTTCACTGCTGTTTTTCCCCTTTTTTTTTATAGCTATTAGTTTAGCAGTTTTCCAGGCTATTGGAAAGTACGCCCTGTTTAGACAGTTATTGAATATTATGCTGTAATTATAAATGTATAGGGGTGGTAGGTGTTTTAATACGATGTTAGGAATATTGTCGAAGCTGGATGATTTTTTACTATTTAGGTTTTTTTTTAATGTGAAAGCTAGATCGTATGTTGAGGTGAAGTAGTTAGGTGGTATTATGTCGGGGTTTGGATTTTCGGCTCTGTTTGTATCTGAGAATGTGCACACCGTTCTGTCGTTGCGTCTGTCTTCGTCTATTTCAGATTTTATCGTGTTTACTTTCTGCGTAATTATGTTCGTTAGTTGTGGTTTTCCCATATGGTCGTTTTGTGTATGGGCTTTCTCAAAATGTGCGCCTAAAACATTTAATTTGTCGTTTATGTCAAGGATTTGTAAGTTGCCGTCATCGTCGATCTGTATGTTGTCCCGGTCTATACCAGTGTTCGTGATGATTTCTGTATTGGAGCTATGGATTTTTAATGTGTCTATGGTCTCGAATTCTTTTGGACGGAAGATTGTGTTTATGGACGGGAACAGTTCTCTGGGTTTGTGTATTGAGATGTTCGAGATTCTATTTTTCCAGTAGTTGCTTACTGAGTCATGGAAGGCCTTCTTGATTTCGTATCTTACCTTTTTCAGTGCGTATTTCAGTAGGGATATTTGTGTGTCATTTGAGGGGTTGTAGTTATTTATTGCGGTCAGTCTGTTTACTCTGGTTATCAATGAGCTTTTCAGCTTTCTAAGGTTCTTTATGGTTGGGTTAATGTATCGGTCTGTCGAGTTGTAGTCGTTTGTGATGCGAGGTATTGTCCGGTCTATAGCAGTGTTAATGTTTTCGTTAAGTTTCTCAATGTAATTGTCTATTTCTTCGATTGTCAAGTTTCTTTTGTTTGGTATGTCTGTGTCGTCTATTTCCGTTAGGCAGGTTTTAAACTCGTACCAGTCAGCCTTGTTGAAGTTATATTTAATGATTGGGTTTGGTTCGTCAATTTCCATCGGTTCGTCGGTGTTGAGGGAGATTGTCATTTCAACTGCTCTATGGTCGCTGTCGTAGTCGTGTGATTCTAGTCTACCAGGGGTGGGGAGGTTATGGAATTTGATTCTGCTGTCTGCTAAGCAGATATCGATAAAGGCGCCACTTATCGGGAAAGATGGGACTGCTGTATTTAATAGTGAAACTTTATACTCTATTTGGTTTTGTTGTAGCCAGTGTTTTAATGAAATTCCTCTTTTGTTATCTATGGGGTTGTGCCAGTCTGCGTGTTTAGCGTTTAGGTCGCCTGCTATTATGAAGTAGTTGTTTGTCTTCCGTAGGTCTAGTTTGTCGAAAATCATTTTAAGCTCTGCCATGAACTCTTTCTTGCAACTACTGGTGGCGTACGCTGCTATTATAAATAGGTTATTTTGCTGAATTTTTAGACGTATGGTGGTTGATTCGAGGGTCGTACTTTCGAGACAGTTTAGCTGGATGCGCTTGAATTTCATATTGTTTTTAATTAGAATGCCAGTTCCCCCAGCCTGTTTAGCATTCGGCCTGTCATTTCTAAGGAAAGTGTAGTTTTTAAAGTTAACGCGGTGCCTGTCGTTTAGCTTCGTTTCGCAAAGAAGGACTACGTCCGGGTCGTGCACTTTGAGAAAATCTGTGAGTGATGCTCTTCGTTCGTTTGTTATGAGGGAGTTGACGTTTATTTCTATGATTTTTATGGTGCGGTGGGGTATTATCCTGGTCGGGTTATTTTGACTGGTGTTACCGGCCGCGTTTATAGCCATTTAGAATTCTATTTCTAAAGCGTCGGCTATTGTGTTTATCCGACTGCTATTTGCTTGTATTTGTGTTAGAAGGCGTGATGTTTGTGTGTTTACCGTGGACTCTATGATTTGTTTGATTTGTTCGAGTAATGTATTTTGTGTGATTGGGTTTGCCTGGTTATTGGGAAGCGAATGTGTTTGGTCTGAATGGTCTGATGGTGCTGGTTTCTTTATGGGGTTGTTTGATAGAACCGAACTGAATGATAGTCCTGTTTTTACGAAGTTACTTTTGATTGTTTGTTTTCTATTTTTCTCTAATTGCATGCTTTCTTTCCTTGCGTCTATTTTCTGTTTAATTTCTTTTAATTTTGGGCAGCCTCTGTACGATGCTGGATGCCCAAAATTTTTGCAGTTTACACAGTACGGTTTGTCAATATTTTCGGATCTGTTTTTGTCGTCTAACGGGAGAAGTTTGCATTCGCCCGGGTTATGTTTCTCGGCGCATTTCACGCATCTATAATCTAAATTACAGTTAGCCGCGGCGTGCCCTATTCTCTGACATCTTCTGCATTGCACTTGGACCGATTTATTTAGTTTTTCCCAAGTGATTACAGAGTGTAATACTACTTTGATGTTTTTTAGTTTTTCTAAGTTGCTATCCGGTGATAGCTTTACTAAAAATATTGGCAGACTTCTGTTGTTTTTTATTGAGTTTCGGGTTTTGAAGTTGGATATGCTTATGAAATTAAGTCCGTCTGTCTTCTGATTTTTCATGTACGTTAAAATTTCTTCTGGCTCGAAGTCGCCGTCTAGGTTTTTTAGCAAAACTATTTTACATTTCTCGTTTTTTGGGGTATATGTAAAAAATTTGAAGTTATTGTTTTTTAGTGTAATGCATATTTTTTTGTATTCTATTATGTTGTGCGTTTGGAGTATGTGTCTATTATTGCCAATATTTTTTATTGTAAAGTTATCCGTTATACCTGCGTTTTTTATAGTGGTGATGATGGATTTAGCGGCATGGTCGGTGATTGTAATGGGGGGTGGCTTGGCACTGTCGGTCTTCGGCTCGCTAGGTGTTATCTTTTGTCCGGCAGGTACCTGGGGTTTTCCGGCGGAGTTGGAGGTTGAGGTGGAGGGTTGAGTCATGTCAATCTTCTTCGTTGCGTCCGGTGTGTCCTCGCTCGTTCTGGGTCTTTTTTGACCTGCGATGGCTGCGTCCTTCCGTTTTTTTTGGGCGACCGTTTCGCTTAATGGGGGGTAAGGTTCATCTACCTCCAGCGCTGCGAATCGGTTCGGGTCGGAATAGGAGATACCTTCGTTTCTCTTGCTGTTTTTTGAACGCTCTTCTTCGAGTTGTTTAGACAGTCTTTCAATCGTTCTGTTAAGATTTTCTATAATTTTCATTAGATCATCTTGCTTTTTGGCGTCCATGCTGCTGTTGCTTGCCTTGTTTTCGCTGGATTCCTCCTTTGAGGCCTGTGTGTTGGTCGTTGATGTCTTCTTTAGCTTTCCCATTTCTGATGCCTCTTGTGCAGATTTCTTTTTTCCGTCTTTTTTCAGAAAGAGATTTGGTGTAGGGTTAATTCTCTTAGTGTTTCTATTATTTTTCAATAACTGTTTGATGAGATGTGCCGTTTGTGGGTTGTCTAGATGTCTGGGTGTAACGTTGCATTGTGCTATTTTTTTCAGAGCGGTTGTGATTTCTATGTTGACTTTTGTTGGCAGATTGTTTATTGTGTTTGTTGCATCGGTTCCATCCTGGTCCGGGTGGGTGAGACTTGTTTTTGCGGGGGCGTCCGCCCCTCTTTGATCGGCGTTCGCGCTCTCAATTTTTTTAAAATCTTCGATCACTTCTTAATATTTTATAACAATTTCACTTGTATGTCCAGCTTGTGCACCCCACACTTTGTTCTTGCACAAGCACTGCGTTGTTCTTTTCGTTTAACTTTCACTTTTTCGGCACTGTATCCGCACTTCTGCTAAGTGTCCCTTTGGCTACCTGAGTCGTTGACAGCTCTCTCGGCACGTCTTACCCCGACGGAGGTTGAAGGGATACGGGATACTAACCACTATACTATCGAGGAGTGAGACGCTTACTTAATTTAATTATTTGTATATCTAACTTGTCTTTTTTGGATACTTTGGTTTCGGTGGAACAATTGCGTATCTTAATCTAGTTTATGCCTAATATATTCTATGTACATATTTACACGCTTGCATACCTACACATTCATACCTATATATTACAGACTCTGCATACAACGCGATCACGCACATACAAATAGAACTAAAGTGAAGAAATTTATAATGTCTATAATGTATAATTACTGACTATATCGCTTTAATTAATGCTAGGATAGGGCACGGTTCGATTACTATATCTAAATTAGGGTATTTTACAATTTGGCACGAGTTTCTTATAAGCTACTTAATTGCTAACGGTCTATTGTATCTAGCCACCAGTATTTTTCGGTGTCTTCTTTATAATTAATTTGTAAGTCATACTTTGTCAGTTTGTAACGGAATCTCATTTCTGTATCATCAAATCTGATATCGTTGTTGTATGTGATTTTTTTATTGTAATTTTTCCTATTGAAATGGTAGAGTATTGGTTGGCTGTTAGTGTTCTGTATGAGTCCTATGCTATCGAAGTAAATGAATGATTCCGGAGGCGTGTATCCTGTTTGTCTGGTTCTTTCGAAATATTGCGGGTTGGGGTAAACGGAGCTGTGTATGAGACTGTTGTTGTCGATGTTTCGTATGTTCGCCCAATGGTTTCTGATTAGTTTTAGCATGAATAGGTCTATGCGGATGATTTCTGCTTTTTCTAATAGCTTGTGGTTGCTTACTTTCTTTGTGTAGTTTGATTCTGGCGTTCTATAAGCGTTTAGGCAGGCTCTTAGGCATTTGCGTTCGAACATTCGTATCTTTTCCATCGTGCTCGCGCTGATGTTGAACCAGATTGGGATGCCATATGTTATGATGGGTCTTATCAGAAGTTTGTAACATAGTATTTTTACTTTTCTGTTGAGCTCTTTGGAGTAAAAGATACGTTTGTTCGCCGCAAATGCCTTTTGCGCTTTGTCAATTTGGATATTGACGTGTTCGTTGAAATTCAGTCTGAAATCTAGATGTACGCCTAAATAACGGACAACCTGTTTGTGTGGTATTTTTATGTTAATGTCGTTGCTGTCATGTAATTGGAAGTGTTTTGAGTGCGTCCGTACGTCGTTGTTCGCGTCTGAGATATTTGAGATGTACGGTCTGAATAATATCGTTTCGCATTTGTTTATATTTATTTTTAATCTCCAAGTGTGAAAGTAATCCTGAATTTTGTTGAATATGTCCTGTAGTCGTGTTTTTAGTCTAGATGGTTTGTCGTCGCTGGTATATATTAGTAGGTCGTCCGCGTATGCAATGGCCCCTTTATTGTTGCCGCTATTCAGGTCGTACATTTGTAAAAGGTCGCTCATGTACAGGCTGAACAGGATGGGGGAATTGACAGTACCCTGTTGCAAACCGTTCTTCACTTTGAACATTTTGGAGGAGGTGTTGTGACCTTCGGTGACATAGAATTTCTTCCCGTGCACCATGTCCCATATCATTTTGATGAGGTGCATTGGGAAGTTCTTTTTGGTCAGTTTGAAAAAAAGCCCATCCAGCCAAACCGTGTCGAAAGCCTTCTCTAAATCTATGAATACTGCGCCGACGCAGTCACCGGCATTTCTGGCCCAACATATGTCCGAGGTGAATTTGGTGATAGCATGAATGGTTGAATGTTTGAATCGGAATCCAAATTGAGTTTCGGGTATTAAGCTATTGTCTGTGCAAAAGGAATCTATTGATTTGTTTATCGTGACTTCAAATATTTTACTTATGTTGGGCAGAAGACTGATTGGCCGGTAACTCGACGGTTCACTGCTGTTTTTCCCCTTTTTTTTTATAGCTATTAGTTTAGCAGTTTTCCAGGCTATTGGAAAGTACGCCCTGTTTAGACAGTTATTGAATATTATGCTGTAATTATAAATGTATAGGGGTGGTAGGTGTTTTAATACGATGTTAGGAATATTGTCGAAGCTGGATGATTTTTTACTATTTAGGTTTTTTTTTAATGTGAAAGCTAGATCGTATGTTGAGGTGAAGTAGTTAGGTGGTATTATGTCGGGGTTTGGATTTTCGGCTCTGTTTGTATCTGAGAATGTGCACACCGTTCTGTCGTTGCGTCTGTCTTCGTCTATTTCAGATTTTATCGTGTTTACTTTCTGCGTAATTATGTTCGTTAGTTGTGGTTTTCCCATATGGTCGTTTTGTGTATGGGCTTTCTCAAAATGTGCGCCTAAAACATTTAATTTGTCGTTTATGTCAAGGATTTGTAAGTTGCCGTCATCGTCGATCTGTATGTTGTCCCGGTCTATACCAGTGTTCGTGATGATTTCTGTATTGGAGCTATGGATTTTTAATGTGTCTATGGTCTCGAATTCTTTTGGACGGAAGATTGTGTTTATGGACGGGAACAGTTCTCTGGGTTTGTGTATTGAGATGTTCGAGATTCTATTTTTCCAGTAGTTGCTTACTGAGTCATGGAAGGCCTTCTTGATTTCGTATCTTACCTTTTTCAGTGCGTATTTCAGTAGGGATATTTGTGTGTCATTTGAGGGGTTGTAGTTATTTATTGCGGTCAGTCTGTTTACTCTGGTTATCAATGAGCTTTTCAGCTTTCTAAGGTTCTTTATGGTTGGGTTAATGTATCGGTCTGTCGAGTTGTAGTCGTTTGTGATGCGAGGTATTGTCCGGTCTATAGCAGTGTTAATGTTTTCGTTAAGTTTCTCAATGTAATTGTCTATTTCTTCGATTGTCAAGTTTCTTTTGTTTGGTATGTCTGTGTCGTCTATTTCCGTTAGGCAGGTTTTAAACTCGTACCAGTCAGCCTTGTTGAAGTTATATTTAATGATTGGGTTTGGTTCGTCAATTTCCATCGGTTCGTCGGTGTTGAGGGAGATTGTCATTTCAACTGCTCTATGGTCGCTGTCGTAGTCGTGTGATTCTAGTCTACCAGGGGTGGGGAGGTTATGGAATTTGATTCTGCTGTCTGCTAAGCAGATATCGATAAAGGCGCCACTTATCGGGAAAGATGGGACTGCTGTATTTAATAGTGAAACTTTATACTCTATTTGGTTTTGTTGTAGCCAGTGTTTTAATGAAATTCCTCTTTTGTTATCTATGGGGTTGTGCCAGTCTGCGTGTTTAGCGTTTAGGTCGCCTGCTATTATGAAGTAGTTGTTTGTCTTCCGTAGGTCTAGTTTGTCGAAAATCATTTTAAGCTCTGCCATGAACTCTTTCTTGCAACTACTGGTGGCGTACGCTGCTATTATAAATAGGTTATTTTGCTGAATTTTTAGACGTATGGTGGTTGATTCGAGGGTCGTACTTTCGAGACAGTTTAGCTGGATGCGCTTGAATTTCATATTGTTTTTAATTAGAATGCCAGTTCCCCCAGCCTGTTTAGCATTCGGCCTGTCATTTCTAAGGAAAGTGTAGTTTTTAAAGTTAACGCGGTGCCTGTCGTTTAGCTTCGTTTCGCAAAGAAGGACTACGTCCGGGTCGTGCACTTTGAGAAAATCTGTGAGTGATGCTCTTCGTTCGTTTGTTATGAGGGAGTTGACGTTTATTTCTATGATTTTTATGGTGCGGTGGGGTATTATCCTGGTCGGGTTATTTTGACTGGTGTTACCGGCCGCGTTTATAGCCATTTAGAATTCTATTTCTAAAGCGTCGGCTATTGTGTTTATCCGACTGCTATTTGCTTGTATTTGTGTTAGAAGGCGTGATGTTTGTGTGTTTACCGTGGACTCTATGATTTGTTTGATTTGTTCGAGTAATGTATTTTGTGTGATTGGGTTTGCCTGGTTATTGGGAAGCGAATGTGTTTGGTCTGAATGGTCTGATGGTGCTGGTTTCTTTATGGGGTTGTTTGATAGAACCGAACTGAATGATAGTCCTGTTTTTACGAAGTTACTTTTGATTGTTTGTTTTCTATTTTTCTCTAATTGCATGCTTTCTTTCCTTGCGTCTATTTTCTGTTTAATTTCTTTTAATTTTGGGCAGCCTCTGTACGATGCTGGATGCCCAAAATTTTTGCAGTTTACACAGTACGGTTTGTCAATATTTTCGGATCTGTTTTTGTCGTCTAACGGGAGAAGTTTGCATTCGCCCGGGTTATGTTTCTCGGCGCATTTCACGCATCTATAATCTAAATTACAGTTAGCCGCGGCGTGCCCTATTCTCTGACATCTTCTGCATTGCACTTGGACCGATTTATTTAGTTTTTCCCAAGTGATTACAGAGTGTAATACTACTTTGATGTTTTTTAGTTTTTCTAAGTTGCTATCCGGTGATAGCTTTACTAAAAATATTGGCAGACTTCTGTTGTTTTTTATTGAGTTTCGGGTTTTGAAGTTGGATATGCTTATGAAATTAAGTCCGTCTGTCTTCTGATTTTTCATGTACGTTAAAATTTCTTCTGGCTCGAAGTCGCCGTCTAGGTTTTTTAGCAAAACTATTTTACATTTCTCGTTTTTTGGGGTATATGTAAAAAATTTGAAGTTATTGTTTTTTAGTGTAATGCATATTTTTTTGTATTCTATTATGTTGTGCGTTTGGAGTATGTGTCTATTATTGCCAATATTTTTTATTGTAAAGTTATCCGTTATACCTGCGTTTTTTATAGTGGTGATGATGGATTTAGCGGCATGGTCGGTGATTGTAATGGGGGGTGGCTTGGCACTGTCGGTCTTCGGCTCGCTAGGTGTTATCTTTTGTCCGGCAGGTACCTGGGGTTTTCCGGCGGAGTTGGAGGTTGAGGTGGAGGGTTGAGTCATGTCAATCTTCTTCGTTGCGTCCGGTGTGTCCTCGCTCGTTCTGGGTCTTTTTTGACCTGCGATGGCTGCGTCCTTCCGTTTTTTTTGGGCGACCGTTTCGCTTAATGGGGGGTAAGGTTCATCTACCTCCAGCGCTGCGAATCGGTTCGGGTCGGAATAGGAGATACCTTCGTTTCTCTTGCTGTTTTTTGAACGCTCTTCTTCGAGTTGTTTAGACAGTCTTTCAATCGTTCTGTTAAGATTTTCTATAATTTTCATTAGATCATCTTGCTTTTTGGCGTCCATGCTGCTGTTGCTTGCCTTGTTTTCGCTGGATTCCTCCTTTGAGGCCTGTGTGTTGGTCGTTGATGTCTTCTTTAGCTTTCCCATTTCTGATGCCTCTTGTGCAGATTTCTTTTTTCCGTCTTTTTTCAGAAAGAGATTTGGTGTAGGGTTAATTCTCTTAGTGTTTCTATTATTTTTCAATAACTGTTTGATGAGATGTGCCGTTTGTGGGTTGTCTAGATGTCTGGGTGTAACGTTGCATTGTGCTATTTTTTTCAGAGCGGTTGTGATTTCTATGTTGACTTTTGTTGGCAGATTGTTTATTGTGTTTGTTGCATCGGTTCCATCCTGGTCCGGGTGGGTGAGACTTGTTTTTGCGGGGGCGTCCGCCCCTCTTTGATCGGCGTTCGCGCTCTCAATTTTTTTAAAATCTTCGATCACTTCTTAATATTTTATAACAATTTCACTTGTATGTCCAGCTTGTGCACCCCACACTTTGTTCTTGCACAAGCACTGCGTTGTTCTTTTCGTTTAACTTTCACTTTTTCGGCACTGTATCCGCACTTCTGCTAAGTGTCCCTTTGGCTACCTGAGTCGTTGACAGCTCTCTCGGCACGTCTTACCCCGACGGAGGTTGAAGGGATACGGGATACTAACCACTATACTATCGAGGAGTGAGACGCTTACTTAATTTAATTATTTGTATATCTAACTTGTCTTTTTTGGATACTTTGGTTTCGGTGGAACAATTGCGTATCTTAATCTAGTTTATGCCTAATATATTCTATGTACATATTTACACGCTTGCATACCTACACATTCATACCTATATATTACAGACTCTGCATACAACGCGATCACGCACATACAAATAGAACTAAAGTGAAGAAATTTATAATGTCTATAATGTATAATTACTGACTATATCGCTTTAATTAATGCTAGGATAGGGCACGGTTCGATTACTATATCTAAATTAGGGTATTTTACAATTTGGCACGAGTTTCTTATAAGCTACTTAATTGCTAACGGTCTATTGTATCTAGCCACCAGTATTTTTCGGTGTCTTCTTTATAATTAATTTGTAAGTCATACTTTGTCAGTTTGTAACGGAATCTCATTTCTGTATCATCAAATCTGATATCGTTGTTGTATGTGATTTTTTTATTGTAATTTTTCCTATTGAAATGGTAGAGTATTGGTTGGCTGTTAGTGTTCTGTATGAGTCCTATGCTATCGAAGTAAATGAATGATTCCGGAGGCGTGTATCCTGTTTGTCTGGTTCTTTCGAAATATTGCGGGTTGGGGTAAACGGAGCTGTGTATGAGACTGTTGTTGTCGATGTTTCGTATGTTCGCCCAATGGTTTCTGATTAGTTTTAGCATGAATAGGTCTATGCGGATGATTTCTGCTTTTTCTAATAGCTTGTGGTTGCTTACTTTCTTTGTGTAGTTTGATTCTGGCGTTCTATAAGCGTTTAGGCAGGCTCTTAGGCATTTGCGTTCGAACATTCGTATCTTTTCCATCGTGCTCGCGCTGATGTTGAACCAGATTGGGATGCCATATGTTATGATGGGTCTTATCAGAAGTTTGTAACATAGTATTTTTACTTTTCTGTTGAGCTCTTTGGAGTAAAAGATACGTTTGTTCGCCGCAAATGCCTTTTGCGCTTTGTCAATTTGGATATTGACGTGTTCGTTGAAATTCAGTCTGAAATCTAGATGTACGCCTAAATAACGGACAACCTGTTTGTGTGGTATTTTTATGTTAATGTCGTTGCTGTCATGTAATTGGAAGTGTTTTGAGTGCGTCCGTACGTCGTTGTTCGCGTCTGAGATATTTGAGATGTACGGTCTGAATAATATCGTTTCGCATTTGTTTATATTTATTTTTAATCTCCAAGTGTGAAAGTAATCCTGAATTTTGTTGAATATGTCCTGTAGTCGTGTTTTTAGTCTAGATGGTTTGTCGTCGCTGGTATATATTAGTAGGTCGTCCGCGTATGCAATGGCCCCTTTATTGTTGCCGCTATTCAGGTCGTACATTTGTAAAAGGTCGCTCATGTACAGGCTGAACAGGATGGGGGAATTGACAGTACCCTGTTGCAAACCGTTCTTCACTTTGAACATTTTGGAGGAGGTGTTGTGACCTTCGGTGACATAGAATTTCTTCCCGTGCACCATGTCCCATATCATTTTGATGAGGTGCATTGGGAAGTTCTTTTTGGTCAGTTTGAAAAAAAGCCCATCCAGCCAAACCGTGTCGAAAGCCTTCTCTAAATCTATGAATACTGCGCCGACGCAGTCACCGGCATTTCTGGCCCAACATATGTCCGAGGTGAATTTGGTGATGGCGTGAATTGTTGAGTGTTTGAATCGGAATCCAAATTGGGTTTCGGGTATTAAGCTATTGTCTGTGCAGAAGGAATCTATTGATTTGTTTATCGTGACTTCAAATATTTTACTTATGTTGGGCAGAAGACTGATTGGCCGGTAACTGGACGGTTCACTGCTGTTTTTCCCTTTTTTTTTTTATAGCTATTAGTTTAGCAGTTTTCCAGGCTATTGGAAAGTACGCCCTGTTTAGACAGTTATTGAATATTATGCTGTAATTATAAATGTATAGGGGTGGTAGGTGTTTTAATACGATGTTAGGAATATTGTCGAAGCTGGATGATTTTTTACTATTTAGGTTTTTTTTTAATGTGAAAGCTAGATCGTATGTTGAGGTGAAGTAGTTAGGTGGTATTGTGTCGGGGTTTGGATTTTCGGCTCTGTTTGTATCTGAGAATGTGCACACCGTTCTGTCGTTGCGTCTGTCTTCGTCTATTTCAGATTTTATCGTGTTTACTTTCTGCGTAATTATGTTCGTTAGTTGTGGTTTTCCCATATGGTCGTTTTGTGTGTGGGCTTTCTCAAAATGTGCGCCTAAAACATTTAATTTGTCGTTTATGTCAAGGATTTGTAAGTTGCCGTCATCGTCGATCTGTATGTTGTCCCGGTCTATACCAGTGTTCATGATGATTTCTGTATTGGAGCTATGGATTTTTAATGTGTCTATGGTCTCGAATTCTTTTGGACGGAAGATTGTGTTTATGGACGGGAACAGTTCTCTGGGTTTGTGTATTGAGATGTTCGAGATTCTATTTTTCCAGTAGTTGCTTACTGAGTCATGGAAGGCCTTCTTGATTTCGTATCTTACCTTTTTCAGTGCGTATTTCAGTAGGGATATTTGTGTGTCATTTGAGGGGTTGTAGTTATTTATTGCGGTCAGTCTGTTTACTCTGGTTATCAATGAGCTTTTCAGCTTTCTAAGGTTCTTTATGGTTGGGTTAATGTATCGGTCTGTCGAGTTGTAGTCGTTTGTGATGCGAGGTATTGTCCGGTCTATAGCAGTGTTAATGTTTTCGTTAAGTTTCTCAATGTAATTGTCTATTTCTTCGATTGTCAAGTTTCTTTTGTTTGGTATGTCTGTGTCGTCTATTTCCGTTAGGCAGGTTTTAAACTCGTACCAGTCAGCCTTGTTGAAGTTATATTTAATGATTGGGTTTGGTTCGTCAATTTCCATCGGTTCGTCGGTGTTGAGGGAGATTGTCATTTCAACTGCTCTATGGTCGCTGTCGTAGTCGTGTGATTCTAGTCTACCAGGGGTGGGGAGGTTATGGAATTTGATTCTGCTGTCTGCTAAGCAGATATCGATAAAGGCGCCACTTATCGGGAAAGATGGGACTGCTGTATTTAATAGTGAAACTTTATACTCTATTTGGTTTTGTTGTAGCCAGTGTTTTAATGAAATTCCTCTTTTGTTATCTATGGGGTTGTGCCAGTCTGCGTGTTTAGCGTTTAGGTCGCCTGCTATTATGAAGTAGTTGTTTGTCTTCCGTAGGTCTAGTTTGTCGAAAATCATTTTAAGCTCTGCCATGAACTCTTTCTTGCAACTACTGGTGGCGTACGCTGCTATTATAAATAAGTTATTTTGCTGAATTTTTAGTCGTATGGTGGTTGATTCGAGGGTCGTACTTTCGAGACAGTTTAGCTGGATGCGCTTGAATTTTATATTGTTTTTGATTAAGATGCCTGTTCCCCCAGCCTGTTTAGCATTCGGCCTGTCATTCCTAAGGAAAGTATAGTTTTTAAAGTTAACGCGGTGCCTGTTGTTTAGCTTCGTTTCGCAAAGAAGAACTACGTCCGGGTCGTGCACTTTGAGAAAATCTGTGAGTGATGCTCTTCGTTCGTTTGTTATAAGGGAGTTGACGTTTATTTCCATGATTTTTATGGTGCGGTGGGGTATTACCCTGGTCAGGTTATTTTGACTATTGTTACCGGCCGCGTTTATAGCCATTTAGAATTCTATTTCTAAAGCGTCGGCTATTGTATTTATTCGACTGCTGTTCGCTTGTATTTGTGTTAGAAGGCGTGCTGTTTGTGTGTTTACTGTGGACTCTATGATTTGTTTGATTTGTTCGAGTAGTGTATTTTGTGAGATTGGGTTTGTCTGGTTATTGGGGAGCAAATGTGTTTGATCTGAGTGATCTGATAGTGTTGGTTTCTTATTTGATAAAACTGAGCTGAAGGATAGTCCTGTTTTAACAAAGTTACTTTTAATTATTTGTTTTTTATCTTTCTCTAATCGTATGTTTTCTTTTCTTGCGTCTATTTTCTGCTTAATTTCTTTTAATTTTGGGCAGCCTCTGTACGATGCTGGATGTCCAAAGTTTTTGCAATTTACGCAGTATGGTTTGTCTATGTTTTCCGCTCTGTTTTTATCATCTAAAGGGAGAAATTTACATTCGCCCGGGTTGTGTTTCTCGGCGCATTTTACGCATCTATATTCTAGATTACAATTCGCTGCGGCGTGCCCTATCCTCTGGCATCTTCTGCATTGCACTTGGACCGATTTATTTAGTCTTTCCCAAGTGATTACAGAGTGCAACACTACTTTAATATTTTTTAATTTTTCTAGATTGCTATCCGGTGATAGCTTGACTAAAAATATTGGCAGGCTCCTATTGTTTTTTATCGAGTTGCGGGTTTTAAATTGGGTTATGCTCAGGAAGTTAAGTCCTTCTGTCCTCTGATTTTTTATGTTCGATAAAATTTCTTCCGGATCAAAGTCGCCGTCTAGATTTTTCAGTAAAACTACTTTGCATTTTTCATTTTTTGGGGTGTATGTGAAGAATTTAAAGCTATTGTTTTTTAATATGATACATATTTTTTTGTATTCTACTATGTTGTACGTTTGTAATATGTGTTTATTGCTGCCAATATTTTTGATTGTGAAGTTATCCGTTATACCTGCATTTTTTATTGTAGTGATGACGGATTTAGCGGCATGGTCGGTAATTGTGATGGGGGGTGGCTTGGCACTGTCGGTCTTCGGTTCGCTAGGTATTGTCTTTTGTCCGACGGGTGCCTGGGGTTTTCCAGCGGCGTTGGAGGTTGAGGTGGAGGGTTGATCCATGTCCATCTTCTTCGCTGCGTCTGGGGTGTCTTCGCTCGTTCTGGGTCTTTTCTGACCTGCGATGCCTGCGTCCTTCAGATTTTTTTGGGCGACCGTTTCGCTTAATGGGGGGTAATGTTCGTCTACCTCCAGGGCTGCGAATCGGTTCTGGTCGAAGAAGGAGATACCTTGGTCTCTCTTTCCGTTTTTCATGCGCTCTTCTTCGAGTTGCTTGGATAATCTTTCTATTGTTTTGTTGAGATTTTCTATGAGTTTCATAAGATCTTCCTGTTTTTTTTTATCCATGCTGCTGTTGTTTGCTTTGTTTACGTTGGGTTCCTCCTTTGGGACCTGTGTGTTGGTCGTTGTTTTCTTTGGTTTTCCCATATCTGTTGTCTCTTGTGCAAATTTCGTTTTGCCGACTTTCTTCTGATAAAGATTTGGTGTAGGATTGATTCGCTTGGTGTTTTTATTATTTTTCAGCAATTGTTTGATCAGATGTGCCGTTTGCGGGTCGTCTAAACAGCTGGATGTTTCGTTGCATTGTGCTATTTTTTTCAGTGCGTTCGTGATTTTTATGTTGGCCTTTGTTGGTAGGTTGCTTATTTTGTTCGCTGCATCGGTTCCATCCTGGTCCGGGTGGTTGAAACTTGTTTTTGCGGGGGCGTCCGCCCCTCTTTGGTCGGTGATCGCGTTCTCAATTTTTTTTGTAATTCGGCGATCACTTTTTTTTTTTATTTTATAACAATTTTACTTGTTCTTACAACTTGTGCACACCTCACTTTGTTCTTGCACAAGCACTGCGTTGTTCTTTGCGTTCGACTTTCACTTTTCGGCACTGTATCCGCACTTCTGCTAAGTGTCCCTTTGGCTACCTGGGTCCTTGAGAGCTCTCTCGGCACGTCTTACCCCGACGGAGGTTCAAGGGATACTGGGATACTGACCACTATACTACCGAGGAGTCACAAATGTTAGTTAATTAGCGCGATTATTTAAATAAACAATGTATGTGATTGGGGTTACAATGTATATATATGGGGAGGGTGGTGTTATAACCACCAGTATTTTTTTGTGTTTTGTCGGTGTTTATCGTTTACATCTACACTAGACAGTTTATAAATAAAGCGCATGTTTGGGTCGTCTCGCTGAATGTTTGTGTTGTATGTGATGTATTTGTCAAATGTTCTTCTATGGACGTGGTATATTAATGGTATATTGTTCGAGTTTTGAATATAGCCTTCACTATCCAAAAAGGTGAAAGATTCAGGAGGAGTATAGCCAGTTTTCATGGTTTCTGTGAAGTACATCGGGTTCGGATATGTGGCGGCAAAGATGAGGCTGTTGGATGATATTTGGCGGGTGCTGGCCCAATGGTTCCTAATCAGTTTTAGGATGAATAGGTCGATCCGGATGAGTTTGGCTTCTTCGTAGAGTCGGTGGTTGCTGATCATCTTGGTGAAGTTGGATTCCGGTGTCCGGTATTTGTTGAGGCAGGCTCTGATGCATTTCCGTTCGAAGGTTCGGAGTCTCTCCATGGTTCCCGCGCTGATGTTGAACCAGATGGGGCATCCGTAGGTCAGGATCGGTCGTATGAAGAGCTTGTAACAGAGAATTTTTACGGATTTATCGAGATCTTTGGAATAAAACAGTCTTTTAAGGGAGAGGAATGCTTTTTGTGCTTTGCCGATTTGGATTTCTACGTGGAAGTTGTAGTTTAATTTAAAATCTAGATGTATGCCTAGGTAGCGAACCAACTCTTTGTGGGGAATTTTGACGTTGGGATTGAATTTATCGAAAATGTGAAATTTTTTTGAGTGTTTCTGCACATCGTAATTAGCGTCAGAGATTTTTGAGATATATGGTCTAAAGAGAATCGTCTCGCATTTATTTATATTTAATTTCAGTTTCCAGGTGTGAAAGTAGTCTTGGATTTTATTGAAGGTTTCTTGCAATTCAGTTTGGATTTTGGATACTTTGTTATCGCGCACGTAGACTAGTAGGTCGTCCGCGAAGGCTATTACCCCTTTAGAGTTGTCGCTATTTAGGCCATACATTTGGAGAAGATCGCTTATGAATATGTTAAACAAGACAGGGGAATTGACTGTGCCTTGTTGTAGGCCGTTATCGATGTTGAAACATTTGTTTGATTTGAGATGGCCGTTTGTAACGTAGAATTTTTTGTCATGTAGCATGCTCCAGATGATTTTAATTAAATGAATTGGAAATTCTTTTTTAAGGAGTTTAAAAAAGAGTCCATCCAACCAGACTGTATCAAAAGCTTTTTCTAGATCTATGAGTACGGCGCCTATGCAGTCGCCTGCATTTCTGGCCCAGCAGATGTCTGAAGTGAATTTAGTGATAGCGTGAACGGTGGAATGTTTATGGCGAAAGCCGAATTGAGATTCCGGGATAATTTCTTTGGAATTGCAAAAATCAACTATTGCGTTATTGACAAGTGTTTCGAAGACTTTGCTGATGTTTGGGAGCAGACTGATTGGCCTATAGCTATTGGGGTCGCTGCTGTCTTTGTCTTTCTTTTTTATGTTTATTAGTTTGGCCGTTTTCCAAGTTGCTGGGAAGTGATAGCAGTTTAAGCAGTTATTGAAAATAATTGTATAGAAATATATGTAACGTCCGGGGAGGTGTTTTAATGCTATGTTTGGGATACCATCAAAGCTCGAGGATTTTTTATTATTGAGATTGTGAAATGTATATTGTAGTTCTATTGGTGATGTGAAGTAGTTGGGAGGGATTTCTGGAGCTTCGGGATTGCTGGCTTTGTTGTTGTCTGTGAATGTACATAAGGTTCTACCGTTAAGTATGTCTTGCTGTATGTCTGTACGTAGTGCGTCTACTTTCTTGTGGATTATGTTGGACAGTTGTGGTTTGCCCATGTGGTTGTTTTGGGAGTGGACTGTCTCAAAGTGTGCTCCCATTACGTCTAAATTTATTCTGTTCGTCCGTTATTAGAATTTTGTCGGAATCTGTCGAGAGGAGATTGGTATTCAGATCAGCTCTGCTAAGGATGGCGGTGTTTGACGCGGGAATTTTTAAGGTGTCAATGTCGTTGTTTTCTTTGTGACGGAATATGCTATTTATTGACGGGAAAAGTTCTTCTTGTTGTCTGAGGGAGATTTTAATAATTTTCTTTTTCCAATGGTTGCTCACCGAGTTTTGAAAAGCTTTCTTAATTTCGTGTCTGGTGTGTTTTAATCTTTTTTGTAGATGGTCTATTATAGGATCGTTAGCGGAAGTGTAATTGCGGAGGTCTTTTAATCTATGAATTTGTGTAATGAGTTTACTTTTATCGGCTCTGAGTTGTTTGATTTCGGGTGTGATGTATTTGTCCGTCGAGTTGAAGTTATTGTCTATTTTCGGTACTGCGATATCAATTGCTTTTACGATGTTGTCATTCAGTTTCTCGATATATTTTTCAATTTCTTTTGTTGTCAAGTTTTTATTGTCGGGGATTTCCGTGTCGTCGTTGTCGGTTAGGAAGGTTTTGTATTTTGCCCAGTCTACTTTATTGTAATTGTATTTTATGGTCGGGGTTGTTTCGTCAAAGATGAACTGTTCGGCTGTTGGTATGGATATGGTCATAAGGGTGGCTCTATGGTCGCTGTCGTATCTTGATGAGTGTAGGAGGTTAGGGCCAGGTATGTCGTGGAATTTGATTCTATTGTCCGAAATACAGAGGTCTATAAAGGCTCCGCTTTTCGGAAACGAGGGTATTGCGGTACTGTGGAGGGTTGCGCGGAAGGTGATTTGGCTTTCTATAAGCCATTTGTTTAAGGAGACTCCTCGAGCATTGTTTATGGTATTTCCCCAGGCATGATGTTTCGCGTTAAGATCACCTGCTAGCAGGTAAAAATTGCTAGCTTTGTATAATTCTAGAGAATCGAAAAGGGCTCTGAGCTCTATCATGAATTCTTTCTTACAGCTGCTGGTGGCATAACTCGCGATGAGATACAATTTGCAATTGTTTTGAAATTTAATTTCTACTACTGTAGATTCGAAACAGGTACTGTCTTTGATGCAGTTTAGCTGGATGTTTTTGAATTTAATATCCTTACGGATTAGTAATCCTGTGCCTCCTGCTTGTTTAGCATTTATTCTATCGCGTCTGATAAAGATATAGTCCTTGAAGCTCAATTTGTGGACCGGATTTAGTTTTGTTTCAGAGAGTAAAGCTACATCTGGTTTGTGCTTATTAAGGAAATCCAGGAGAGTGACTCTTCGTTCATTTGTTATGATGGAGTTTACATTAATTTGGACTATGTGCAATTCTTTTAAAATTAATTTATTGGTTATGTTTACGCGGATATCGGGAGCCATTGGATTAGAAATTGATATCTAAGGCCTCTGCAATGATGTTAATTGTATTCGCGTTCGAGATGATGCTTTCTTTTAGTGAGGATATTTGTGAGTTTATCGCGAAAGTGATTACGTTTCTGATATTTCTACGAGAACGGAGGGGTGTGTCGCGTGTGTTTCCTGTGGTTGCGATCGTATGGGCATAGTTTGTTGGGTCTGTAGAGTTTGTGTCTGTTGGGATTGGGGGTTTGGTTCTACTTTGTTTGAAGCTATGGAACTATACGATATGTGACTTTTAACTATGTTGTTGTAAGATTTTATTTTATTCTGTGCGACTGTCTTTGCTTGGAGTTTACGTTCCTCTATTTTTTGTTTAATTTCTTTTAATTTAGGACATCCTCTGTATGAGGCGGGGTGTCCGAATTGTTTGCAATTCGTGCAGTACGGTTTCGACTCCTCGGTATCCGCGATTATGTCTGTTTTTGATCGCGGGCACCCTCCTGGATTATGGGGCGTGTTGCATTTTACGCATCTATAGTTTAGGTTGCAATTCAATGCAACGTGGCCGATACGTTGGCATCTTTTGCATTGGATGCGATCTTTTTTAATTAGTTTTTCCCAAGATATGATGGAGTGGAGGACTGTCTTTATATTTCTTAGGTTATTAATCGAACTGTTTTAGGAGATTTGAACTATGTAAATTGGGAGATTTCTCCCTTCCTTTAATGAACGTTGTGTTTTGAATTTTCTGACTGTTTTGAATTCTACGTTTTCTACCTTTTCGTTTTTGAGGTCTTCAACGACTATTTCTGTATCAAAGTCTCCTTCTAGATTTTTCAGCAAGACTGTGATAGGTTTTTCCTGTTTGGGGGTGTAGGTGAAATATTCTACGTTACTTAATTTTAGAGTATTACAAGCTAATTTGAATGCCTCTAGACTGGATGTGTGGATGATATGTTTATTATCATTGATTTTTTTGATTGCAAAGTTTTTCTCTATTTTCTTCATTAATTCTAGGGTTGTTTTCACTGGGGTAGAGTAGATAAT
Source organism: Halictus rubicundus (assembly GCF_050948215.1). Classification (NCBI taxonomy): domain Eukaryota; kingdom Metazoa; phylum Arthropoda; class Insecta; order Hymenoptera; family Halictidae; genus Halictus; species Halictus rubicundus. The sequence goes on from NW_027488569.1 coordinate 1,209,761, forward strand.
TATTGGTGGGGGCTTCGAAATTTTTGAAATTTGATGTGATTGCGTCGCCTGGTTTTCGAATCGCGGCTTCTTTGTGGGCGGGTGTGGAGCTGGCGCTTGAACTGTCTTCGGATCGGCCATTATGGTCCCACTTCCTGTCACCTTGGTTGTTAAGGGAGGTGCTGGCAGGCTGTTTTCTCGCTTCTGCGAAGAGACCTCTATCCACTGTTCGTTTGCTGGAGGGTGACTCGGCGCTGGGATGAACGTGGTTTGTTGATTTGTTGTCTTCTCATATGCATACCAGCGAAAAAAGGTGCCTATATATAAACCTTTTACCGTTTACACGACAAATGGATATATCATTGACATGTTCGGACCTTTTTATGCCAACCAGAATGATGCTGAAATCATGCAGATCGTTGTTCGAGATCCCAATGGCTTGAAAACTCTTATGAAACGGGGAGACCTTTGTATTGTAGATCGCGGTTTTCGTGCTGTTAAATGACACTTAGAAGAGTCTGGGTTTCATGTTTTCATGCCTGCATTAAAAGGCAATCGTTCTCGACTAACTACTGAGGAGCCCAATTCATCTCGCAAAATTACCAAAGTTCGCTGGGTCGTCGAGGCTATACATGGCATATTAGGGAAAAAATACCGGCATTTACACAACCAGCTCGACAACAAACTTCTTCCTACAGTCAAATTGTATTTCAGGATTGCATGCTTCCTAAATAATAAGCTCAGTAATAACAGACAGGATATTGAGTGAAGATAAAGTAATAAACAGTTTAGCACAAGTGGAAGCGCAACACTGGAACCGCAGAAAAACGCCATTTAAAAACATATCTTCCACCGATATTTTTGATTTTCCGGAAATGACAGAAGACGATTTAAAGATATTTTTCACGAGATCATACCAATTACACTGTACAACACCAAAATTGTTTTGCAATACCTGTTGGGTGAATCTTATACACTTTGTCAATCTAAAACCAAATCTGAAAGTAGAATTGCTCTATCACGCCACGTTTTCGAAAAATATTGGTTTTTGTAAAAATGCACGATTTTGATTAAAAAATTACGTGTTACGCAAAAACTAAACACGCGAGAAAGTTCAAATTCGAGTCAAGAGATAGAGGGGACTCTCCTCTACATATTCATATAGTCAATTATATTTTTATGTACTTCCTAATAGTTGTAAATGGTTGTTAAAGTTTCAAAATGTGCCCACGCGGCTACTTTGTACGCTCTATTTTTGTATTTATATGAAAAATCCTTTATCTAGCTGGAATTTACTATACAGGAATGCATTCTACAGACATTTCTGGTAAAGAAACCATTCACGAAAAGTATTTGGTTTCCTTAATATACGAGAAGGTTCAGAAAATATTAATTGACAGCTTGTGCGCGACGCGTTCGCGCCAGACGGCCATTGCAGCCTTTTCTCGATTCGCCAGGGCCGTCGCTATGCGTAGTCGACATTGGTACCACTCAAGTATGTCTTTGCTTACTATGCTTAATTACATACATTTTTTTGTCTTTTTGTCATTCACATTTCATTGTTTTCATTTCTTTGCTTAATAAAGAAAATTGAATACAAAAACTTACCTATTTCTGATGTAAACAAATTTAAAAATGTTTCCGCCTTGCTTGACGCTTGTTCTTTGTGTCCCGATTTTCAATAATAAGTGTCCAACAGTAATCAGCAAGCAATTTTTTATCAAAATCATGCATTTTTACAAAAACCAATATTTTTCGAAAATGTTGCGTGATAGAGCGATTCTGCTTTCGGATTTGATTTTAGAATGACAAAGTCTACAAGAATCGCCTAGCAGGTATTGCAAAACAATTTTGGTGTTATACAGTGTTATTTCTGTAAAATGTTTATCAGTGCCTAATAGACTTACAGAATAAATAAAACGTCACAATTTTAAGGTTAGCTTAGTTTGTCACGAAAAAACCTCAAAAACCGTTTTTTTTAACTACGGCGTACCCATTGTAAAATCTGAAAAATTCATGAACAATATTTATAAAAAATATACCGGTACTGTAAAAATATTATTTTTGAGGTATATTTATTGACTAATATTTTTTTTTGAGGTATTTGATTTTTTACAAGCAGAAATTTCAATTTAAAAATATGAAACTAATTGCAGAGTATACGTTTGGATGCTTAACACGTTCTAGATTTTTCTTTGAATTTCTAATCATCAACACCTAAGGAAAATATGCCAAAAACTGATTTTTCGATTTTACCCCATAACTACTCTCCCGATCGAGATATAGGGTTGAAATTTTACACAGGATGTTCTTTCTTGATGCCCTATCGAATGACCCATCCGGCATATAATTTGACTCAAGGGAACTTTTAACCTCCTTATCCGACTATACCCTTTGCTCAAAACAGACTTGACTAACTGGGACATATTTGTAGTTCTTTCATTGACTAATGAGACAATTTTATACAATTGAGCATATATTTAGAACGAGGTTACATAAATGTATTTTATTTGGGCCTGTATTAAAAATTAAAATGAATAAATTAAAAACATATGAATAATAAAAAATTAATCAGTGCTGTCTTAATTATAATTAATACGTACCATTTGGTATTACATTTAATGAATAATGTAGAAAACTAAAATATTATTATTTATTTACAGGGAATGTAATAACATATCATCTGGGTTGAAATACATGTGATAATGTGTCATATACCAATAAGTGGGGCACTCATTGTGGTTGTTTTGAATAGTGTATTTTCTCAGAATGTATTAGATGGAGAAGTATCATATCAGTGTCCACAGCATTGGATAAAATTCCAAGAATTTTGTTACCGTTTTATAAAAAGTCCAATCCGAGAAAGAGAGGAAGCTAGAAAAAATTGTCAAGCTTATCAGAGTGAACTCATTACAATTAATTCTTTGGATGAACATGGATTTGTATTGTATCAATTGTTGTGGCAAGATCCTCAACATCGAAAATGGTATACTGGTATTAAATATCAGAATGGAAATTGGATAAACGAGGGTGATAATACTCAGTTACTAAATATGGATAATGCATTCCTACCTGAGCGTAATGATAATATAATTAGTAAAGATTATTTGGTATATTCTTATCACAATAATTTGCAACGTTGGGGACTAGAGAAAGTAACAGGCAGAGAGAAGTTACTATATATCTGTGAAGCTCCAATTTCTACTTTGCATAATTTAGTAGAAGATGATCGTACTTATCAATATGGTGTTGAAATTGATAATCCTAATCAAATACCTAGAGGACCATATTTTATAAAACAGCCTCTAGATAAAGTATTTGATGTATCAACAAGGAAGATAAGTAATGACGTTTCATTAAGCTGTCTTGCAGGTGGTTATCCTGCTCCAATGTACGAATGGTTTAAGGAAGATTATGAGAACGATAGGTTAATTGCAACAAAAATAGATCCATTAACAAATGTTAGATATACTGTGAGTGGAGGTACTTTAATTATTTATGAACCCGATCAGGTAATTATATTTTATTTATTATGAAATTTACTTTATAATAAATTGGAGACAAATAGTACTAAGAATAGTAATTAACTGTTTCTAGACAGTAGATAGAGGTTCATACCATTGCAAAGCTACAAATAAGTTTGGCACAATTATATCTGAAAGTGTTGAATTGTCATTTGGTTATATATTGGAATTTAATTTGAAACGTTCAGAGGAGCGTGGGGATCAAAATTGGGGTAAAGCTGTATACTGTGATCCACCACAACATTTTCCTGGTGTAAAACACTATTGGGCACGTGATTATTTTCCTAATTTTGTGGAAGAAGATAAACGTGTTTTTGTTTCCCATGATGGGGCACTTTATTTTTCTGCGTTGGAAACGATTGATCGTGGAAATTATTCTTGTAATGTTCAAAGTGTTGCATCAGATACTGGCCGCAACGGACCATTCTTTCCCTTGAGAGTTGATTCACATTGTAATTATTTTTTTACTTATAATTATTGAGTAACACAACATATTAAACAACCATTTGACATATTTATTGATTCTTCTTCTTCTTTTCAGCTTCCTTTCAGCAGTTAAAATTTCCCAATAATTTTCCAAAAGCATTTCCAGAAGCACCAGTTGCTGGAGAGGAGGTCAGACTTGAATGTATTGCATTTGGATAGTAAGTTTTTCTAATATTTTCTTATGCATATAAGGTGACTAAGATTACATGACATAGAATATATTTGCGTTTCAGCTTATGTGTGTTTCAATCTAAAAATTTTTTAATAGATTTCATAATATAAGCTTTACGCAGTTAATAGCTAATACTAGAACATGTTTTCATGCTTACAATAATTTAGTTTTGAAGCATTTAAGTCAAGAGGTATTTATTTCAAATATATACGGAGTGGGGCACCAGATTTAACTACCTTGATTTACGAAATTATTATTATACGTAGGGAGAAATGTTTGGATGGAGATTAAATGACCTTAACCACTTCGTGACCACGGACGAGTTATCTAACGACGAAATACCGTTCGTACGATGACCACAGACGAGTTATCTCGCGACGCAATGTCGCTTGCGCTATGCCACTATGACATTTTTTTTATAGAGACTAAAGAGCTGCATCGATTGGTGCAAAAAAACTTATTGGTACCGTTCAAAAAATCAAAGTTGACCTTCACAAGTCATTGACGTATCCAGCTACAATAAAATAATGTCGTAAATCAAGGTGGTAATATCTGGTGTCCCACACTGTATACAAGGTGTCTCATCTAACTCAACCAACTAAAATATCTCGTTTGTTTTTTATGATAGAAGAAAATTTCAGAGGAAAACATTATTTGGTTTAGAGGGGCAAATATTATGATAGGCAAAAAAATTTGTTCAAGGTTACATTTTTTGAGATTTCAAGATCATCGAAGTTTTTTTTAAATGGAATGATATATTTTTATTATCCCTATATGATAGCCAAGGTCAAAACGAATCCAACGACCTGTAATATTATGACCTTCACGTGACCTTGAGTTTGTTATCACCAACGATTCCACACCATACATTTACACTCCAGGGACGCTGGTGTACAATTTGTCGAAGCCATTTCGGGTTTTCAGTGCACCAATAATGCATATTATGTGTATTCAGTTGTCCATGGTTAGAAAAAGTAGCTTCGTCAGTAAAGAGAACGTCATAAAAGATATGTTCATTTCTTTGTATTTGCTGCAATGCCCATGTACAAAAAGCAACACGATTATCAAAGTCGTTGCCATGAAGCTCCCGATGTAGGGAAATATGGTATGGATGAAATTTATGACATTGCAATATTCGGGACACACTTGCTTTGGAAATGCTTAAAAAATGTCCAATTTTTCAACAACTTGTAGTAGGATCAATGTTGACTGTAGCCAATACAAAAGTTTTGGCATCTTCTCCAGTAGCAGGCTTTGATCTTTTCTGTTCAGTGATTTAATACACCCTGTTTTACAAAACAATTGAACTATGCGATCAAAACTTTGTCAAAAAGGATGATTTATTTCAGGGTATTTTTCTGCCTATAGTTGAGATGCTTGTACTGAGTTACTTTACTTTTTAGCCTCACCATAAACTAAAATCATTTCTATCTTTTCTTCATCACTGTACACCATCGATTCAGAGAAGTGACGTTATTTTTCACAATCGAATGAATCCCGATGAATTTCTTAAACGTACTGACTAGAGTCACAGAAAGGAGAAGAATTTGTATTAGTGTTTACAATTTATTGTAAGTGTGTTTACAGTCATTAGTCAAGGTTCAAGAACATTTCTTGAAAACCTAGGGGGATCATGTTATCGTTATTTCACTATTTACATCAAGCGTCCTACTTTTATGAATTTTTTGTACTCAATGTCACGTAAAGGTCATAATATTACAGGTCGTTGGATTCGTCTTGACCTCGGCTATCACACGGCAAAAATAAAAATATATCGTTCCATTTAAAAAACCTCGTTGACCTTGAAACCATACTATTTGCCCCTCTGAACCAACTAATTTTTTCCTCTGAAATTTTCTTCTGTCATAAAAAACAAGCGAGATATTTTAGATGGTCGAGTTAGATGAGACATCTTGTATACGTATATATAGCGTGCTAAAAAAAATCATTAACATTTATATGGTATATAGTTGTTATGTCCCAGACAGGACTACTTATGAATTCTAGAGCGAAATAGAACGCAGTTTTGAACCTACCTGCATACACCGGCTACGGTTCGGGAAATTGAGGATTGTTTAAATAAATGCAAAAAGATGCAAAGTACAAATAATGCCAGTAATAACAATAATAATAATACTAATATTACCGTTAGCTAGGGCTTCGCACAATCTTCTTGAACAAAATACTACTACGAACACTACGTTTAACCCGTGAAATTATTTGTGGAAAAAGAACTAGTGTTGACGAGCTGGCCCCCTTTTTATAGGCTGGCCAGTCCATTGTTTTTCCAAGATGCTGGCTCAGGAGCGCGGACCTTGCATCTTTTTATCTTCTTGTTGTCTCCTAACTAGTTAACTATATGCTGACAGGATTCTTTTACTATGAAATCGGCGTCTTTTTCTTATAATTTGATACCTTTCCTGTTGGTTCTTAGTGTGTAAACCGAGCTTTATCTGCGTGTCTTCGCAGGAAGATAAGTTCAAGTCTTGTCCTTATCTGTCCATTGTTTTCGGCGCTAATTTACTGCGTAGTTAAAGTCGTTAAATATATCTGACGGGCGGTCCGAAACGAGATTTAGTTGTATCTAGCGGGTGATCCATAGTAGTGGTTTCCGGAGTTATAATATTGTTGAAACGCATTCCGCTTATATATAATGATTGATGTTTACATATATAATGTTCCTTAAAAATTATGATGCTTATTTTAATACCTTATTTCTATATTTTCCTTCTCGCGTAACATCATCTAATTTTCATAACAATTCCTTTATCTGATTGAGTATTCATTGGCAGTCGAACCACCGGACGTGACATAGTACACATTGTGCTGCGTAAAAAACCTTAGTAAACTAGTTTCTGAGATATGAAGATTTTTGTTTGCCAGCATTATGATCAACTTACTTTCATCGCGTGCGATGCTTTCTTCAGTGTTTATAAACCGTGTTCTGAATGTCCTCATTTAAGTGGCGACAGTAGATTTCATCCGGAATCAGTCAGTTGTGTATCGAAGGAAGGAGAACACGTGGAAAATTTTCTGTAAATATCAAAAGGTCAGTAGTAAATGAATCATGATGTTAGCAAACAAAAATGTTTATATCTCAGAAACGGTTGACCTTTCGACCTATATTTACTAAGGCTTTTTTACTCGGCACAGTGTGTTCTATATACCATAAAAATATTGAATGGCTTTTTCTTTAATACCTTCTATTTATTATTTCATGATCACAAAAAATTATTTGTGATTATTAGAAAGTATTTCTCCTGCTATAATTATACTTCTTTTGCCTTTATTCATATGATGACATCATTATAGACATCATAAAATTTCTGTATCCATTTATTTCATTTCCTTTTCTAAAATGCAGTACTGTAAGCATGCAGGAGATATACTGAAAATATTGAAAAGTGATTAAAACATAAACGTTCTTTAACTTTACTTAGCCCTGTTCCATCTTACAACTGGACGCGACGGGGTGCGCCATTACCACGTGGAGCACATACAACTAGTTACAATCGTGTATTAATAATACCAAAAGTACACGTTGACGATCAAGGGGAATACATTTGTAGAGTTCATAATGACAGATTTTCAATTGATAATTCTGTTAGATTAACTATACAAGCAGCTCCTAATTTCACCATTCCATTAGTTGATAAACATATGGATAATAGAGGAGAATTAACTTGGACATGCGAAGCATTTGGAATACCAGATGTAACTTATAGTTGGTTTAAAAATGGTGAACTATTAGATATGGAAACATTGCACCCTGAAGATAAAGGCCGTTATTCTATACAAGATAACGTTCTCAGTATAAAACTTTTGGATCCAGAAAGAGATCCAGCTATGTATCAGTGTCGCGCGAAAAATCAATTAAAAACAAAATATACATCTGCACAACTTCGAGTTTTATGTAAGTTCTTATTCAAATATTCCACTTAAGTTTAATTAAATCTTGATATAAATACATTTTGCACACTGCAGCATTGAAACCATCATTTAAAAAACGACCTATGGAACCTGAGACATATGCGGCTGAAAAAGGCAACGTTACAATTCTGTGTAATCCTGAAGCTGCACCTAAACCAAAATTTGTCTGGAAAAAAGATGGAAACGTAATTGGTTCAGGTGGTAGGCGGAGAATTTTAGAAACTGGTAGCCTTATAATTAGCCCAGTTTCTAGAGATGATGAGGGCACTTACGTTTGTACTGCAACAAATCAATACGGAACTGATGAAACCCGTGGGCGATTAATAGTTTTACGTAAGTTAATATCAATTATAATAAAAAATTTACACGTTCAGACCGGGTGATGTTTTAACATTTTCGTGACTAATAAGAAAACATACGGAAGTAATACACGCCGATTGTGATGAAACTTTGAGACAAGGTAGTTCTTAGAAAAATATTATAAAGTACCAACCGTAGTAAACGTATTTCGACCATGAGTAGGTCAACATCGGCAGCGCCATTAACGATTTGACGCGATCGCAGCGGAGAGCAGCGGAGAGTAGCGGTGAACGAAAGAATTAAATATCTTGTTGTACCATCACATAATTATTCAAAATATCATGGAGGTCTCCTATTTGTTTAATTATTCGTATCTAAGGCCTTTATATTGCAGAAAATGCCGAAAAATTTATATTATACTAACTTTTTTACAATGAAAAAATCATAATTCTATTTTATCCGTACTTTTTATTTGGGTATATACTTTTTGTTGGGTACTTTTGGTAAATAAGTGGATATTCACTCTTTGGTTTTTCTCTTGGTTATATTCACAACAAACATATAAGGAATCTTTAACACGTGCACTCTTTTTCATCGCCACTGGCAATCTCTCCCAATCCTGCGCACGACAACGACACACTTCATTTCATTCCCCACTCCTCACTCATTTGCTCTTTCTCTCTCATACTATTCTCTATCGTTCAATCGTTCCTTCTAGATCTTCTAGACACACGCACGCACGCACGCACGCGGCTTTGCTATGTGAACCACTCCTCCAGCCCTAATAGTTTCCGATATACCTGATGTACCAGATATGGATAGACCAGTCGACCAGATATGGTTCGACCCCCAAATTTGGGACGCTGTTTTCACTCGTTCAGTCTGAACGAGGATCGATCAAAAAATATGTATGCAATATTTTTCTAAGAACTACAATACATTTTCCCAAAGTTTCATCACAATCGGTGAGTATTACTTCGGTATGTTCCCCTGTAAGTGACTCTTTAATTAAAAAAAAAAAAACATCCAATAATATCGAAGGTACTTAGGTCACGATTTGATACTACACGGCATTAAATTCATCGTTTTTAAAGTTGTACTCACATATTGCTTGTTTTGTGGGTGTCAACAAGCTGTCAGTCCAGGTCTGAACGTATTAATAACGTTGTCAGATAGCCAAATCTGACACGGGAGAAAATTAAGAGAGTCTACTAGGAGACACAGACAGCATATTGGCGGCAGATTTCTAGCAGACGTTGACCAAAACCTTTTTTTATTAAATTAAGATTTTAGACCTTTGAAGGTCCATAGATACAGAGTATCAGGTACATCAAGGTTGTTTATTGATAAATCTAATATGATATTATTTTCTAATTAGTCTTAACATTGATATACAAAATTTTAACTAGGTATCCTAAATCCTAAATACTAATCTGACGTTGGTTTATAGTCTTTGACATTTTATTCGCACTGCACATATAACAAATAAGGTTATATTGCATACTTCTATCACTAACAAGGGGACGGCGCAGTCGACGGGAAACGGATTTTCTAGGAACTGACGTTATTTGAAGATGTCGTGCCCAAGTTTAATTTGGCCAAAGAGTAGGGACGCTTCTTAAGATTTTCCGAGAAAACTGCACTTGAAAGTCGGTTTTTTCGCTTTACTCGATCATATCGAGTTCGTGTTAACCTATAAACATGAAGCCGCGTGGCCGAGAGCGAGACTGGAGTGCGTCGTGTGACTCGGCTGTAAGCAGATCGCTCCCGCTTACACTCGAGTCTTTTTCCTTTAATTTCTGGAGTTTTCTTATTTCCTGTGCATCTAAAGTGAGAATACTAGTGCCTACGGTGTACTGAACAATTCCACCGACCCAGATCCACCCGGGTCCAGGTTTTTTTCTCATTTTTCGGTGCCTTTTCGTGCTTGGCGTCACCTGTATACAAGGGTCTGGACGAAAACTTCGCATATTGTAACATTTAAGAATATCACAGAAGACAACTGATGATGAACAATGGAGTGTATTTTTATACAATCCTCTAGAATTTTTTTCGCATTTCTGCTAAATTAAATGAGGACAATTTTGTAGACGCTTTATTAAATTTATTAATTTTAACATGCATTTTCTATTTAAAAAATAACACTAACTGTTATTTTATGCTTAAAATTGAGGTAGGTAACAATTGAAAGAAAAAAAATATCGAACGTGGGACTCGAACCAGCAATCTACTGATTACGAGGTTCTTGTCGCTACGTCCTCGGTTACTCGGCTTCATGTTTATAGGTTAACGCGAACTCGATATAACCGAGTAAAGCGAAAAAACCGGCTTTCAAATACAATTTTCTCGGAAAATATTGAGAAGCGCGCCCTACTGCTTGGCCTTTAACTTCGATACATCTTCAAGTAGCGCTAGTTTAAGGAAAATCCGTTTCCCGTCTACTGCGCCTTCTCATTGTGAAATTAGTGCAGGCTTGGCATTTAACTTGCCCGATCCGAGGCTCTCTCAAAGCCTACGCCCCCTTGACCTGGCCGCGCGTCTCGCTCCAAATAACGGCCCAAGTTCTCGAGCCACCTCAGGCCCCTGCCATATCAACTGCGCGTGGCACATTAAGCCCACACCCGTATCAATAGGTTTCCACACCACCTATGAGGTATTATTGCCAGTGTGTTTCTTTTGTGAGTGGTATCCCCTGTAGGTCCATTCCACTGTCTCGCATGATAATTTGGAGAAAATAATCCTGTTTTGAGAAATTTTGCGATCCGGATTTTCTCACTGTTCGGATCGACTTATTTGTGCAAATGTTCGTTCTCGACAATGCGTGGCATTAAGACAGAACAGCGTACAGTGCTGAACGATCCCTCGCTATCGTCTGCGATGCGAATAGCGACGTCCAGCCTTCCCATCGATATTTTAGATCTACCAAACGGGTTTAAATGTACGTCGAAATCTAGTTTTCCTAAATGATAGCACAATTTTGACAATATAATTAAAAACTATTTTCCAAATTTATTTTCTCGAAATTATCATGCAATGCAGTGGCATGGGCTTACACGAGATACCACTAACAAAAAACGCATTGTCAATAGTACCTCATGGGTAATGTGGAAACCTATTGATACGGATGTGGTCTTAATGCGCTATGCGCAGTTGATATTGTAGCAGTTGAGAACTTGACCGTCACGGGGAGCGAGACGTGCGGCTGGATGAAGGGGGTGTACAGAGGTAAAGTCATCAAAACGTGGTCAAAAATCGATGAAATACTTCAATTTAGTTGAACATCGGTATTCCGGAGGTTTTCAGGTCGCTGATTATGAATCCGATGTCAAAATTACCAAAAAGAAACGGTAGATTCAATATGGTAGATGCGTAACTCAAAATAATGTCGGATTTCCTTGGAAACTAGTATTTACCTATTTTTTTGGTCGCTGAATATGAATCTGGTATCAAAATTATACAAGTTAGTGCGCGGCACGTTCAAAACGCGGGTCCCATTCATAGTAGTGTTATTTATTGTCACTTCGCGTTTTCTCCGCTGCATCAACTGAGGGACGGAAACGCAAGCGATACCACCGGGTATTTACATGCTATGACGCCGGGCAACGCGGTACGCCATCCACCCGGGACAAACGGTTTCTCGCGGGCTCGTACTCTCGCAACGAATTGCGAATTTCCTCACCGAATCAGGCGCCAGACACCCGAAGGTGTCACGCAAACGGTAACTCTCGACATCCTAATATTTACCGAGGAACCGTAGGCTACGAGAACTACGCGAAGTCCTGGATAGTTCGCAAACGGGCACAGGATTCTACGTGGGATAGCGCGGGGTGTTCCCCACGGCGTGATGAGTTCGCACAAGAAAGTTCGACACGAGATTACGGCTTTAACATGAATTTAATTGAAATGTAAAATGCGGTGGCTGCCGGTCGAAACCGTGGAAATGTCCAAAAGATCATGCGTGAATTCTCCCCAAATTGACGACTACGCGACTCCCGCGAATCCTCAACTCTGCGTTTGAACCGTCAACGTACAACTGTCAAAGGACGGTCACGCGGTCCCCGCTATCCGACCGGATTCGTGTTTAAACTGGCGGCGTATAATCGTCGTATCGCGGGACGAACGCGAATCCACCAAGACACAACATGAGCCACCACGAAAATATTGGTCACAAAGTCACAAGGGGGCCTGGCTGGTATTTACCAACGGCATCAGCGGAAAGGCGGCGGTTGTTCGGTAACGACTTCTCTCCTCTGACCCTCGGCACTAAGCACTACTAATTTAGGTCTCTAAATTATAATTCGACTATCCGCGACTATGGCCAACGCAACAGTGGCCTAATTCGCGGTGACTCGGGAACGTGGTTCCCCCCCCCCCCCCCCGCCCCTCGCAACGCTACCCTACCCTATGCGCTTCGCTCGCATCTAAGGGACGGACCCTACGTGACGGGTCTCCAGCTTCCGATAAATTCATATTTTTTCCGCGGCCGTCTGGGGGGGGGGGGCGATAGTTTCCCGTGGCGGGGGTGGCACGAGTCGCACCGGCAGTGGACCGAAGAATTCTTTCCAGGCCAGGCGTTGGCAGAGGAGAGTAGATGATCGCCTCCGGTCCAAAGTCCCTCGTCGGCGCCTCCAGGTTGCTCAACCCGGGATCGGTCACTCTCTCGTTGTCTTCTTACGGACGTATTCCCATAGCCAATCGTTAGCGCTCCTCTTTTTGAGGTCGTGCGCCAATTTCCATTCGGTAGGAAAAAGGATTCCGGACCCCCTGGGCCTGAAAAATTCGCATCGCGCCCAAAAGTGGCACGACGCTCAAAATTCTAAATCTTTAGTTATCCGTTCGGAGGGACCAAATTCTGCTCGAAGCACGGTTTGGTACCAAATGGACAAGCCTTTTGCTCGCAAAATGTGATACCAACATTGCGCAAAATTTGCTTGAAACAGCATTTGGCTAAGTGGGTATTGTTACGAGCCAGGGCTGCGAGCAACGCGAGAGGCCGGCGAGGGGTTGTTACCCCAGGAATATGGTTTCAGTTTGTTAGTTAGGTACGCGGACGCACCCAATGCGAGATCGGGGAGCCGCTAGGATAGTTGACGTCGAGGACGCACCTGATGCGAGATCAGGGAACCTCTGGGAGGTTGGAGTCAAACGCAGACGCACCCGATGCGAAACCAGGGAGCTACTAGGAGGATGAAACTTCGTGATCGCACCCAATGCGTTATCGGGGAGTCACTAGGAGAGACACGCGGCGAACCCGATTTAAAAGGAAGGTGGATAACACGCAGACGCACCTGATGGGAAACCAGGGAGCTGCTAGGATACGGAAGAACCCAATGCGGAATCGGGGATCCGCTAAGATGGTATAATTTTCGTGGACGCACCCAATGCGAAACCGGGGAGCCACTAGGTTGGAGAAATCTTCGTTGAATTGAATCTAAGATTAGTAAGCCTCGTAACTTATATATAATTTACTTGATACAATCCGAGCGGTAAGATTGTATCATGTGGGAACGTTCAATTATTAGATTAGGATATCAGGCAATAATTAAAGGTTGTAGATTACGCGAGTTAACAAACAAGACAAATATATTCTGATTTGGAATAGTTACAAGTGTAATTGTTTGTGTCGCGAGTGGATGTAGTAAGTGTACAATTAGAGAAATTGTTACCTAATGTTGCACGGTGTTGACGCACTGGCAATGCGGGGTTAGATAGCGATTGTTGAATGCCAAATAGAATATCTACCGAACTAACGGAATCTATAAGGTTACAAATTGATTCGAAAGGGACTTTAAGGGGGCCGGCAGGCATTTGGCCTTGACTGTCACGCTATGTTATCCTGTGCCTTTTTTCTAGACATTTTACGTCTTAAATAAGTAAGTAATCAATTAAAAATGCATACCACCGTGTTTGTACATGTCTTCGCTATGTCTGTATAGAGCCCTTTTTTCGATACGAACACTAAATCTCGCGAAATTAAGAGAATCTCTCAGCGGCAGCCATCTTGTGACGTCATACTTGCTTCAAAATTCGAATTTTCTGCCGAATATTGTTAATTACTCCCCGATGAGGTAGAAATTCGAAATTTGGGCTCTATACAGACATAAATTGGACTTTTAGGAAACACAAGTGACCACTTTTAAACTGCTCATTGCAATATTGAAGCGATAGTTTGAAAAGGTTTTGACCCATGCATAAGCATATGGATTTTAAACCCTGCCGGCCCCCTTAACCCGATCTCACTAGACTTGACGCGACGTGACTGCACGAGTACTGAACCGCGTCTGAATCTTGACTGAACCGCTTCTCGACTAACCGAAGAGGATGAAAATGCATGGGTTTATATACCCTAAAAATGAGAGGGGAATGTATCTGTTTTATTTTACGGTCGCATACTCGTATTTGTCGTTTCAAGTGAATTTAAGGTTTGCAGCTGGATCTTTTGTTTATAGGGGTAAAACGAAGGGTTAGCCAGGATGTTTCCTATCAAAGACTATCTTGACAAAACATTCCAGAAGGGGATGTTTTGAAGATTTCCAATTTAGGAAATCGTACGGTGCTGTTACTGAATCATGCTTCGTGTCAGCTGCGTCCAGCCGGAGTACAATTATTAAACAAGGGGCCTGTTGGGACGCTTTTCGTTCTCAGAAAAAGAGATTAGAACTTCTAATCGAAATGAACGTGGAGAAACGTCTCCATACGTAACAGTATGTAGAAAACCATTTTAAGGGTTTTGTAGGTCGTAGAATCTGATTTTATTATACATTTTAAGGTAGAAAGTATATTTTGTTACATAATTCGTCGTAAGAAGTATTAACATTTGGAGTTGACTTTATATAATGCTGAGGAGTAATTAATGAGTAATTATATTTGTTACTGTAATTGTACACACATTGACGATAATGTTCTTGTCACAGCGGTATGTAAAAAAAGAAAGGGCTCTAAGAAAAATTAAGTTTCAAAAGTATGTATATAACTAACATAGATCTACGACGTAGATCGTTTAAATATAAGAATTTTCTTGAGTGTCTATGTGTGACAAGTGTATATCCAAATACAATATACGGATAAGTTTTGATTTTTTCGTTTTAAAAAAGTTATAATTTTCAATTCATTATAATTATTAATTTTGACATCAGATTCATATTCTGCGACCCGACAAATATGGGAATACCAATTTTCAAGGAAATCCAACAATTGTTTGCGTTACTGATCCGCCATGTTGAATCCGCCATTTTGTTTTTTGAAATTTTGATTCAGATTCATAATGAGCGACCCGAAAACCATTTCTATCTAAAACTATTTTTGTCGTTTCTGATAACATTGTATCCTTCTAAGTGAAATGCTACATTAGGTTTAAGCCATGTTTTTACGATGACGATGACATCAGCTGTATTTGTAAATTGGAGTATATCTATTTTTTGTTGTTGATTTTTTGTTTGGCATATTATTATTCCTTCTTTGTATTTGCTTTATATCGTTTAATATAGGACACTGATCTTCCTATGTCTTTTCCTATATGCTGTTTCTGCTAGCAGAATCTGCCGGCAGATTGGCGCAACAGATAGATTTGGAATAGGTACCAACGTTGCGCGGTCATCTTTCACCAATCTGCCGGCAGATTTCTTACTGGGTCTAAATTAAAGTAGTGTATTAAAAATTTTGATTTTATGTTAAGATGGTCCACAATTTTTGGAAAGATTACCACAACGCATAACTATAGCAGTCATGCAAAATCAAACACTACGATGTATGGGAGATATAGATGAAATGCTAGATGTTGCTTATATTTGGAAGCACAATGGTTTACGTATTAGAGATGAAGATCTAATGAATAATCCAAGACTGCATATAGACGGCGAAGAGCTGAATATAATAAATGCCACGTTTGCTGAAGCTGGAGAGTATGAATGTATAATGAAAAGTGCTGTAGGTGAAATTTCTAGCAAGACAGTAGTAACAATAGAAGGACCACCAGGACCTCCTGGAGGTGTACAAGTTGTAAATATTGTAAAAACTTCCACAACTCTACGTTGGACTGATGGTGCTCTTAATGGTAGACCAATTACAATGTATACAGTAAGCGCAAGAACCAACTGGAATCATACATGGTTCAATGTCATAGAAAGTATGTAAAGATTTATAATTTGTTTGTTACAAATTCCTATAATATACATTCATTAATGTATATATTGTTTCAGATATTACTGCCATCGAAGTAGATAGATACAACGGTAGAAAAGAGGCATATTTAGAAAACATTTTGAAACCTTACACTACTTATTCATTTGCTGTATCTGCTTATAATGAATTAGGATATAGTTTACCATCATCGCCTTCTCCGCAGTATAGCACCCCATCGGATAAACCAAGTAATGTTCTATCAAATATAGGTGGAGGAGGTGGGAAAATTGGAGATCTTACCATAAAATGGGATCCTTTACCACCATCCGATCAAAATGGTCCTGGAATTTACTACAAAATATTTTGGCGTCGAAAATATCACGAAACGGAGTTTCAGTCATTGTCCTTGAAAGAATATGGCAACGTTGGCAGAAGTGTTGTACAAATACCGCAACAATATTATTATACAGAATACGAAGTTAAAGTCCAAGCAGCTAATGGTTTAGGGTTTGGACCAATTTCTGATGCAGTTACAATATTCAGTGCAGAAGATATGCCACAAGTAGCTCCGCAACAGGTACTTGCGCACAGTTACAATAGTACTAGTTTGAATGTTAGTTGGTCACCAATTGAACAAACTCGGGAAAAAGTACGGGGCAAGTTAATAGGTCACAGAATAAAGTACTGGAAAGAAAGCAATCGAGAAGAAGATGCAGTGTATTATTTGTCTCGAAGTACAAGACCTTGGGCTCTTGTAGTTGGTCTACAGCCTGATACCTACTACTATGTTAAAGTAATGGCATACAATTCTGCTGGAGAAGGTCCTGAAAGTGAACGATATTTGGAAAGAACATATCGAAAAGCACCACAAAAACCACCATCTTCTGTTAATGTGTATGGTGTAAATCCTTCGACAGTTAGAGTTGTGTGGCGTTATGTACAGCCAAGTTTAGAAGAGGAACCATTGATAGGATATAAAATACGTGTTTGGGAATTAGATCAAGATATGAGTACAGCAAATGATACTATTATAAGAGGCGGTTCAAAATTAGAAGCCGATATTATCAATCTCAGTCCTGGCAAAGCATACCATTTACGTGTACTTGCATATAGCAATGGAGGTGATGGACGTATGTCAAGCCCAACATACACGTTCCAAATGGGAGATGCAACAGCTTTTAGAAGTACTGCCAGTAACAAAATCTTGGATGCCGCTCTTGGCATATCTTTATTAGTACTTTTACGCATTTATGAATTCTTATAACATATGAATACTTTTTATATAATGTACACTCAACGGACGTAATATAACAACAAACGTTTAAAAGAGTATACTCAGGAGAGTAAAATTTCTATAAGTGGACAATAATTGTATTACAATATAGTTCTGTTATTTCTTGTACGTATGATCGTTTGTATCTCGCGTACGTAATAACAATTTTATTGCCACAACTGCAAATAGAAAGAACACATGCAATTTTCATAATTAGAAAAGATTATATTTTAACTAAAATTAGGAAGATGAAGAATTCATTTCCTTAGAGGTGAAAATAGATTTATTTTATATAATGAGATTATTGAACGTAAAAGGAAGACTTGTGAAACAAAAATTATAGTTTCAATATAGTTCGCACAAAAGCAGTGAAATTTATACTTCCTACAAATTAATTTAAAGTAACGTTTATCTTGCTCTTTAACCCCTCAAAATTGCAACTATAGTACTTTTCCTTAACTTGAACATTTTCGTTATGTTCTTGTTAATACAGGATGTCAGTTATTTCGTGTATTGTTATAGCTGTATTCTTAAAGTAATAGTAATTATACTAATTATCTAGAATCTACGTTGTTTGAGATATTAATATATTTTAATATTATCTCATACAAAATTATTGGAAACAGAAAGGAAAATGAAAATATTTTGCAGTACTTGAAAGGTTAAAAAGGATCACTGCAAGAAAGCGTATCTATCCGTCCATAATTATCCAGATAACAAAATGTAAATATTTACCATATTTTATAAATAGGAATTTTAATGCTATTGTATTATTAGGGACAATAACGAAATAGTTTATTAAAATAATTTCATAAAAAAGCTACGAAAACTGCAAACATTTTATCCATCACTAACTGTTATTATGTCTTTAATAAATTTTATTACTGGAATAATTATCGTTACCTCTGTGACGATCTGCATATTATATAATATAGTACCTTTTTACAGTTATGTAACTCTATCACCACAATTTTGGTTTATAAATGGAACAGAGATTTTTTAAATTATTGTATTACTAGGTAAGAATTGTATACAATATATGTTTTTACAAATTGTATTGATGTATTATTTAGTCCTGTTGTTCAAAATGAGTATATAAGGCTGTTAATATATTGTATATTTTTAAGTAAAATAACAACGTATGTGGCCTATTACGAAATATAATTATGCATATTGTTAAAGGATGCAGTAGGAATCGTGGAGGGAGTTAAGAAACTTCGTTGTGAGCACTGTGGTGTTCTAAATATATCGTCTATTTTCTTCAAAACTTGCGTGAGTCACTTATAAACTAATACCGTCACCAACTTAAGACTATGCGTAAAACAAAGCAAGAAAACTATAACTAAACGAATCGCGGAGACTCGAAGAAGCGCAACGAGTTTCCTTTCGTTAAGCGAAACGGCAAGACTCTGGCGAAGCGATGCGTGTTTGAGAGCGCAATTCAAAAGACTAATTATATAACGAATTATCGGGAGTCGGTTGCGCTGAAGATGGTGGGGAGAGGTGACGAGAGGCTCGGTGGTCTAGCGCCTTGTTGTCTTTGGGCATTCCCGTCACCTCTCTTGCCCCTGGCCCAGACTTGGGTCTCGTGCCGCCGCGGAGCTCGCGTGATCCGAAACACATATACAGCAGTGCTCACTTTTTGCAAAATCTGTTACACTTTTTGTACTCTCAACCTTTTCAGAATCTGCAAATGGAAAATCGTTAACACCTATGACACACAGGATGAAATAATGCCCAAAAGCTGGCTAAGCATTAAAAACACTAGAATAACATTCAAAACCTTTCTAAAAATACCGTGTAACGTGGATCCCTCCTCGCCGCGCGGGAAGGCGGGAGCAGGGTCCACTCCAGGAATTTATGGGCGCAGAGACGGGGCCACGTACGGCCGTGAATACGCGGTCCTCCCGGTACTAACGTATTCTCGAAGATTCTCTGAAACCGAAAAAGAGCCTGCTGCTCGGGCGCCAGGCACCGGAAGGGTGCCACGCGAAACGCGGAAGAAGTCCGCCCTTAGCCGAAGCTGAGAGCGGGAGTTGAACCTTCGGGAACCGCGAGAAGGACGAGAGGCGCGAAAGGGGTCGGGGGTTCGGACACGGGAGGCGCGAGGACGGAAAAGATCGGAAGTCGAGCAGGGCTCTACAATGTTTATTGGCGTCAGATGTTACAATGCCGCGGCGACGTGGCCGCGCTCTTTATACAGAATTTGCGAGAAGTTGGAGGCTTCGCAGCGCACAGTTGTCGATCGGTAAAATCAGCCGCGCGGGTGCGGTAGATC
Source organism: Halictus rubicundus (assembly GCF_050948215.1). Classification (NCBI taxonomy): domain Eukaryota; kingdom Metazoa; phylum Arthropoda; class Insecta; order Hymenoptera; family Halictidae; genus Halictus; species Halictus rubicundus. The sequence continues at coordinate 1,229,824 of NW_027488569.1, forward strand.
GGCACGAGAATTGACTCTCGCCGAAGCGACAGTTTCGCTTCGCGACCGGGGAAAAGGGGTAGATCTCCGATCTCCCCTGATATGGGGGCGTCTACACCACCCTCGCCGAGGCCCCGTTGCAAGTGGCTAGGTGAGGCAGCGGCAGGGCCGCGAAATAGGGTGTCGGCTGGTCGACAGGGGCCTTCGTCCAGCATCGTCGCCTCCGGGTTGTCTGGCCCGTGTGTGGCGTCTCCAATATCCGAAAGGACCGGTGCACCGGGTTTTCCGTAATGGCCATGGTTCGCCGTGAAATGGTCCCGCGAGGCGCCCTTCGATCTCGAAAGCGTGAAGGTTGGTGTCGTTAGCCCGTCTGAAACTTGCCAGGCTCGGCGCGCACGAAATGTGTAAAAATCGGATCTTATGTCGATCCGGAAGTTCCTCGGGGAGCGCTTCCTAACCTATCGAGCCGTCGTTCTATTCGCGATAGCGTTGTTTTGGGCAGTCCGGTCCCTTCGCTCCGTTGCTCTGAGCGGTAAAGTGGCGATGCAAAATTTGCAACGTCACAACCGTGTACTAAGGTTTTTGAGGTTGCTGATCATGAATTTAACGTTAGATTAACTTTTCAATTAACCGTTCGTAAAGAAACAATTAAGTTGTTATTAAAAAGTTATTTTATATATTTGTGTAATATAAACGTCCTTCTATTGTCACGTTGCCCTGATTTTTCGGCCCGTCCGACGGGAGAAAACCCGGGCAACGGCGGGTTTTTATAGGCCGTGAGGCCGGGCCACGCTCGGCCGCGCGAAACGTGGTCCACCCGTGACAAACGGTGTCTCGTCGACTCGATTTTCGCGACGGTTTTCTCAAGTTCGGTACTCAGAACGGGCGCCAGGCACGGATACGTGCCACACGAAAAATTACGCTAAGAACGCGAATCGCCCGTCGCGATTTCGACTCGACGAGCACCGCGCGATATCCTGGACAGCTACTACACGGGTCAGGGTTCTACGGGGAAGAAGGACGGGGCGTTCCCCGCGGCGGGAAGGTTTCTCAGAATAACGGCAAACGACAATGGGCTTCTACTTTACATTTATTATCTTTCGGGTGTTACAAAAAGGCTGCCGGCAGGACCCGGCAGCGGTGGTCAGAGAAGCCCGCACGATCGTACAAAATACGCGACGGATGGACGGTCGCTCGCGCTTGTCGTACCCGAAACTTCTTTATGCGCGTCGAACGCGGTCGCGAACGCGATACACGGCGTTTACGATCTTTTCTATCGAGACCTTGCGCGACCGAATTCAGATGGAATACGCACTACAGACTTTGCCGTTGACGGTAGCCGTCGGAACACGTCGGGAACAGCGATTCGGACACGCCGCGTCGTCACACCGCAGGAACATTCCGAGGTTGGCACCTTTTCACCAAAAACCGGTAACGGTACGAGCCCCCAGCGAATCCGCGACTCCGCGTTACAAAATCCGGTGACGTACAACCGTCCTACGACGGCCACGCGGCCCCCCGCTGTCCGGCCGGATTCGCCTTCCCTCAGCTCGGTCGTTCACCGGCCGACGGTCCCGGGCCGTACACGACTTTAACTCGCGCGCGTTTACCGGCTATTAGGGAACTCGTTTATCGCGACACGAATTACGACCGTTCACAAAACGTCCGCCGAGCCAACGCGAAAGTAGTCATTAAAATATGATGGAGGCCTGATCGGCACTTACCACACGGCACAGCTTCTCTCAGGTGTTGCGGCAGCTACCCTCTAATTGTTATAATACGGCGCAAAAGGTTACTTTTAATACGCTACGGTTAAGGTGCGACCCCGATACCACCCGATACTCGCCAACGACACAGTGACCTACTTCGCGCCGGCCGGCTAACGCGGAAGCGAGGCGTCCCCCACTTTCCTAGTTTTCCTACTCTCGCGCGACGCTCGGACCTATCGCTAACGCTCGCGCGGCAGGGCCGCGCCCTGCGGTCCGGGGCCTGCGGCATCCGGCGCCCATTTACGTCAACGGGGTTGTCTTCCGTGAATTCCTCATCCGGGCTGGTGAACCCGGGCTCGGTTCCTCCTCGATTATATTCTCCTCGGGATTTCGTCCGATGCCGTCCCCTGAGCGCCTCTCATTGAAGTTTCCCGCACTCCTGGGAGTAGGAAAAAGGGGGCCGGCCCCCCCTGGGACCCGGCTACGGTCCTGAAATTCGCGTCGCGCCACGTGGCGCGGCGTTCAAAACGCATTAGCCTCTCCTCAAGGTGCCTTCGGCGTTCCTTGGGAGAGCGCTCGCGAGTGCCGATATCTAATATGAACATTAGTTTACACATTAAATTGAAACATCTATGTTTTAAACAAATGTCCATACATAAAAAAAAGTTTATATTTTTACAATCGTAAAGTGTACAAAACAAATCAACAAAATGATAAATACTTTATTAAATCTGTTTATTTCTAGTATGTTTCGTACTGAGAATCAGAATGAATACATTGATTTTCTACTGATTTATCCGTTAGTAGTTGCCCAGTAAAGAATTTGCTATGACATTGACACCAAAATTTTTTTACAAATTCGTATCTGTTTCCGCATTGGGCTCGGTATTTAAGTGCAAAGTTTGCAGCCAAAGTTTGCCGTTTTGCGGCTTTGTTATAGAGGGCAGATCGGTCGCACTTAGAGCGGACCTAACCTTGCTCTAAGAGCAAATATCGGGCAAAATCGTAGTAAATCTTTCTGTAGAAGGGAAAACGGAATTAAATTATTGCTAATTAAATAATATAATTTAAAAGTTTAAATAAAATTCTGTATTCTCTCCCACAATGTTTACTACGATTTTGTGCGATATTTACTCTTACTTAGTGCAGTAACCGTTTCTCTACGTGTAACCTTTTTTACGTTTCTTTCGGATTCCCGAGGTTAGTCTTAACTGTCGGGTGGGGACCGGTTACTGCCCCAATTTCACTCGACTCGTGAATTTTTGAGACGAGATAGATTCGTGCCTCCAGGCAGTGGATAACGGCGAGTTTTGGACGAGATAAATAAAGTGTTGGAGACCAAAATAGAATAACAAAAGGCAGTATATTCTTGGAAGAACTATTTACAAACGGGAAGGCCCGAGATCGGTTGTGACACGTAGGGCAATAAATACCGACGTGATGACGCGTAGAACAATGGTGATCGGTATTCCATACCAAAACCTCGTAACACGCAAGCGGCCCGCGACTTACGTGTGAATTTAACTAGAACGATATCCCAGTACGGATCGCGCCCCGCGATGTAGCAGTTCATGACCCGTCTGACCATCCATGCACACACATAAAACCCCAGTCACTCCACGCAACCAAGAAGTTTACCCTTCGGCACGATACGTGGCCTCCGAGCAATCTGTGATAGAGATGGCGGCAGAGTGGCAGTGATCGTGCAAAGTCCGATCGTTCTAACTCGACCCGTATACCCGACATAGAGACGGTTGCACGACCAGTCTCCGCACTTCGCGATCGAACGACGTCGTAAGGTCAATGCATACCTCACAGGTCAGTCCGGTCGGCTCAACATTACAACCCTGGTTTTGGCCCTAGCTTTTAGGAGCCGGCAACCGTGCCAGGCTTTGGAAACGAATTTCTTCTCTGGCCTCTCGGGCCTTTTCCAGATGGACTTGCGAGAGCGCCCTGACAGTTCCCTACTGTGCATGGCACAAAAAAATGTTTTTAGGGGCTCCACAGCTCCTTAGGTAAACTATCCGTATCTCTCCTTTAAAACACCATGGAAATAGGAAACGTTCCTGGCACTTAGTGAAACAGCATTGCACATCCTTATATGTATTTTATCATACGTAAATTATACATTAAAATAAGTTAATATTAGTAATTATCTTTGTTCTGCAAATTTTACCACCGGTTAAAGTGTAAAAAAATTTTTAAAAATATGGTCGTATTCTACGATTCTTCATGTTTAAAATTCCGTTTTTTAATTCGCGGAGCATCAAAAATTGCAAATATTGGGTACTTGAAACTGTTATAAAAATATATTAGGCTGGAGGGAAAGTTCTGCCGTATTTTAAAGAATACATCTGAATCAATTTATAAAAATACATGTTTAATATTATTCAATGATATAATTTTCATTATTTGTAAGGACTTGTTGCCATCTTTCAGGTAACCTGTCCATTCTTGTTTCCCAATGACACAATAGCAACAAGTGTTTTTGATTTACAAGCAACATTACTTGCTTAGGTATGGTACGCAGGGCGACAATGCAGGTAGAAGGTGTTGTAACGTTCGGTTAGCCCAAGCCCATCAATTTTATGACGGGCAAGGTCAGATGTTGGTCAACTCTAAAAATGAGGCTGCGTAAAAATTAGTTTCTACGACGAATTTTAATTACTTTGTGACCACCGTCCGACGAAAACACGAAGGAAAACACACGGTCAACACGTGCTGGAAGTGAATCCCTCATACTAAATCATAATATCGCACCTCCTACTCGGAAAACATAACAGTAGATACTATTTTTACCTTGACATTCCCGTATGATTAATTCCACGATATTTGACGTAAGCTGTGGATTGTAGCAGTGGGCTAAGGATATTAAACTGTTAACGCCCACTACTACGCAATTCTAGGGGGTGGAAAGACGCCATTTCGTATGGGTTCGAAGTGATGACATTGTATTGATACGAATGCGCGGCCGATTGGTTTAGAGTGGAAGAGGCGGCCTCGTTTTACACGCATTTTCGGCTGTATTCGAAATACTAGTTACAGCGGTCACACATACTGTGTAACGCGTGACGTTCGATGTCAAAACATTGGGCCTACAGACGCACCTGATGCGAGACCAGGGAGCTGCTAGGATACGGAAGAACCCAATGCGAAATCAGGGTTCCGCTAGGATGGTATAATTTTCGTGGACGCACCCAATGCGAAACCGGGGAGCCTCTAGGTTGGAGAAATCTTCGTTGAATTGAATCTAAGATTAGTAAGCCTCGTAACTTATATATAATTTAATGGATACAATCCGAGCGGTAAGATTGTATCATGTGGGAACGTTCAATTATTAGATTAGGATATCAGGCAATAATTAAAGGTTGTAGATTACGCGAGTTAACAAACAAGACAAATATATTCTGATTTGGAATAGTTACAAGTGTGATTGTTTGTGTCGCGAGTGGGTGTAGTAAGTGTACAATTAGAGAAATTGTTACCTAATGATGCACGGTGTTGACGCACTGGCAATGCGGGGTTAGATAGCGATTGTTGAATGCCAAATAGAATATATACCGAACTGACGGAATCTATAAGGTTACGAATTGATTCGAAAGGGACTTTAACCCGATCTCACTACACTTGACACGACGTGACTGCACGAGTACTGAACCGCGTCTGAATCTTGACTGAACCGCTTCTCGACTAACCAAAGAGGATGAAAATGCATGGGTTTATATACCCTAAAAATGAGAGGGGAATGTATCTGTTTTATTTTACGGTCGCATACTCGTATTTGTCGTTTCTAGTGAGTTTAAGGTTTGCAGCTGGGTCTTTTGTTTATAGGGGTAAAACGAAGGGTTAGCCAGGATGTTTCCTATCAAAGACTATCTTGACAAAACATTCCAGAAGGGGATGTTTTGAAGATTTCCATATTAGGAAATCGTACGGTACTGTTACTGAATCATGCTTCGTGCCAGCTGCGTCCAGCCGGAGTACAATTATTAAACAAGGGGCCTGTTGGGACGCTTTTCGTTCTCAGAAAAAGAGATTAGAACTTCTAATCGAAATGAACGTGGAGTAACGTCTCCATACGTAACAGGCTGCATTGCAGCTCCGTTTAACACTCATTTACAACTCGATACCATAGTACCATCCATATTCAAGGAAGAAAAATTTTTTGCGACGATCATTGTTCCGTCGCAACAGAACTGTCATCTTAAGCATGAATCGTTTCTTCATGCTATCGATAAACGAAAGGGTCTTACAGAGGGTCTTTGTTCGTATCTCCTTTTATTTCAAAACATTCGTGATTTAGAGACGTAACCAAATAGCAACTTTGGCCCTCATAATCTCGAAGCTGTTTACAATCGGACCGACCGAACGATGTTTATATACACAAGACGGGTCTGCAGAACCTTCGCGTTCATTAGATACGGCCCAAGGATGTATATCTTTCGCTCGCGGCCACTAAGTACGGTCAGGCCATAAATTCATGACACGGTTCAAGGGTCTATGACAATCGACCTTTCGACAGCGTCGAATTACCAAAACACTCGGTTTTTCCCAAGCTATGCATCGCCCCACTCTTCCTTCCAACCAGGCTCTTAGCCTGAGCCTGTGGAAGGGAGTTTGAACAATTAAGGGCATGCTGATTGGAAAATGCAAGTTTTCCCTAACCAATCCGGAGAGCTTCCTTTCTCGTCGCAACGAGCGACACATACCTCTCCTACACCTAAGGCCAACCTCTCAGCCACGAGGAGCCTATAACCACCTAAGGCCAACCTCTCAGCCATGGGGAGCCTATGACCTCGAGTTAATTCTGAAAAGTCGTCGAGCTTCAAATACAGTTCATATACGATCTTCGGACGAGCAACACCACAGGTCTCATCCGAACCTTACAACTTCGCGTTGAGTCTGGAAGTCTAGCTTACAAAAAGTCCATACAAGATCTTGAACCCGTGACACTTACAGTCAATTATACCGAGAGTCAAATCGCCTTGCACACGGCAAGGCGAATACAATACGGATCACTCGGATCCGTGCGCGTCTAAGGCAGGACCTGTCGGAATAGCCTTACTGACGAGTCCTCCGACAGGTTCGGGACTAAACGCGATTCCTTTCCTGTTCCAATCCAGTCTTCCGTATCCGTTGAAATAGTTGCCCAAGATTAAGTTGGCGGGCAACAAACGCGAAAGTACGTCGCGAACAATCATTGAAAAAACAAAATAGTTTCCACAATGCAGTACTTTAGTGCGTTTGTGACTTAGCTCCCAGAACACCTACCTGTGTTCTGTGTCACATCTGGAGTTTTATGGTACGCTAACACTCGCTATTGAGTCGCAAGCCAGACCGTACAAGCGAATGCATCCACAACTTCCAGAGACCTGCCTCCAAACCTAATTAAAGGAAGGCTAAAGATGCAGTGTGCACGAAACTCCTCAAAAGAGGTGGATTCCAGTCGCTCGTGTCATAAACCTCATTCGAGGTTTGTCTGTCTTCCCGCTTCTAGACCCGTACCCAAGCCCGTAACGAATTCTTAGGGCCAAGCATGCCAATAAATAACTAAAAAATGACAGTGTCTCACTCGATCGTAAAACAGATCCAGACATGATGTCTGAGCATGGGCAATCATGATGTCTAGACAATTCTAGAAAAATATAATATTAAATTCCCTACATTTCATTTTAAATAAGATAAGCTAATTTTTAAAGTAAGTGAAATTACAATCAAAGTAAATACTTTTGTACACGTATAACTCCACACAATCAAATTGTACAAAAATTTTAACAGCTTATAGCTGGCAAAGATTATTCGAAGAAAATTATTCGAAGCGTTTCAATAGCAATACAGATCAAATTATATCGTGTTTAGTGTCATTTTAATCAGAAAAACTCCACAAATAGGTTGATGGAAGTGCTATAAAAAAATAAGGAAAAATAAAGAAGTTTTGTAATTTGATTAGTAGTAGTTTCACACCGATATACCAGCTCTCGCCTCGGATCGCGCGGCTGCCGTTTATTGCACCGCTGGGCGACCGAGGTGGCACGAGCTTCTGGGCCTGGGCCGACGGGGCTCGAAGCCGCTTATTCGAGCTGACGAAAATTATTCGAAATTCGGAAGAATTAGTCGTAGCCTCCGAATAACAGTACAGATAAAAAATAAAAAATTTAATTTGAACCTTCGAATATAAAAAAGTATTTTTATTCGTCGGATAAATTCTCATCTAATAAAATTATTTATTCGACACTCGTCCAATAAAGATGCTTTTTTTTATTCGAACCTTCAAATAACAAATAAAGATAAAGTATCTTTTATTCGAATTTTTATTTAAATAATTTTTTATCCCAAATAATGCCCATCTCTGCGAGGGCCGTTAGCACCGTGAAAGATTTACTTAATATTTAATTGAATTTAATAATTACAAAGAGTGTATCATGAACAAAGTGCATGCACTTGGAACTGTTACAGAAATATGTAAGATCACCCTTTCGATGAAGTATCGAATGAGGTTTATAACACGATCGAATGGAATCCGCCTCTTTTGAGGAGTTTAGTACACACTGCATGTCTAGCCTTCCTTTAATTAGTTTTGGAGGCAGGTCTCTGGAAGTTGTGGATGCATTCGCTTGTATGGTCTGGCTTGCGAGTTAGCGTACCATAAAACTCCAGATGTGACACAGAACACAGGTAGGTGTGCTGGGCGCTACGTCACCAACGCACTAAAGGACTGAAATGAAGGAAACACTTTTGTTTTTTCAATGATCGTCGCAAAAAATTGTTCTTCCTTGAATATGGATGGTACCATGGTATTGAGTTGTAAAAGAGTGCAATGCAGCCCATAAAAAATTAGTAGAACGGTGAAATAAAGAGCAAACTAGAATGTTTTCGAGTGAAATTATTTAAAAATAGTTCTAATGTGTTTTTAAAGTCATCTAGTAAAAATCTTATGGTGCTGAGGTGGAAAAAATATTTATTCATGAAAGAAAATTTTTTTTAATTAATAATAACAGTAGCTAAATATATGAACAAATTTAAGATAGTGTTGATGACAATAGCTCATTTTTAGATTAATATTCAGGTTGGTCGCTTTTAAACTTCGATATGAGATCTGTATTTGTTCGAATTTTTCCGGATTTTCCATTTTTTACAACTAGAGTTTGCAACTACAAAATTGGAAAAAAATAAAATACGTAACATTACAATTAATATTATTCTTAATTTAATTTAATTTAATTTATATTAATTAGAGATTTTGTACACAAGATTTACATGTTAGTTAGATATTTCATATAAAACAATTAAGCTGTACGTTCTAATCCTGGTTAAAAAAATAATGGGCGTTCGGTTTTATGCTAAAAGACGACGCGATTCTCTTCCAGGAAAGACGACACGGTTCTGTTCCAGGAAAGACGACACGGTTCTGTTCCAGGAAAGACGACACGGTTCTGTGTCATGCTAAAAGACGACACGGTTCTGTTCTACGAAAGACGACACGGTTCTGTGCCATGCTAAGGCTGAGCAGATGTCAGCACTATATCGGGAACGCCGAAAATCCGGGCGTGACACTCTCCTATCCTCTCTGTTAGGAATTTGGCTACACATTTCAGTGTCACAATCAAACCAAATGAGAACCAAATTCCTCTTCGAGCAGGGTTTGGTACCAAATACATAAGTCTTTTGTTCGCAATGTGTGCAGCACACATTCCACTCGATTTGGTCGAGTAGGCATTTGGCTAACTGGGTTATTACTACAACATACTAGTAAATATAATACTACAATATGTTAAATCTATTTCTTTTATTTCTGCCCTTGTATGACCCTGAAGACCAAAAAATTGAGATACGCTATCATATTGCTGGTAATATATACTACGACTCTTGAGCTTTGTGTGTGTGTGTTTGAAACAAGCTTCAACTACTCGTACAGGTTTCTAAGAGCAATGGTTCATTATATAATGGCAGGTGCTTGAAACAAATCCATAACAAAGTCATTGACTAAAAAAAAAACAAATTATGCAATTAGAAATTCTGTACGAGTAGCTGAAAATACCTGACTGGGTAGCCTTCATAAAATTAGTTTCAAGTTAGTGGCTCCACAATGAACTAATTGTAAGTTAAGTGAATGACCAATTTCAAGAAGTTCCAAGGCGAACAAGTTCCAGATATTATTGGAAAGTACCTATACGAGTGGTTTAAACTCTGCATCACTATCAATTTTTGTAGATGAAATCAATTCTTTTATAAAGAAATATTGATATTTTCAAACCGTCACCCTCGTTTCTCGACTTAATGGAAAAATCGTATCAGAATACCCCACTGCTTCTTTAATTGTCTCCTTATTAACCAGCAACCATTCGTGCACTCTATAGTTGTAGACAGAATCATTCTAACTGTCGCAGTACGACAGTATATAGAGAGTGTATATCCAGTATTATATTGTTGCAACACGTTGTATTGCCAGACTTCAGTAACAGGTAGTCAATCTGCTATTAAATGTTTTCATTTAAACATATCTTTCGGTTAAATACAGTAGGCGTTTGATAACTGTTGACTATTTTGAGACAGTTCGCCGATGACCAATGACACGTGCACTTTCCTTGTCGTTTGTCTGCATGCGAATCGCTGCAATAGTATGTAATAGTGTATGCATTTTTGCTGAACAATAGAGTAGGATTGTGTGTGTGTATACATAATACATCTGAGGAATATCACTGGAGAGTTAATTGATGATACTTACCAAACGACTGCTGCACATACTCGAATCTCAGTAGAGAAAACGTGCAACTATTATATTAAACATATCTTACATATTCCAATTCTTAACATATTGTGGATGGAAGGTGTGAACCGGAGTCATTTGTTTTCCAAGCGTTGGTGATAGTAGATGCTGATTTATTTCTTCCATATTTTGTGTGTGCGATATGTCAGCAAGTTCTGCTTATTAGTATTATTTCATAAGGATAATATTTTATAATGTATTCCATTAAAAAACATTAATTAATAGCATTATCTTTACATGGATTCACAAACTTTTTTTAATGTTACACTTAGTACCTAGTAAGCAATCTGCTCTTAATTTGCTATGAATTTGCCACCAAAGCTTGTCTACAAATTCCGATCCATCTATTCCGTTATTAGGCTCGGTATTTGAGAGCAAAGTTTGCAAGCGGAATTCTATGCCCTCGTGAAGAGGGCAAGTCGGTCGCACTAAGAGCGAGCTTAACCTTACTGTAAGAGTAAATGTCGGGCCAAATCTTAGTAAACCTTGCTGTAGGAGGGAAAACGGAACTACATTATTAAAAATACATGAAACTTAAAATAATATAATCTATATATATCATTTATTCATTCCCCTCGGAGTTACAATACGGATACACCTTCCGCTCTTAACTTAACTTAATCATAAACTTAACGTACCTTAACCTATCTTAAATTACTACCGCGCGCGAGAGAGAGAGACCTTGCAACGAGATAATTCCGCGCTCTCACTTTTCCTCTTTCACACACACACACACACACACACACACACACACACACACACACACACACACACACACACACACACACGCACGCACGCACGCACGCACGCACGCACGCACGCACGCACGCACGCACGCACGCACGCACGCACGCACGCACGCACGCACGCACGCACGCACGCACGCACGCACGCACGCACGCACGCACGCACGCACGCACGCACGCACGCACGCACGCACGCACGCACGCACGCACGCACGCACGCACGCACGCACACACACACACGCACGCGCACGCGCACACACACACACACACACACACACACACACACACACACACACACACACACACACACACACACACACACACACACACACACCTCCCCCATCCTTCCCAATTACCCCTAGACCCCCTCTACCGGTTGCTCTCATTCACTCCATTCTTATTCATTCGAACTCTGTCCTACCTCCCCCGTGCCTTCTCCACTCATACCCCTTCACCACTCGTCCACCTTCCTCATCCAATCCTCTCCCTCTCCTTCGTCCCCTAGTACTTCCCCCACGATCTCCTACCAACCTCTTCCCTCACCCCCTCCCTTGCACATTTCCCACACGTGTTCCCACGTTTCCAACTCCCACCCACAGACCCTACACCTTTTCTTCTCCTCCTCCATCCAATACTTTCCGTCTCTCATCTCACTACCCATCCTGTACCTGGCTACCCTTTGCCACCTGCTCTCTCCCCACCCTTTCTTCAGGTAACCTGGTATACCCTCTCCCTTCACCCTCCCGTACCACGTGTTGTACCTTGCTCTTCCTATCTTTTCCCATCTCTCCCCCTGCTGCTTCCTCTTTTTCCTTTTCACTATCTCCTCGCTCACTGTCTCTATCCTCTCCTCCATCATCCCCTCCGCCTCCTCCGCTGTCCAGCCCCTCTCTTCCCAAAAACTCCGTCTCTCCTTCTCCCAACCTACTACCTCCCCTCCCCTTCTTCCCATTCCTCTTACCTGCTCCCAGCACAGTCTTGCTAGCTCCCCCCCTTTTCCCTTCCTTAGCTTCTTCTCGTAACCCCATGCCCCTAACCCCGCCCTCTCTCTCAACATCTCCTTCTGTAGCTCTTCCCTTACCATATACCTCGGTGTGCACCTCTCTACCCCTAGCACCCACCTCAGGAACCTCTCCTGCAATCTTTCCAACCCTTCCCATTCCTTCCAACCCCAAATATCCACCCCGTAACTGATCACCGACCATACCAGCCTGTCAAACAGCCATATTCTCCTTCCCCAGTTGTTTCCGAACCTCCTCTTCCCAACCCCCCATACCTGCCCCATTACCGCTGCCCCCTTCCTAATCCTGTCCTCCACTTGCTTCCTCTGACCCCGTCCCTCAAATAATATAATCTACAAATTTAAATAATATTCCGTTTTCCTTCCTACAGCAATGTTTACTCCAATTTTGCCCGATATTTATTCTTAGAGCAAGATTAGGACCTAGGACTTAGGATTTAGGAAAATTTGCTCGCAGCACGTTTGTCTGACTGGCAAAATTTTTTACATTTTTCTTACTCTTCATATATACTCTTACTTCATTTATTAAATATCGTTTAACCAACATATTCAGAATCATTTCCGCATTCTGCTGATAAACCAATCCCACATATATTTATTATTTAACTTTCGTTAGTACGCTGAAAACAAGATTATATAATTGCAACAATTTACCATCTACAATATGGTAAAAACTGCAAAATATCCTTAATCCCGTACGTAAATAGCCCGCGACAGTTGCGGGCTCGAATGACGCATCCAAGCAAATGTTTAATACCTACAAATGTTATCAAAAATTTTTTCTTTTTTTTTTACTTTTGTTTTTACTATCTTTACAATAATATCGACATGTTTTCCTTACGAAAAATATTTCCCCAACCATTAATCAAAAGAAAAAAGGTAGACAATTTTTGAACCACTTTCTTGATTTTCGCGGATCACATAAAGCATTAATAAACTGAGCCGAGTATGAACAATCAAACGCAATACTCTTATTTACAGAACAACCTTATGAAAGGTGATATAAGACTAACAAAGATCATTATTGTAGTTAGTGTTAGGAAACGTTCTTATTTCAGCAGTCGTCAATTCAATTGCGGAATTGTAGGGCAACTGGAGCATAAAATTGTAACTAAAGTGTTAAGCATAGAAGTACATAATATAAGTTTGAGGATAACAAATATTTATAAAGATACAAATTTAAATTTCAGCCTGTTGATAAGATTTGAACAATGCGCTCATAGTGAATCAGAACAAGATAACATCTTGAAATAAGTTAACTCAATACCTGGAAAAGTTGAAGCAATTATAATATCAAAATAATATCTTGCGAAATTTTAATTAAGACGTTTAACTTACTTTTTATTGCGAAATTAACTTAAATTACTTTTCCATTAACGAAATTTTAATTTTTTATGTTTTCTTATTAATTTTTCAGATTATATAATATGGATATTCAACTTTTTCTTGATGTATTTTATAAATAGGTTACTTTTAATTTAAAGTCCTTCAAAAATATATATGAACTTGTCTGGCTAAAGTTCCAAAAATCCGACAAGTCGGATTGAGCTCAAATTTTGCACATAGCCTCATTTTGCATTAAAAACATGTTTCCCAAAAGGATTTTTGGCGACTCGAAAAAAATTTCTTTATCATTTTATTGTCATTTTCTACCATACCGACATAACATTTTCTAATTTATCGGCATTTCCGTACCAATTTCAACATGTTTTTGTATCAAACCAATCAATGTGTTCACGCCTCTATTATTGTCTAGATACATTTCCAAGCGTTATCTATCGCCATACTCAATCATGCCTATGAAACAATAAGAATTAAACATAATCATATCCAAATCTAACCCACACCCGATCCAACCCGCGTGCAGTAATAACAAGTTCAGAAACGGCACATAATTCAAGTGTTATGTCGGTAAGGTAGAAAATAATGCTAGTATGATACAAAATTGTTTTTCGAGTCGCCGAAAATACTTTCGGGAAACAAATTTTTAATGAAAAATGAGCCGGTGTGCAAATTTGAGTTCAATCTGATTTGACCGATTTTTGGAATTTCAGCCACTTGTCTTTTAGAACATGGTATACAACCTGAAATTTTATGAAGCATTATTTCATAAATCAGAACAAAGATGCCCCGTTTACTCAAGCTATTTACTTATATAACCAGCTTAATAAAGCCATAGTGTAAACAGGATGCAGATTCTCAAATGTTCGTTACAATTTTATAAATGTTTAAGTTACTCGAGGTAGTCATTTTTTAAATGCTAACGATATACAATGCAATACTTGACGTTTAACTTAACTAATAATGCAATTTAAAACCATTTCTTTTTATTGTATCGTTTGTGGTTTATCTCAGCCTCGTCTATATCCTTATCGATATCTTTTTTGGACATTTTTTTCGATTTCTTTTCCTTTGTTTTCTTCTTTGGTTTGCCTTTCTTCATTTCTGAACAACAAGGAAGGTTCGTGTCGTTATCTACAGCTTCACTTTTGGTTTTAGCTATTAAACAATGAATAATGTAATTATAATGTATTTTGATAGGTTTACAAACGACAAGCTTGCTTACCAGCAAAGAGACCCATATGTTTATGTATACTTTTATCCTCCTCTATTTCTCTGCGGCGGTCCATTTCCAAACATTCGATTATTTCGTTTCGTCTTTCAACAATTTGTACGAGCCTGTTAATGAATAAAAATAAAATGTTTACTATATTATCGAACAAACACATTTAGAGCCAACGAAAATGTTAGATTATGGATATATAAAAACCACACTTTTTATGGAAAAAACTAAATTTATTAAAACGGTTACTGGAGGTACGTCGAAAAAAAACGTCTTTACACTTGGAAAGAAACGTATCAGAAAAATGAAAAACAGAAAAGTAACAGTCTTATGAACAACTGAGGATCGAGAGTCCCATGCTGAGGACAATATAATGAGCCGTAATCGCCGCCGAACCCGAACTTCCCCGACCACGACCGACGGATACCGAGATCCGCCGGTACCCGCGAATGTTCTCCGCGACCCCCGCGTCACCGAACCGATCTTGGCTGTAAACGGAAACCGCCATGATGCAAAATCGCCCCGCCGGATGCGTGACGCCGCCGGAAAATCCGCCGCGAACCACCCCGCGCCGCACCCCCTCGCCTAGCGAAGGGGTAAGGACGAGCAGGTCGTCGTCTCTCTTCGTTTTCCGACCTCACGGTGTGCGTATCGTGTCACGGGATTGTACCGTATGTGCCGAACGCGCCAGAGTGCGCAGCCGAAACGTTTTCTTTCCCACCGCCCGCCGAACTCACTGCCGCGCAGTTTCCACGCCTTCACGACCCGCGAAATCCGCGCCCGCCGCCGAGAAAACTCCTGGGGCTGCCGACCCGAACGCCGAGCGATCGAGGACCGGAGCTGCCGACCCGAACGCCGAGCGATCGAGGACCGGAGCCAGGGTAAGTAACCCTCTCCCGTAATACCCCCCGACATCCCCGCCTCCGTCTTACACCCTCGGAGAGCGAACCACCTGCGACCGACGAACCGCCAGTCGCCCCTGGGCACGGGCTCTCCGTCCGACGAGGTTGCCCCTGGCCCGGTTACGCCGCTGCGTACGGCCATGGACCCCGCCGTGACACGTTCCCCCGCGTGGGACCCGGGCCGAAAAACCGCGATCCGCGATCCGCCGCTCCGCGAGCCGTGACCCGCGAACCGCAAGCCGTGACCCGCGAACCGCGAATGATTGTGAAGGGACAGTGAGCCGCATGCTAAAAACACGTGTTGTTGACCGCCCGTGCCCGACCGCCCGTACCCCGCCGTGAACCTCGCGTTAACCCGCCGTGAACCTCGCGTTAACCCGCCGCGAACCTTGGGACGGCGAGCCAAATCCGGTCGCGAGGACCCGTCGTACGAGATCCGCGGAAAACGGACTCGTTACAATATGTACAATGAATATTGATGTAGATACAATCTATACATATATAGATCAAAAGTCGATTCAATCGATCCTTCCTTCTAAAGAAATAATAGATTAATTTTGTTCTTTATTTATGAAATAAATTCCAATACGTCCCCTCAAAAATAAATCTATTATTTAATTAAGACATGCCTTCCTTGTGTCTCGTCTGAGGTTAACTACATATGATTCAAAATTTGTTGCTTAGGATTAGGGAAACCCAGAAAATCCTAATCAGACCATTACATACACATATATGTACATATGTATTGTGACGTTACAAAATTTGCGACGTCATTTCTCTACCCGCTGCGATCTACCGGAAGGACCGGACCGTTCATTATACCGTCGAATGATAGCTCGCAGGATTAGGGAGCACTCGCCGAGGAACTTCCGCATCGTAACATAGATCGATTTCTGACGTATTTCGCGCGCGCCGAGCACGGCCGAGTTTCAGGAACGTGCTGTGTGCACCACCAAGCCTTCCGACCCCGACGAAGGGCGCCTCGCTTCGTGCGACCGTCCAACGACCATTGTGTGAAAACTTCCATGGCGTGAAAACTTCCCGTGCGCACGGGTACCTGGAAAATGGAATCACTGCATACGGGCCAAACAACCCGGAGGCGACGACGCCGGACGGAGGCCCCCTGCCGAACACCGGACATTTCTTTTCGCGGTCCTGCCGCCGCCTCATCCAGCCAATTGAAATGGGGCATTGGCGTGGGTGGTGCACCCGTACCATGGGGAGGTTTCGGACCTCCTCTGGCCGTGAGGTGCGGCCGTGATAATATTGAGCGTACTTCCCCGACCGCGAGGCGCGGTCCTGATAATATTTCGCGTATGGTCCGGGGTCCGAGGACCAATCGAGGGAACGCTGCTACATTTTAGAATTTCGCATGCGTAGCGCGCCCCATTAGGAAAAGTCGGGACTAAGGCCTAGAATGGGGCTACAGGAGGCGGGGAAGGTTGACCATCCGCCTTACGCTGGTGCTCTCCGGCCACGGTTGCTTCGGAGAGTACCTGCACAAGATGGGGCGGGAGCCGACTGCGCAGTGCCACCACTGCGGCGAAAATGTCGACACGGCGCGGCACACCTTGGAGGAGTGCCCAGCCTGGGCCGAGCCGCGCCGTGTCCTTAGAGCCTCAGTGGGTGCGTGGGACCTCTCGCTGGCGGCCGTGGTCGACCACATGACCGGCAGCGAAAGGTCGTGGATGGCGGTGGCCTGCTTCTGCGAAGTCGTTACGACGAAAGAGACCCGGGCTCGGCGAGGAGAGTGTGGGCGCGAGGACGACCCCGGCGCCCACGTGTGCCCCCCACTCGGGGGGGGGGGATGGCGCGGGATGATTCCCTGCGCCGCGTTGCGCCCCCGCCAAGTGGGGCGGTGAATTTGGGGGTTCGGGGTGGGAGCTGACCCCGGCCCCCTGGGGGGAGCGTAGCTCTCCCCGTTATTTTGCACCCCCCGGGATGGATCCCGGTGTGGGGGTGCCGGTCCGTCCCTCCCTTAGGGAAGGGGGATCCGTGAGGGGTGGGGTAGGAAGGGTCGGGGCGTGCCGGATCGCGCTTCCTACGGTTCTTCCTTCTGGTGGCGGCATTTTCTTGCCTCGACCGGGGCTGGTTCTTTCGGAACACCGGCTCCGAGCGGGGCACGAAGACTTCGGGAGCTGTGGGTGGACCGAGTTGTGGCTCGGGAAGCCCAATCCGAAGGCTCCAGGGATGAGGACACTGGGCGGGTCCATCCGTCCGGGGTCTTATAGCGTAGGCAATGGGGGGGGGGGTGGGCTCGCCTCCTCCGTGGGGTAGGATGATAGCTGGGAGGTGCCCTGTTGAATACTCGCGTGATCCAGAGCACCTCCCCTTTAGCTTAGGTGGGCGTGAGGTTTTAGTGGGTCGTCCCCAGGGATACTCCCCTGGAGATAGACCCATATAACCCCGGCTTCCCCCAGGGTGCCGGGGTATGCAAAAAATATTTCCTCACGAAAAAAGGCCTAGAATGGGGCTGTGGCGGCGACGAGCTAGGTCCACGTCTCTGCCATGTGTTTAGTTTTAAGGCAAACCATGTTTGTACGAATGAATATCGGGTTGCGTGCTACGTTTAGAGGACTGGGTCGAGTGTCGCGTAGAGTGAGTGTGTTTAGTTTAGTTAAGAGTGAATGCGGACCGTGAGAACGAAGAAAGAGTGATTTTCCTGAGAATGCGTCAGCGAGCGAACGGTTAGTTTGTAAGTCAGTTCTGTAAGAGAATTCGTAGAGAGCTGACACGTGGTATGTAACGTCCATCTCAGAATAAAACTCTAGTCTAACTGCGGTCAGTATACGCTTGAGTACCCGTCACCTTTCCCGACTTAGTCACCTCCACAGGGCTAACGAGGACCCTCTCGTCGCGTTACCAAAGGATTACTGTCGTGGTAGCTTCCGTTGCCGATACACTGTCGTGTTCTGCGAACGTTGACTATGGAGTAATCTCGTTTATAGTCTCGTGACGAAGTATTGTGTTCCGTGTCGCGACCCAGCTCCCGTAACAGAACCGCGGACCTGAAACAAACGTACAGCAAAGAACGGGGGAAACCGTAAGGCCACGCAGTGGTCCTCTCTCTTTCTTTGATTGGTTTCGCGAGTTGGTTCAGGAATTTTCGCGAGAGTACGACACGTGTCTCGTCTCGTTCTCTAGTTTTCGCGTGCCGGGGCGTTCTACGCTTCGAGCGATTCGCTTGCGCCTAAGTGGTAGGCGCTCTGATCATTTCGGCAGTTTCCCATCAGAAAAGGATCCGGAGGTCTTCCTCGGAAGAGTCGCGGTCGTATCCGCCGCGCGGAAAATATCGCACCGCGTGCGTCCGATGTCGACCTCGCGCTCTTGCGGACACGCGAGCTTGCGTATCATGCGTCGAACGCGTCGAAGTCCGTCATCGCGGGAACTATCGCGACAGTCACTTTGTAATCGCGCTGTTCATCTGCGTTCCGCGAAGTCTCGTCTCGGCGAGAGATTTGTATCGTACCGAATTACCGTACGAGCGCGGAGATTTTGTCGTACGACAACTACGCGCTGCGAAACCCCTAACTATTCGCTGATCGTGTATAAAGAGCGCGGGTCCTTGGGTGCGGCCACGTGGCCGCGTATTTTGTAAACCCTGACGTGAATACGAGGGCTGTCCCCGTTATTTCCATGTCCGAACTTTGGAACCGTTCGCGTCTCCCTTCCGTCTCGCGGTTCTCGAAGGAATGACCTCCGCCCTCCGCTTCGTCCGAGGGCGAGAAGTCTTCGCGTTTCGCGTGGCACCCTTCCGGTGTCTGGCGCCCGAGCGGAAGGCTCTCTTATTTGTTACGAACCTACGAGGACGCGTTTGTACCGGGGAGACCGCGTACGCATGGCCGTGCGCGACCCGGCCTCAGAGCCTATAAGCCTATAAAAATCTTAACTAAAGCGCTTCTTTAACAGCTTCAAATAGAGCCATATATTCAGCTTCTGTAGATGAAATTGTTACTGATGCTTGTCGTTTTGTGTTCCAACATATTGTACATCTTTCAAATAATTTAAACGATATCCTGTTGTACTTTTTCTATTATTTAAATCATTGCCTGCCCAACTTGAATCAACATAGCCGCTCAGAAGATTATTATAATTTCCTCTTTCGTAAGTTAACTTGATATTCTGTGAATCTTTCAGATATCTAAGTTATTTTGTGCTTGAATCAGGCCTCGTACATAGCATCACGTACATCAAACATCCGATAAGATTTCGGCAAGGAGCATCATACTATTCATCGGAATTCAATGCAGTATAATCTAATTTATTTTCGAGAGGCGTATTAAAAGGGTTACATTCTGACATATTGAATTTATGCAAAATAGTTTTAATATACGCACTTTGATCCATGCTTATCCTACATCCACTTCTTTCAATCTTAATAGCTAAGAAAAGTTTTATTTCTTTTGAATCTGTCATGCAAAATTTGTTCTTCAGATAATTCTTAAAGCTGTTCATTGTATCGATTTTTGCAGTTGTAATCACCAAGGTCATCCACATACAATACAGCATATATGTATATTCTCCGATACATTTTGCTGCTTGCATTAATCCGTACACCGCTTTATTTAATTTACATACTTAATTATTATCATAATTAACTCCCTCAGGAATTTTCATGTAAATCTATTGTTTTAACGTTTCATTTAGAAAGGCAGTTTTGACGTCCATGTGAAGGATCTACAAGTTGAACTGGTTTGAAAATGCTAACATAAATCTAAAACAAGAAATTCCAGCAACTAGTGCAAAAGTTTCATTATAGTGTTTCAAATACTGTTGACTGAACCCTCGAGCAACCAGCTGAACTTTATATCTTAATGGGTTTCCAAATTCATCGTTCTTAATTGTGAACACCCATTTACAGTCAACAATGTTTTTATTCTCAACCTTTGAGACCAAGGTCCATGTATTATTTATTAAAAAAAAAAATTGAAGTCTGAATTGAACTGATTGAATTGATCTCTTGTTTAACAGCTTGAATTCTACCACTGAATTCTATCATCCATATTTTCAATTCCACTACATGATGTAGAGACTTTACAAACAATCGATTGAGCGCATAAAAGATAATCGTCCGGTATATTGTCCTCATTGTACGAAACAGCCGGTCGACATTTAATTCGATCGCTCTTTCTTAACTCGGAAAATATTTGTTCTTTGCGATGTTCATTTAGGGAAGTTTCATTGTGTAAGCCTGCTTCAACTACAGATGTATTAAGACTATGACTTATACACTATAAGATTTGTGAACATCTACTAATTTTGACTGTGCGTCAGATGAATCAGTTACTGGCGTGGATATAAAAAAATTAGTTTTATGAACTATCACATCTGTGGAAATAATTGGAGACTCAGAACTAATGGTGACTAATGATGTGTCGATGGTTTTTCGCGGCGTCGGTTCTTTTTTTCGCCTCGTTGTTTTTAGCTGCTACACATCTCTCACAGTAACAACCTTAGCAGTTTCCAGGTTCCTGTTGAACCAAACACTTTCAAATACATTAATTGTGGCTTTCTACTATGCTACATTTCGTATGGTGTTTTTAATTGCTTTAAGGCCTTCTTCGAGGTTAAATTAATAAAAGTTGCTCCCCAAAAAGTCCGAACCTTTTCTGTTATCGCCCTTACCATACGTTCCGATACACCATTTAACTGTGGGGTTCGTGCAACTGTTAAGTGGTAAGTAATGTCTTTTTCAACACAATAATCTTTCATTTCGTTTGACAAGCATTCCGTGCCATTACCCCAGGAACTACACGAGCCGGATCTGCATCCGCGATAATGTATTCGCTTCCGTCTGAGGTTAATCTCACACTTTTCGACTGCACCGAAATTGTCTTTTGACCGTCTTTTCCGTCATCTCTTTCTCTCGCGCTCATCGCCGCTGTCGCGGCCGCACGCACGCTCTTCGACTCTTCGCGCTCTTCTCTCTCTCTCTCTCTCTCTCTCTCTCTCTCTCTCTCTCTCTCTCTCTCTCTCTCTTTCTCTCTCTCTCTTTCGTACCAGTCTTCACGCTCTTTCTCTCTCTTGCACGCACGCTCTTCACGCTTCGGCTTTCACAACACGATGCTTTGTCTTTCACGTCACATTGTGGTGTTTACGCACCACTTTCGTGAACAGGGCTTCAGAAACTTAAATAAAATACCTTTTTCCACCTTACAGGAAGATTTACTTCAATTTTTCCCGATATTTACTATTAGAACAAGGTTACGTCCGCTCTTAGTACGACGGACCTGCTCTCTATAACGAAGCTGATCGAAGCCAAGGTTCGGCTCCAATTTGGCATGGAATTTTGGCTGCAAACTTTTTCACTCAATTTTCAATCCATCAGTCTCCGAATTTGACTAGGAATTTGTCGACAAATTTTGGTGTCAAATTGATACAAAATGGGAACCAAATTCTGCTCTAAGTAGGGTTTGGTACCAAATGGGCAAGTATTTTGCTCGCAAAGTGTGGTACAAACATTGCGCTAAATTTGCTTGAAATAGCATTTGGCTAACTGCCAAAGATTCTTAGATAACTTCACAAAGATTGTCGTTAACCACGACATTTTTTACTCGATTTGTATCTAAGAACATTTTTTTATTGTTTAATTCTAAGAATTTTGATTTACCTGTATGGCCTAAACGCTGATGCCATATTTCATAACTATCTCTTATCGTTCTAGTACCATGGACAGTAGCATAAGCATTTACTGTAAATGCCATGCCGGTTAGATTGTTTAGGTGCTTACCTGTTGTCCGATATAATTGTAAACCATGCATCCATTATGCATTTGCTGTAATTATTTCGTATTTGTAATTTTGACCAGGACAGCTCGTGCTATCCTGTTAAAGATGTACGTTAGCGATATTAAAGACGATGAACTGATCGACGGCGCCTGCGCGTCGCCAGCTACACCGTGCCCTGCCGACTCCGCGTGATTCTCGGGAGGATCGAGCAGCTTGGGGGACGCGGGGACGGAGGAGCGGCGTGCGCGCAGATCAAACGTCGATCGATCAGTTGGTGATTAACCAAAATTCGGAAAGGTGCTTCAGTTTTTGATCCCTTTACGTTTCTTCGATCTTTCAAGTCCACTCTTCCTTCAAAAGACTATGGCAATCGAGTCATTTTCGCCTCGAACCGGACAGTTTTTAAACACCCGGCAATATGACTTCTTCGTTTTTACTTATTTTTACTCCTTGGTCGTCGAAAACGACGGTCATGCCTGCCTGCTGAATCCTTTAAACGGACAGTAAGTTGTACGGCAACGATCTGGATAGTAGTACACATTTTCCACTGTTCCTGGATGCCCAAGTTTGTGGTAACATTCAAGGTTCTTTGTTTCGCTATAGTAATATAGGACCCATCTTTCGCCACAGAAATTCTTGTTGGCGTTTGCAACTCCTTGAAATTTCGGGTCAGGTCTTTCCTGTTAATCAGATGATCCGATGCCCCCAAATCCAAGAGGAAGGTGATTCGGTTTTACTTGTATTTCCAATTCATAATGTCCCACAATGAATGCAAAAATTGAGGTGGGCGTTGATGTAGCCGTTGATGCTTGGATCGTTTGAACTGTTTGTACAGTTTCATTGTTTTCAGCACTCTGTTACTGAATGTTTCTCTTGTAATAAAGTGAATCCGGGATATAAATCGCCGAGGCTCCTAAGTTAGCGGTCGCGGAATTATCCCCACTACCGCTGGGTATACTCCGTGAAGGGCCAGGAACCTCGAGAACCGCCGCCACCGAAAAGTGTAACCATTACATGGGTCGGGTATATCGGTGTGAGACCAGAACACCACTCAATAACAAAACCATCTAATAATAAAACTTCTTTACTTTTCATTATTTTTTATAGGACTTTCACCAACATATTCGTGGCATTTTTCTAATGAAATTCGCCATAGTGGCGACCATGGTGCGTGGGAACGTGGGAAATTTCGGACGCGGAAATTCCATCCTTCTCAAGTGCGTACCATGGGAGGTCGGGTTGAGGGCCTGGTCATTTAAGTGACGATTGCCAGAACCTCGGCCCGACCGTTACAGTATCCTTAAGAGTGAAGTCCCCGGATGCAATGTTTTGGGGGAGAAAACTTTCGCCATGCCCTTGTGGGGGTGGAGAACCTCCCCTTATTTTAACGGTTTTCGGGGACATTATTTAACGCGCCTCAGGAACCAGAACGACAGAAAGCTTTGGACTCTCGCGGATAACGATAGCTCCAGAGAGTAGTCACAGTATCGCGAACGGTTAACGTATTTTGTTCGCGTTTTCTCGTTGACTCTAGTTTTCTCGTTTTGTTTTGTTTTGTTATTGATTGTTGGTTATTAATTGTTGTAGTTAATAAACTTTATTTTGTTGTCCGTTGAATCATCGTACGCTACAAACATTCCATTAACCCCTGACACCTAAAACTGGTGACCCCGACGTGATCGTTGGTAAAGTAGGCGACGGGGTATAAGTGTTCGTGTACATTTTGACAATGGACGCAAAAAGCAACAATACGGACGCTGGTGGAGCCAATATCGCCACGACCACCTTGAAGATACCACCATTTTGGCCACAGAAACCAGCGCTATGGTTCAAACACGTGGAGTCCCAATTCGCCGTCGGGAGGATCACTAATGACCAGGAGAGATACGACCTGGTTATCGCTCGACTTGACACCCGCAGCATTGAAGAGGTCGAAGAAATCATTCTCAACCCGCCCCAGGAGGACCGGTACGAGACCTTAAAGGCGGAGTTGGTGATGCGTCTCACGGATTCGGACACCACACGGATCCGCAAACTCTTCGAAACGGAGGAAATCGGCGACCGTACGCCAACGCAATTTTTGCGTCACTTGCGACGGTTCGCCGGACCTGTGGTGAACGAAGAATTCTTGAACGAGATTTGGCGGAACCGTATTCCGGTTAAGACGCAGCAGATTAGTACGAATTTTTGTTTACTCCGTTCGGTCTGAGAAACGCTGCGCAGACGTGCCAGCGTTTTGTCTGTTACGTATGGAGACGTTTCTCCACGTAACCCACGCTAACCCTTCGTTTTACCCCTTTAAACAAAAGATCTAGCTGCAAACCTTAAACTCACTAGAAACGACAAATACGAGTATGCGACCGTAGAATAAAACAGACACATTTCCCTCTCATTTTTTAGGGTATATAAACCCATTCATTTTCATCCTCTTCGGATATTCGAGAAGCGGTTCAGTCGAGATTCAGACGCGGTCCAGTACTCGTGCAGTCACGTCGCGTCAATTCTAGTGAGATCGGGTTAAAGTCCCTTTCGAATCAAACGTAACCTTATAGAATCCGTTAGTTCGTGTATATTCTATTTGGCTTTCAACAATCGCTCTCCGACCCTGCATTGCCAGTGCGTCAACACCGTGCATCATAGGTAACAATTTCTCCAATTATACACTTATTACATTCACTCGCGACGCAAACAATTACACTTGTAACTATCTTAATCCAGAATATATTTGTCTTGTTTGTTAACTCGCGTAATTTACAACCTTTAATTATTGCCTGATATCCTAATCTAATAATTGAACGTTCCCACATGATACAATCTTACCGCTCGGATTGTATCAATTAAATTATATATAAGTTACGAGGCTTATTAATCTTAGATTCAATTCAACAAAGATTTCTCCAACCTAGTGGCTCCCCGGTTTCGCATTGGGTGCGTCCATGAAAACTATACCATCCTAGCGGATCCCTGAT
This sequence comes from Halictus rubicundus, assembly GCF_050948215.1. NCBI lineage: Eukaryota > Metazoa > Arthropoda > Insecta > Hymenoptera > Halictidae > Halictus > Halictus rubicundus. The sequence continues at coordinate 1,255,208 of NW_027488569.1, forward strand.
TTCGTATTGGGTTCTTCCGTATCCTAGCAGCTCCCTGGTTTCGCATCAGGTGCGTCTGTGAGTTATCCACCTTCCTTTTATATCGGGTTCGCCGCGTGTCTCTCCTAGTGACTCCCCGATTCCGCATTGGGTGCGTTCACGAAGTTTCATCCTCCTAGTAGCTCCTCGGTTTCGCATCGGGTGCGTCTGCGTTTGACTCCAACCTCCCAGAGGTTCCCTGATTTCGCATCAGGTGCGTCCTCGACGTCAACTATCCTAGCGGCTCCCCGATTTCGCATTGGGTGCGTCCGCGTACCTAACTAACAAATTGAAACCATATTCCTGGTGTAACAACCCCTCGCCGGTCTCTCGCGTTGCTCGCAGCCCTGGCTCGTAATATGTTGATCAAGTTACCCGGGGGTTAGATTTCGTATACGCGTATATAGACGACTTCTTTATCGCGTCCGAAAACGAATCGGAACACCGGGAACACTTGCGAATTTTATTCGAATGTTTAAACCAACACGGGGTCGTTATGAATCCGGCGAAATGTGTTTTTGGCGTAAGCCAAATCGAGTTCCTTGGGTACAGCGTGAATAGGGATGGGGTAAAACCTTTACCTGAGCGGGTCGAAGCAATCGGGGAATTTCCCAGACCCGACACTATTAAAGTTCTACGCAGGTTTCTCGGGATGTTAAATTTTTACCGCCGCTTTATTTCTGGCGCGGCTAGTCTTATGAAACCATTGCACGAACTATTAAAAGGGTCGAAGAAGGGAAATTCACCCGTGCCATGGACAAAAGAGGCAGAAGCGGCTTTTGTGAAAGTCAAGGCCAGTTTAGCGAACGCTACGATGCTTGCACATCCAGCACCCAACGCACCGATAAGCGTTGTGGTTGATGCGTCCGATTATGCTATCGGAGCAGCTTTGCAACAGCTCATAGGCGAGAACTGGCAACCGTTGGCATTTTTCACAAAAGCCCTTTCTGCCGCGCAGTGCAAATACAGTGCGTACGATCGCGAGCTACTGGCGATTTAAATGGCCACAAAACGTTTTCGGCACCAGATTAGAAGGTCGGCATTTTATAGTTTTTACCGACCATAAACCCTTAACTTTTGCTTTCAAGCAAAAGCTTGATAAATGTTCGCCTCGTCAGTTTCGTCACTTGGACTATATTAGCCAATTTACGACTGATATTAGGCATGTTAATGGGTCGGATAACATGGTGGCCGATGCATTGTCGCGTGTCGAGGTAATAGCCGTAGCTCCCGATCATACCACACTGTCACAAGCACAAGAAAACGACCCAGAACTGAAAGGGATCTTGGAATCGAACTCTTCTGCTCTTTGTTTAAAGAAGACGTTTTTCCCCGGTTTCAATGTTAGTTTGTACAGTAACTCGACTGACAAAACTGTGAGATCCTTTGTTCCGACGCCATTACGACGAGCAGTTTTTAATTCGTTGCACGGACTCTCTCATCCTGGGATTTGGGCAACACAGAAATTAATAACAGAGCGTTTTGTATGGCCTTCAATAAATAAAGATTGCCGAGACTAGGCACGGCATTGCATCTCATGCCAGCGATCAAAAGTCACTCGACACGTCGCAGCACCCGTTGGCAACTTTGACAATCCTTCCGGCAGATTTGAACATATTCATATAGATATTGTACGACCAATACCGATATCTCAGGGATTTGGATATTGTCTTACGTGTATCGATCGGTTCTCGCGCTGGCCGAAAGCCATACCCATCGCGGAGATCGACGCGGAAACAGTCGCGAGAGTAATCATAAACACGTGGATTAGTCGTTTTGGCGTTCTTTTGAGAATAACCACTGATCAAGGACGCCAGTTCGAATCACGGTTATTTTATGAGTTATCGCGTATCATCGGTGCGTCTCATCTCCGTACGACCTCCTATCATCCTCAAGCTAATGGAATGGTCGAGAGATTGCACCGACAAATGAAATGAGCGATTAAATGCCACGAGGCGGATAATTGGGTTGATATATTACCAATTGTTTTACTCGGTATTCGCACAGCCCATAAAGAAGACTTAAAAACGTCTTCCGCGGAAATGGTTTACCGTTCGGGCATCCGTCTTCCGGGAGAATTCTTTGTCACGGGTCGGGAAGATTCACAATCGGATTTTGTGAGTCGGCTTCGGCAACGTTTCCGGAAGTTAAAGCCATCGCCAGCCACGCGCCACGGTACACGTAAGACGTTTGTTTTTAAACAACTGTCTACGTCCCCTCATGTATTTTTGCGGCACGATGTGGTTAAAAGTCCGTTACAGCCGTCGTGCGATGGGCCATTTCGTGCCGTTAAATGCGGAGACAAAACGTTCGTCATCGACATTAAGGGCAAGGAAGTCAGGGTCTCGATAGACAGGTTGAAACCGGCTTTCATTGTGAACGATGACATTGACGAAAACCCTCCGCAAACTATCGTTTGAACATGGACAGACGATACAACAGTAACGCACAGTACGACCGACACGACTGCAACACACAGTACTGAGGACAGACCTGTTTTACGGCGGTCAGGTAGAAGAGTTCGATTCCCTGATCGTTTTCAGGCTGGTCTACGTTAGACGGTGTTTGAGCAACGCGTGTATATACAGGGTGAGTCACCTAACGTTTGCACCTCAAATATCTTTGTTATTTCTATAGATACGTAAAATATGGTAAGGACAAAGTTGAATGGTACAATGTGGCTGACCCGATGCCAAAAAATTTTGTTTTTTGTTATTTTTTTAGAGATATCAAGGTGACCTTTACTTTTTTAAATGGAACCACCCTTTTTTAAACACCTACAATGATAGTCCCTTTCATTAGGAATTCAGTGACAATAATTATTCCAAGGTCATTCAAGGTCACAGACAGAGAAAACGTATAAGATTTAGAATATGAAAGCAGAATACGTTTATCACGGTTGAGACTTGTAGTAAATAGTAAACATTGTATGGTCGTAGTTAAAGTAAACATACTGAGGTCCTTCAATGTTATTGTTATTCAGCATTCTTATTTACTATCAGTATGTTTCCAAATGCGATTCCGTCTTTTTAATGACTGAAAAGTGTGATATGATCACGATTTACTGTGAATGTAGACAAAATGCAGGGCAGGCCCGATTACTTTATGAAGAAAGGTACCCCGAGCGAAACACTCCTTCTAGACAGACTTTCATTAATACGTACAGGTTGTTTCGAAGTACTGGAAGTGTACATGCAAGACAGCACAAACGGAAGAATCCCACGACTAATGAAGACAATGAAATTAATATTTTAGCAGCTATAGCTGTCGATCCTCACGTGAGTACGAGAAAAATTTCCCGGAAAGCATGCATAAGTGAAGGTAGCGTAATACGAATTCTGGCCCGACATAAATTTCATCCGTTCCACATATCGCTCCATCAAGAATTGCACGGGAATGATTTTAAAAATAGAATTAACTTTTGTCAATGGGGATTGCTTCAAAATCATTCATTTTTTTCTAATGTCTTGTTTACGGACGAAGCAACATTCACTAATCATGGCCCAATTATACATTTATAAAATACAGGTATTCTGCTTCCATATTTTAGTTTCATACGTTTTTTCTGTCCTTGACTTTGAATGACCTTGGGATAATATAGTCACTGAATTCCTAATGAAAGGGACTATCATTGTAGGTGTTTAAAAAAAGGGTGGTTCCATTTAAAAAAGTCAAGGTGACCTTGATATCTCTAAAAAAATGACATAAAAACAAAATTTTTTTATGGCATCGTGTCAGCCCCATTGTACCATTAACTTTGTCCTTACCATATTTTACGTATCTTTAGAAACAACAAAGATATTTGAGGTGCAAACGTTACTTGACTCACCCTGTATATATGGTGTATTATATGATAGATTGAGACCAAATCTTGGCTTTCTTATAGAGGGCAGGTCGGTCGCACTAAGAGTAAATATCGGGCAAAATGGGAGGAAATCTTGCTGTAAGAGGAAAAACATTATAATTTTAAGATCTGTAAATACTTCAGTCTTAAAAATAAATAAAACTTAAAATGGTTTAATTTCGAGTTTTGTTTACCCTCCTACACAAAGATTTCCTCCAAGTTTTCCCAATATTTACTCTGCAAGGAGGCCAAGTTTCGGTCTCAATTTGCTCTCCATTTGGCATAGAATTTTGCATGCATGCTTTTGATACCAAAATGACCAGCTTTTGCTCGCAAACTACGATTATAAACATTGATCAAGAGTTGCTTGAAGCAAGTTTGGCTGACTGGGACGTTTCAATCGCGGTTATTACATCATCGTAAGACGCGGGTAATGTTCATAGCAAGTCCGACGCTTTGTCAGTTTCTTCTAAATGTGCACCCGCGGACAATAGTTCTGCAATCATGTCATCGAACACCGTAAAATATCTGATTAGCGACACGTCACATTAAAGTTTTAGTTTACGACAATTACGATTAGGAAATCGGTCCTTGTACAACCGCACTGCTTCTTTTAAACACCGTCGACTTTCTCCATAAATGAAAATCATATCAATCTTATCTTCCTTTGAGTAACGCATTGTGAAACGTTCATCGATAAACTGATAGATTAGAAATCTTAGAAACAGTGGAAATCTGATAGCAAGAAGATCTTCAGAGTAATTAGTAGTTGATAAACACGATTCTGTATGAACGCATAGGTGAAGGTATATCATAAATGTCTTTCTGTCAACACCGAATCTGTTATTATGTTGTGTATTGCGATACATTTGAATGTATAGCAGCTGAAGGGAATATTTTTGAACATTTTGCGTAACAGAAATAAAGCAAATGAATCTTACACGTTGAATTTTATTTATTCCATTTTTCTAGGTTGAAGGTCATTTGTAGGTCATATTGTGTTACATGGATGAATTCGTTATTTTGTCAGCTACAACATTACGTTAACGAAGATATATCATTCCATTTAAAAAACGTTACATGTGGCCCTTCAAACAGTGTAACTTTGTCGTAAGAATTTTTTTTGTACAACGAAAAGTAACGGAGATATTTAGGTGTTCTGTTTCTTCGGACTCGCCCTGTATAAGTTTATTAAAACGGTTACTGGAAACACGTTGAGGGGCACGTCTTTACACGTCGAAAGAAACGTCGCAAATGAGAAACGCTCAGGTCAAAAACAGAAGAGCAACAGTTCTGTGAACAATTGAGGATCGAGAGTTCCATGCCGGTGTCACGGTCCGATAAGACCAAGACAACAATCCTCGCACCACGTCACCAGGCCCAAGTACACGACTGACTCAGCACCCGACAACTTTGAACCATTAAACAGTCCCAAACCTTTGTACCCCAAATAAGATTACCCATTAATATATAAGACCCCAAACCCGTGTACCCGACAGTCGACGATCACCTCTGCTACGGCACGTCTCGCCGATCCAACTTTCAAAATAAAAAGCAAGTTCAAATTCCCGAAATCTTCGAGTATTCAATCGCGAAAGTGAAATACGGCGTTCCTTCGCGAAACCAGCCATTTCACCGTAACATTTTGGCGATCCTGCCAGGATACCGGTTCATCTGCTGGAAGAAAATCTTCAACGGCAACCAACCACGGCTGTTTGACCACGAAGACGGACTACGAGAGCCCTTCCGAAGCAATACATCGGTATCGACGAACCAAGGTCAGTACAACATCTTAAGTTATCGAGAATAGAATCGAACAGTTCCCCTACGTTAACCAAGAAAATGGCTAAACCAAACGGAACCGTAATGGTAAGCGAAGAGATACTCAATGGAATTCTCAATTCAATGAAAGAATTGCAATCCGCGGTTACCTCTTTAAGCAAAACTACTGCTAAAGAAAACGAAAACCGACAGAAAGAAATTATAGAATTATCCAAGTTAATGAACATCACCGCTACTATGACCGACGACAGCGCATCTCAGAACAGAGGCCAAAGAAACTCCTCAAGAAGACACGGGGAACATTCATCAGGGAGCAACTCGGAAGATGATGAACCCGAAATAACTGCAACTTCCAATGCAACAATTGGACAAACGGCGTCAAACGCCATTCGTACTATCCGAACGCTGAAAGGAAGAGACGACCTAGGAGTAGAAGACTTCATAAGTGATGTCAGGTACGCCAGATCCGTATGTCGAGACAAGCATATGCTTCTGAAACTCGTAATTGCGGAGAAAATCACGGATCAAGCAGAGCGAGCTATCCGATACTTACGTATAGACACCTACGAACAGCTCTACGAGGCCCTCAGGACATACGTCACCTCGCCCAATACCGTCAATGCCAGCAGAAATAAGCTGCAAAACACGCGACAAGGACAAATGGAGAGCGTAATGAGTTTCAATCTGAGATTCAGACAATCCCTGAACGAATTAAAATACGCTATCCAGTACAAACACAACAACCCAGCGGCAAGGAAGATTGCCATCGATGAAGAAGAAGACGCGGCCATCGCTACATACGTAACCAACCTGAAACGAGAATTAGGAGCTCTAGTCGTCCCATCGCAACCCAAGACACTAGAAAAAGCTCAAACTCTAGCTGGAGACATGGAGAATTGGCTTCGAGACTCGAGAGGACCATCGCAAAGACAGATGTTCCCGCAACATCCCAGACCGAATAACTCAGTATTGCCACCGAGAGGACCTTTCCATCCTATGAACAGACCTCAAGCTAGACCGACTTCACTTGCAACAATGCCTAGACCCATCAATCTTAAATGCTTCAAATGCGGACAAAACGGGCATATCGCACCTAACTGCACAAATTTTCGGTCAGCCCCTCACGGCAAAATCCCACCAAGAGTCAACTACACCATCGACGAGACGCCAGCGGAACAAGCGGACTTCCCCGCATTAGGAGAATATGCAGCATACCAGGGAGACTACAATATATACTCGGAGGATTCCAAGGACTCAGAAGACCAACAAGATTCCTACTGGACACCGGAGCAGGAATCAACCTCATAAAAAATAGTAGTATATTACCCGAACATCCCAGGGAGAATAAGATCCAAAATATACTAATGGGCAACGACAAACACGAATCCAAATCCAGCACGCAGTTCCAAGCACTAAAACAAGACCATATATTCCAAATAGTTCCCGACTCCTTCCCCATCCCTGAAGACGGAATCATAGGTTTACCCTTCCTACAGAAATATAAATATAAGATCACTAATGATTATCTGTTTTTAGGTGAGACACGCATACCTCTAAGATCCGACATCAAATTACAACCAGGCGAGAGTACTATCAAGGAAACTTTCATTGACCACCAAAGAACCCAGGTTTGCTTCATCAACACAGGTGAGAGAGAAATTGAATCAAACCAAATTGAATTAGATGAATCTCCCAAATTAGACAGAATGCAATTATTAATGCAGAAATTAAGAACCAAACACATTGATCTTTCATATAGAGACTCGGTAGAGAAAATAATCCTTTCATACGCTGACGCCTTTGCATTAGAAACCGATCCACTCCCATGCACCCAACTCACGTCACATAAAATAGAATTAAAAACAGAGAAACCCGTCAATATAAAATCGTATAGACCTCCAGAGTGCCATCGCGAAGAAATTAAAAGACAAGTCTCAGAATTGTTGGATAAAGACATAATTACACATTCAGATTCCCCTTATAACGCACCAGTGTGGGTAGTACCCAAAAAGGCAGATGCCTCAGGAAAGAGAAAATGGAGAATAGTAATAGATTTTAGAAAATTGAACGAACTTACAGATCAAGACGCGTATCCCATCCCCGATGTAGAATCAATCCTTTCGCACTTAGGAAACTCGAAATTTTTCTCAGCATTAGATTTATCGTCAGGCTTTCACCAAATTCCAATGGACAAAGACTCAAAAAAATATACAGCTTTTTCAACTCCCGAAGGACACTTCCATTACAATAGAATGCCATTCGGACTAAAGAACGCACCAGCTACGTTTCAAAGAATGATGGATAGAGCATTAAACGGATTGATAGGAAAACATTGCTTTGTATATTTAGATGACGTCATAATATTCGGACAAACGATTCAAGAACATAACAAAAATTTAGCGATCGTACTACATAGACTGTCTGAACTAAGACTAAAATTGCAACCAGACAAATGTGAATTCTTAAAACCGGAATTAGAATACTTAGGACACGTTATATCAAAGGACGGAGTAAAACCAAATCCCAATAAAATCAAATCAGTAAAGGAATTTAGACAACCCAAGAACCCGACAGAAATAAAGCAATTTCTAGGGCTAGCAGGTTACTATCGTAAATTTATTAGAAACTTTGCCAAGATAGCTAAACCACTGACAGACCTAACAAAAAAGGACATTCCATTCCATTGGACAGACAAACAGCAAATCTCTTTTGACACGTTGAAGCTAAAATTATGCGAAGAACCGATTCTTAAATACCCAGACTTCAACAAAGAATTTACACTAACGACAGACGCATCGAACGAAGGACTAGGAGCTATATTATCCCAAGACGGACACCCATGTTGTTACGTATCCAGAACCCTAAATCCGGCAGAAAAACATTACACTACGACAGAAAAAGAATTACTAGCAATAGTATGGGGCGTTCAAAGATTAAGACAATACCTATTAGGCAGAAAATTCAAAATTAGGACAGATCATCAGGCACTTAAATGGCTACATAATGTAAAAGACACCTCATCCAGACTAATCAGATGGAGACTTAGGTTAGAAGAGTATGACTATGACATAGAATATCACAAAGGAAAAGACAATACCGCCGCGGACGCACTATCACGAGTACACATAACCCTAGGAGAGATGACGGGAGACCAACTCGCAGACTTAGCAAACGAGATAATAGAAACAAATCAGGGAAACGAACATCCAGATACTACAGACAATAACGCAAACGATAGCGATACAGATACGGCAGTGAGCAACGACTTATCGGACTTAGACGACATTTTCGAATATGACGAATACCTATTGTATCAACAGACCCCTGATAATTTCAAAGAGACACCTAACCGAAGACAATACTTTCAACTAAATACGGTACCCGACAGAGACAGAGAAGCTCTTCAAGCTTTAAAAATAATATTAGGAAAACACCAAAAGATAGGAGCCACCCGACAACACTTTAATATTAGACAAATTGAAATGATCAGGAAAATAATTAGATTCATAGCATCACGAGACCCGAGAAAACTTTATGTCTTAGCCACAGAACCAGTAATAGAGATCACGCCAGAGAGAAAATTAGAAATATTAAAAGAAAATCATAACGGTAATTCCGCTCAACACTTTGGAGAAAATAAGACGATAGCTAGAATTAAATCAAAGTATTTTTGGGAAAACTTGGAGAAGGACGTGAAAGAATTTATAAGTAAATGCGTTTATTGTCAAAAAGAAAAACTCAATCGAATTAGGCACCGAGAAGAGGCATGTATCCCGAACACTCCTGAATCCCCGAACGACAAAATTGCAATGGATATCTTTGGACCACTACCGATAACCTCTAAGGGTAACCAATTCGTTTTGTCCATCCAAGATCAACTGACCAAATACCTAATCCTTATTCCGATGAAAGATCAACGTGCAGAATCCATTATCGACAAATTAATCGAACATTTTATTTACACCTTTTCGGCACCCAAGCAAATATTGACAGACCAAGGTTCAAATTTTATCTCAAACCTGATGCAGGGATTTGAAGAAGCATTCCAAATTAAACATATCAAAACAACTAGCTTTCATCCTCAGAGCAATGGATCCCTTGAAAGAACTCACGCTACGGTTAAAGATCTTATTAGAACTTGTATTAAAGAGAGACAGAAAGAATGGGACGAAGTATTAAAACTTATATGTTTCGGTTACAATACGGCAGTCCATGAAGGAACAGGTCATACACCCTTTGAACTAACTTTTGGTAGAAAAGCGAATTTGCCAAGCGCGATATCTGCTACGAGTACGCTCACGCAGAATGAACTCTTTAAATTATGGAGCAAGAAACATGCAGAGTATCTAGAATCCGCAAAGAAAACGATAGAAAAAAATAAAGCTAGAAATAAAAGAAATCAAGATAGGAAAATAAGGTTGCAGAGCTTATTTAATGTAAATGATAAGGTATGGATTCACAATGACCATAAGAGTAACAAGTTAGACTCGGAATGGTTAGGACCAGCGATCATATTAGAAGTTAAAACGCCGTACTATATATGTAAAAAATTAACGAATGATAGCGTGATAAAAATTCACGGAAATAGACTAAAGTTGTATAAATCTTAAAATTTCAGATGTCGCCCACAGGAATAATACTAGGCTTAAGCATAACCTTAGCAAGTAGTTTTACACTAACACCTCTAAATGATAGTAGCGTATTCATAGAAGATATACAAGAAACGTATTTATACCATAACGAAGTAAGGATAATTGTAGGAATAGATATAAAACCATATGTAAAACTAGATGAGAACATTGTAGAACACTATTCGAGAGTTAAAAATATATGCGAACAAGAAAATTGTACACAAAGTTTAGAAATCCAAAGCATACTTTCCAGACTTAACATACTGAAAACAAAAATAATTCATTTAAAATCTTTGTTACACATGAGAACTAAAAGAGGAGTTTTAAACTTTGTAGGAAGTATTTCCAAAACACTATTCGGTACATTAGACGAGGACGATTTAAATTTAGTTAATGAAAACATAGACAAACTATTCGATCGGCAGAATACAATGAACCTCATACTACAGAACCAAACAGCGATCATAAAAACAATCTTAAATTATGAAGTACAAAACTCGCAAAACTTACTCAAGAAGCACATAAGGAATTCTAATCAAATCACAACACAGATAATGGCATTAGAAGCAGTAGTATTCGAAGGCATAGAACAAATAGACACACTTAACACAGCTATACTGATAGGGAAAAAAGGAATAGTTCACCCAGACATTCTTACCAACGAGGTATTTTTAGATGGATACATTAGAATATTAAAAGAAAATAAATTACAATCAATTATAGAACCAATAGAAGAAAACGTAAGAACACTAATAGACATCAGCGAAATCTCAATTAACGTTCAAACACACAAAATATTCTACCACATCAAAACGCCATTATTAGAAAACATAGAATGGAGAATTAAACATTTATACCCCATACCTAGAATGTATGGAAAAATATTCGCAGCCCCAATCATAGAACACGACGTTATACTACAAACACCTCACGATTATATACCAGTAGACACAACATACTTACTTAAGAAATGTAAACTCAGCGGAGCGATACCAATTTGCAAAAGAACATCCCCGAATTTAGCATTTTTACATACCTCAAGCTGCGAAAGTGAAATGCTCAAACAAACCAACACCAAAAGCCCCTGTTCAACGGCATTGTTTAAAGTTAGGGAAATCACATACATCCCACTTGAACAAATAGGCAACTATATCATAATCCCAGAGAACACCATTGAAGTTAATTTACTTTGCAATAATCAAACTGTCACAAAAATCTCAACGCCCACCTTGTTCAGAACATCAGACGACTGTGTAATACTTACAGCAAATACCATAATGAAGTTGGGCGGAACCAACAAACAACTGACATACGAAACAAGACTCAAACCATTAGACTTTAATTTCTCGTTCGAACAAATAGATTTAATATACGAACAGGTCAGGCGAGCACCTCTCACATTAAACACACTCTCAGAATACAAAACTAATCTAGACGAAATAACACAGACGCTACAAAGCATAGAGAACATAAGACGAACCAAAACCTGGAAAGAAACAGCAATGTCAATACTTCAAACTGCAGGATACATAGCGTTAGGACTAATAGCACTGTACACCCTCACAAAACTATTTCGATGTAACCCCACGGGAAACGTTCTATTATTTTGTAAAAATTGTTACAACAATAACTCCAACGCCAACACTGAGGTATCCGAAGTCAGAACCATAGAAGCCACCGCACCGGTACCATACAACAGCAGTCCTCCACCGAGTTACGACCTACCACCACAATTCAGGTTACAAGAGATGAACGACATCGAACTAGACATCGCACCTGTCAGGAGAAAACGAGTTCGTTTCGGAGCAACGAAAGTCTAATGAGGGGGGAATGTCACGGTCCGATAAGACCAAGACAACAATCCTCGCACCACGTCACCAGGCCCAAGTACACGACTGACTCAGCACCCGACAACTTTGAACCATTAAACAGTCCCAAACCTTTGTACCCCAAATAAGATTACCCATTAATATATAAGACCCCAAACCCGTGTACCCGACAGTCGACGATCACCTCTGCTACGGCACGTCTCGCCGATCCAACTTTCAAAATAAAAAGCAAGTTCAAATTCCCGAAATCTTCGAGTATTCAATCGCGAAAGTGAAATACGGCGTTCCTTCGCGAAACCAGCCATTTCACCGTAACACCGGGGGCAATATACAATGTGTATTGACTGTTAATACAACGTATGTATACATATACAAGTCAAGAGTCGATTTAATCGACCCTTCCATCTGAAGAAACAATAGATTAATTTTGTTCTTTATTTATGAAATAAATTCCAACAGAAACATTTCAGTTTTTGTATCATATAATCATTGTTTGCAACTTGTTTATAATTACATTGTAGTTCACGTCTCATCGCGGGCTGTCATTTTATCAATCTCATGCTCATTCATCACTGTTCGAACAAGGCAACACGCCTTTGCCAATACGATGAAAACAAATTATTAGTAACTAAAATAATTACCAATTAACTAAGATTATTCTTTATAAATTCTATAATCGTGTTGTAGGGGCTCGCGTTGGGCGATGATTTATGGCGGGGGGCCTTGATATTCTGCAGCAGACCCAGTACGTGACTTTTCGTAGTTTGACTACGGCGATGGGCCTATCATCGCCACTTGGCTTAAGGGGGCCAGCAGGTATTTGGCCTTGACTGGCACGCTATGTTACGCTGTGCATTTTTTTCTAGACATTTTACGTCTTAAATAAGTAAGTAATCAATTAAAAATGCATACCACCGTGTTTGTACATGTCTTTGCTACGTCTGTCCAGAGCCTTTTTTTTCGATACGAACACTAAATCTCTCGAAATTAAGAGAATCTCTCTGCGGCAACCATCTTGTGACGTCATACTTGCCTCAGAAAGCGAGTTTTCTGCCGAATATTACAAATTACTCCACGATGAGGTAGAAATTCGCAATTTGGGCTCTGGACAGACGTAGATTGGACTTTTAGGAAACACAAGTGACCACTTTTAAACTGCTCATTGCAATATTGAAGCGTCAATTTGTCAAGATTTTGACTCTTGCAAGTTCATATACGTATATTGCAGAGAGATTCTCTTAATTTCGAGAGATTTAGTGTTCGTATCGAAAAAAAGGCTCTGGACAGACGTAGCAAAGACATATACAAACACGGTGGTATGCATTTTTAATCGATTACTTACTTATTTAAGACGTAAAATGACTAGAAAGAAGGTACAGCGTAACATAGCGTGCCAGTCAAGGCCAAATGCTTGCCGGCTCCCTTAATGGTGTTGCCGTCCGTGCCTGGGTCCCTTCGATGCAGTCGCTTGCCATAAAACACTTAAAATCGTTCGCCTCTTAGGCTCAGCGCGTCCGGGTGCTTGAGACTACAGTTGGGATGGTTTGCAGATGTCTGGAAAAACCCAGGGTTCGGTCGCCAAGCGCGTGTGACCTTGGCGGACCCTGGGCTTGTTTCTAGTACCCAGCCCCTAAATCCTCCCACCAAGCCCCCGAAGTAGGTTTGAAACCTTAGAGTAGTGGGGAGAACCGAGGCTAGTTTATTTGTAACTCGTGTTCTCCCAGTCAGATCGCTCTAGGAAGTCAAATAGTTAGAAAAGTCACATAGTTTAGACGCATAGCTTAGGCAGTGACTTGGCTCATTCTAGGAGGATCTCACTTGTGTATAGTTGAAATATAGTTCGTTCAAAAAACCTTGCAATTTCATTTTTCTTCCAAGTCAGGAAGGTGGTCCTTCGAGTGTTAGTAATCTTATTAACGAGCACCTCGCAGTGCAAACACAACAGAAGTCTGAAAGATCACATAGGATCAACCGCGGACACATAACACGTGTTGTGTGAACCAAGGAGCTTGCAACACAGAGTATGATAAAGGAGTGTCTAAATAGGTTTATCGTAATTTATAAGAAAATTATATTGGCTAACAAATTTTGCTACACAGAAAACTAAACTAATTTTTACGCGTTTTCTGATACGAACGCGATTTTGTAAAGAGATTTTGTCATCACTTTCAATTTTTGAGAGATTTTGTTTACAAAAAATTGTTCTTTTAATTTCAAAAAAATGTTTTGCTTCAACTTTACAAACTAGACGAGTGACTTGTAAAAATGACACTTATTTTAGAAATTTTTCTAAAAAATATCATTGACAATATGTTAATTTTTATTCAAATAGAAGTTAGTAAATTTTAGAGAAATTTTTCGAAAAACGAAGCAATTAAAAAATTAAAAAATTGATCTGTTAAGGGTACTAATGCAACTCATAGAATTTGCAGTCGCCGCCCTTTTCGGGGGAACGATGTTTTTAACATTAGCGCATATCGCCTCCGTCGTTTTTCTTGAACAGTAATATTTATTATTTTGTTTTCGTCCCCCCCTTTTATTTTTTGTTCAGCGAGATCATAGACACGTTTGTGTTACCCCGTAATTTCTCAATATTGTATTCAATAGCTTTCCCAGCACAAATACAATTGTGAGTATTATTATTTTTGTCGACTTGCAACCACACCGTGTTCTATCAGGTGATAGGGCCTGGTACGTAATCGGCCAAGACAATCAATCGCAGACAAAAATTGTGAACGCACAGTGGTCGATTCTTTTAAAAAATAGGAGAAAAATAGAGAAAAAAACACTGGCGTCATTTTAATCGGAAAAACAAGACGAATAGGATGGCAAAAGTTTCATTGAGGAGTAACTAAAAATACGGATATTGATTTTTTAATTTAAAAAGCTGAGGTGGTACGAGTACTTTGATGTTGCTGAACGCCCGAACCTCAGTACCCCTTCCTTTTTCAATTGCTACCCTTCTCTACGTTCGGCACACGACAGTTACGGAGAGAATACTGAATATTTACTTGTCGCTCGGTCTTAGTTTCCGAGATATTCGCAAATAGTTTTAGTTAAATTCAGGTTGCAAGTACACTTTA
The DNA here is from genome assembly GCF_050948215.1 of Halictus rubicundus. Taxonomy (NCBI): domain Eukaryota; kingdom Metazoa; phylum Arthropoda; class Insecta; order Hymenoptera; family Halictidae; genus Halictus; species Halictus rubicundus. The sequence continues at coordinate 1,270,395 of NW_027488569.1, forward strand.
TTCTGGGACAAGCTGTGAACGAGCAGTAATTGAAGAGCTCAGGGCAACAAACGGTCAGCTCGATTTCGACGTGACTGTTCACTTAGATTTTCGGAATCATTCCCATCAAGCCCACTTATAGTTTTTAATCTTCGGAACAACAAGCAATCACAAACGTCTTATGATATGACCGTTTGTTGCACCGAACTATCGAAAGAATTTGTTCTTTTACAGTCACGTCGAAATCGAGCTGACCGTTTGTTGCCCTGAGCTCTTCAATTCAAATATACAGAATCATATACAGAATCTCACAGAGAAGGTATAGGTGAAATTGGTTGGTGTTAGTGTGGCGAAGAGACCGACTACGTATGGCCAGCCCTCGCCGCCCCATTACGAACCTAACCCCGGACCAACTCCAAATCGGCGAGGCCGTAGTTTTTCGACGAGTTCATAAAAAATGATCAGAGGTTAAAAACAGTATGATATCGATTCCGGGTCTTGAAACAGTTATGGAGAACCGAAAAGGTCGCATAACCAGGGACCAAACATAATAGTTATTCTAAAAGGGCCTAGCCGAATAAGATGGTCAAAACTGCCCTTAGACGTTTTTCAATAATTAATGAATCATTCGAAAGCTGACCAAGAAAAACCCCTCTGAGCCAAATTTCAACCCCCTATCTTGCTCGTGAGGGTAGCTACAGGGTAAATTAGATTTTGAGCTTTTCCGTGCATTTTCCGCACTCTGATGCTTCCCAAAATTCTGAAAAAAATGTGACATATTTTGGACCCTAAGGCGGATTTTTGAGAATTTTTTCCGATTTTTTGGATGCAAACTGTGGTCGTAAAAAATGAAAAACCTCAAAAAATCGGAAAAATGCAGGTTTCTCAAAAATATGAAATCATGCTATTGAGCTGTTTAGTGCCCCAATAAAGTACCATAACAGGCAGTGTCCTCAATTTTTTTTAGATTTTTTCTTGTGGGCACTTTTTGTCCAGACAAGAAAAACCGAATTTTTTCGACGTTTCTGCTATTAGGAGGAAAGTTACACTTGTTGATTTTATCGCAAGTATATATTAAGTCATTTTTAACGTTATTACATTGAAACAAGTAAGTGTTTGACCTCAGAAATATGTTTTAAGAGAAAAATAAATTCTATTTCGTGCGATATATACCAGAATGTTCGCAACGTTTACAACATCGCCGGTTGGCCGAGCAGTCAAGGTGTCGGACTACGGAGCGTAAACGCTGGGTTCGAATCCCGTCGAGGGTAAAGTTTTTTTTTCCATACATCATCTTTATTTTTTCAATTTCTTATATAGTTTATTCATGTGATTTTAACAATATTTTTTAAATGTTTTTAAAAAATATTGAGGTAACATTTTTAACTAACTTTTATTTATATTACTCCGATTTGACTTCGAATTTAATGATATTATTTTCTTGGATTAGGCAATAAATTAATATTTATATTATTGTGTTCGTCCACGATTTCCGCCAGATATAGAAATTGCTTGCGAAAATTGGTAAGATTCCGTGAAAAGAATTTTTAAATCTACTTCTGTCATTTCCGGAAAATCCAGAGTATCTACCGAGGATACTGTTTGAAAAGGAGTCGTTTTGCAGTTCCAATTATGTCCAATTTTTGGAAAGGTTTCGTTGTCTACTTGTTTGTGTAGAAGCTGGTACTTTTGACCTTGTATACTATACATTGCCTCTACAACCCTATGAATTTTCGTGACTTTTCGGGAATAATTCGACACTTTCGTCGAAAGTTGAGAACGATTACCTTTTAAAGCAGGCATGAGAACTCTGAATCCAAGACCTGTTAAATGAGATGTAACATCTCGAAAACCTCTGTCGACAATACAAAAGTCTCCCCTCTTCATGATGGTTTTCAATCAAGTAACTATAAACGGAAATACATCCTCATGTACGTTACAATAAAGAGGAATGGCTAAGGCTTATTTGTACCTGATACCTCACTTTAAAAATAGTGGTAGTATGTAGCCCTTTTCTTTCAATTGGACAAAAACCAATACTTTGCTGCGTGTTATTTATTTAGAATTCTTCTCATTTCCTCCCTAATTTATGAAGACGCAAGGCTTAGAAACCAGATTAATGAATTTTAATATTAAGAATGTTAGAGAGGACCGTAATGAAGATCATATACAATTAGAGAATCGAGGAAGTGATAGATACTCTAAAACTATATTTACATATATTTTATTCAAAAATGTTTCTTAAATATTTTTAAAACATTAAAAAAATATTGTTAAAATCACATGAATGAACTATATAAGAAATTGAAAAAATAAAGATGATGTATGGAAAAAAAAACTTTACCCTCGACGGGATTCGAACCCAGCGTTTACGCTCCGTAGTCCGACACCTTGACTGCTCGGCCAACCGGCGCACAGTGGGCCGGATTGGAAATTCACACGACATTTGTGAATAACTTTTGACTCGTAATAGATATCGCAATGAAATTTGAAATGAATACTTAGAACTATAATTCCGTTGCAATGATACATTTTTTGTTTGTTTAATCCATTTTTTTATTAATGTTATAAACAATTTTTTTATAGATTATATCATAAATCAAACATAAATTACATTATAATGAACATTATATAATATATGTATAATAAACTATATAATAATTAATAATATTTAACAATAAACTATATAAAATATACATAAGTACAAGAATAAAAAGAAAATATGAGAAAAAGAGAAAATAAAATCTATTTTTACTGTAATAAATTCAAAATGGTGGAAATAAAATGTAATGCTGTAAAAAAAAATAATTAAATTAAAATTAAGTTAGTTATTGCATAAACCATAAAAGAATAAAGTGTTAAAAGTAGAAATATATGTAATGTAACTTACGTGTCATGTAACTATATTTCTCTTAGTTAAATAGATAGCAATTCCATAGCTTCTGGATCCAATTTTTTCCGTTCTTTTTTTGTTGATTGTATTCTTAAAGAAGACATGTACGGATCTGACGTTAATAGAAGTCTGTAAAACGTGTCTTCATTTGTAGAGATCCTTGAAAGGGCCTAGCCGATTAAGATGGTCAAAACTGCCCTTAGAGGTTTTTCAATGATTAATGAACCATTCGAAAGCTGACCCAGAAAAACCCCTCTGAGCAAAATTTCAACCCCCTATCTTGCCTGTGAGGGTAGTTACAGGGTAAATTAGATTTCGCGCTTTTCCGCGCATTTCCCACACTCTGATGCTTCCTAAAATTCTGAAAAAAATGTGGCATATTTTGGATCCTAGGACAGATTTTTGAGAATTTTTTCAGATTTTTTTCTTGCAACCTGTGGTCGTAAAAAATGAAAAACCTCAAAAAAATCGGAAAAATGTACATTTTTCAAAAATATGAAAACATGCTATTTTGCTGTTTAGTGCCCCGATAAAGTACCATAACAGGCAGTGTCCTCAATTTTTTTTAGATTTTTTCTTGTGGGCACTTTTTGTCCAGACAAGAAAAACCGAATTTTTTCGCCGTTTCTGCTATTAGGAGGAAAGTTACACTTGTTGGTTTTACCGCAGGTATATATTAAGTCATTTTAAACATTATTACATTGAAACAAGTAAGTGTTTGGCCTAAAAAATGTTTTAAGAGAAAAAATGGATTGTGTTTTGTACGGTATATACCAGAATGTTCGTAACGTTTACAACATCGCCGGTTGGCACAGCGGTTAGGGCGTCGGACTACGGAGCGGATACGCTGGTGTTCGAATCCCGTCGGTGGGAAAGTTTTTTTTCCATACGTCATCTTTATTTTTTCAATTTCTTATATCGTTTATTCATGTGATTTTAACAATATTTTTTTAATGTTTTAAAAATATTGAGATAACATTTTTAACTAAAATACATACAAAAATAGTTTCGCAGTATCTATTATTTCCTCGATTCTCTAATTGTATATGTTCATCATTGCGGTCCTTTTTAACATTGTTAATATTAAAATTCATTAATCTAGTTTCTAAGCCTTGCGTCTTCAGAAATTAGGGAGGTAATAAGAAGAACTCTGAATAAATAACACGCAGCAAAGTATTGGTTTTTGTCAAATTGAGAGAAAAGGGCTACATACTACCACTATTTTGAAAGTGAGGTATCAGGTACAAATAAGCCTAAGCCATTCCTCTTTATTGTAAGGTACATGAGGAAGTAATTCCCGTTTATAGTTACTTGAATGAAAGACTTGTTCTGTGGACATTTATGATACGGATCAGGAAGTTCATTATTTTCGGTGGGATGCAGAGGCAATTCATAGTATACTAGGTCAAAAGTACCAGCTCCTACACAAACAAGTAGACAACAAAACCTTTCCAAAAATTGGAAACAATTGGAACTACAAAAAGACTCCATTTCAAACAGTATCCTCGGTAGATACTCTTGATTTTCCGGAAATGACAGAAGTAGATTTAAAAATTCTTTTCACGGAATCTTACCAATTTTCACAAGCAATTTCATATCTGGCAGAAATCGTGGACGAACACAATAATACAAATATTAATTTATTGCCTAATCCAAGAAAATAATATCATTAAATTCGAAGTAAAATCGGAGTGATATAAATAAAAGTTAGTTAAAAATGTTACCTCAATATTTTTAAAACATTAATAAAATATTGTTAAAATCACATAAATAAACCATATAAGAAATTGAAAAAATAAAGATGACGTATGGAAAAAAACTTTCCCACCGACGGGATTCGAACACCAGCGTATCCGCTCCGTAGTCCGACGCCCTAACCGCTGTGCCAACCGGCGATGTTGTAAACGTTACGAACATTCTGGTATATATCGCACAAAATACAATCCATTTTTTCTCTTAAAACATTTCTTAGGTCAAACACTTACTTGTTTCAATGTAATAATGTTTAAAATGACTTAATATATACCTGCGATAAAACCAACAAGTGTAACTTTCCTCCTAATAGCAGAAACGGCGAAAAAATTCGGTTTTTCTTGTCTAGACAAAAAGTGCCCACAAGAAAAAATCTAAAAAAAATTGAGGACACTGCTTGTTATGGTACTTTATCGGGGCACTAAACAGCAAAATAGCATGTTTTCATATTTTTGAGAAATGTACATTTTTCCGATTTTTTTGAGGTTTTTCATTTTTTGCGACCACAGTTTGCAAGAAAAAAATCTGAAAAAATTCTCAAAAATCTGTCTTAGGATCCAAAATATGCCACATTTTTTTCAGAATTTTAGGAAGCATCAGAGTGTGGGAAATGCGCGGAAAAGCGCGAAATCTAATTTACCCTGTAACTACCCTCACAGGCAAGATAGGGGGTTGAAATTTTGCTCAGAGGGGTTTTTCTGGGTCAGCTTTCGAATGGTTCATTAATCATTGAAAAACCTCTAAGGGCAGTTTTGACCATCTTAATCGGCTAGGCCCTTTTTCTGGTATTTTTCGTCCTGTATTTTTTAAAATCTTTGTGTCTGGTTTCTTGTGCTTCCTCGGACAATTGTCCAATAGGAAGCAATGCATGTTTTATTATATCTGCCCCGTGCAAAAGAAGTTTGTGGACAGACGGAGGCATATAATACCATCCGTAATTTTTAACAAAATGGTTTGCCGTTTCAAAAGTATATGCCTGAAATTTATCCGGATCTATTTCATATGGTGATGAGATTACTTGTAAAATGATATGAAATCGTTTTATCAATGTTATATCTAATTTTGTTATTTCTGCTGAGATTTCAGCATTTTCGAAGAAACGACGTGCGGTATTTCCGTCGTTTGAACTACCCCACCCTTGTTTTATATAATCGACAAAAAGACCTAATTTCTTTTTGAATAGTTCTTGGATTTCTTTTTTTCTTTCTGCTTGTAGCTGCTTCATTTGTGGCTTGGTTGCTGCCCATTTTTGAAATGGCAGATTATATGATATATGCAACAAGCATTCAAAACTTCGAATCCAGGCATGGAGTGATGAAATGCCAAAAGAATAGTTGTTTCCAAATCTTCTGTCGGAATCTCAACCGTCTCTTCTATTTTTTCACTCAAAAACAAATAATCTTTAAAATCTTTCGAAGCGTTTTTTAATTGGAAGTACAAATCTTTATATTTGCGAAATGCCTCCATTTTAAAGTACTATCTGCATAATAGGTAAAAATTGATCACGTGAGAGATAGAAAATGACTTAGAAGTAGTTTATAGGAGAAAAATTACTTACCAAATATATGTAGAATGAAATGTAAAAATTAAATTATACGTATAGCTTATACAATAAATAAGACTTAAATAAACTATGACTCAGCTTAAATTGAGAAAAAACGTCGTGGAATCGTTGTGCACTGCCGAAAGGAACTCGTCGAACAGAATGCAGTTAAAACATTAAAAATAACTGAATGCAAAACATAAAAGCATCAAAAAAAAAAAAACGAAACGTAAAACAAAACGTAAATGCATTACATGCTAATAGCCTTTATTCGAATTCAACGAATTCAACGCGCACGTGTACGAGCGATGCAGTTGTGTTCAAACAGTAATTTCTCCCGGGGTGGTTTCGAGGGGGATGTGATTTTTGTGGCATTACATAGAAGAAGGTTCACTGAAAAGATCCTTACTTGTTAGAAAGTGGGATATAGTGGGAGTAAAAAGATCGGGACTGTCAAAGATAAAAAAATTTCACAATTGATTGCATTTTATTCAGCATTTTTTTTAAATATGTTATATATCATAATTGTTAATGAAAACTGATTTCTTATCAATAAAGGGTGTATTTTGATGTAGAAAAAAATTCAGGGCAAGAAGTTGCACACAGTTATCAGGACACTTTAAGAACGAACGACCAAATTATGTAGGGAAAATCGAGATTCCGAGAATGTCTAACTTTATGCGTGTATTGCAACTAAAACTGTTATTATATTTAATTAATTTTTTCATTTTCGTAGTCGGTGGACATTTAGGAATCAATAGCAATTGAAAAAATACCAAAATTAGAAAGTCGACTTTTTCGCAAAATGTCGTGTGAATCTCCAATCCGGCCCACTGTGCGGCGATGTTGTAAACGTTGCGAACATTCTGGTATATATCGCACGAAATATAATTTATTTTTCTCTTAAAACATATTTCTGAGGTCAAACACTTACTTGTTTCAATGTAATAACGTTAAAAATGCCTTAATATATACTTGCGATAAAATCAACAAGTGTAACTTTCCTCCTAATAGCAGAAACGTCGAAAAAATTCGGTTTTTCTTGTCTGGACAAAAAGTGCCCACAAGAAAAAATCTAAAAAAAATTGAGGACACTGCCTGTTATGGTACTTTATTGGGGCACTAAACAGCTCAATAGCATGTTTTCATATTTTTGAGAAACCTGCATTTTTCCGATTTTTTTGAGGTTTTTCATTTTTTACGACCACAGTTTGCATCCAAAAAATCTGAAAAAATTCTCAAAAATCCGCTTTAGGGTCCAAAATATGTCACATTTTTTTCAGAATTTTGGGAATCATCAGAGTGCGGAAAATGCACGGAAAAGCTCAAAATCTAATTTACCCTGTAACTACCCCCACGAGCAAGATAGGGGGTTGAAATTTGGCTCAGAGGGGTTTTTCTTGGTCAGCTTTCGAATGGTTCATTAATTATTGAAAAACGTCTAAGGGCAGTTTTGACCATCTTATTCGGCTAGGCCCTTTTCTACGATAAAGATCATTAAGAAAAAGTTGATTATTATTGAAATTTAAGATAATCTACACAAAATATACAAAAAAAATTCGAAGAACAAAATGATTAAAAAACATCAATTTTTATACTTTTTCGATAGAAATTACAGTTATTAGTGTCCAAAAAATTGAATCTACCTCGATAAATGTAGTCAATAGAGAAAAACTGTTTCGATTGCTCAAAGCAGTTATCGATGAGAGAAGTTAATTTAGATCGCTCATAACAGTTATCAATGAGAGAAGTTCATTTCGATCACTCATAACACTTATCAATGAGAGTTCATTTTAATCACTCATAACAGTTATCAATGAGAGAAGTTCATTTCGATCACTCATAACAGTTATCAATGAGAGAAGTTCATTTCGATCACTCATAACAGTTATCAAAGAGAGAAGTTCATTTCGATTACTCATAACAGTTATCAATTAGAGAAATTTATTTCGATCGCTCATAACTGTTATCGATGATCGAATTTCATTTCGCTTGTTCATCATAATTATTGATGAGAAAATTCATTTCAGTTGCTTATTTAATTGCTGAGTTGTCTACTCTTTTTCGGACGGAGCAAGCCTGTGAAATTCATTGAGAAGGTTTTATAACACAAGACGAATCAACAGACCATAAGAACAACACAAACTCTGAAAAAAAATTTCAAAAGTTTTTCAAATGGGAAAATCAGAAATATAGACTCCCGTATATGTCAAAAGTAGCGTGCATAATTCACGCTGTGCCCGCAACTCAGGTTAGTGTTGAACGAACCTTTTCTGCTCTAAAGTTAAGGTTAGATGATTTGTGGCGTAATTTGTCAGGAGAAATTTGAAAAAACTCATGTTTGTCACATTAAATTTTCATTGTAGCAAAGAATTTTATGAATAAAATTCTGTCCAATAGCAATTTTTTCAAAATTTCTTTTTCTCTCCATGTGATAAACTAATTGATATAACGCCTCAAAAAATCCAAGTCGTATGGTTCAGTCTTTAAAAAGTTATCATCCTTTTAAAACTGTCCGAATATTATTGCGAGTCACTATATATTACATTCCAAAACCAGAAACATATGAGCCTCCAGATATATTTGGCACTTTTTACATTTTCGTAGGACAAAGTGAATCAGATGTTTTATGTAAAGTGTTTAAGTTAATTTTGCAAAAACTTCGGATGACAAATTTTATAAGAATCACCCAACAGTTATTGCAAAACGATTTTGGTGATGGACAGTGAAATTATATCTAATTTGATATATTTTTTAAAATAATTGGTAGAATATATGCAACAAACAATTGATTCAAGATATTAATATTTTATTTTTCACTATTCTGTATTGAAACTTGGAGAATCAACTGTACTCGAAATCTCGATTTATTTAAAGTTTCGTGCGAATATCTCGGAAACTAATAAGACTGAGCGACGGATACATGTATAGGGAAAAGTTGTTCAGAATGTTGGCCTTGACAACATATGTATGCCGGTCAACGTCCTTGGAGATGGGTCTCCTTTTGTCAATATTTACTCAAAGTTCTCATTAGGAAAACAAATTTTTTCAACTTAAATATGTAAAAAGAATTGTGGGATCCAGGAATCCCAACCCCCGGAGTTTATGTGACAGCTCGAGGGTCAAGAGTCCTGAATGCCCGAAAAATACATGACATGATAACACTGTCCAACACCAAAAAAATTTTGCAATACCTGTTGGGTGATTCTTATACACTTTGTCATCCTAAAACCGAATCTGAAAGTAGAATTGCTCCATCACGCAACGTTTTCGAAAAATTTTGGTTTTTGTAAAAATGCCCGATTTTGATACGAAACGACGTGTTACGCAAAAACTAAATACGCGAGAAAGTTCAAATTTGAGTCAAGAAATAGAGGGGACTCTCCTCTACATATTCATATAGTCAATTATATTTTTATGTACTTCCTAATAGTTGTAAATGGTTGTTAAAGTTTGAAAATGTGCCGACACGGGTACTTTGTACGCTCTATTTTTGTATTTATGTGAAAAATCCTTTATCTAGCAGGAATTTACTATACAGGAATGCATTCTACAGACATTTCTGGTAAAGAAACCATTCACGAAAAGTATTTGGTTCTCTTAATGTACGAGAAGGATCAGAAAATGTTAATTGACAGCGTGTGCGCGACGCGTTCGCGCCAGACGGCCATTGCAGCCTTTTCGCGACTCGCCAGGGCCGTCGCTATGCGTAGTCGACGTTGGTACCACTCAAGTATGCCTTTGCTTACTATGCTTAATTAAATACATTTTTTTTGTCTTTTTGGGTGCCAATCATTACAAAAGATTATAAAAATACGAGTTATATTCACATTTCATTGTGGAAATGCTTAATAAAGAAAATTGAATACAAAAACTTACCTATTTCTGATGTAAACAAATTAAAAATGTTTCCGCCTTGCTTGACGTTTGTTCCTGGTATCCCGATTTTCAATAATAAGTGTCCAGCAGTAATCAGCAAGCATCCGCACATAAGTCTTTTCCTTTGTAACGTTTTTCCATTGTTGAAATATCTTGATGAAAGATTAATGCTGGAATTGTATTCCTTGTTTTGATTTTAAAATAATTTCGTCATGAATATAACAAAAACAGTCCGGCTGATTTATACACCTCCGCGAGATTTCATCGATTTAATATAGAGCGATCTATGTCTTAATTATGTACTTCGATCAATAAAATCGATAAAAATAGTCCCATTTACATAGTGTTTGGACTTATTTTAATCGGAAGAATCTTGAATGTCCATTGGTATTACAATTATAAAGATAAGACAACAATTACTGAAAATAAAATTTTCCAGTCACCGCATTGCTGCGGTCAATTTTCTTTATTAAGCATTTCCACAATGAAATGTGAATATAACTCGTATTTTTATAATCTTTTGTAATGATTGGCACCCAAAAAGACAAAAAAAATGTATTTAATTAAGCATAGTAAGCAAAGGCATACTTGAGTGGTACCAACGTCGACTACGCATAGCGACGGCCCTGGCGAGTCGCGAAAAGGCTGCAATGGCCGTCTGGCGCGAACGCGTCGCGCACACGCTGTCAATTAACATTTTCTGATCCTTCTCGTACATTAAGAGAACCAAATACTTTTCGTGAATGGTTTCTTTACCAGAAATGTCTGTAGAATGCATTCCTGTATAGTAAATTCCTGCTAGATAAAGGATTTTTCACATAAATACAAAAATAGAGCGTACAAAGTACCCGCGTCGGCACATTTTCAAACTTTAACAACCATTTACAACTATTAGGAAGTACATAAAAATATAATTGACTATATGAATATGTAGAGGAGAGTCCCCTCTATCTCTTGACTCAAATTTGAACTTTCTCGCGTATTTAGTTTTTGCGTAACACGTCGTTTCGTATCAAAACTCGAAAAAAGTTTAATTTTGTTGGACAGTGTAATTAATAGGTATAGTGGATACTTCGTGACTAACTGTATGCATTTAGTCGTTACATTGTATACGTCGCTTACCTCTGTATCAATGCTTCTTCTCGTTGTTTGTCATAATCCGTTTTCGTGGATTCGCTTCGCGACATTAAACATCGAATTTGATATTCTACTTCAACGTGTTCTTCCTCTAATCTTTGTTGCCTTCGAAGTAACATTAATTCAGCTTGTCGTCTGAACAATTCATTTTTTTCATTTACTAGAGCGAATAATTCTAAAACCAATTCTTCTACATCGGTTCGCATAGATACATCTAAAATTAAATTATATTAGAATTATCATGTATTGTTATGTTCATCAATCGTCAACAGTAAAAATACGTATATCTCTACACAATCAAAAAACCTCGGAACTTTATTAACTTTTTAGCGGAGTGTAAATATCGAATGTAAATATTAAGTGATTCGAATGACTGACGAGAATGTATGATCAATGGCTGAGTGGTATGATTGGATAGAAAGCATGAAATGAAGGTAGATTGTTTAGAAAGAAAGCGCAAAGTTTGCGCGAAGAATGAGAAAAAAAGAATGTTCAAAAACAAAATGTTAGGCACCGCGTACAGACGTTCACCGAGCGCGACAGTCGATAGATATTTTGTACAATAAAGTTAAAACCAAAGAGACCTTTATAGACTAAGTCCGAATAACTAATAACTTATAATGTCGATAACTATTTGTTTGCGACATATGGTTTCTCATAAAAATGTAGTTGAGGATAAGATAGAAGTCGATCGCAAAACTTTACTGCCCACGCATCTAACGCAAGACTATATCATTACGAAACGACCAGAGCGATGATTTAACCAATTGTTTACTTTCATGTGAACTCTACTACTACGCAGTAAATTTCTACAGTTATCTAATATCGAATACAAAATGTAAGTATTTGATAAAAGATGTGTTTTATTACAGTAACCTGTTATTGTAATAAACCTTTCTACCAGTAACGTAAGAAATACACGTACACATAAGTTACAAATATTGTTTACAAAACCAGAATATAATTACCATCATTATTGGGTTCCGTTTCACATTTATTTCTAATTAATTGTTCCAAGCGAACGCCCTGTTTTTCCAAGCCTTGTTGCTGCAATTCAATTTCATCTAATTCTAATTTGACATCCTCAAGGGACATTACCTTTATCTGAAAAATAAACATAAATATTTACCAATATAGTGCACGAAATAAAATGCGCCATTGTAATAAATAAGACAATTTTCAAATTCGTGTAAGTTGTGACGTGGCAGAATTGCCTACGTCCCTCCGAACCGATAACGAGAGGCCGGGCCCCCCTCTGGCAGTGCCGATGCGATAACGGCAGTCGCGAGCACTCTCCCTGGGAAAGTTCGAAAATCCCAAGGGACGAAGAGTAACGCGTTTTGAACGCCGCGCCCTTGGCGCGACGCGAATTTGCAGCACCGTAGCCGGGTCCCAGGGGGGCCCGGACCCTTTTTCCTCATCCCAGAAAGGCGAGAAACCTCAACGAGAGGCGCTCAGGGGACGGAGTCGGAGAAAGCCCTGCGTATAGACAACGAGGGAAGGATCGAGCCCAGGTTCGCCAACCTGGAGGCGCCGACGAGGGATGTCGGATAGGAGAAGAAGATCATCTCCACCCCTCGTCGCCTCGCCCGGAAAGAAATCAGGATCCGACGCGAGAGCGGCTCGAGATCTCCCTCCGCGGGAGACAGCCAATTATCGGGAACCATCGCCGAAGACTTCGCGGAATACCGAATGCCATAGGCCCCGGGCGCCGGGCGCGGCCCTGCCACGTGAGCGTCGCGCTGGGGAAGGAAAATTTAGAAAAGTGGGGGACGCCGCGCTTCCGCGTTGCCGAGCCATAGAGAAGTGGGTCACTGTGTCGTTGGCCCTAACCGCGAGTAGATTTCTTAACACATTCAGCACCGGCGGCATAAGAGACATTTAAAGCCTGAGCGCCGGCAACGTATCGACCACTTAAAGCCCAAACAAGCAAAAAAAGTCCGCATTAAGGTCGACCCATACAAGACCGGGACGGGACCGGGCACGTTTGGCCGCTAGATTCGAAACCAGGGTGTAGGGTTTGAGTCGACGGAGCTTCAGTGTTCCCAACTATATTTCTGCTCGCCCCGGTTGGGTCATTATCTCGAGCGTTTGACCATTTCCAGATGGCCTTTCGGGAGCGCGTTGACAGTTCCCTGCTGTGCATGGCACAAAAAAAAAATGTTTTTAGGGCCTTCACGGTTCCTTAGGTAAACTATCGATATCTCCCCTTAACAATACCATAGAAATAGGAAACTACCTGCCTCTTGGTGAAACATCATACATCCTTGTATTGTATGTAAATTATACATACATATATTGTAAAAACGAGAATAGTTGTTATTTTTTTTTTTTTAAGGAAATATCCACATTAGGAAGGGGATCATTCCATGTGAATTCGATCATTTTTTGGGGACTATGTCTCGAATTTTGATGACATTGAAGTATGTTGTGGTGCAAGAGAAAATGGGAGGCGGGGGTTGAGCCGGGTTATTTATCTTATGCTCGATACGACACAGACATAGTTCGGGTAGCAGAGTTGCTCACCAGAATTTTCAATAACGACCAAATAACACCGACAATTGACGAAGATAGCGACGAAGACAGAAAACGCCATACATGATTCCACTGCACACCAATCCACCTATAATTATTACAGATAAGTATTCCTAATAATACTTCATGTATATATTTTCTGTCACAAAAATAATCAATCCCTTATTCCATGTAAAAAAATGTTAAGTAGATAAGTAATAATACAGCCCGTAGATGACTAAAGGCCGAAAGTACTCCAAAAATATTTTTCCGGAAAATTATTAAAAAATAGTTTAAACATAGTTAAAAAATGTTTCTACAACATCGTAACAACAATCATACGGTTAGAAATCGAAGAAACATCTGATTAAAGAAAAAAAACAATTGGACCGGGGCGGGATTCGAACCTGGTCCAAAAAGTCTTCAGCGGTTCCGCAGTCGGAGACCATAGCTACTGCACCAACCGGCGCCGTTGAAAATACCTTCGAAATATTGGGATATATCCTGCGCAGTATAATTGTCGTTTTTTGTATTACGCAATTTTTAAAGTCTGGACGATGTTTCTCTGAACTTAGGGATGTTTAATATTACATAATATATTTTTACGATAATTATAACTTAGTTTTTCACGGAAAAAACGCCGAAAAAAGTGGTTTTTATTTTTTCCTACTATGACGCACCAATCGCAGGAATTTGAAAAAAATTGAGCATAATACTTAGGACAATATCTCATTGCTAAATTAATTCTGTTCTAGTGTCTCTTCGATTTCCATATGAAATCTGCATTTTTTCGATTTTTTTCGTGTTTTTCGATTTTTACAGCCAGAGTTTGCAACGGAAAAATCTGAAAACGATTCAAAGTATGCGGTTTGGTATCAGAAATGTGTCAGATTTTTTTCAGAATTTTAAATTGTTATTAAATGGGGAAAATGGGCCAAAAACTGGATTTTCGTTTTTCCTCTATAACTACCCTCACAGATGAGCTATAGGGCTAAAACTTGGTTGAAAGGTATCTTTTTTGGTAAGCTATCGAATGGCGCAAATTGGAATAAAATCCCTTCCAGCAGATTTGACCCCCAAAACCGGCTATAGCCTTTTACCACTGGTTCAAGTGTGAAAAAATTTGAATAAATATGGCTGTATTTTACGTTTCTTCATCGTTCTCTTTGAAATTTCGTTGTGTAATTCGCGGAGCCGCAAAACTATTTATTGTACTATTCATTATTTTAGGTTCATACAATTGCTGGATATTCTTTAGACATTCTGAAGTAAGGGTCGCTAGCGAAAAAATGTATGTATATGGAAAACTTCTGAATTCTTGTCCATAATGATCTAAAAATGGTTAGATGGAAGGTTCCCTGGCAGGAATTCGGTGACGTATCTATATCTTGTCCAATGAGACGAGGCAGTAGACGTAAACATAGCCAGTCGAGTGGGACAGAGTTGAAGTTATTATCCTTCCAAGATAATTAGCAAAGGACGCACGCTGATACTTCACTGCCTCGTCTCGTTGGGCAGAGTAGAGGTACCAATGCGCGGCTTATTGGTTCAGACTGGAAGGGGCAGGCCTCGTTTCACACGCATTTTCGGCTGCAGTCCAAATATTGACTGCTATGTAGCGGGTGACGTCGAAGCCAAAACAATGGGACTACGGGCGCAGCTGAGGGGGGGGGGGGATAGGCACACCTAACGGTAGGCTTCTCAAGAATGGTGACACTTTAAAAATGGCGAAATTAAAATGGTTTCAAGTGTACGCTGCACCGCGACATTGCCTTCTTTGGGACGGTAGACCAGCGGTTACGAGCAGCGACCGAGCAGCTGTACTTGTCGTGCTTACACCATGTACATATGCGACTGCCACATGATCTAATACAATTATGAATTGTTAGAGAAATTCACTTCACGGACCTGTTTTTAAAAAATCGGACATTTCAAAATTGACGAAATTAAAATTATTTGAAGTGAACGCTGCACCGCGATACATAGCCTAGCACGGTTGGCGCACGGTAGGAGCAGAGCCCGGGAGGCTGTTAGGCCTATGGACTCCCGGGTCCGGGTTGAAAGTATGAGACTTGAAATAATTTTAATTTCGTCAATTTTGAAGTATCCACCTATTTAAAAACAGGTCCGTAGAGGGGACACTTGGGGCTATAACCTAATTTTTTAAAATAATACAACATTTATAATGTTTTCCTCCCTTCCCCACGGCCACGCCACGGCGACCGGGGTCGCTGAGTATTCTTCGCAAGAATATTTCGTGAAACCCCGGGCGGGGCCCGGTCCGTACGCGTGCGTGAGCACGTTGGTATCGGTGGAACGCGTACTACGAAATCGTCCGTGTGCAAGCGAAACCGATACCGCGAGCGAGTCTCGAGTGAGCAGTCGGGCGAGAGCAGTGCTTCCGCGAGCACTACTACGCGCCGCGCCTCCAGCCCTCTCCCCCCTGCCCGATACCTGATTCCCGAAATCTTGCGAAATCCGCTCGCCGATCCGCGACCAAGCCTCGCGCTTCGTTCGTTTTAGTCCTCGTCCGGCCGCAGCCACGTTTGGAGCTCGTCCTGTGGATTCGTCCGCGAACGAGTAACGACGCCGGTGTCGGGGAGCCCGTTCTCCGAGTTCGTCCGAGTGCAAGCCACACCGCGGTCTGACAGAGGACGACGGGCTAGGCGTCCCGCCGGGATACGAGGCTGATTCGCGACCCCGCGAGCTCAGCCCAGCACAGGAAACAAATTCATTAAGATCTCGCTGAGCCGCGGTGGTTCCCGCCGTCCAGCCGCAAATACGGAATCCCGGGCCCTCCGCCGTTTCCAACCGCCGTTGTCGCGATTCTCCGCCATTTCACGACCCTCGTCGCTCCGCGTTCCCGCCGTATAAGCGAGTCTGATTGCTCCGTTTTAAGCGAGTCCTGTTCGCTTCGCGCTCCGCCCCCGTGATTTTCATTACCCGCGTACGATAGGTTTAAGCTAGGTTAAGAGTAGGGTTAAGTTCTGTGTATTAACGTGTCGTCCCCTCGCGCTGCTTACAGCCCGTCGTCTCACCGGAATCTTCTAGCCAGGGCACTCCGTTCGGCTCCAGAGCACCAGGGGCCAAACATCGTGAATAAAGCCTGCATTATTTTCTTTGATAAATCGTTCCCGTTTATTTCACCCGCTCTGTCCTCTCCGCCGACCCTGGCGACTGATCAAATCCAGGAGACGACAGTACTTACCAGCCTTCCTTCGCGACTAAACGTTCGCGTTAGAAACGCTCCCGTTACAAAATAATAATGCTTTCGAAGGATCTTCCGGTCCTAACGTACTTCCCAGAGATACAAACAATATCGAGGATGTCGTGGAACTATTTATAGGGAACGACTTATTTGAATTTATTACTACCGAAACGAACAGGTACTACGATCAAAATTCCACGAGGAGGAAGCCCGATAAAAAAAGTGCAAAATTTTTCAATGTTACGGCAGTCGAACTAAAAAAATGGTTTAGACTGATTATTCTTATGGGAATCGTTAAAAAACCAAGGATTGAAGATTATTGGTCGACAAATCCACTTTTGGAAACACCAATATTTGGTAAAACAATGTCCCGCAATAGATTTCGGCAAACATTATCGTTTTTACATTTCTCGGATAATAGTAAAATACCTGCCAATGCCGACCGACTGTTCAAAGTACAAGGTATAATTGATTATTTTACAAAAAAGTTTCAAGAAAACTTCAATCTTGGACAAAATATTACAATAGATGAAGGAATGATACCGTGGCGTGGGCGATTGAGTTTTAAAGTTTATAACCCCTCAAAAATTACAAAGTACGGTATACTTGTCCGGATGCTGTGTGATTCCGTTACAGGATATATTTCGCGTTTCAAAATATACTCTGGCATTAAAAAACCTTTAAAGGATACAGTGATAAAACTATTGAACAATGTTACTGGAAAATGGCATCACTTGTATATGGACAACTACTATAACAGTGTGGAACTTGCGGAAGATTTGCTTACGAAAAAAATTCGCGTTTGTGGAACGCTGCGCAAGAATAGAGGATTACCGACAAAGTTGAAAAACTGCAAACTAAATGTATTTGAAACCAAACATCAACGAAGAGGAGCAGTACTGGTGCAAGTATGGAAAGCAACGAAGACAAAAATTATTAAGAAAAATTTCTACCATACACAATGGCGGTTTAGTTGACACAGCAAAAAATGCAGAAAAACCAATAGTACGATTAAAAACCCGCATCTATTTTGGATTATAATAAATATATGAAGGGTGTGTAGATCGAGCTGATCAATTTTTGAGCTATTATCCCATATACCGGAAAACCATAAAATGGTAAAAAAACGCGTTCGTACTGCAACAACATTATACAGATTCCAAGAAACTCCACTTTCATGATTTTTTATTGAAAATATGCGAATCTTGGATAAAAGATCATTCACCTGTTGGTGAAGAGAATTTGGAGGTCCCGAGTAGATGGCGTGCTTCCGGTCGTGAATCAATCAACAGACTTTCCGGCCTCGTAAAGGAACGCCAGTTGATACGTATTTCAGAAACCAACAACCGAAAACGCAGAAGGTGTGTTATAAAAACAAAAAAATTAAGAGAACTAATTTAATCTGTAAATCTTGTGGAGTTGCGCTTCACCTCGGAGATTGCTTTGCTTCGTTTCATTTAAAAAATAAATACTAAGTTGTCAACAAAATATAAATAAGTAGATAAACATGTAATACAAAAAAATCTTGTACTTATGTACATATGTATACCCTCACAATTTCGAGAAAATCGAGAGACAGGATTGAGACATGGGAACTGACGATAAGATTAGTAAACAAGAACCTCGAAAAACCGCCGGCGATAAGCGAAATTATGTAAGTCGGTTCCACCGGCGCGGCACGAAAAAATCTAGATTAGACGTGCGGACGGCATAGTGTTAAGTACAAGTGTACGTATCTATATAAAGCATTTCGTTAATTAAACAATTATTATCATAACCACGTGTCAATTCAATCCAATCCAGTCCTCACCATACGTCGTATGTGATTTCATTAATTGCCGTTTCCGATATTTGTATTTAACCCTTTGCACTCCTATGTCGAGTGTGACTCGACATTAGTTTTTATCTCAGCAGCTCCATTGTCGAGTCCCACTCGACATTATTTCATGTCCAAATAAATAGATGTCGCGCACACGTTACCGACGCTCTTAACGACCCGGTTTATTGTTATTATTATTATTAAGCGAGAGAAAACTTACGTAACTTACATCAACCTGCTCAGAGTTTGAAAACTGTATAACTGTCACCCTCTAAATATTTACGACGAGTGAAAGGCGCGAATAAATAAGGACTTTGATAGTAGGGATAGTGATGACTATATGCAAGGAGCAGATTTTGAGTACAATATATTCGAGGAAGAGGATAATGCGAATGACCTTGCTAGAGGTATCTCAGAGGTCAATATAAGTCAAGATGCCGATACAGACTCGGAACCATGTTTGCGTCGTAGGCGTAAACGAGTGAGGAAACTTTCTAGCAGTAGTGAGAAGCGTTGGGAGCTGCTGGTAACGAAATTGAAATAAAATTCGGAGTGCAAAGCGTTAATCTGTGTTCTCTTCCGTACGTCTGCAGCCCACCAGTGGCTCGGTACACCCTCCGAGAAAACAAATTGTTTATTGAATTGAATCTGAGTTCTTATTCGTACACCCGTAGCCCACCAGTGGCCTGGTACACCTCCGAGAACCAGATTCTTCCGTTGATTCCGTAGTTGTTTTAGTTCGCATACATTGTTCTGTACCGGCTAGCTGGGCGCCGGAAGAGAAATCTTCGGCGCACCAGCACCAAGAAAGATTTATGGTTTGATTTATAGTGTCCTTGTAGTTCCTAGCGACGAACTCAATAGCGCAAGTGGACGCCATAAACTTTGGGTAGTCGAAGGGTCTCCAGCTTAGAGTGTCCCAGCGACGCGTGCCTGCTTTCTATCAACCGGGAAAGCTGGGCCCGTTGACGTAAGCCAGCAGTCACGTACCTTAGCACTGGGCCCGGAAGACACCCCGCTGCATCACCAAAATTAGTTTTTAACAAAACGACGCGCTCACCCTTCTCACGCACGAGGGGCGTGGAACGTGGGCGTGTTACGCAAAATTCACTGATTGGTGGAAGTTCCTCGAAAGGTCTTCCACCAATCAGTCGACAAGCGTTTTCGAGGATATAAGGCAGAGACTACCGACGCGAGAGGTTCGAGTCTAGTTACAGTCCGGTCGCTGTTAAACCACAGTTAGAGTCTAGTCACAACCGAATCTCAGTCGAGTCAAAAAAGTCAGTCGAGTCTAGCTAGTTACAGCCGAGTCAGAGAGTTCAATCGTGCTAGTTGAACTCCTCCGAACGCCGCCGCGACTTCACATTGATAAATAAACGACTCAGTTACAAAAACCTGATTTGGGACATTATTCGAAGGCATCCGCCTTACCATCACCCAGTTCCTTCAGTTCTATCGAGAAATCACATACGTCGTCGCGCCGGCCGGAAATATCAACTGCGGAAGCTCGCCCGCGAGTACGGCGTAGCAGCGGCAGGTCAGGGCCCGTTCGTTCGGTTACTAGGCGCGGAAGCGGTCCCGACGATCGCACGTGTAACTAATTTCTCCGGGAAAGTGAGCGTCGCGTCGTGACAGATCAGCGAGAGCAGATCCCCTGGAGGACGCCCCCCGGATCACGCTGGCTCCTGTCGACCGTACCCGAGAGAGGGCTCAGTTTCAGCCCGCCGAGCACCCTGACGACCCTCTTCCACGGGACGAGCAGCGTCCGCAACACCGAGCCTGAGCAACACGACCAGCGAGCATCGGCCGAAGGAGACTAGCCTGGTGGGAATCAGCCGGAAGGTTCTAGTCCGGTGAGAGTCAGCCGAAGGGGTTTGGTCCGGTGAGTGTCGGCCAAATAATTACGCGCGTCCGAAAGTCTCGTGTCCCGAGTCAGACACGGTTATACTCGCCATGTGGAATCAAAAGCTGAAACTATTATTATTGACGTCTTGTCCGCGAACTCGTGATTCGCGCTATCGCCCGAAGCGAACAGCGGGACGTAAGAGTTGACATATTAAAATATTAATTTTCTTCAGCTTATGGTATCAAACGAGAAAAAATATGTGATGTGCTATCTTTTTGTCCCGGAGTGTTCGCATGGCGCATTAGGGTCACCCCACACAAGACAGGCAAGATGCCGAAGTTGTTTAGTCGCCTAATATCATCGCCAATAAGGACTGAGGCCACTTGAGAGGCGCTCGAGGTGCTCACAAGAAAGGCCAAGTTCCGAAAATCCTGTCATTTACTACTAGAACACCAGAACCGTTTACTCCCCTCTGCACACCCAAGATGCTCATGCTGGAGTGTGTCGGCCACAGACAGCCACAGACAAGAATAGTCAGCGACAGAAATCTCTGCGAATACGGACGCAGTTATAGTGCGGAATTTACTGGACAAATTCAATGTTCGTGTATATCACGATATGAAATACATTCTTTTTGCAAAAAATGCGTATGAGGATGGAAATTGTTATTAATAATCATATCATAATCACTTTTTATGCGTAATACTATTTTGCAATAATTATATGCCAATCATTTTTATTTTTTCTTAATTTGTTTTTAATATATGTTTTATACCTATTGGAAAAGTAATAAAAATGTAAAGATAATCGAGATTGTTTGGAAGAACGTGAATGGGAATCACATTCAAAGTACTGAGAATGAGTCGGATAGCGAATAGCATTCATTTATTATTAATTTCGTTTTAAATTTGTTAGTTTTTAAAAATAAATTTTTTATAAAAATATGTTGGAAATTCCTAGATACTAGAGTTCATGCGCCCTCTTACGTTGAGTAGTTTTGTACTTTTGTAACGTACGAATTTTTTCGTACGCTCACTCTGTGTGTTACCGCCGCGCGTATAGCATATACCTCAGAAATAAAGTTCTCTTTCATTGTAAATTAAAACTGCGCCTGTTAATTTGTTTTTACCTACAAATAATAAATAGCTCAATAAATAGTTTTGAGGCTCCGCTAATTAAGAAACGGAATTTCATAGAGGAAGAATCGTAAAATATGGCCACATTTTTTCAAATTTTTTCACACTTGAACCAGTGGTAAAATTTGCAAAACAAAGATATTTCTAATATTTTTTAATTAAGAAATGACATTCACCAAGGAAAAAATAAATTATTTGAGAACAGCAGTCTTTTGTGATAACCCGGCTCAACCCCCGCCTCCCATTTTCTCTTGGACCACAACATACTTCAATGTCATCAAAATTCGAGACATAGTCCCCAAAAAATGATCGAATTCACATGGAATGATCCCCTTCCTAATGTGGATATTTCCTTAAAAAAAAATAAAAATAATAACTATTCTCGTTTTTACAATATATATATATATATATATATATATATATATATATATATATATATATATATGTATAATTTACATATGTTACGTTCCGAACAATTATTATTAGTTTCTAAAACCATTTTGGCTTTGTCCGTCGGTAGCACTGTGATTGATAATTCTTGTAATTGTGGGATTTCCCTAATTGATCACAGTGTGGCCTTTGACGATGTTTAATATTTTAGATTATTCCGCGGTGAATGTATTAATGTAACGAATACCCTTCTTGGAGTCAACGCCGTTCGAAAATATTTAGTTTTATTTAGCAAAGCGTTCTGTGAATAGTAGATAGACAAAGGGAGAGGTAGCGACGCCCTGCTCGTCACCTTGTTTAGTATTAAGCGACCTCGTCAGTCGGGCCGTAACATAAGGCGTGTTGCACTAACGGTCGGGGGAGAGGCTGGCTTATATGGTGTTGAGTATGGGAGCGTGAGGGTGTTCGGTAATTCTTTGCAATTGTGGGGCCACCCTAACCGAACGCACCGAGCGTCGTCTCAGGTATGTTGACCGTTGAAGGTTTTCCTTTGTTTACACGAGCTACGCCGTTCGGCGACCGTTGGTGTAGGCATGGGTGTGTGGTCGCAAGAATGAAAGAGGAATGCGTGACGCGCGTGATTGGGCTGTCAAACTGAGATCCAAATTTTATTGGCTAGGCGCGTAGAGAGGGGAGCTGGCCAGCGGGCCGAGCTAGCCGAAACGCGGCACGGAGCGATCCTTCTTCGATGTACAAGCGCGAGGTGCGTGTCGTCGAATCCGTGAGATCCGTATTAGGCAGAGTTTCGTCTTAGGGTTTCAATAGCGCCCGGGAGGAAAGTCCTAAATCTCTCGTTAAATAATTGTAATTTGTTTTAAACATTAATTCGTCTTGCCGAGCCCGTTGTGCTCGTAGTTTTAGTTCAGTATCAGTTTTACAGTAGCTCGTTAGCCCCGCGGTATCGTTATTCGCGTGGCGGAGTGTTTAACGAGTTAACCGTTTTAATTTTAGCTTTTAGATACATTACTCAACGGCATATTGTATTCTCTCTTTGCGAGTTATTTCCACCGTTGTATTGTGTGGAGAGAGATATTGTATTGGTGAGTGGTTTTCGTTGTGTTTTTATATTGTTTATATTCATGTGTGATATACTGCTAAACTGTTGCCTTGCAGGTCCCTATACAGCCGTGCGGGTTATGTTAACCGATTTCACTCGATTGTTTTCTCTCCGCATTTGCGTAAATATATTCATACGTAGTTCGTTCATCTACTCGAACCCATAGCTTGTCATTCAAATCCGACTTTAACCGTCGGGAGAGCAGCGGAACAGTGGGTAGTAAATCTGGACGATTAGAGAGATCCCGCTCTCTCGGTTTAGGCTTATGCCCTTCCGGGAGTTCGCGTAGTCGTCACACATACAATACAAGGATGTATGATGTTTCACCAAGAGGCAGGAAGATTTCCTATTTCCATGGTATTGTTAAGGGGAGATACCGATAGTTTACCTAAGGAACCGTGAAGGCCCTAAAAACATTTTTTTTTTGTGCCATGCACAGCAGGGAACTGTCAACGCGCTCCCGAAAGGCCATCTGGAAATGGTCAAACGCTCGAGATAATGACCCAACCGAGGCGAGCAGAAATATAGTTTGGAACACTGAAGCCCCGTCGACTCAAACCCTACACCCTGGTTTCGAATCTAGCGGCCAAACGTCCCCGGTCCCGTCCCGGTCTTGTATGGGTCGACCTTAATATTGTGGGATCCTAAGATCACACGGTACGCTAGAAGCGTAAAATAGAGTTAAGAATAGTATGAAATGAAATAGTCGCACTGAATTACACTGAAGCGGCACAGCTATCCGCAAACAAAATTCGCCACGCGTTCGGCACAGCTTTTCGAAATTGCGCGTCTCTTTGTCACACAGCGTCTCGATTTTACAGCCAACCATTCGGCGTTCGCTTACACACTGATTGGTAAGATTCGAGTACTCGTCAACCGTCGTTCACGTGTTGTCGCAGGACATAGGGGCTCCACAGCTTCTTAGGTAAACTATCGGTATCTCTCCTTCACAACATCATGGAGATAGGAAACGTTCCTGCCACTTGGTGAAACAGAATCACACATCCTTATATGTACTATTATACGTAAATTATACATATATAATTCTTCTTAAATAATTTCTTAATGGAAATACAGTGAGGAGCAAAATTGAACCAGGATAAGTACTTTTACTAAATAGTGATAATTTATTTATATACCAGAAAAGGAGTGGAAAAAATTTGTTACATATATTAATTTACATTTATTGTACTATAATAAACTAGCATGCATTTTATTGTATTCTTGTTTGCAAAACTGGTTGCAATTGCAACCATTTCAAGTTCTGGACTGGCCAGCTCAAAGTCCAGACTTAAATCCAATAGAGAATCTTTGGGCAATACTAAAAAAACAATTACGAGACATATGTATATGATTCTCCACCACGTAATCTGGATGAACTGTAAAAGAATTGAACAACAATGGTATGCAATCCCTCAACAAATATGCACAAATCTAGTTGAGAATATGCCAAGCAGAATTGCAGCCGTTTTAAGTGCCAAGGGCTTATGGACAAAATATTAAAGTCATTTTAAATGCTTTTTTGTAGCGGTGCAAAATTGAGTCAAAAGTATAACTGTATAACTACAAAACTATACAAAATACAATAAAATTTATAGATGTTTATTACATTAAAATAAGTGTACAATAATGTATACCACTAGTTACCTTCAGTCCTTACAGCGATATACAAATAAATTATCATTTTTTACAAAAAGCACTTACATTGGTTCAATGTTGCTCCTCACTGTATATTAGAAATATCTTTGTTCTACAAATTTTACCACCGGTTCAAGTGTAAACAAATTTTTAAAAACATGGTCGTATTCTACGATTCTTCCTCTTTGAAATTCCGTTTTTTAATTCGGGGAGCCTCAAAAGTTGCAAATATTTGGTACTTAGAACAGTTATAAAAATATATTAGGTTGGAGGGAAAGTTCTGTCGTATTTTAAAGATAACATTTGAATCAATTTATAAAAATATATGTTTAATATTATTCAATGATGTAATTTCCATTATTTGTAACAACTTGTTGCCATTTTCAGGTAACCTGTCCATTCTTGTTTCCCAATGCCTCAATAACAACATGTGTCCTTGGTTTACAAGCAACATTACCTGCTTGTTTAAGATACGATAGAACTTTCCCTCCGACCTTGACATCAACAATTATTTTAAATGCAGAGGAAAATAATAAAATGTTCATTTAAGGGAAATCAAAAGTGTCATTTCGCCGACTACGATGCTTTGCAATTTGACTAACACAGTAAACACCATATAAAAATTTCATACGGTACACACTACAATAACACTGCGATGTGAAACACTACAATAACTATAAACGGCTGTCAGGTTTGAATTATTTGTTATTTTGTGTCCATAAAATTCTCGAATATTCTTTATGTATTCTGAAATAGGGGTCGACAGTGTTTGTTCTAAAATTGCAAATTTCACGTGGTGAAAAAACAGAACGCGGGGAAAGAGGACCTGAGATGTCCTTTATTTTATCTAAATTGTTGTTGGAAGGCGTATACTGCGAGTGTACAGTACAGGTTAAATAATACCATTCATAGTACAAAGGACATTCGAATTCAGAATTTCTATCTATAAGGACCTAAAAATTATTTATCTCCTACAATGATATTCTTTTTTTTTTGTTACGAGAGTAATAAATTGTTATTTTGTTTGTTATAACGTTTAAATTCCTTAACAACGTATTCCCCACCTATTACCACGACGAAATCTGAAAAGTTCGAGTGAATAGCTTTTTAAATAAATACAGCATGTTCATTCTGCCGTCGTGCCGCCACGCCACTTGCCGAACAAAACATTCTCGTTGAGAATGTTTGCCACGAACCTGACAAGCTCTAGCATTGGCATTTCCTGGGGTGTACAGGGGAGTAAACGGTTCTGGGAACCCCTGGGGTTCTGGTAGCAGACGACAGGCTGTGCCTTTATTCCAAGCATCTCGAACCGTCTCAAGTGGCCTTCAAGTCTGCACTTGACTGCATTCCTAGAGGTTCTCTGACTTTACGTCAGGTTCGTCCTCGACGTCTATAATCCCAGCGGTTCGCATTAGGTTCATCCGCGTACTTAACTAACAAATTGAAACCATATTCCTGGGCTGTTGCGACAAGGATTGTCAGGAGGATAGCCGGAATTATCTTGACGAAGATATACAGTGACTCGACGAACACCAAAGAAAACGACACTTATGGTTTGGACGCACAACCGAAAAGAATTGACTTTATTGAACAAAAAAAGTATTGAAAATCACGGCACACTCCGGAAACGATAATATATATATATATTAATAACGTCGAATCCAGAGGGGCGCGGAAGACACACCGTGATTGGCACGGATAGGCGACTGTAAGCGATAAGCGCGTGTGGTTCGTACAATGTCTCGTGATACAAGTGAAGAAAGTGTCGTCTCGCGATGACAATAGACGAAATCGATCTAGTTTAGCGGTCGACTCGCACTTTTCGTCGCTGTGTTGTGTAGCGCTCCCGCGAGGTCGTATCGCGTAACGATATTCACAACATCATAATTCGCGGGAATCGTTGAATCCTAAACATACCGCCCGCCTCGGATGTTCGCATCCGATACCAAAGAAGAACACGAGTGATACACTATGATATACAGATTAGATCAATTATTCGATACAGATATTAGATACAATATTGGACAAGCTTAACGGGTTTACGTATACCACCGCCCGCCGTGATAACCCTGATGAGTTTAAATACTGTAGCTGAGCGAAGAGAGCTCTCTCATTGTCGGTACTTCCCGTGGCTACGACTCGGGCACCCTTTTTGCTTCGCCAGAGAGCTCCTCATTGATATCAACGGGAAGGAAACAGAGTTTCACGATCGGACGTTTGTATTCAGACTGTGAGGTCTTAACGGTAACGACGCGAGTAACACCGTCCGCTCCGGGATGACATTTAATTATCCGCGCGAGTTCCCACTTGCATGGGGGTGCGAGGGCGTTTCGAAGAAGAACAATTCGACCCACCTTCGCGAGGTGACTCGCGGTGCGCCATTTTGTGCGTTGTTGTAACGAGTGGAGGTAATCAGTGGACCACGCCTTCCAGATACTTTCGTACAATTTTTTTAATAGCTGCCACCTAGTCAATCGCGAGTCCCGCACGTCCAACAACGTGGGGGATGGCACTGTAGTAATCGCGGAGCCGATAAGAAAGTGCCCTGGCGTGAGCGCGGTATAGTCGTCGATATTGTCCGACGACGGGGCGATCGGCCGGGAATTCATACAGGCTTCGATTTGACATAACACCGTGGTCAGTTCTTCAAAGGTGAGAGTGGTCGCGCCGATTACTCGTTTCAAATGATGCTTTAAACTGCGAATACCGGCTTCCCATAGTCCGCCGAAATGCGGGGCGGAAGGGGGAATGAAATGCCATGCAACTTGATCCGTCGCGA
Source organism: Halictus rubicundus (assembly GCF_050948215.1). Taxonomy (NCBI): domain Eukaryota; kingdom Metazoa; phylum Arthropoda; class Insecta; order Hymenoptera; family Halictidae; genus Halictus; species Halictus rubicundus. Next base: position 1,298,028 of record NW_027488569.1, read on the forward strand.
GTATGTTCCGCAACTTTGGGTCTCGTGTCGCGGCTCGGAAAGCCGCGGTCACTTCCTTATCGGCGCCCTGAAAGGTCGTTCCGTTATCGCTATACATGGCGACCGGCAAACCGCGACGCGAGCTGAACCTATCGTAACACGCCAAAAACGCAGCGGTGGTGTACGACCCCACTAATTCGATGTGCACGGCACGAGTTGTCATGCAGACGAATAACGCAATATATGCTTTCGTCGCCTTGTGTCCGCGTCCGGCGGTTGTTCGGACCGGTATAGGGCCCGCATAATCCACGCCGCAATGCAGAAACGCTCGTTCGGCACGAGTCACGCGTACCGACGGAAGATTTCCCATTACTTCGGATGGGACTGTCGCACGTTCTCGCGCGCATCGAACGCATTGATGTATAACTTGGCGCACGATAGGACGTGCCCGTAGAAGCCAAAAGTCTTGTCTCAATTTTGCAAGCGTTAATTGAGGACCGGCATGTAACAATTTTAAATGCAGATGCTTAATTAGGAGCAGGACTAAAGGATGCGAGGCGAGGAGAATAGGGTGTTTGGTATTTTCTGGCAATGCCGCATTTTCCAACCGCCCGCCCACGCGAATTAGACCGTCCGCGTCGAGATACGGGTTTAATGATATTAATGGGCTTCGTTGCGGGACCGGCAGCCGTTGTTGTAGACTCCGTACTTCGATTGGATGTACCGCTCGTTGAATGTACTTCAGCCAGAACGTTCGCGCTTTCCGAATTTCGTCCGGGAGCAGAGCGCTCGTCTCGGAAAACGTTGCCGAGTGCCCGTCCTTTGCTAAGGCCAATGATCGCGAGAGCGGAAGAGGTGATCGAAGTTTTGAGGCAAAACGTAACAGATACGCTGTCACGCGGAGTAACTTGGGCCAGCTGGAAAATCGCGATGCTAAATCCCATTGATCGGGAGCAGTGGCAACGTGGAGGGTGGCCGGCGCTCGTTCCTCTAACAACGTCGTGGCATCGAAACGAGGCACGGCACAAGGCCACGAGGTCTTGGGTGAGTGGAGCCACATCGGGCCATTCCACCATAATGAGTGGTTCAAAAATTGCGGGACAGTCATTCCGCGCGAAGCGCAGTCGGCAGGGTTTTCCTCGGACCGTACGTGGTGCCATTGACATTGCGGCAAGAGTTGCTGAATGTCTGCGACGCGGTTTGCGACGAAAGTTTTCCAGCGAGATGCAGGCTGATTTTTCCAAGCAAGGGTGATCGTGGAATCGGTCCAGCAATGCACATCGCATTGACTTTCCCCAAGCGATGTGCGTATGAATGTCATTAAACGACACAGCAACAAAACTCCGCATAGCTCAAGTCGCGGAATGGATAGGGACTTGAGCGGAGCTACCTTAGATTTGGCCGCGAGCAGAGAAACGACAATATTGCCATTTTCCGTGGTAACGCGAGAGTATACCACAGCCGCATAGGCGTTTTGAGAAGCGTCTGCGAAACCATGCAACTCATATTGGCGATTGTGAGCTCCACATCCGGTCCACCGTGGTAGACTCATAGAACGGAGAAGAGGAAGCTGGGTACAATACGTTGTCCATGTTTCGCGGAGCTCGCTAGGAATTGCGTCATCCCAACCGCACTTTTGCAACCATAAGCGTTGCATTAGAATTTTGGCCACGATGACGACAGGAGTGACCCATCCAAGTGGGTCATAAATTTTCGCGATAGTTGAGAGGATTTCCCGTTTGGTATTCGGAATAACAGGAGTAATTGTAACCTCGAAACGAAAAGAATCTGTTTCAAGATTCCAAATTATTCCGAGGACCGTCAAATTGTCGTCGGGTGACAGCGGCTTATTGACAGCGAGACCGTGATCCGTGGGATCAATATCCGCAATTAATGCAGGGTCATTACTTGCCCATTTCCGCAATGTAAAACATCCTTCTTTTAACAACGCGGCGACTTGTTCGCGAGTTTGTCTCGCTAAGTGCGGATCGTCCGCGCCGAACACGCAGTCATCCACGTAAATTTGATCGCGAAGAACTGGTAGCGCGAGAGGATATTTCGACCCTTCGTCCCTCGCGAGTTGTTGTAATACACGCAACGCGAGAAAGGGTGCGGGAGAAGTACCGTACGTGACGGTCAAGAGTCGGAAATGTTGAAGCGGAGCTGCGGGAGAGGATCGCCACAGAATCCGTTGATAATCAGCGTCTCTGGGATCGACGAGTATTTGCCTGTACATTTTGGCAATGTCGGCAGTGAAAACATAGCGATACCGGCGCCATCGTAGAATGACAGCGGCTAAATCCGTTTGTAATTTGGGCCCGATCAATAGGTGATCATTTAACGAGGTTCCATTTCCGGTTTTCGCAGATGCGTTAAATACCACGCGAAGCCGGGTGGTAGCGCTGTGCTCACGAATGACCGCGTGATGTGGAATATACACGGCTTGATTCGTCAGGATCGGTAACGATTCAGTGATATCGACCATATGTCCGAGTGCCTCATATTCGGCTAAGAAGTTCGAATATTCCGCGGAGTGCTCTGAGTTTCGTTCCAAACGATTCTCCTGCCTTTTAAACATTGTCGTTGCCGCGGAAAGTGAAGACCCGATATTAATGGGAGGCCCTTCGATAAATGGCAAACGAACGACATACTGTCCGTTCGAAGTTCGAGAATGCGTGCGTTGAAAATGATCCTCGCATTTTAGTTCGGCGGGGGAGAGACGCGTAACAATCGGCAACTCCTCGACTTCCCAAAATCGTCGAAGTTCAGTGTCTAAATTCGCCGAAACGTTACAGTGGAAGTTCGCGAGGGCGGCGGGAGCGCTGGATGTTAATGAGGGAACCGGACCGGAGAGGATCCAGCCTAAGGTTGTATTTTGAGCCGTAGGCTCGTTTACTTTCCCTTTTCGTAACCCATCCAACAGAAGTAACCCATAGTGATCGGCACCAATAATTAGTTCTATTGGGTCAGAGCTGAAGGGGTTCTCGTCCGCCAATGTTAGATCTCGAATGTGCGAGAGCCGATAGTCGGTAGTCGCGCGAGCAGGGATGTAATTGGACAAGGATCTTAAGACGTAGGCGGTGAGGGAGTAGACCGCATCGGTCTTGCAGGATGCGACGGTAAATGTTGTTGTCGAGTGACACGCCACCGCATTGTTCCCGATTCCGGTGATACTCACTGCAACGCGAGAACGTGGAAGTCGTAACCGTTGAGACAAGTTTTCGGAGATTATTGAAACGACTGAACCTTGATCCAGCAGGGCGCGAATTTTCTCGGAACGGCCCGATGAGGATCGCAGTTCGATCCATGCCGTCGCGAGCAATATTTGTTGCGACGCGGTAATGCGAGGAACGGAGCACGACGCGACGAGGGCGGTGACGTTGTTTTCGATATTCGGCGATGACGTAGACGCGTCGTCGAAGTGTAACAAGGAATGATGTCGCTTGTTACAAACGGTACAGTTATATGAACTGGTACACTTTCTCGTTGGATGATGTGGACTTAAACAATTAACACATCGGTTACTTTCTTTCACAAAATCGAACCGTTGTGCTGCAGATTTGCCTTTGAAGGAAGAGCATTGACCGAGAGTATGATTTGCTTTGCATAATGCACACACGCCTTTTGCAACAGCGGCGCCGTGTAACGACGTGGCACGAACACGACTCGATTTTGCTCCGGACGACTCAGGTGGTCGCGATGCCGCTACCGAAGTAGACTGCGCGATAATTCGCAATGCGCGCACTCGGGAGTTCAGGAACGTATCGAGTTCCCTAAATGTCGGACACTGCGTAGTATTACCGAGATGCAACTCCCAAGCCTTCCGCGACTTAGAATCTAATTTTTTCGTGACAAAGAAAACAAGCAAATCATCCCACGTGTCAACAGGACGGCCGAGGTTTTTTAACGCATTGATCGTTAGATTGGCTTTGTTGCGAAGGCTTCGAAGTTGATCGGCCGACTCTGACCGAACTTGTGGAAGGTCATACAAAATATTTAGATGTGCGGTAACAAGTAGACGCGAATTTTCATAAGTCTCGACAAGAATACTCCATGCGCTGGTGAATCCGGCATCGGTAATCGCGATATTTGTGACGAGATCACTCGCTTCTCCCGTTACGCACGACAATAAATATTGGAAACGTGATACATTGGACAGACCTCGGCGTTTGATGACCATAGCTTGGAAGCGATCTCGAAAGCTTTCCCACTCACTGACGGCTCCCGAAAATTGCGGAAGATTGAGGGTGGGCAGGCGATTCCCATCTGCACTTGATGGTAGCTCCGTTGCTTCGGCGGCAGTTTCTGCTACGGGATGGTCGGGATCCTTCGGGTCCCAGGTAGATAGCGCGTCCGCCATGAAGTCTGATGTATTCAGGTAAATCTCGTGTAACTCCAAGAAACGATCCTGGATGAAATAATCGAGGCTGGACTGCTCGTCCTCCGTGGCCACAGCGGCGAGTTCCTTATGCAGAAGTTTGCATTCGGCAAAAGAATCGTTCAATCGTGCCATTCGATTGCGAACAGTAGCGGCAGTTAGATTCCTTTTTCCGATCTTTTTGAAATTGTCGAGGGCACGCTCAACGACACGAAAGTTGTCGATTTGTTGTCGAAGCAGTGTCTTGAGGTCACCCATTGTGATGGCCGTTAGCTACGGTATTGTTCCGACCTTCAATTTAAATTGGAATACCCAACTGTTTTCGAACGTTGAACGAATTCTTTTGGCTGCCTCGATAGTGTGGTTCGTCAATTTCACTGCAATCCGGCTCGAAGGACCAATATGTTGCGACAAGGATTGTCAGGAGGATAGCCGGAATTATCTTGACGAAGATATACAGTGACTCGACGAACACCAAAGAAAACGACACTTATGGTTTGGACGCACAACCGAAAAGAATTGACTTTATTGAACAAAAAAAGTATTGAAAATCACGGCACACTCCGGAAACGATAATATATATATATATTAATAACGTCGAATCCAGAGGGGCGCGGAAGACACACCGTGATTGGCACGGATAGGCGACTGTAAGCGATAAGCGCGTGTGGTTCGTACAATGTCTCGTGATACAAGTGAAGAAAGTGTCGTCTCGCGATGACAATAGACGAAATCGATCTAGTTTAGCGGTCGACTCGCACTTTTCGTCGCTGTGTTGTGTAGCGCTCCCGCGAGGTCGTATCGCGTAACGATATTCACAACATCATAATTCGCGGGAATCGTTGAATCCTAAACACTGGGCTAATAACGGTTCGCCGCCCTCTGACCCGACCCTCGCGACCCTGAATCGTAACAATGTGAACAGTAGTGAATAAATAATGTATTGTAACGCGACGAGGAACAAGAAGCGTCATGACCCCTCGACAGCCCCGCGATGTAACAGAAGAATTGCACCGGGGCAGCGTGGCCGGCAGTTCGAGGGAGACCGTGGGGTCTGGAAACTTCTAGACCCCTAGTAACGCGTTATTGATAAAGTTAGCAACGAGTTCGTATAAATACCGGTAGATTACCGCGGAGCGAGCACTTTTGCTGCACCTGTGGGAGAGGACAAGGTAAGACCATGGCCGCCCGCAGGATGGGAGAGTACGAAGCAATGCTAACGGACGCCCAGCAGAGGACAGGGGTTGTACCTGGACGCCTCTCTGGATACATGGGAGAGGACGGCCATGAAGGCCGGTCGCCCGCCGAGAGGAAAGAACAGGGTAGCTTCCTGGCCGGCTGATAGTAGGGACGCCTGGTTCCTCTGTACGTTTCGGAGAGGACGTCCATATGAAGGCCGGCCGCCGAACGGACATGAGAAAACCGGCGAAACCGAGTTTCGTCGTATCCCCAGAGGGGGGGGGGGGGGAGTACGGTTGAAATAAACCGGAAGCCCGATGGTGGTATCGCGTATTATATATATAAAATCTTTTCGAAAATAATTCGTTGCTAACTTTTTCTCTCTAGAAAAATCTATTTTGTATAATAAACCTATCTCCTATAATTTGTAATAACATTTTGGAAAATATATCCTGTGTCCCCAGATTCTCCGATTCCTATTATTCCACAAGCATCCACCGCAATCCTTACGTTACAGTATGAAATACTTTTGTAAGGACTATTTCATTTTTAAAAAATGTTAAGATCGCTAATGTCTCTTCGGTATATTACTTTATTAAAAAAGGATATAAACGAAATTAACTAGAATTGGTTTTTTCTGTTGAATAACTGAGAAATGTCTATCACCAGACACGGGCATGTGGCGACCAAACTAATGTTTTAGCATTACTCACGCTTATTCGTTTTGTTATAAAATAATTGTAATATCGTAGTGACGATTTAGTCAAAATGTCGTTGGGTCTTCAATGGCAGGAAAAGGGCCGTAAAACATCAAGACCCGACGAAAGCCATATCCAAGGAAAGAGGGCCATAAAAGAGAAAGTGTCTCCGAGGAAAGCCAGGCCCAAGGGTAGGCTGGGATTTTCGCGAGAAACGCACAGGCTTTGGGGATGAGTGCGCGTGCGTAAGTGAGGACTGGAGAAGGACATTTTTGGGGAGAACGGACAGAATTGTGTTGACTGCGGAGAGTGAAGAATGTGTGCGTTCTTTGCGAGTTAGAGTATCTAGTTTTCTCCTACATCGATATTATCTATTCAATACCTTTTTTTTGTGTATTTTTAATAAACAAACTATTATAAATCAAATACCACATAATTATTATGGCAAATAGGTATCACTACAAAATCGTTAAAAATACTTACTTTCCTTCTATGTGGTATTGGACATGGAGGAGCCGGATTTTTCTTTCTTTTCCATTTCCCTTGTGTACTTTTATCTGTATATGGCGAGTGATAGTCCGGATTGTCTGCATATGAAATGTGCGTCAAACTTTGTTTAGTTCTGTTTGCTTCATCCTTATCCATTTTTTTATCTTCCCATAAATTTTGATTACCAATAATATTACATGATTCATTCATTGGAGATTCTTGAAGTGTCAGCGGAGTAACCATAGCCGCATTATATGGAGTACTTGTTGCTATCGGTGGTGGAGGAGCGGGTTTTGTTTTACGCGCCTTAAATGTTGTGCGTTGATGTGATTTCTAATACCAAAAAAAAAGACACGACAATTTAAATATTCTTTCAGATAATATTGTATGTGTGACATAAATATTGTATGTATGATGTGGAACAGAAAACGAGTTTGTTATTCAACGGTGTTTGAATAATCGGTTTCCGAAAAATATGTTTTATAATTCGGGTACACTGTCCTTATTTTGAAATTGACTCTATACATTGATAGAGATTCGACATTCGTGTGATGTAACTTTTGCCAACATTAATTATTTGCTTCTTAATTCTCCAAATACAGTGATTTCTCTATATATGTCGCAAAGATCTGACTGTTAAACGTCGCGGAACTATCCTCACTACCGCGGGGTACACCCCATGAGGGTCTTCGAAGCTCGACAGGCCTCGAACGCCGAGAAGTGTAAACATAACACGAGTCAGGTATATCGGTGTGAGACCAAGATACCACTACTGATCTAACAATAAAACTTCTTTATTATTAATTATTGTTTTATGAGACTTTCACCAACATATTCGCGGAATTTTTGTAATTAAAATGATACCAAATATGATATCATTCCGATGATATCTACTTGTGTAATGAACGATGAAAGTTACTTCCAATCAGAATTATATTAACGGAAAATTGGTGTAAATATGATCCGAATGATATCGTGTTTGGTATCATTTTAATCAGAAAAATGTCACAAATATATTGGTGAAAGTTTTATAAAAAAATAGTTAATAATAAAAAAGTGTAATTGTTTACGTAAAGGCCTGAGCTCACGCGGGCAAGTCATGCAGGAAACTTTCATCGTTCATTACACAAGTAAATATCATCGGAATTGTATCATATTTGGAATCATTCTCATTAGAAAAATGCCACGAATATGTTGGTGAAAGTCCCATAAAAAATAATGGAAAATAAAGAAGTTTTGTTACTGGATTAGTAGTAGTATTCTGTCTCACACCGATATACGCGACCCGTGTTACGTTTACACTGCTCGGCGTCCGAAACCACTCGAGCTTCGCTGTCCTTTTTTACGTTCGGCGCGGATCAAAGAATAGTACAATCTTCTAGACGGCATTTGTCGCTGCCAGAGCCGTGTTTTTTACATGCAGCATGTAGGACAGTTATGTTTACATTCCTCGGCGACCGAAAGTATCACTTACGACTCAACATTGTCTCTATAAACATCCAATAAACAGTAACAATTGAATTTTGGGACTCTATACTCCATTTTTCATTCCAGACCGCATGCATACATCATTCGATTAATATAAGAAGTAAACCTAAAGCAAATTAAATATTATCTTTGTTGTATAATTACGTGATATTCGGCTGAAGTATTTTGTAGATCGACTGCTAGAGGTGTGCGTTGCTGTGGTACATGTAGATCCTTATTGCTTGGTGGTAATGGTGCTGGTTGCTTTTTCCGAGGAGTTACACCAGGCGTTGCTCCAAATTCGGAACTTGTCAGAGAAGTACTTGATGCATACAGGCTCCTGCTATGAAAACCCAATTTTTTACGAACTATTTCTGTTTTATAGCTAGTCTATTGTGGATAAGCTCGATCAGGTTCTCCACTTATTCGACTAAAAATACTTTTGAGCGCGAATGTTTATAATATTCACAGAAATAGGAATTTTGTATTTCATACTGCTATTTTTGTACCTGTAAAGGATATGGCCAGGTAAGGAAGTCAACACTGTGCTTGAACTACATTAAATATCTGATTAGTCTGATGGAACCCGTTGATGGGGCTTCAAGAAATAAACATATTTTGTAAAATGATGACCGGAAGGTAATAAAATAGAAAAATCAATGGAATAAAATATGGAATAAAATAGAAAAATCAATTTTTAGTTTGTTTTTAAGTCGCATCTGAAAAATTCTGAGCAAAATCCCGACACGTATAATATATCGAACTATATGTTCGAGAATTTTTTCGATTTTTCAGTTGTAAACTTTGATTGTAAAAAGTGAAAAACACAAAAATACAGATTCCATATTGCAGTTTGAAAGTAATACCTTTGAAATTGATTCTTCAATAATATACCAGCAAAGGAAACGGAGAAAATTGGAGAAGGAATAGAAGGCGGTAGAAGAAAGTACCAATATTGTAAATTTTTGAAAGGCGATCAGAAAATGGTGACTAATTAGAGAGGAATGTCTCTATTAATTATAGGGGGAGCGGAGGCCTCGAAAATCGGCCGAAACGAGCATTTCTTGCCGACCTCTGTATAGAAGATTCAAGAACTGACTGGAATAGAAGAAGATTCTGGCAGAGAGCCAAGCGTGATTCCATAGGGCAGGCCTGTTCAACTCGCGGCCCGCATTTGGTCCGTTCTCCCACTTCTTCATTCCGTTAACGCACGGTCGTATCGCCAGAAGCGCGTGGCATTTGTTTCTATCGCGGACCTATTCCTATCGCATGTTGCAACGAAAGAACGAACTTGTGGGGGAACGGACAGATTGATGGTGGAGACCGCGTGGCCCGTGACGAAGAAGTAGGACAGGCCTGCCGTAAAAGTAGAGGCACAAGAGATCAAGTGTTTCATCCTGACTGTACTGATCGGTAATATACTATGAATGGCTAAGGGAATGTTCTAAGCACTGTTCATAGATTTCAGGGCAGCATTCGACTTACAAGGGAAGTTATCTAACCCGTAAATTCAAAAAATGATGAAACTTTGCACACGAGTAGAGTAAGTTTTGTCTAAGACAACCCTATTTTTTCGTGTTACTTCTTCCGTGAAAGGGATGAAATCAGCCCTTGAAAAAATTTAAATATTTCCTTTTTCGTAAAATATCTCAAGAACAACAAATGATATTAACCCCTTGCATTATTATTTATTTTGTGATTATAATGATTAGAAATTCTTCATCGTTCAAGATTTCATAGAAAAAAAGATAGTTTATTGTATGCCTATGTTTTCTCCAAAGAATGTATATGAACTACAACAAAATAGAATTTTATTTCGGTTTAAAGGAAATTAATAACATACGTATTTACTAGACTCTGTTCAGAATCTTCATCACGAATCTGACTAGATATTGTAGGGCAAGGGGTTAAAAAAAATTGAAACGAAAGTTCCATGGTATTATTGTGTCTACCAAATTGTGCAAAAAAATTAATTTAAATGCATTGTTTTTTTTTGGAAACGCTTCGCCTTCCCTTCACTTCCCTAAAAAAAATGGTTAAACTATACATGCTGAAATACCTCCGGGTACCCTCTTTCCATACCTGCTAACAATTTTTGTAGTACAATTGTTAGTTTAATGTATATAATTTTAATTATCAAATTGAAAGTCTATTTCCACAGCAGTGCTTAAAAAATGTACAGTTCTTTTATTTTGTGTACATGAAAATGATCAATATAAAATTTATTTGTAACGTTGCAACAATATTTATGGTAAAAGTTTACAAAAGGGGACCCAGCTCCGATGACCTTGACCTTGAAATATGTTGTCAAGGTCAACATTTTGAACAAATTTTTCCTACACATATACCCCTCGCCCGTCGCTTAGTTTCCGAGATAATAGCAAAAAACTGTTGTTAAATTTAGGTTACAAGTACACATTATTATTGTACATGCGGCCACTGTTCGGTAATTAAAATATACAGAATCTCAAAGAGAATGTATAGCCTAGGTTGGTTCCGGTCAGGTTCGTGAGTGGGCGACTGGACCGATCTGATTGCTGGTCCAACTAAGCTGGCAATCTTAGACCATATAAATCTATAGACACGGCACAGCTAATTTTCCTTCAAGAAAAGATATAGGAATACGTAACGTAAACACACAGGTTGTAAAGATGTGTCCGCGAGCGCGTCGTCTACACAGTACACGGAAAGAATGGACAGGATAGGATTCTTTTGAAAGAATTTGGCATTTTATCATGAAATAATGAATATATAAAGTACATGTTTGAAGGTATTACGATGAAGGTCTGCCGTGCGTGCCATTTTGGAGTTATATTGGAAATTATCTTGTGACGTCACATATTCCCGTCATATTTTCTTCACTCGATTCTCGGCTTTCCTCTACACGTACTATACACATGCCGTGTTCATGGGTTTATATGGTCTAAGCTTTCAATGTTCCGCATTTCGAATGGAATTTTCTAGGGGTGTGCGAGAACCCGAAATATCGGGAACCCGATGGTCGGGGTGAATTGGGTCGGTTCGGGTCCCGTTTCGAGTTCCCGTAATTTACGAGATACCCGAAAGAATCGGGTTTCCCAAAAATGTCGAGAATATGACATATGACACTCTTGAAAATAATTCGTGATGGACAACTTTATTTCAATTTCTTCTGCCATTTTTCGTGAAGTTATTGGAAACACGGATTCTAAGGATCGTATGACCTGACGTAAACAAACGTGTGACTGCGTGCTTACTACTTGGACATTGTGTACTCGAGAAATTCGGGAAGCTCAGACGTATATATATTTCAAAATCTTTGTGAATTTAATAAAGATTAAAAATATTTAAAAAAAAATGTCGTGTGAGAGTGAGAGTAAAGTTCTGGTAGCAGGAAGTAGTACAGAAGATGTCGTGTAAAGGAGAAATGTAAAGAGAAGCTCTGCTTGGAAACATTTTCAGAAAAAAGACGATACAAAGGCGAAATGTACACATTAGCAACATGAATTTAAAACTAAGTATGCAAATACAGTGAAATATCGTTTATGTCAGTGCCAACCTTACGTTTCCAAGTCAGTGGAAAAACTCACACCACCGCGGTGATTGGCCGAAGCTCGAGAGCCGTCGCACAGTGGGCAATTTGGACAAAATCGGATTCAAAATCAAGGAACTTTCGATAGGAATGAGGTAGAGCGATGAAATTTTTTTTAAATGAAAGCTGCATCTCTGTAGAATATGGGAAAAATAGAGAGATTGTGGTACGAACGTTTTTTAACCTCGAGAAAATTCGTTAAACGCGAACAAATTCAAGAAAATTTTAGTTTTTCCAATACCACGCGCGGAAAAAATTTTTTTTTAACATGCTATACATCATTTCCCATAGATTTTTTCACGCTGATTTCAAATCTGGCCTCAAAATTTGTCTACGACCTCAGGATTTTGCAAAAAATAGATTTTTGTGACAAAAACTAATGAAGTCATTTTTTCGTTGAAATGATTGGATGGTAATAATCTCTCTATTTTTCCCATATTTTATAAAGGTTCAGCTTTCATTTAAAAAAAATTTCATCGCTCTACCTCATTCCTATCGAAAGTTCCTTGATTTTGAATCCGATTTTGTCCAAATTGCCGACTGTGCGTCGCGGCCACAACATTGTCGGCTATATCGGTGTGAGACCAGAAGACCACTACTAATCTAATTACAAAACTTCTTTATTTTTTGTTATTTTTTTATGAAACTTCTACAAACATATTCATGGCATTTTTTCTGATTAAAACGAAACCAAATATGATATAATTTTGATGATTTTCTCTATGCGAAAAAAATATGCCGAATAATTTATCCAATGAAGAGTGGAAGTTCGCAGAATGTATGTCAGATGTACTTGGACCGATGAAAGATGCAACGGATTTCATGTGCGGTGAAAAGTATCCTACGTGATCACATTAGATTCCAATGTATATTGCATTAACTAACATATATTCAACATACGATACGCGAGACGAAATGTTAAAAAAAATATGCCACCGTTTGTGTAACAAATTAAAAGTAATTTTATTATTTTTATATTGAGCTAGAAAAAGATTATCAACTAAATTAATTTTAAGTTATACAAAATATGATATACTTGCAGGAACGAGTCTATTATAAAAAATAATAGCTAGAATATTGAGTCTATTATGAAGAATAATATTTTAGTAGAAGCAATGTTACTAGATTCACGTTTTAAAGACCGACTTTTACCAAATGAACAAAGATACCAAGCAATTAATAGCCTGAAAAAAGGCTATTAATATCTGAAAAAGGCTGTCTGAAGAAAATACTGATTATAATAACAATGGCCATGAATTAATTGAAAAATATGAACCTATTGTAGCGTCAATAAAGTTGTTTATTAATTAATAACTTTAGAATTTTCAAATTCATATGCTTTTATAAATATATTACACTTTATTTTACAGGGGAACCAAAGTCGAAGCTTTTCAAATTTTTTTATGATAAGCTTGGCAACGAAACAGACGATACAAATCGGGTAGAGAGTTATAATGAACTTAACGAAAAAGAAATAACAATGTATTTTGAAGAAAACGATATACCTCGAAATAATAATATTTCAGACTGAGCGGAAGAAAAATTGCAAAAGATTGCCAATATTAGCAAAAGCAGCACATCGATACATAGGTATACCCGCAACTCAAACAACTAGCGAACGGCTATTTTCCACAGTTGGAAATATTATAACTTCGAGCCGAACAAGATTGAAAAAGTGGCTTTTTTACACGAAAATTTACAATAAATAATTATACTTATTATTTATTTGTGCACTATTCCTATTCGATATATTCCGAATTGTACCAATTTGTATTAATTAATTAAATAAGAAAAAAGTAAAATAACATAATTTACCGAAAACACCTAGAATAAAAAATCCGAAATCATGAGTGTATTCATTAAAACGAATATGAATGGTTAGTGGGTTCTCGGAATTTTCAGAAATCACGATTCTCTAGGGAATCCCGATTATTTCGAGAATCCCGACTCATTCGGGCATCGCGACTTTTTGGGAATCCCGACACTTTGGAGAATCTCGAAACTTTCACACCCCTAGTTATTTCATAAGGCGAAGTTAAATGTTATAGAATGGAGCATGTTCTGAGATTGATTTTATGCATTTGATATTACATTGTATGGATGGTGTACATAATACATAAAAACAAACAAAATATAGGTAATATCATCAGTATTATTCTCAATTTTGTCATATTTTTTGCTCGGGTGTGCCGCAGTTAGCCCGAATCCTTCGTGAGCAAACTACAAAGCTATATGGACCTGTTAAAACCTACCAAGCCAGAGAGAGAGAGAGAGAGAGAGAGAGAGAGAGAGAGAGAGAGAGAGAGAGAGAGAGAGAGAGAGAGAGAGAGAGAGAGAGAGAGAGAGAGAGAGAGAGAGAGAGAGAGAGAGAGAGAGAGAGAGATTTATAGGAAACCACTGGAGCCGGCATACGGTGGACCGTTTCCACTATCACAGAGGCATGACAAATACATAACAATAATAATAAAAGGGAAGGAAGTAAATATTTCGATAGACCGACTCAAACCAGCGCATACTTTGTAGGCAGAAGGAGACTACGACGATAATACGCCAAGCAGTCCGAATGGCAGCGTACAAACCACTGCATCAACGCGTGAAAAAAGAAAATAAAACCACCGGTAAGATTCCCAGATGGAGTATAAGCGCAATAACAAGTACAAAAAATTGTACACAGAAGCAATATAGTTTATTCCGGATTTCTATATTTTTATACATAGTCGTCGTAACCATTTGTAAATGTAGATTCACGCGGGATAGGATGTAAGACATAAATGTAAATGTCAATGAAAGCCAAAATCTTGTTAAATTGTAAGGTAACTTGTATCGTAACTGAAGTACTGAAGGGGGAGTGATGTAGCGGAGTGTAAATATTGAATGTAAATATTGAGAGAGTGGTACGACTGACAAGAATGTATGATGGATGGCTGAGCGGTATGATTGACACAAAGCCAGGCACCGCGTACATGCATGTGACACCCTAATCTCAACCAGAACCTATATTTCATATAGGAACACTTGGTCGTAAGATTAGGAAGACCACCCACTTTTCCTCCGAAACTATTTCCATATGTGATAAGGAAAAGCGCCCCTTTTTCCTCCGATAAGATAAGAACACTCGGTTCTATCTTAAAACTATTTTTTAGATATAAGATAAGGAACACTCCACTTTCTCCGACGCGATAAGATAAGAACACCCGGTTCTATCTTAAAACAATTTTTTAGACACAATAATATAAGAACACCCCGTTTTCTCCGATGCGATAAGATAAGAACGCCCGGTTCTTCCCCATTCGTCAAGACATGGGAAAGAACCCCCACTCTCGCCCAAACTCCACATATACATGTATATTATATTTATTTTTATTAGAATGCCACGAGGCAAATTGTTAACCAGTGAAGAAAAGACATCCATTGATGCTTACAAAGATATGGGGTGTTCTAATCGATCAATTGTGAAAAAAATGAATAGATCACGTACTCTAATACATAATTACATAAGTATGGGCGAAGCATATGCTAGGAAACAAAAAGTGCAGCACAACTTTGTACTGAACTACAGCTACCAATAACAACGAGGCGTGTGCAGCAAAATTTAAAAAGTTCAGGGCGATTTCAATGGAAAAAAATGCTGCAGAAACCAGCACTCAAATAACGACACAAACAATCTCACCTCGTGTTTTACGCGGTTGTAAATACGTTCAAAGCAATGGTCTACTGTCTCGTCCGGGGTTATTGTCGTTACCGTTCGCGTTCAATTTGAAGGAGTTCTAACGAGCTCCTAAGTAGGAGAGTATGGTGAGGATACCCACATATTCCGCGAGGACTCCGGTCCGAGGCGCCTGTCGTGATTTCGTAACGATACGGTTTAGTTCTTCTGAAACTAGAATCGTGAATCGTACTTCCGAAACGATAACCGCGAGTCATTCCGACGAAACGACATATCAACTCCTGTTTATTGTACCGCGATTGAGTGGACATTAGAATAATTCTTGGACGTCGCAGAAACCCGGCTTCCTCGATTAAACCAGTTTTTTTTTTCACCCACTCAAACTTTCTCCACCACCGGGCTGATCCACCCCTTCCTACCCGACTCCTAACGAAGCACCACAGGGTCGGGGTAAACATTCCGAATTTGCACAAAGATATATGTCCTGAACACAAGAATGGGAAAATATAATTTTGTCCGATGAGAAAAAATTTAAGTTGGATGGGCCATATGGTTACAAATACTACTGGCACGATTTAGAAAAGAAACTAACGTTGCAGTGAGTCGCATCTTCGGTGGTAGCTCATTAATAAATTGGGCTGCATTTAGAGCCAATAAAAAACCCCAATCTGTCGAATTAATCATAAAATGAATTCGATACAATACACGAAGCTGTTAGAGATGGTCTTAATACCATTTACAGAAGAACTTGAGACCGACAATTTCATTTTTCAGCATGATAACGCCTTAGTTCATACATCAAGGCAAACAAAGGAGTGGTTAGACAACAGAAATATCAGAGTTTTGACATGGCCAGCTTGCTCATCAGATTTAAACCCAATTGAGAACCTTTAGGCAATTGTAAACAGTACAACTTTGTTTCTGAGTTATCGACTGCGGTGAACGAAGCGTGGACGTCCATCGAAGCAGAAACTTTTCGTACTTCGATTGCTTCAATGCCTAATCGAGTTTTCGATGTTATTCGAAAAAATGGCAATATAATAAGTATTAATTTAAAAATTTAGAAGAAATTTTTGTTAATATTGATGTTATCTACTTAAAAAACGTTTGGCTTTATGGGAATTTCGCAGTTCGTTTTTTGTTAAACTACATAATTTTACGTTTTTTAATAAATAAATAATATATCTATGAATGTAATCATGTATATGGTTTCTTTTATTAATCCTAAAATGCTATGATGTATCAGCTTCTCATTACTATGACAAATTTATTATCATGTTCATGTTAAAATTAACATTACTGAATTGGAAATACTTCAGCCATTATTCTGCTAGATACCCGACGTAATGTTGTTTCCAGGTTCCGTATCGGAGAATATTAACTCTAGTCTCTCCTCAAATGCGTTCTATAGTTTATGTATGAGCACCACTTTTCGGATTACACTTATGTACGTGATTCGTGATGATAGGAAAGAAAATAACATTAAAAAAGTGCTAGGAACAGTGACCTCAATTGGGGTAAACCGTTTTGGGTAATATGTTCCCCTACCCTCTGGCGGCAGGATGGTAAGGTTTGTTGCGAAGCGCGCTGCTGAGCAGCAGAGCCGAGGGTCGCTCTTGCTTTGCCCTACGTCGTTGAACCAATGATATCGACGACATCCGTAACTCGGTTTAATTTCACTTCATTCCAGAGTCTGCTGGTAGGTTCCTGTCCGTACACCGTCCTCACCGTAGCGACCACTGTCCCCTTACAGTAAGTACCGTTACTACATGGAGAGAGAACGCTCTTCATCTGTCGTTACGAAGGTACGTACGATGTGTAAACGAAAACACAACGGCAGTGAACGCGACAAAGACGAGGTAGAGCTACGCATTACCGCCAATCGTACACGCATTCTTTACGGACGCCGTCTCATGAGGTCTGAATGATAGGTTAGAAAACGGACTCTGTGCAGTAGCAACAGTTTCTTTTTTGCAAATTCAGTGTTTTTACTCGATAAATCTCTAAAACACGGGTTCGGCCAGGAACATTTATCGACTAGGAAATATTATTTTTTGATCCAGTACCGAACACAGAAAAGAGCAGCGAAGCTCGAGGGGCCCAGTCACGGAGGAGTGTAAACATAATACGGTTGGGTATATCGATGTGAGACCAGGAGACTACCAACTCCACTACTAATCCAATAACAAAACTTTTTTATTTTCCATTATTTGTTTATGAGATTTTCACCAACATATTCGTGGCATATTTCTAAGGAAAATGATACCAAATATGATATGAACGATGAGACTTTCGGACGAAATCGGTCAAATTGGATTGAGTTCAAATGTTGCATAGCCTCATTTTGCATTAAAACATGTTCCCCAAAACATTTTTGGTGATTCGAACAAATTTTTTTATCATTTTATCGTCATTTTCTACCATACCAACATAAAATTTTCTACCTTAACACACTCAATGTATTCGCCTCTCTTTTATTGTCTGGACACGTTTCTTTTTTTTACGTGGTGGTAATCGCATTACGGATTCCCCACCCTCCCTGGGAAGAGAGACGGGGATATGTGGGACTCCCCCCGAAGGGGTGTAACCACTAACTCCACCACGGTGACCTCCCTGAGCTCTCTCCGTGTCCAGAGAGCACCTGCGTTAGACGGTAGGTAAGCCGTCCCTGCCTCCTGCACCATTTTTCCAGTTTGGGCAACCCTTTTTTTTCCGTGGGAAAATGTCTTTACGCATACCCCGGATCCCTGGGGGGAGCCGGGGTTATGTGGGACTGCCCTTGGGGAAATAATCCCCAGAGGCTACCCACTAAAAACCCACGCCCCCCTAAGCTAAAGGGGAAGTGCCTGGATCACGCGAGTACTCAACAGGACACCTCCAGTTTGGGCAACCCTAGATTTGACCCAACCCGCGTACAGCAATAACAACTTCAGAAACGGCACCCAATCCAACCGTTATGCCGGTAAGGTAGAAAATGTTATGTCGGTCAGGTGGAAAATGATACTAATATGATACAACATTTTTTTCAAATAGTCTAAAATCCTTTTGGGAAACGTGTTTAATGCAAAATAAAGCTATGTGCAAAATTTGAGCACAATAGTAGGATAATATAAGTAACTATAATGCCTTACTTAAAATGTAAATAATAAAAATAAAAATTCAGTATAAGTATAAATTATACAAATTTTCTAAAAGACTATAATACGAAAATTCTTATTAAAACTACATAATTCAATGTTTCATATACGTACTTAATAGTACGTGGTTTAGGAGTGGGCACTTGCTCAGGCATTTTCCCTTGGCATTCCAAATCACTGTCATGATCGTCCTCATCACTCCAAAAAGGATTCAGATTAATTTGAGGTGCAGGCAAACGCCGTTTTGTTTGTACATTGAGAGATGGCTGTTCTTTAGATGTATTACTAAGGTTGGTTCGTTTTGCAGGTTTTGGTGGCGTAACTTCTTGGTTTACAGGTGCCCCATTTTCAAATGGATTTGATAAATCTGTAGAACTTCTAAAAGTGTTTATACTGGTAGGATGATCGTCAACATCCTCATCATCGCTTTTAAAGGGATTTAAATCCTCCGGGTAATCCCTATCTACACTCTTATTTCCATAACTTTGGTTACTTTGTGCTGTAGCGTCATTAGCTGTTTGATCCTCACTACTTCCTCTGTCTATGATAATCTCTTTCAAGTTTTTAGACAACTTCGAAGGGGACACTGATGCTGTTTCAGATATAAAAATGACATTCTTTTCACTTTCCTCTATATTTGGTTTCCTAATATTATCTGTAATATCGCTTGCTGGTACATTCATTGATCCAATAACTTCTGAATGCAACATACTGCAGCTTTCTGTACTGAATATTATAGAATTTTCATTAGTACCTTCGATCGTATCATTTTTTGAAGTTTCTATTCCATCATCTAAAAGTTTCTGCTCTTTCTCCGGTTCTAGGCCAAGTGTTAAATTTATCTGATCTTTACTTGATAGTTCTATATGTCTGTTACTTTGCATTTTAGATGTTTCTACTTCAACATTTTTCGATGTATTCTCTCTTCGTTTAATGTGATCTTTTGTATCACCATTTTCAAATAGTTTTAATCTTCTTTGAACTAAGGAAATACCACTTTCACTGCTCTCATGCTCATCAGTATTATCTAGTTGTTCTTTTGTGTTATTTGTTTTAGTAACTACCTTATTAAGCTTAAACGTTAACTTCGGTACATCTTTTTCCATGTTGCAGTTTAATATATCACTTATAGAGTTTGTGTTCGTTGAACTTCTAGTGTCTTGTTTCGGCGTATCTTCTTGTACACTTTGAGACTCAAAGTTCAAACAAGTGTCGACGAAATTGGTACTCTCCCCAATCCCTTTCTTTATAATGATCTCATCATTAATTAAAAGTACTGAATCTAATTCGTGTGCAGTTCCCGTTTGGAAATTCGCGGTATGTTTCTCAAAAGACTTTGATTCTCCATCTGTCGCATCATCATTAACAACAATTTCATCATTTTCTTTAGAGAGTAAATGATTCGATATAAAGTTTAATCTTAATCGCGAAGTTTCTGCAACCAATTTAGATATTACTGGATCTTCTGGCTGAGATTGTTTGATGGAATTATGGCTAAGTATATTTTGATCTCTTTCTTTCAGATTGTTTGCTGATTCTTGATCACTGGAATCCGAAATAATCTCATTTTTTTTGGTCTCTCTCAATGTTGTACTAATTGTTGGAGTACTATTATGTTTTTGTATCTCGGATGATGAAACTTCTTCGTCAGGACATGCCTCGCAGCAGAATTCACCCGTTTCAGTTTCATAATAATTACCATGAGTTAATTGATTGTTACAACGAGCGCAGCGGAAACATGTTCGATGATAAATCAGATGGGCGACTACCAATTTCTCCGCCAAGAACACAGGAAGTCTACACACATTGCATGAATCTCTCCGCATACCCAGACACGACACCACCTAAACAATTAAAAAAATATTTAGAGTATTAGTATTAGAATATATGCAACAATTGTTTTAATTATAATTATTCTTCAGTGAGATTAAAATTGCTATTGTATGACTTGTTCGATTGCTACCAATTTCACGTTAACTCTTATAATAAAGACGCGGAGACAAGGAAAGCCACGTGCGAGCAGGTGCTTCATTTCTGAACCTTTCGCGTCTCGTCAGCAATCCAACCGTTCCCACGCATAGAAGACTGACGAAAATCAGCCGCGTGTAGCTCGATCGGAAGAGTTTTCAAACAACGATTCTTTTGTTTTGTTCAAATTTGAATGTATTATAGTCTTCAGTGACCTATGAACACTTGAGGCTACATCATTTTTTTTTAATTTTTAAAAAGGTACCTGTTATCAAAACATTGTATTTGTTTAAAACAATTGCAAAATAAATGGTAAAAAACATTTTAAAATGATAACAATTTTAGTAGATACTCTTATAGTTTCACTATAAGCTACTAAAAACTCATTTTCATCGGTTTGTTAGTTCTGGTCTTACAATTTAATGAAAAAAGGGTGACACGTTTTTTTACACGTCTGTAAAATCAACAATTTTTAAGATATAAAAGATCCTTTGAGATTCGTTCATATCAGGTTCTACTGAGGTGCGATTATTGCTAGTTAAAAAGGTCACTACAGACTACAACATATTTAAAGGGCCTAGCAGGATAAGAATGGTCCAGCGGCCCCGGCCACGATTTTTATCGGTATTGTGTGGTGTTAGGTTGAAAGATAATCCCCCAAAATTTTAAGTCGCTAATCCTTCATTTAAGGATAATATGAGGGTAAATGTTGTATAGAGTAATCGATCCCTATATTACCGACTGATAGGATATAGGTGTGTGTGTGTGTGTGTGTTGGACTGAGAGGGGGATGGGTCTAGAGAGTTCGTTTGGTGTAGCAGTGTGGTGTGCGAGCTCTCAGAGATGGCTGAGTTAATTTATCCTTTAGTTTGTATAGTTTGACCAAAGTATTTAATATATTTATTTTAGAAGTGTTGTTCATAATTTGTAACAGGGTATTCCTTTATTCCCTCTACCTCGTAAAATTATAACAGGTTATGGGCCCAGAGCACATGCCGGATAGACACGTGTAAAAGTAGAGGTTATGTTAGAGGGTAGTCGAATTGATTGGAAAAGAAGTGATAAGTAAAGAGTTTTTCATTGAAAATAAAACTAAAAGCCTTTAAAGGAACATGTTGGGAGTAAAGAATAACCTGGAAGATATCGGAATTATTGGAAAGTTGAAGGATGCGGACGGATTCCAGACTTGGAAATTTCGGCTAAGCCTGGCGTTGAAATCGAGAGGTCTGTATCAACATTTAACCAGTGAGGCACCGGGAGAACAAAATGCCCAAGAAGAATGGTTGAAAACGGATGCGAAAATACAGAATTTGATAGTGTCAACTATAGAAGATCAGCCACTAATACATATAATACAATGTGCCACGAGTAAGGACATGTGGGATAAATTAAATATGATATATGAGAGGGATACAGAACAGCGGAAATGCTCGCTTATGGAAGAGTTGTTTACGTATAAATTCAAAGCTGATAGTGATATAGCAACACATATTGCGCATTTAAAAAATATTGTCTCTAAGTTACAGACTCTGGGTTGTCAAATAGAAGAAAAGATGTTAATGATGAAAGTCATAACTACGCTACCAGAGAAATACAGATTCTTTGCCAGTGTGTGGGAGTCAACACCAAAGGAGGAGAAGATAATAGATAATCTAACGGCTAGACTGCTTATGGAGGAAGGGAAACACAAAGCTGAACAGACAGAAGCAGTGGCATTTAGAGCAGTGGAAAGGAAATGTTTCAAATGTAACTCCTCAGGACATTTAGCGTACGCGTGTAAAAGTAACACACAGCGAGAAGAAAGGAAAGGTAAAGAGATTAAATGTTTTAATTGTAGTAAAACGGGGCATGTTGCTAGAGATTGTAAGTACAAGAGAGAGGAACATCGAGCCGTATACCCTCCTTGTAGGATTTGCAACAAAAGGAACCATTTAGAGAAGGAATGTTTCTACAAGCACCGAAACCAAAAGGGAGCGAGACAGGAATCCGAGAAAGTGAGCTTCTTAACAGCAGAGGCTGACAGAAAAATGTGGATTTTGGACTCTGGTACGAAGACTCATATGGTGAACGATCAGACTTGTTTGAAAGAGTGGGAAGAAATTGAAACTGTAGTGGGTTCTGCAAAGAGAAATGTGTCTATGAAGGCAATAGCAAAAGGAAAAATAGATTTTGGAAAGTGTGAACTGCAAAATGTGCTTTTTGTGCCTGAGTTGAGACAGAATCTGCTTTCGGTTGACGCGATAACGCAGAGAGAAGGGGAAGTTGTACTTAGAATAATGACGCAATAATACACAAGAACGGAAGGGAAATATTTAGAGGACAAAAGAGCGAGACTGGGTTGTATTACGTACAAAATTCAAGGAAGCTTAGGAGACCAGATGCATTACTAGTGAAAGAAGAAGAGAGACTGGTGGAATGGCATAAAAGGTTAGGTCACTTGAGCTATGGAAAGATAAAAGAACTGCTGGGAAAAGTAACTGGAATGCCCCTATTAAAGGAACAACTGAATGGAAATATTGAGACGTGTAAAATATGTGTAGAATCAAAACAATCGAGGACACCTTTTGGGGAATCAAGAGTGCGTGCAAAAAGACCTCTTGAGTTGATACACACGGATGTGTGTGGCCCAGTGGATAAGGTGACTTGGAATGGAAAACGGTATTTTATGACAGTTATGGATGATTATACGAGCTTCGTAATGGTTTACTTACTTGAGTCAAAGAGCGATGTACTAGAGAATTTAAAGCAATATGTTATGGCAGCTGAGGCAAAATGGAACCTAAGGTTACATAAGTTAAGGTGTGACAATGGAGGAGAGTACACAAGTAGAGAAATAAAGAGCTGGTGTAGATCCAAAGGAATAGTATTGGATTATACAACACCATACACACCCCAGTTAAATGGAAGAGCTGAACGTTTAAATCGAACCCTACTGGATAAAGCACGAGCGTTACTGTTTGAGAGCAAACTAAAAAAGGAGATGTGGGGAGAAGCAGTTCTAGTTACTGCATACCTACAGAACAGAAGTCCACTGAAAGTAGTAGCAAAGACAAGTTACGAGCTATGGAACGGTAGGAAACCGGATCTGGGAAATTTACAGATTTTTGGAAATACTGCATATGCGAAGAGATTAGGAAATCTTGGAAAACTAGAAAAGAGGTGTAACAAATATAGGTTTGTGGGATATGGACAAAATTCTTACCGACTGTGGGATGAGAATAGGAGAAGAATAATTCTCTCAAGAGACGTAATTTTTGAAAAAGATCACACTGCCATAGGAGACGAAATGAAACCGAACATTTTTTATGGAATTACTGAACATGGTGAGAGTGACAGAGAGTATGAAGACGATGAAATAAAAGGAGAAGAACAGAAAGAAGAGGAAGCGTATGAAGAACAGGAAGAAGAAGAAGCGTATGAAGATGCTGTAGACGAACATGGATTAAGGAATGAATTATACGAAGATGGAAGCACACTGGAAGAACTTGAAAGAAATTCAGGCAGGCCTAAGAGGAATAGGAGACTCCCAGAGAGATATCGTGATTATGGTCTGTTAACCTATGAAGAAGTTACAGATGGTCAGAAAAAAGAAGAATGGCTAAGAGCTATACGAGAAGAAAAGAAGTCACTACAAGAAAACAAGACTTGGATTATGGTAGATAGACAGGATGCAAAGGGTAAAAGAATTTTAACCAGTAAGTGGGTTTTTTCAATTAAAGAAGATGGACGATATAAGGCTCGATTGGTAGTGAGAGGATGTGAACAAGGGAAAGACAGTTTTGACTATGAAAATATATACAGTCCGGTAGTCAATAATATTTCTTTGAGAATTTTAATAGCGATTGCAGCATCGAGAAACTATCATGCAGTGAAATTTGACATGAAGACTGCATGGGGACCTTCAGGAGGACATCTACATGTATTTACCTAAGGGTTTTGAGGAAAAGTCAGGAAAAATCTGCAAGTTGAAGAAAACGTTGTATGGCCTGAAACAGGCACCGGTACAATGGAACAAGAAGTTCTCTGAAGTACTCAGAAGGAAAGGACTGAAGCAGTTGACTGGAGAGAGATGTGTGTTTAAGAAAGAGAAGAGTTCCTGGCACTTTATGTAGACGACGGAATAATAATAGGAGAGAATTTAGATGAGATTAGAGCTTTACTGAAAGAGTTGTCTCACGAATTTGAGTTGAAGACAGAAAAAGAACCCACAAGTTTTCTGGGAATAGAAATGCATAGAGTAGAGGAAGGCATAAGGATAACGCAAAGAACTTATGCAGAAAAGGTACTTGAGACATATGGAATGAAAGATGCAAAACCAGTAAGTACGCCAATGCAGGTAAATGAACAAGAAAGTATATTGGATAATAAGGTAAGACCATTCAATTTTCGGGAGGCAATAGGAAGTCTATTGTATTTGGCCAACAAGACAAGACCTGATCTGAGCTATGCGGTTAACTATAGCAGTAGACGTACTGAAAACCCATCGAATACCGATATAGTCAACGTTAAAAGAACGCTTAGATATTTGCAGGGTACAAAGAGTTTAGGAATAACATATTCAAATAATGAGGAGATTAATAAGTTAGTAGCTTTTTGTGACGCAGATTATGCAGGAGATCCAGAGACAAGGAAGAGTACATCTGGATATATGATAAAATTCTGTGGGGCACCCATAAGTTGGTGTTCAAGGAAACAGCCTGTAGTGGCGTTATCTAGCACTGAGTCGGAATTTATATCAATAGCAGACTGTTGCAAGGAAGTACTGTACATAAAAAATATAATTGAAGAACTTTTAAAAAGTAATTTGCAGATAGAATTGCAGGTGGACAATCAAAGTGCAATACAGATTGCGAGAAATGGTATTTATAATAAGCGGTCGAAACATATAGATGTAAGGTACCATTTTGTAAAAGAAAAAATTGCGGAGAATAAAATTAAAATTAAGTATTGTGAAACTGCGAAACAGCCTGCGGATATCTTCACAAAAGCATTGTGCAATAATAAGTTTGTGCAACATAGAAATGTATTAGTGTCGTAAAAAAAAAGAGAAAAAAATGTATAGAGAGTGTTAAGAAGGATGTATGTATTAGGGCTGTGCGAGTACCCGAAAATGCGAGCCGAGCTTAGCTCGGCTCGATTGTGCGAGTCGAGTCGAGTACTCGCACGATGCGAGCTACTCGCACCGATGCGAGCTACCCGCACCGATGCGAGCTATCCGCACCGATGCGAGCTGCTCGCAACGAAGCGAACGGCTCGAAATAAAATCAGGCGTAAAATGACATGATGCGAGTTACAGCGGGAAGATCAGCACATCGATATTATCAAGCATTTTAGTATATTGACAATGCTAAATGTTTGCGATGTTTTATTATATATTTTGATAGTGAAATGTTGATTCAGAATTTGTATAACCCTTATTGAAAATAATTATGCAATAACAACTATTTCCTAGATTTATGTAAATAACTAGATCTGAAGAACGGTATTTTATATATTCCTTTATATTATACTCCGGGGTTCAGTGTACAGTCGTAAAAATGTGTTGTTGCAAAATTGTTTATAATGTTGAAAATTAACGTTAAACTTCGTTAAATAGTTTTTGAAGGAATGGATATATAAATATTGTATAATATTGATGTGTATTTATACGAGGTCGCCGCCGCGTCTACAATGTATGCTGGCGGTTCGTCGGCGTGCTCTTTGCACAGGCCGCCACACTGGTACTCGCACCAAAGGTCAAAAGACTGAATTCTGGTAAGCTGAGAAAAACTATTTGACAGAATCTGAGCTAACTAACCTGAGAATAGATTGTCTTAGACTTTTATATTTTTCGATAATGAATAACTAGCTAGTGGCTCGATGGGGAGGGAAGAGCAAAACGCATACGCGTGCAGGTAGATCAAATACTCAGAGCGGGTGACCTAAGTGGGCGCGTGCAGGCGATCCGGTCATAAACCTTAGCTCGCTGATGAGAGCCCTACTGTCCCATTGTACGGAAGTACACTTTTTAGAAGAAATGGTCGAGATAACGAACCAAAAAGGCAGTAAACCATTTTCACACTACACAATTATAAACATGGAGATAGCGCAGGTTGCTTAGCGAGAAACGTGCGGCCGCTTCTCGTTATACATTATGCAGTCAGTCTCATAATTGATGGCAGACACTTTAAATCAGAATAACTTTTTTTATAAATCGACCAAACGACTTCAGCTTCTAGACAGCTACTAGATGACATGTAATGAAAACTCAGGAAAAATTGCGTTATATAATCGCGTTAATTGTCGAGCTAGGAAGTAGATTTAACTTTGCTGCCACTACGAATTATTTGGTAGTTAGCATGATTTTGGACCATCGTATAAAAGATCGACTGTTATCCACGGAGAAGAGCCAACAATTGCAAATTGAAAAAAGATTTCGAGATGAAAATCGGTAAACTTTTTACAAACATTAAAATATTAACTAAACAGAAAGTATGACGAGTGTTGAACGTAGACATCAGATCCTTTTAAAAGGACCTAGCCGATTTATGGTCAAAACTGCCCTTAGAGGGTTTTCAATGATTAATGAACAATTCGAAAGCTGACTAAGAAAAACCCCTCTGAGTAAAATTTCAACCCCCTATCTTGCCCATGAGGTTGGTTACAGGGTAAATTAGATTTCGCGCTTCTCCGCGTATTTTCCGCACTCTGGTGCTTCCTAAAATTCTGAAAAAATGTGACATATTTTGGATTCTAAGGCTGACTTTTGATAATTTTTTCAGATTTTTTTGTTACAAACTGTGGCCGTAAAAAAATGAAAAACCTCCAAAAAATCGGAAAAATGCAGATTTCTCAAAAATGTGAAAACATGCTATTCTACTGTTTAGTTCCTTGTTAAAGTACTATAACAGGCAGTGTCGTCAATTTTTTTTAGATTTTTTGTTGTGAGACATCATCGTCAAAAAACAATAAAAACCGAATTTTTTCGACGTTTTTGCTATTAGGAGGAAAGTTACATTTGTTGGTTTTATCGCAGATATATATTAAGTAATTTTTAGCATTATTAAATTGAAACAAGTAATTGTTTGACCTAAGAAATGTGATTTAAGAGAAAGAATAAATTGTATTTTGTGTGATATATACCAGAATGTTCGTAAAGTTTTGTAACATCGCCAGACGTCGAACTAAGGAGCGGATACGCTGGGGTTCTTATCCCGTCGGTGGTAAATGTTTTTTCCCATACATCATCTTTATTTTTTCAATTTCTTATATTATTTATTCGTGTGATTTTAACAATATTTTTTTAATGTTCTAAAAATATTGAAGTAACATTGATTAGGCAATGAATATTTATATTATTGTGTTCGTCCACGATTTCCGCCAGATATGAAATTGCTTGTGAAAATTGGTAAGATTCCGTGAAAAGAATTTTGAAATCCACTTCTGTCATTTCCAGAAAATCAAGAAATCAATACTGTTTGAAATGGAATCTTTTTGCGGTTCCAATTGTTTTGACCATCTTAATCGGCTATGCCCTTTTAAATCTTATCACCTATACGTGCACAGTACCGAATGACAGGCTGTTGGAACTTCCAACTTGTGTGAAAGGTTGTAGACTGCGACATATTGGCACGAATGCGTACAAATACATATCAATATTATACAATATTTATATATCCATTCCTTTCAAAAACTATTTAACGAAGTTTAACGTTAATTTTCAACATTATAAACAATTTTGCGACAATACATTTTTACGACTGTACACTGAACCGGAGTATAATATAAAGGAATATATAAAATACCGTTCTTCACATCTAGTTATTTACATAAATCTAGGAAATAGTTGTTATTGCATAATTATTTTCAATAAGGGTTATACAAATTCTGAATCAACATTTCACTATCAAAATATATAATAAAACATCGCAAACATTTAGCATTGTCAATATACTAAAATGCTTGATAATATCGATGTGCTGATCTTCCCGCTGTAACTCGCATCATGTCATTTTACGCCTGATTTTATTTCGAGCAGCTCGCATCGGTGCGGATAGCTCGCATCGGTGCGGGTAGTTCGCATCGTTGCGAGTAGCTCGCATCGGTGCGAGCAGCTCGCATCGTGCGAGTACTCGACTCGACTCGAAAAGCGTATGTATGTAACTGTGAAAAAAAAATGTATTGAGAGTGTTAAGAAGTATATATGTATGGAACTGTAAGAAAATGTATAGAGTATGTCATGGAATAGGGATGCGATTAAGGGAGTGTGTTGTGGAGAGTAATCGATCCCTATATTACCGACTGATAGGATATAGGTGTGTGTGTGTGTGTGTTGGACTGAGAGGGGGATGGGACTAGAGAGTTCGTTTGGTGTAGCAGTGTGGTGTGCGAGCTCTCAGAGATGGCTGAGTTAATTTATCCTTTAGTTTGTATAGTTTGACCAAAGTATTTAATATATATATTTTAGAAGTGTTGTTCATAATTTGTAACAGGGTATTCCTTTATTCCCTCTACCTCGTACAATTATAACAGTAAATACCCTTAACTGTGTATCATTTTTTTCTCGGTTGTTAATTAAGATATTCAGATGGAAGAAAAACGAAAATATTCGAACTTACCTCCTTCATATCATATATTTTTCAGAATTGTGATAAAATTATTAAGGGTAGAAAAAAATCATTGAATTTTTTAGGGGTGGGGGTTGCAAGCAACCCTTCGAGTGACCACTTCCAAAAATTCAAGAACAATATTCTATTACCTATTTAAGGGGGCCGGCAGGTCGACTCTGTGTAACCACACACATACATGAAATCCATATACGTATATGAACTTGCAAGGGTCAAAATGTTGACAAATTGACGCTTCAATATCGCAATGAGCAGTTTAAAAGTGGTCACTTGGGTTTCCTAAAAGTCCAATCTAGGTCTGTCCAGAGCCCAAATTGCGAATTTCTACCTCATCGTCGAGTAATTTGTAATATTCGGCAGAAATCTCGCTTTCTGAAGCAAGGATGACGTCACAAGATGGCTGCCGCAGAAAGATTCTCTTAATTTCGAGAGATTTAGTGTTCGTATCGAAAAAAACGCTCTGGACAGACGTAGCAAAGACATGTACGAACACGGTGGTATGCATTTTTAATTGATTACTTACTTATTTAAGGCGTAAAATGTCGAGAAAAAAACGCACCATTTCGCGGTTCCGCTTGCTAGCGCCCCGGTCTCCCCGCGGCAAACACTGTACCTATCGATAGAATACGGTCGATAATGCAGATCGCTATTACAGGTTTACATATGTACAATATGTATGCTGCCGAATATTGCAAATTACTCGACGATGAGGTTGAAATTCCCCATTTGGGCTCTGGACAGACGTAGATTGGACTTTTGGGAAACACAAGTGACCACTTTTAAACTGCTCGTTGCAATATTGAAGCGTCAATTTGTCAAGATTTTGATCCCTGCACGTTTCGCTACGCATCTCGTAACGTCGCTTCGAACGCCTCGCGACTGGCAGTATGCTGCCGAATATTGCAAATTACTCGACGATGAGGTTGAAATTCCCAATTTGGGCTCTGGACAGACGTAGATTGGACTTTTGGGAAACACAAGTGACCACTTTTAAACTGCTCGTTGCAATATTGAAGCGTCAATTTGTCAAGATTTTGACCCCTGCACGTTTCGCTACGCATCTCGTAACGTCGCTTCGAACGCCTCGCGACTGGCAGTATGCTGCCGAATATTGCAAATTACTCGACGATGAGGTTGAAATTCCCCATTTGGGCTCTGGACAGACGTAGATTGGACTTTTGGGAAACACAAGTGACCACTTTTAAACTGCTCGTTGCAATATTGAAGCGTCAATTTGTCAAGATTTTGACCCCTGCACGTTTCGCTACGCATCTCGTAACGTCGCTTCGAACGCCTCGCGAGTGGCAGTATGCTGCCGAATATTGCAAATTACTCGACGATGAGGTTGAAATTCCCAATTTGGGCTCTGGACAGACGTAGATTGGACTTTTGGGAAACACAAGTGACCACTTTTAAACTGCTCGTTGCAATATTGAAGCGTCAATTTGTCAAGATTTTGACCCCTGCACGTTTCGCTACGCATCTCGTAACGTCGCTTCGAACGAAATTTATTAATTCAATAAATTTTAAATATTCAATTTTATATAAATTCTTTTCATAAATAATTTTATATAAAAAATTCATTCAAATAAATTTTTATTACTAATCCAATACAATTTTTTTTACAAATAAAATTTCCCTAATAATTCTTTTCATAAATAATTTTATATAAAAAATTCATTCAAATAAATTTTTATTATTGATTCAATACAAATTTTTTTTTTTTACAAGAAACAAACAAACAATCAAAACAAACTAAACCATTAAAATAAACAAACAAACTTATATTTTCTATATATTTACAAACAAACAAAATAAACGAAACAACTAAATAAACATAAATCAATGAACTGCAATAAATTATTAAATAAATTATTTGCAATAATAGTTTATATTGATTCCGCGCAGGAATCCGTTGCCTGCATGGCCTCCACGGCCTCCTTGGCCACCTCCACGGCCTCCTCGGCCGCCTCCTCGATTGTGTTTCGAGTAGGCTCCTCCGCGACCTCCGCGGCCTCCTAGAAATAAAATTATAAAAATAATTTATAATTATTTTGTGTATAAATAATTATATTTATTTATTATTATTTTAATTTATAATAATTATTAGTTATTTTAGTTTATTTTACCACCTCGATATGAAGAAACCCTTTTTTTCTTATTTTGGCCACGCTTCCTCTGGCGATACTCCGCCCTCTTTAGTAATTTGGCCAACTTATTCTGAAACATAATATTGTTTTATAATTTTTCGATTTACCATTTACTTATTATTTATTCATTTATTCTATATTTACTTACGTAAGATAAGGTGGGCGGAAGCGTGGGCGGAAGCGTGGGCGGAAGGGTGGCCGGAGGGGTGGGCGGAAGGGAGGGCGGAAGGGTGGCCGGAGGGGTGGGCGGAAGGGAGGGCGGAAGGGTGGCCGGAGGGGTGGGCGGAAGGGAGGGCGGAAGGGTGGGCGGAAGGGACGGCGGAAGGGAGGGCGGTATAGCTTTTATAGGCCTCGGTATCCGCGAGGCCCGGGTTGACGTGGACGGCTCGTGGTCCAACCTCATTTTCTGTAGTTTTATTGTGTTGGGTTCCATTCTGGAAAAGAAAAAAGAATTACTAAAATATCAGGTTCAAATTGAATTATAGAAGGGGTAAAATGAATATATGTAAAAAAAAACGTTTTATAGCAACCAGAAGGAAAATAATATACAAATAAAATAATAATTGATTTCATTCGTTGGACGCGTGTTATAGCTTTGTGCGGAATTTAGAAGTGTGCGAGAACGGTTTTTTCGGGATCGTATCGGATTCTCGAACAAAGATTGTAAGTCATTGCAGGTGTGCAATAATTCGAAAGAATCGGTTACCCAATCGTTGGGACGGGTCGGAAATCCGTAGGATCGAGATGAATCACTGAGGAGCAAAATTCATCACTAATTCGTCTCGACCCCATGGATTTCCGACACGTCCAAACGATTCAGTACCCGACTCTGTCGAATTATTGCACACCGGCAGTCACTCACAATCTTTGTTCGAGAATCTGATACGATGTCGAACAAAACATTCTCGCACACTTCTAAATTGTATATATCACTATGCTATAACACTTCACCACGTGTCCAATGAATCAAGTCTATTCGCGTAATAAATAAAGAAGAAAATCCATTTTATTGCACTGCTTTCAAATAGTTGCACTTACAAACGTTTTTTTTCACATCTATTCGCGATAGACTTTACTGTACTTACGTTATTTCCACTTTCGAAGTCACACTTGGAATGAGCACAGATAAAAGAATTGTGTAACGCGCGACGAGGAACAAGAAAGCGTCGTGATCCTTCGACACCCCCCCTGATGTAATAGATGAATTGCGCCCCGAGGCACCGCGGCCGGCGGTTCGAGGCGACCGCGGGGTCTGGAATCTTCTAGACTGCTAGTAACGTGTTATTGATAAAGTTAGCAACGAATTATTTACGAAACGAATCGCGATACCAAGAGGGATAGCTTCGTGGCCGCCTGAGAGTAGGGACGCCTGGTTCCACTGTACGTTTCGGAGAGGACGGCCATGAAGGCCGGCCGCCGAACGGATATGAGAAAACCGGCGAAACCGAGTCGTCGTCGTATCCCCAGGGGGAGAGTACGGTTGAAATCAGAGTTGGGCATTATTTAGATAAAAAATTATTTAAATAACGATTCGAATAAAAGATATTTTATCTTTATTCGTTATTCGAACCTTCGAATTACGAATAAAAATATTTTTATCTTTTATTCGTTATTCGAAATTTTTATTTAGATAAATATTTTGCCCAACTCTGGTTGAAATAAACCGGACGATAAAGTTACTTCCCATTACAATTACATTAAAAATTAGTGTAAATGTGATCCGAATTATATCGCGTTTGATATCATTTATAATGCCATAATTATATTGGTGGAAGTCTCAATAATAAAGGAGTATTCGCCTGCGCTCACGCGGGCTATGATCTGTGCCGGCGGCCGCATCTCTCCGCGGCTCTTTCCTTCCCATACGCTGTCCTTCTCTGTGTTTGAAACTTTTATCGCTTGTTACACAAGTAAATATCATCGGAATTGTATCATATTTGATATCAGAAAAATGCCATGAATATGTTGGTAAAAGTTTCATAAAAAAATTTCGAAAAATAATGAAGTTTTGTAATTGGATTAGTGGTGGTCTTCTGTTCTCACACCGATATAGCCGACAATGTATGGCACACTCCTCGGCGGCCGCCGGCACAGATCAAAGCCCGCGTGAGCGCTGAAAAATTTAACATAATAAAGAAAACCAAAAAACTCCTAAATAGCTCCGTTAGGCTTAGAGATAGAAGAGAATGTTAGGAATATGGTAATATAAAGAAATGTTCCAATAGTAGTCGTTTTCAACGTTTTTTGAATGTCATCAATACGTCGGTTGGTCACGAAAGCTCGAACCTCCCCTTCGTCTTTCGAATTTCCCGCTACCGCTGGCCGCGGCACGAAAGAAAAAACTGAAAGATGTTGTTTACTGACGAAGAGAGACGCGTTCAGTGCTGTAATTGTACAAAACGCGACATTTATTTCTTATTATTCAAATATGACAAAAATTGTGAGAGAAAGTGACCAAGATTGTGTATCGTCCGCGTCGATGCGATATGCGAGGAAGGGTCCAACAAGCAGGCTTCGTCTTTCCAGTAGAAGATACAGTGTAAAACAAATAATGAAGGAAAGGTAAGTGTATATTTGTATTACTATGTCTAGCTTGTATTTGGTAATTGTTCCAACCCCGTAAAAATCTGGAAAAGTCGGAACCACTGTTTTTATTTTTATTTACCTTCTTTTATTTACCTTCTTTTATTTTTATTTGTCACAAAAATCTATTTTTTGCAAAATCCTGAGGTCGTAGACAAATTTTGAGACCAGATTTGAAATCAGCGTGAAAAAATCTATGGGAAATGATGTATAGCATGTTAAAAAAAATTTTTTCCACGCGTGGTATTGGAAAAACTAAAATTTTCTTGAATTTGTTCGCGTTTAACGAATTTTCTCGAGGTTAAAAAACGTTCGTCCCACAATCTCTCTATTTTTCCCATATTCTACAACGTTGCAGCTTTCATTTAAAAAAAATTTCATCGCTCTACCTCATTCCTATCGAAAGTTCCTTGATTTTGAATCCGATTTTGTCCAAATTGCCCACTGTGTGGCGCCCTGAAGACGCACGGAAATCTGGCGGTTCTCGCCGCGTCGCACAGTGGTCTAAACAGGCCGAAAACGGCTAAAACCCTAGGAAAGCTCTATTTCGAAAAAATTCTGGATAGAAAGTGCTTTTAATTGTTCTTGGGCACGATAGAAATAAATGAATAAATTACAAAATAAATAATAGATTAATAATAAATAATAAATAATACATTTTACACATAAATTGAATATAAAATAAATTTAAAATGAAATATAATTGAATTTAGATTAAAATTGATAAAAAATAATTCCTTTCCATAAAAAAAAATACTACTTGTTATCGAAATTTACAACAGTAGAGCTTCGACTTGTTCATCAAATGGTAGCTTGTTTTATGTTTTTGGTTCTGAACGAAATTTATTTATGTAAGGGTCAGATGAAACCAAAAGAAAATTAAAACCGTCTTCATTCGTGTTATTTCTTGAGTTTTTGCGAGTGTGATCTCTTCTGTACAGTCGGCAGTCTATTCCTTGCTTCTTGAGCCTCCTCTGTCAGCATGCCTATCGGTAAAATAGCCGCTGAAATGATAGTAGCTCCGTGCCAGAGAACCTTATGTACTGTGTTTGGCATGCTGTACCGCTTATACAATTCAACGTACAAAGTTGCAGTTTCCCGACAGTATTGTCCGAATTTCGATGGATCTATTGCTGCTCCGCTGTTTATTGTATTAAGAATAACGCTGAACCTATGAATTAGATCTTTATCTACACCAGTGATTTCAGCAGTCATGGCTGGATCTTGGAAAAATCTACGGCATGTATTTCCATCATTTGTAGTACCTACTCCTTGTTTGACCACATCGATTTTTAATCCCATACGCTGTTTGAATTTCTTTTGAATATCTTTCTTGACTGCTTCGTGAATCTCTTTAGTTTCTTTATTGGTCCTCCAAACTTTAAAAGTGAGGTTGTAACTTATGTGTAGAATACATTCCATAAATTTTATGCGAGCGTGCAGAGGTGACAGTCCAAGTTGGATAGCTTCTTCATATTCGGCTTCCTCTTTAGAAGATCCGGATTATTCATTTCCGACGGTCTTGCTTTACAGATAGGACAAACTGCCATAGAAGTTGTTTTCGTTACAGCTTCAGAAACCTTACCATCAATCATGGAGAACACCAGTGTGTGACTAACTGTTACCGTTTTATAGCTCAAGTTGATAACAGTATCCTTTAAACTAGCAATTTGTTCTTTAACTATTCTTACTTCCTCCATTATAATATCAGGTGTTCCTTTGGTAAATGTAAGTTGAAGGGGTCTGCAGAATCTGGTAGTCGATGGTCTTGCATTTTTCCAGAGAAGTGAAGTAGTACCCTTGACCATGACACGTAAAGGTACGACTGAAGTCAGAAACATACTCCCATCGTTTGCGTCTTCATTTTCAAATCTTTGTTTGTACTCGCTATGATCAGATAAGCCATCACATCCCCATTTCAAGATCAGCATAAACTTGTCGCTGACAGAGTCCAATTCACTTGGGGAAAGCATTAAAAAACTTCTTTTCACCGTATGGTCCTGCAATGATTGTAAATTCACTCTGGCAGACGTTTCAGAAATGTCAATATTCTCAGGGTAACACTGCTTTTTCGCTGCCAAAATTTCTTCATAACTAGGGAAAATATCAGTCCCTAATTTTGCAGTTTGCTTTTTCACTACACTATAACCGTGTTTTGATAAATCTGCATCAACCATTATGGCCAATGCTCTTTCCGCAGAGAATGAGGAAACTTGATTATTATTTGGTTGTTCTTTTAACGCAGCAATTAATAATTCCTGTGATATAGTTTTACGAACGTTTTTAATTTTATTTTGCCTAGTCCGTTCAGAGCACTCCTCAAAAGGTTTTTGAGGACGATTACTAGCCCTTGCAGAGGAGAGCATGGATTTTTATGTTATGCAATACATGAAAAATCGTCTACGTTTTCCTTAAAGGTAATAGTAAATGTCTGTTCAACCCAATCTTTAAATTTCTTATAAAACGTACGTTTATTCCGACCAGTCTGTTGCCATCTTCTAGCGAAATGAGGTACAAACATTTGGTCAAGGTACCTACGTAATTCCTCTATACGCGAATTGGTCAGGAGATGGGCGTTGTTGTTGTGAGATTTTATTTTTTCAACGCATTTTTCTAAATCACGATCACACTCCAAAAGGCACTGCACCAATTCGTGATTCGCGCACCGGAACATTTTGTTAAAAAATGACGAGAAGCAGTAAAGAACCATAAACACCCAGATGAAAAAACAGTTGTTTATGTCGCCCAGAAATACTGTTGCGTGGCAACATAGACGCGTCCTAAACAAAACACTACAGATTGGCGGCAGCAGTGCATTTAGTGAAATCAACTCGCCATTTATCGGTGACGACACAACGTTTTTCACCGACAGTTCATGAGATAAAACGCGAAGCCGCAGGTTGCCGCAGTTGAATTTTGGATTTATTATTTACTTAGTCATCTACAAACGTGTTTTTAGCATTCGCACGTTGGCGCACATTGGCGCAAGAGAGATATCTATTTTTAAAACTTCATTAACGTTGCTCTTTTCCACGTTTAATGGCATTACATGTAAAACTGTTCGATGAAATTAAAAATAAATAGTTTCCGCAATTGTTTCCGAGTCTTAGGATTCGAAGTAAGCCAGTAAAAAAAATATTTTTCGTATTTCTATTTTTACAGGCGCATACATTTTCTTCAAACATGCACTTGAATTCATTCTGAAACCTAGGTATGCTTAACATGGCCGAATCTAATTCATTTTTATGGAATTGCCGAATTTGGTTCATCCTTGAAACGTTTTGATTTACTCCCCTACTAGTCAAAAATATAACAAATTTGATTTTAGAAGACAGTTGAAAATATGGAGTTTTAGCCGCTCTCAGACCACTGTGCGTCGAGTTGAAGAGCCCTCGACTCGTGGACCAAATTGCCTCGAGTCGGGTGGTCGAAGTGCTTAACAATTGGTGTCCAATTTCAAGGCATCGCGTGGCGTATCGTGCGTAACGTGTGAATGGCAAGGGTTTGGACTGAGTGTTTAGACTGAGTGATAAATATCGAGAATGATGTCGAAGAATGACATAAGACAGTCGAGCGCGATGCAGCGGGTGTTTGTGATTATGGGTTCAAGACCGAACGAGAGTTGGGGACTCTAAAGTTGGGGACTTTTAAGTGAACGTCTGAAGAGCGTTTCGCAGAAAAACCGAATGAGTCTAAAAGTGCCACACTGAGAATCGTAGCCAAAGTATCTTAGAATCAATAATAAATACATATTGTTACGAGTATAGATATGTTACGATATCGAGACATCGCGCCGAATGGTCTTCAATGCCGCCTCGTCTTAGTGACGACGATACAACGGAGACATGAGAGGCGGTTGACGAACGTCGCTGAGGGAAGACACAAAGCTGAGTACTCCTCCTCTATTTAATAAAAGTTTATTGGTATTCCACACGTTTTGTTCTTTGAAGATGCCCCGAACCCGTAACAATATTATCATTAATCACATCTACCACCAATAGTATTATCCCTACATTATAATACCGTAATTTCATTTGTTTTTCAATATTTAACTATGTTCCACCAATCTGAACATCTTGAAACTTTTGTATATATTAAATAGGTAATAGAATATTGTTCTTGAATTTTTTGGAAGTGGTCACTCGAAAGGTTGCTTGCAACCCCCACCCCTAAAAAATTCAATGATTTTTTTCTACCCTTAATAATTTTATCACAATTCTGAAAAAATATATGATATGAAGGAGGTAAGTTCGAATATTTTCGTTTTTCTTCCATCTGAATATCTTAATTAACAACCGAGAAAAAAACGTTACAGTTAAGGGTATTTACCTTCATATTATCCTTAAATGAAGGGTTAGCGATTTAAAAGGCTATAGGCGGTTTTGGGGGTCAAATCTGCCCTGGAAGGGATTTTATTCCAATTTGCGCCATTCGATAGCCTACCAAAAAAGATACCTTTCAACCAAGTTTTAGCCCTATAGCTCATCTGTGAGGGTAGTTATAGAGGAAAAACGAAAATCCAGTTTTGGCCCATTTTCCCCATTTAATGACAATTTAAAATTCTGAAAAAAATCTGACACATTTCTGATACCAAACCGCATACTTTGAATCGTTTTCAGATTTTTCCGTTGCAAACTCTGGCTGTAAAAATCGAAAAACACGAAAAAAATCGAAAAAATGCAGATTTCATATGGAAATCGAAGAGACACTAGAACAGAATTAATTTAGAAATGAGATATTGTCCTAAGTATTATGCTCAATTTTTTTCAAATTCCTGCGATTGGTGCGTCATAGTAGGAAAAAATAAAAACCACTTTTTTCGGCGTTTTTTCCGTGAAAAACTAAGTTATAATTATCGTAAAAATATATTATGTAATATTAAACATCCCTAAGTTCAGAGAAACATCGTCCAGACTTTAAAAATTGCGTAATACAAAAAACGACAATTATACTGCGCATGATATATCCCAATATTTCGAAGGTATTTCCAACGGCGCCGTTTGGTGCAGTAGCTATGGTCTCCGACTGCGGAACCGCTGAAGACTTTTTGGACCAGGTTTGAATCCTGCCCCGGTCCAATTGTTTTTTTCTTTAATCAGATGTTTTTTCGATTTCTAACCGTATGATTGTTGTTACGCTGTTGTAGAAACATTTTTTAACTATGTTTAAACTATTTTTTAATAATTTTCCGGAAAAATATTTTTGGAGTACTTTCGGCCTTTAGTCATCTACGGGCTGTATTATTACTTATCTACTTAACATTTTTTTACATGGAATAAGGGATTGATTATTTTTGTGACAGAAAATATATACATGAAGTATTATTAGGAATACTTATCTGTAATAATTATAGGTGGATTGGTGTGCAGTGAAATCATGTATGGCGTTTACTGTCTTCGTCGCTATCTTCGTCAATTGTCGGTGTTATTTGGTCGTTATTGAAAATTCTGGTGAGCAACTCTGCTACCCGAACTATGTCTGTGTCGTATCGAGCATAAGATAAATAATAAATGATAGCAGCTACATCTGAGCAACATCCAATAGTGCGATTACCATTGGCACATTCACAACAATACCGTTTTATACCGGAATGACCAGTTGAGTTTGGTATATAATCTATGTAGCATTTGTACGTTTTGCGGTTGATATGTCGCGATTTTACTTCGAATTTTACAATATTATTATTTTCTATTAAATAACGGACATTAATTTTATGATCGTGTTCATCCATTATCTCGGCCAAATACGAAACAGCTTGAGATAATTGGTATGATCCCGTGAAAAGTATCTTCAAATCGTCTTCTGTCATTTCCGGAAAATCAAAAATATCGGTGGAAGATATGTTTTTAAACGGCGTTTTTCTGCGACAGCTGCCCGTTGCTTGTAAAAGATATAATAAAAAACAGCAAAGACTATTGGAACACTTCAATAAAGCAATGTCCACGGCTCAATTGTTTCAGTTCCAAAGTCCTGAATCGAAAATGTCCTTCATCAGGAATTTTTCCAGACAACAATGGTTATAGTTGTCCGAAGCATAAACCTCGTTTTCATAATATCCCTAATAATATTTTTACTTGACAGAAACAGATACAACAATACCTCCCGATCCCAATATAACACTAGATTTATTATTAACAATAAGTAATGTACCGACTAAAGATAAAAGATTTAATAGACAAGTCGATGCACTTATTCCATGTAAAAAAATGTTAAGTAGATAAGTAATAATACAGCCCGTAGATGACTAAAGGCCGAAAGTACTCCAAAAATATTTTTCCGGAAAATTATTAAAAAATAGTTTAAACATAGTTAAAAAATGTTTCTACAACAGCGTAACAACAATCATACGGTTAGAAATCGAAAAAACATCTGATTAAAGAAAAAAACAATTGGACCGGGGCAGGATTCAAACCTGGTCCAAAAAGTCTTCAGCGGTTCCGCAGTCGGAGACCATAGCTACTGCACCAAACGGCGCCGTTGGAAATACCTTCGAAATATTGGGATATATCATGCGCAGTATAATTGTCGTTTTTTGTATTACGCAATTTTTAAAGTCTGGACGATGTTTCTCTGAACTTAGGGATGTTTAATATTACATAATATATTTTTACGATAATTATAACTTAGTTTTTCACGGAAAAAACGCCGAAAAAAGTGGTTTTTATTTTTTCCTACTATGACGCACCAATCGCAGGAATTTGAAAAAATTGAGCATAATACTTAGGACAATATCTCATTTCTAAATTAATTCTGTTCTAGTGTCTCTTCGATTTCCATATGAAATCTGCATTTTTTCGATTTTTTTCGTGTTTTTCGATTTTTACAGCCAGAGTTTGCAACGGAAAAATCTGAAAACGATTCAAAGTATGCGGTTTGGTATCAGAAATGTGTCAGATTTTTTTCAGAATTTTAAATTATCATTAAATGGGGAAAATGGGCCAAAAACTGGATTTTCGTTTTTCCTCTATAACTACCCTCACAGATGAGCTATAGGGCTAAAACTTGGTTGAAAGGTATCTTTTTTGGTAGGCTATCGAATGGCGCAAGTTGGAATAAAATCCCTTCCAGGGCAGATTTGACCCCCAAAACCGGCTATAGCCTTTTGGGGGATTATCTTTCAACCTAAAACCATTGTTTTCCACACAATACCGATAAAAATCGTGGCCGGGGCCGCTGGACCATTCTTATCCTGCTTAGGCCCTTTGATCGTGGATTGACCCATTCGCAAAATTTATTAGCCTAGTTATTAGTCTTTAATAACAGATTGTGGGCCCAGTGAAAAAGTAAAATTCTTTCCCTTATGGTACCAAAAATTTCGCACTCCTTTTTTACAATCCTGTAAATTTTGACGAGAAAACTCCAAAAAAAGTTTTAAAGTGCGGAGATCACTCGTTCAAAAGTTATACAGTTATACAGTTAAGTGATTTTATACGTTTTTGACAGTTAAAGGCGTCGCCATATTATTATGTACTCGGCGTCGCGCGTCGTCTAATGAGTCGGGCCGCTATGTGGCTCCGCAAGCACGTATGTGATGTCGATAACATAGATCAGGCACGGGATTTAACTGGCCCGATCCGAAGCTTTTACAAAGGTTACGTCCTTTAGACCGTAACGATATAAGTTCTCGAGCCACCTCAGGCCCGTACTATATGAGGTACTATTGTCAATGTGTGCCCCTATAAGGGGGTGCCTTACATGATTATTTTTTTTAATAAAATCTATGTTGTTTTAAAATTTTTTTAAATGTTAACTAAATTTAATGTCAAAATTAATTTTATGTTAAATATTTTAAATAAGCTAGTATGAAAATAAGTTTAAAACACGTGCCAGTGCGAATGAGGCTTCCATTCTCCAAATTACAGAGGAAATAAAATTTGAACCGCGCGCCACCACATAACTTGGCCAATCAGAGAGTGGGCAAATCGACTTGAGTCGACTGGCACGCCACCAGCGGGAGAACGAACATCAGTAACGAATGGTGGTGCAGCGAACACAGTAAAGTTTTACTTTTCGAAGTAAAACCAAAATGTGTACAGTGAACTCTGCCCTCACATTAACATTTTCAAATTCAAAATTGTATTTATTTGAGTAAGTAAAATTGTATTTTGTTGTATTAGTGTGTGTCACCTGAAATTATATGAATTTTTCAAATGTTTTATAAATAATTTTTTTGTTATAATAAAATGAGTGAAGGGCATGATGGAAAAATCGAGTAAACTATCTGGCTCTCAATGCCAAAGAAGAAAAACCGAAAAAGAACTTCAAATGAACAAGCAAAAATTGCAAGCAATTACTTGGATTTTTTAAAACAAATATCGGTGAACCAACAGAAAACGAAAGCATACCAGATGATACAATAAATAAAGAAATTAATGAAGATGAACACTGAGAGAGGGACACAGATGAGCACTTCACGAAGAGACTGAAGAGATGGAAGAAGAAATGAAAACTTTTCATACAGAAAAACAAAGTCTGATTAATAAGATTGATACTTATGTAGGTGATAGAAAATGTATGTCAATTGAAGATGAATTTATAAATAATAAGGATAATGATAATGAAATTGAAATCTTTACTGTTAGTGATCCTGCAACTCGGCCACAAAATATAAGTAACAAACTCAAAAAAATTATAATAGAATAGGGTCCTACTCAGATTAAAAATTATTTGTATCCAATTAGTGAAAATGGTAGAAAATTTAGCGATAGTTATTATTATACAAAATTAAGTAACAATGAACTAGTTTTGCGTACATGGCTTGTGTATTCAGTGAAACATTGTAACGGTTACGTCAGATGCGCGAGACTTCCCCCCACCGACTGCCATGCTTACCTCCACCCCACTCTCGCTCGCCAGCGAGAGCACTCCAGAGAGGATTTTGGAAAATATAACCACTTTTTACCAGCACCACCCGAGTCGTTATGTTTCCCTCGCGGCCCCCGAATTTCTTCTCTGGCCTCTCGGGCCTTTTCCAGGTGGCCTTGCGAGAGCGCGTTGACAGTTCCCTGCTATGCATGGCACAAAAAAAAATGTTTTTAGGAGCTCCACAGCTCCTTAGATAAACTATCCGTATCTCTCCTTTACAACACCATGGAAATAGGAAACGTTCCTGGCACTTAGTGAAACAGCATCGCACATCCTTATATGTATTTTATCATACGTAAATTATACATATAAAATTCTTCTTAAATAATTTATCATGTTGTTCGGTTGTGGATTTCAGAAGCGATACGCGGACAATTGTTCCACCCAAGGTTGTAAATCTTGGGCCCGGTTGGATCGCGGACGCGTCACTCCCGATACCGCCGATGTTTACTGTCCGCCAAATTAATATTGAACAGCCGTTTCAATATTTGAATGATTGGATTGATTCGGAAGCGCGTTTCATCCCAGACCTGCTAGAGGATTCGTCAGTAAGGCTGATCTAGCAGGCCCTGCCTTAGACGCGTCGGTTCTCGTATCGTGTGATTTGTTGTGTGCGATTGCGAGATCGTTTCAAGTCGGATCTTGACTGTCTAAGATCCGTTTTCGACTAGCGTTGGATATCGGCCGATGCGATCCGTAACTAGACATCCGTGTGAATAGTGTTGGATATCGGCCGAAGAATGAAATATTACTAAATCATAACTTAATATGAATAAATTATTGGCAATTGTAATTCATGAGATAGGTACCACCTAATTATTACCAAATGATTTTTTGAAACAAAAAATTGTTCCACGTAGATAAATTTTCACTTAATCATAACTATAATGTTTATCGAATACGGTGCTGTAAAAATTTTAATATACCTACTCACATCAGAAAAGTTATAACATTTTTATCATGAGCCTACATAAGAAACAGGATCTACTTTTCCTATCAAATGTCAAATATAAAATTGGAAATTCCAAATTAAAAAAAAAAGAGATAAATACCTGTATTATAAGAATCCATACTAAATTTCAATAGATAGTAAATAAATTTCGATAGATAAATTTTATACCAAATTTCTGACTTGAAAATTTCAAATGTTTACAAAACAAACGAAACTCAAAACCTTCCGATTTACCGACCAACCGTATTTTTAAAACAACGAAAATGAAAAGATTTAACAACTCAACAAATAATAAAAACTTAAGCAAAGATACAGATTAATTCATTTTATTTGTTTTTTTTTACCTACAACATTTTAAAAAATTTATTGTTTCACGACCAAGAATATAAAACTCGCTCATTCAAACATACATCGAATTTCAAGGTCACCATTTTGAACGCTTAAATTAAAAATACATGTGAATTATGGCAACTTAATCGAGAATTGTTCAATCGATTTCCAGGAGTAAATTATTTC
Source organism: Halictus rubicundus (assembly GCF_050948215.1). NCBI lineage: Eukaryota > Metazoa > Arthropoda > Insecta > Hymenoptera > Halictidae > Halictus > Halictus rubicundus. The sequence continues at coordinate 1,342,233 of NW_027488569.1, forward strand.
CCACTGTAGTCTACCTTCAACGTCCTTAATTGACGTTAAACCATAGATATTCACGTCTTGAAGTAACAGAACATTTTACTTATTTTTAAAACATAATGTGGATCTCCATAATTTCCCCACAACCTACAAAACAAACTTTTGACATTAGGTTGTCGTGCCGCCTACACCAGTAAGTGTAGTCTGATACATTGGTATGTATTATCGCTTGTAACCACAAAGTTATACAGATAACAGCGTTCTTAGTGCATCACCCTCTACACCAGAGGTCAACAAGAACTGCACACTTTGGCTGGTTTTCGGGGGCTACGCCCACGCCGCGTGTCCCGGCCGCGCGTCCGGCTCCCAGTGGCTGCACTAGTGTTTTCGAGCCAGCTCAGGCGCGTAGACCTATTCCACTATGTCGCATGATTCGTTCTCCAAAATGCGGAACATTAAAACGGAAATGCGCACCCGGTTAAATGATTCTTCTTTATGCTCTGCGATGCGAGCAGCGGCGTCCAACCTTTCATTCGATATTTCTAATTTACCAAGCACGTCTAAACATCCACGAAGAAGTTTTCCACATCTGAATAAAATTTTTTGAACAAGTTTATTTTTTAAATTTATTTTCCAAAATTATCGACATAGTGAGATAGGCCTACAAGGGCCAACGACAAAAAAAAAACGCATTGACAATTGTTACGGGAACGGAAACTTTGAAAATGAGCAATGGATTCAACGTAACGGAAAACTAGAATACAAGAAAATTTTAATCTACAATTCAATTAAAATGTAATTTCACTTTATTAACAGTAAGTTTATCAGAATATCGAAAACTATTGTAAAGTATGTCGCAATAAAGAAATATAAGAAAAGGATCGATGACGGAGAGCACTTTAATTGTGTAATAAACAGCTGTGTGGTTTTAAAGCGAGAGAGCGAACCATCGCCTCTCTCTCTCTCTCTCTCTCTCTCTCTCTCTCTATTTTATTGTCTCGCTTCTTCTGGAACGTTCGACACATACCGGTGTTTCTGGTTGATGAGTCGAGAGCATTCTAGAAAGATCGAGAGCGAGTTTCGACCAATCACGCGTTTTATTGGTTGCCCGCGCGAACTTCGGCGACGTTGATTGGTCGCGCCCTTGGCGGGATCGCGTTGAGCTACCGGAGCAATATAGCGCTTACGCGCGTCAGTCTTTAACAACAATAATACCTCCGCAGTAATATGGGCACCTATTGATACGGGTGCCATCCTAATGCGTCACGCGCAGTTCATATGGCACGCGCCTGACCTGGCTCGAAAACTACAGTCGTAACGGGGAGTGAGACGCGCGGCCGGGAAAAGGGGGCGTAGCCCTCGAAAACCGGTCAAAGTGTGCAGTTCTTGCCGACTTCTGCTCTACACAAGTGTTTGAAAAAAGGAATGGAGAGAAAGGGCGAAAGGGCGGGATGACGATAAAAAATACAAGAAAAAAGAAAGAAAAAGAGAGCGAAAGAAACACAGGAGCACAGAAACTTCCCACCCAGCCAAACCTGATTCGAACAAATTGTAATCAATGTTTGCGAACAAAAGGCTGTCATTTTGGTGCCAAGACCATGCTTGGGGCAGAATTTGGTCCCTACTTGTTATTAGTTTGCCACCAACAGTTGTCGACAAATCCCGAGGCTAATGCAGAAGTAGATGGCTCAATATTTGAGTACAAAGTTTGCAGGCGCAATTCCATGCCAAATCGAGGCCAAATCTTGCCCTCTTCACGAAGGCAGGTCGGTCGAACTGAGAGTGGACCTAATCTTGCTCTAAGAGTAAATATCGGGCAAAATCAGAGTAGACCTTGTTATAGGAGGTTCTAAATTATATAGTGTTAAGTTTTGTGGCGTCGCGTTTGGCGCAGGAAAGAAGCCTCGGCGTAGGATGCTTTTCTTTTTCGTTGAAGGGCACAGCGTGTGCGGCCAAACTCGAGGGAGGCAATAAAAGTGACAATTACCAGAGTTTAGTATGTTATTAACATATTGTTTGTAATAAATAACAAACGCTATTACTTATAATTATACTTTGCAAGAATACAGAATAGTGTTATAGTTCGAAATCAATAGATGCCGAAGCATAAGAGTATTTAAAGATAGGATGCTTACTACAGATTTTAAACATGCAAAGCAATAAACGACAAAGCAAAATTACCTTCTAGCAGAATATTTCAGGTTTATATTGCCCCATTAAGTCCAAGCTTTCCTCCTGGAGAATAAAAATATATCGTAAGACAAATAAAAAGTATCTACAGCGTGAAAGTTAAATCTTTCCTTTTCTCAGACGGACATCGTAGAAGTTATTGTACAGGGAGTCCTATTTTAATCTATAAATGCGAATTACTGGTAAACTACTCTTTATAGAAAGAATGATTCAAATGTAGTATAATTAATTTGCCTATAGATGGACACGTAGAGGTCGTATGAAAGTGACATACGTTTTCTTAAATCGAAGTATAATAATTAAATCATTAAATTAATATGTAATTCACTAATCGACACAACTAATGATTTCCTACAACATTGTACTAAAATAAGCTATTTGTGTTAATAAATCATTAGTTTAGGAGATATTTGAATCTTAGCATTGCTAAATAAATGGTAGTAATGAAAAAACATATTTGTATCTAGATTGTAGAGTGTTACAATCTAGATTTGATACATGAGATTTATTTTAATCATAAAAATTTATAATTAAAATATCCTGGGTTAAGAACCACTGGCATTCTAAAATTCGCTCTTGATCATGTTGTACGTTATCGTTCATATAATATTTATGTATTAATATACATATATAGTTCGTGTCTCCTCACTAAATTTTGTTCATACAAGTAACGGTGTTCTTGCATTAAAACCCTAACAATGGTTATGGGCCCAGGGAACGTGTAAAAGTAAAATACAGGGTGGCCCACATAACTCTGAACAGCTCAATATCTCGAAAACTATGCCATCGATTTTAAAGTTCTTAGTCTTAAATTGCATGTAACTGAAGGGCCTTTCTGACTACATAAACGTCAAGTGGCCTCCCTTCTCTTTTAACGGGGGAGGGGAGGTACCTTTATAATTTTAAATGGAACCCCCTATAAAATGTTACATATTTAGATTCTACAGGAAAAAACAAGTCAATTTTGTCTGAAACATTTTTTTGTCAGTTACTTCCATGATGAGATATAACAGTTTGAAGTTTCGAGTTGTAGGTACTTGAAGCGCTCGGAAATAGCGTTATGGAATTATACGCGCTTGAGTCCTTTGCTTATTCATGAAGAAACACAAACAATAATATTTACAATTCTTGAGTTTGACTCACTTATCTATGAAAACGTATTCAGTTTAGAGCTGTTATTCAAGCAGTAACATTGTGATTATGGCTACTTTTGACACAGAAGTGAATATGTTATTAACGTTAGGTGAATGCCAAAAAAATTATCGGCGTGCAGCAGTGATGTTTTTTGAACGTTATGGGATCAAAAAATGTCATGCAACATTTCATAATTTAGAAAAGCGGCTTCGCGAGCACGGTGAATTGTGTAAAAAAACTCGCAATAAACCTAAAGCTGTCACTAATGAAAATAATAGTGCCAGTATTCTTGCTGCAATTACATTAAATCCTCATATTAGTCAATGTACACTTGCACAAACATCACATATTAGTCGTTCATCAATTCAACGAATTTTGAAACGGCAAAAGTATCATCCATATCACATGGTTTTATCACAAGAGCTTTCGATAGCAGATTACGATCACCGCGTAAGATTTTGTGAGTGGCTGCAGGGTGTTGTGGAAAATGACTTTTTGTGCAAAATACTTTTTTCCGATGAGGCCACTTTTATGAATTCAGGGCATGTAAATAGACATAATCTGCATTATTGGGCCGTGGAAAACCCAAATTGGATGCGATGTGTTCCCTTTCAACATCGATGGTCTTTAAATGTTTGGTGTGGCCTAATAGGAGATTTTGTGATTGGACCTTATTTTTTTCAAGAAACTGTAACATCTGCAAGTTATTGTGATTTCTTAAAAAATCATTTGCCTGCGCTTTTGGAAGATGTGCCACTGCACGTTAGAAGAGAAATGTGGTTCCAACAAGACGGCACTCCTCCACATTTTGCAATCATCACCAGGCAATTTTTGAACGAAAAATTTGGGAACAAATGGATAGGTCGTGGGGGACCTCGTCAATGGCCTCCTCGATCCCCCGATCTAACACCATTAGATTTTTTCTTATGGGGATATGTGAAGGACAAAGTTATGTTTGAACCACCGACGATAAAAGAGGATATGAAACAAAGAATACGTGACGCTTGCGCTTCAGTGACTCCCGAAATGTTAAAAAATGTTAGAACAACTTTGATGTTTCGAGTAAATAAATGTTTACAAGCCCGTGGTGGAAATTTTGAACATTTAATATAAAGTAAATTTTATTTCTTCACGAATAAGCAAAGGACTCAAGCGCGTATAATTCCATAACGCTATTTCCGAGCGCTTCAAGTACCTACAACTCGAAACTTCAAACTGTTATATCTCATCATGGAAGTAACTGACAAAAAAATGTTTCAGACAAAATTGACTTGTTTTTTCCTGTAGAATCTAAATATGTAACATTTTATAGGGGGTTCCATTTAAAATTATAAAGGTACCTCCCCTCCCCCGTTAAAAGGGAAGGGAGGCCACTTGACGTTTATGTAGTCAGAAAGGCCCTTCAGTTCCATCCAATTTAAGACTAAGAACTTTAAAATCGATGGCATAGTTTTTTTTCGAGATATTGAGCTGTTCAGAGTTATGTGGGCCACCCTATACAACATATAAAGTCCACGTGTTCAGTGCAAGATAGAAATGGAACCGCAAAGTGGATTAACAGGAGAACAAATGTATAACAGAAGTGAATTGTAGATAACAAAATTATTTGATAGAAATTATTGCACATGGAGAATAGAAATGAAATGGCTATTACGGACTGATCTGGCTATTATACTGTTCCAAATGCAGACGCTACAGAATTAGAAAGAAAGACATTCGCGATCAACGACAATAAAGCTATTGCAGCGATTGAACTAAGCACAGAACCTGCACAACAGATTCACATTGAAGACAGTGCAACTGCACGAGACGCTTGGAAATCTCTCGAACAAGTACACCATCCGAAATCTAGAGTAAGAATCCTTCAACTTAAAAGAGAATTCCATCATTTACAGATGAAAACTGATGAATCCATGTCGTCATACATACCACGAGCAAAGATTGTAGCGAATAACCTAATGGAGGTAGGAGCAGAGGTTGACGCGTTAACTGCCACATATCATTTCCAGAGATTCTTACCAAATCAGAGTAATTTATCTAATGAAAGCGAAACTATAAATTATAAATGTATTATAGGTGATGTTGTTTTTGTTGTAAAGAATAGTCGATACCTACATTACCGACCGTATGAAGATATAGGTGAGTGAGAGATTTGTAGGTGGGGCGTACAAGGGAGAGAGCTGTGAGTTGGTTGAAATGTACGTACGAGTGAAGTAAGAGATCTGTGAGATGGCTGAGTTGGTTTATAGTGTGACTGAAGAATATTAAACTGAGCATATTATTTAATATACATATATGAAGTGTATATTATAAAGTAAGAGGTTTCTTTATTCTCACTACCTGATAAATTTATAACAGTTTTAACCCTTTTGAATTCTAAAGATTTTAATAAAATTCGGTTTATCTGGATATGTCACAATAAAAATGAATGTCTAAACCTGGTCAAAAATCACTGTCAGTCATATATGACTGACATGGCAATTAACGTGTTAAAGACGAAGATTGCTTGCCCGATGACAAATTCACGCCCGCAGAAATCAAAAGAATTTTATTACCAGAGTACGATAGAAGGGTATCTAGACAAGAGGATGAAGGAAGTATGTGGAAGATGTGTGGATTCTAGACAGTGGAAGATAGACATAGACCAGGTGCAATATTACACGCAAAAGATGTTGGTAGCGTGACGCTCAAGACGTATGTCGGAAATGAAGCAAAAGGTGTCGTGTTAAATAACGTATATTTCGTACCAAACCTCAGAAAGAATTTGATGTCGATTTCTCAAATAGAAAAGAGAAATAAGGAATTAGTATTCAAAGAAGGGCAAGTCAAAATATGAAATACCTAAACGGAAGAGGTCATGTACGAGGCGCACAGGAAGAACAACCTGTACATAATGAATGTTGAAGTACAAACATCATTCGATGATGCAGTAGAGCTAAATAGTTTGAGCAATGAAGACCAAGCGATATGGAATCAACGTTTTTGTCATATCAGCAACGATGCAATTAAAGTATTGTCAAACAGATCATGTCATAGGATTAAACAACACCAAGTTGGATAAGTACACGTGTGATGCCTGTAATATAGGTAAAGCACCCAGAAGCGGTTGTAAGAAATTAAAGGTAAGACAAACCAAAGACATAGGCGAATTAATACATTCAGACGTTTGCGGCCTGCTACCGGTTCCATCAATTTGTGGAAGTAGGTATTTTATATCATTCACGGATGATTTTTCAAGAATGGTTTTAGTAAGATGTGTAAAAACAAAATACGGAGTGAAAGACGTTATGAAAGATTTTATAGAAAAAATGGAACGTGAAACTGGGAAAAGAGTAAAACGATTCCGTACTGACAATGGATTAGAATAATGCAATAAGGAATTAACCGCATATTGTGACCATTTAGGAATAAAACATGAGAGATCCAATGTAAAGACGCCACAAATGGCGTTAAAATCTTCAGGACTACCCCAAAGATTTTGGGCGGAAGCGGTCATTACGGCCGGCTACATCAATAACAGAACTAGTCATTCTGCAACAAAAGGTGAAGTATCCTTGACAATATTGACGGTCCGAAAACCCAGTGTACATCATTTGAAGGTTCACGGTTGTTTGGCATACCTAATCATACCATACCGTTTGCCATACCTTGTTTGTCTACCTAATCACGGCCGTAAGAAGTTGGATGACAAGGCGATTGAGTGCATATTCGTGGATTATGCTTCTCAAACACGCGGTTATAGGCTATGGTGTCCACTCAAGCAAGACGTTATTACTACAAAACACGTAAGATTTGCTGAAGACAAAATGGGCTACAAGTAGATATACAAAAAGGATCCTGAAAATTACTTTATCACGCAACACGCAAAACCGCAAACAACTAGATACGCAAGAGAAAGAGAGAGATATCGTCGAATTTCAATAAAATGAAATTGCAAATATGCAACAACCCTCCCTGTACCCTGGTGTGCACCTTTCTACTCCTAGTACCCACTTTAAGTATCTTTCCTGCATCCTTTCCATACTTTCCCTCTCCTTCCACCCCCATATTTCCACTCCATAACTCATCACCGACCAAACTAACTTGTCGAACAACCAAATCCTCCTACCCCAGTCCTTTCCAAATCTCCTCTTCCCTATTCCCCATACTTGTCCCATTACCGTCGCCTCCTTCCTTACCCTTTCCGCCACATGCTCTTCCTGACCTCCATCCCTCTTTATTACATACTCTAGATACCTATATTGACTGACCTCAATTATTAAATATTTAATTACTTTAACAGAATTTTTTTTAATTAAAAGTGTATAATTAAATATAATTTAATATTTTGATTCCATATATATAGTTACATATTTTGATTCTAATCATTTTAGAATCAAAATAATTCTATTTATTGTTTACTTTATTCATTATTAGACACATTTAAATTGCTTTTCCTTTGCTCGTTTTTCGTTCTCTTTCCTTTTCTATTTCTTTTTCTTTCTAATTGTAACTATCGTTTTTCCTCAATTAAAATCTTTTTGTGTTTCAGATTCTCTTCTCTTTTCAATTGTAATTGCTTCGTTTCTCTTTTTTTATTCTTCAATTAAATTCTTTTTGTGTTTCAGATCCTTCCTCCTCTCTTTTTAATTGTAATTGCTTTCTTTCTTTTTGTTTCTTCAATTAAAATCTTTTTGTGTTTCAGATCTTCTTCTCTTTTTAATTTTAGTTTTTCTTTTGTTGCTCTCTGTATTCTAGTCTCCTTTCTTTTTTGCTTTTCATGCTCAACTATATCTTTTTCGTCTTCTTTTTTTTGTAAAAAGAGCTATCCATTCATCGGAAGTGGCCACGCATGGAACTTTCTCTGTGCTCTTTTTTCTCGAATTTGATTTGATAGTTTTTGGGGGCCATAAAAGACAATTTGTAAAAGCAGAATATATATCTTTTTTATTATTATTTACATCTGAAAATTTTTCAGTAAATGGAGGTTCACGAAGCTCGTCAGCTATTTCTATTGCAAGATCTGAAAGTGAAGTACTTATGCAAGTCAAGTAAATGTATGTACATACTTACATGTATAAAGATACATACTGTTTTCAAGGACCTTACAACTGTCTTCATTATAATCAAGATGGGAAATATTTTGTACCTTTGTGATTTGTATATTTTCTTGTATTTCAAGTACTTGTAATTCTTCTTGGTTTATTATGGGAATATTGTCTATTGCTTCGCTGTTGCTTATGTCTAGCTTATTTTCGCCTTCATGTACATTTTTTTCTAATTGCTCTTCCACGAAGTCTAAATGCTTCTGATATTGTGTCTTATCATGATTAAAGTCAGTATTTGTATTAACAGTTCCCATTGATGGAAAGTTTGATTGATCGCATGGTGTAGGAAACTTATCATAATTTATAGCATCCCCTGAGAACGGATACAAACTACAGCTATTTTCAATGTATGAGCAAAATTATCCTTAGTTAATTGTTCAGTTATGCAGATCAATTGCTCCACTTATCCACCACATGTTTCCATGCCTTTTTTAATGGGTGAAAAGCTGCTACATCTAATGGCTGCAGAATATGTGTAGCATTTGGATATAACGCTATCAATTCAATGCCATGGTGCCAACAATAATTTGGTAGTGGAAGTGTTAGGTGGAATGAGTGTCCATCTACATACAAAATAACTGGACGTTGAATGTTATTGTTATCTAGCCAACGAGAAAATGTACTAATAAAAACGTTCTGAGCTCACCCACCCACAATCTGTAATACCTGCCATCCATCCGTTTGGCAAGTTCTCTCTAATTTTTTTTGGCATGCGTTCTTACCAATACAAAACTAATGGTGGTACTAGGTCTCGTCTAGCAATAACTGTAAATAATACAGTGAGGCTTTCTTTGTCACTGTTATTGGTAATTTTGTACACTGTTTTTGAGCCTCTTTTGGCTATAACTTGTTCGGCCTTTCATCACAATTGAAAACTCTTCTATATTCATTAATTAATTTTTATTCAAATGCAGAGCCACTTCACTGAACCATTTTCGCAATATGCTTTCTGTGACAGATGCACATCTGCTCGTTAACTTTTGAGCGACTCTGCATGAAAGTTCAGGATGCCTACGAAAGAATGCTTCGTACCAATCCCTTCCAGGTCTGTCATTGGTGAAAGGGTTCTTTCGTTTTAATTCAACCCTGAGTGAACTTACGCTGTCAAGTAACTGCGTTTTTGTTACTGGGAAGCCCTTATCGCAGCAATAGTATATCCAATTTACGATAGTAGATTCTTCTTCATTGGAAAGAATGGATAGTGGACCTTTTCTACAGCACGTTGGATTCATATCCTTATGTTTATAATATAGCGTTAGTTTAGGCGCATGGTATAATTTTGATGCTTGCCTAGTGCTCATTCCACCTTCCGATACTGCTTCAAAAGCTTGTTTCAATTGATTGTGCGAATATTTATGCTTTCTCGTTTCTGCCATGCTTAATATATAAAAGAAAAAAACTATAATTGGTAAGTAAAGGTTTAATTAGTTTAATATTATAAGAATATAAAATTTTGAGGTTATATACAAAATACTGTACATATTTATGTATACTAACTTCAAGAATACACAGACGTCAGAAATAGACACTATTTATTATTATTTACTTGTATGATATAATTGAATCCTCAATGTTTCCTCAAAAAAGTAACATGTACTACGTGCAGCTACGTGCAGCTAACGTACGAAACGATCAGTTACTGGTACAATACAACGGTCCCCTATTGGTACATTGAGGAAAATGTTGTCTCAATATTAAATCTTATAATTTTAGAGTAAAACAATTAATTCTCTTGTACGTTCGAATATTTGATTTAGATATTAAAGTATATGTTATTACATTAGTGAATATTCATAAAAGCTTAAGAAATTCTTCAAGATTTGTTATGGATATGACACACGATTCAAAATAATAATTTTTAACTAATAAGCTTTAATTTTATATGTTAAACAGAATGATAACTTCTGCTTCTGGATTCAAGCTTTCGCGCGTCAACGGAGCATCCGAACGCTCCCCGCGGCTTCGTTGGTTGGCTGGCGGGCTTGGCGCGGTGAGGTTAGGTATGTCGAGGGTCTTTACGCGTTTGGCGGAACATGTGTGTGCTGTGCGATCGTTTTATATAATATGTTCAATATTTAAATAAATAAACTATTTTCATTCATTTAGAACCACGCTCTACTACCTTCTAACAGGTTATGGGCCCAGGAGCCAATAGTGTATGAAAAGTAAATCGGGAAAAGTAAGTGTAGAAGCCACGTGCGAAAAGTGAGGTAGCGTCGTACGCGTGCCACGTGAAAATCAAGTCGAGATGAATGTTGGAAAGATTGACCAAATTCACAAACTGAACAGCACCAATTATGAAATATGGAAAGTGCAAATGAGGTCTGTTCTTAGGTATAATGATTTATGGAAGTATGTGAATAAGGAGGAAATTATAAAGCAAGAAGCGAATGCTGCCCAGTGGACTTCCATACACTCTGAACCATGAGAGAACCGTACCGCGAGAGAACCGATTTTCGTCCGTCGCTGCGCATCTTCGCCCTGATTGGTTCCTTCCCAATGCACAGCGCATGCGCGCAGTGACGCCACGCGCTGCAGTGATGCACGCGGCCTCATTTGTAGCCATACCGGGTTGCCATACGTTGATACTGTAGGAAGAAGATCTTTATTCTTTGACGGTTTTACAAATTCTGGTGTTACGCTGTTCACGCTCAAACATCAGGTTGTTATAAACAAATCGATCGTCGGCTTGTAATGACAACCGGTTACCAGTGAAACGAGCAGACGAGACAAACGGATGAATGTCAGATCGTCCCAGCTGACTGCCGACGATCGATCGTCACCAACATTAATGTATATATATGTAACAAACTCCTACAGTTCGGCCAATCCTGACCATGATGACCGTCCTCGGTCATCGATGCATCTTAAAGAACTTTACGCAGGACTACAGAGTAACTATATGCAAATGTAAAATTAAAACTTGAATAAACGGAATATATAATCGTGCACAAGGTAGAATAATACAGAATAATTAAACAATACGCAGCTGACGCAAATGCAACGCAATGATACTATACAAACTTATTTTATATAATTGAACAATACACAGATGACGCAAATACAACGTAATAATACCATACAAACTTATTTTCTACTCAGTATCGTTTTCGGTTACGGTTCCCGATCGGATCCAAAATTTCATCTGATCAGGGCCAACAACTCCCGTAAATGGTACACGCGATACTTGGTGCCCTTCAACATCTGTTATGATATATCTGTCTTTGTCTAATATTTTTTTAATCTCATACGGGCCTTTAAATTTTGGTAATAATTTTTTATTTATACCCGGTGTGGTATCTATGTTGCGAATTACTACATAATCGCCAACTTGATACGCAGTCGGTTTTTTGTGTTTCTTATTGTATATATGTTCGTTAGTTTGTTGAACTTTAACCATTTTTTTAGCTGCTTCCCTGCGAGTTGTCGAAAGGTCTCTTTTTTCATTGTTTAAAATTTCTAGTGCTTCTCGTACTTTATGCAATACAATGCCTTTTTGATTCATACCAAATAATAACTGGGATGGGCTCTTGCCTGTTGACCGACAAACAGTATTATTTATCCCATATTCTACTTTGTCGACAACTTGGTCCCATTTTCCCGGAGTTTCCGTTAATTTTGCCAACATTGGTGCTATTACTCTGTTAAATCGCTCAATCTGGCCATTCGCACGTGGGGTTCCTATTGCGATTAATATTTGTTCTATTTCGTTATTCGCTAAAAACTCTTTAAATAAATTTGAGGTAAAAGACGTACCTCGGTCACTAATTAGTCGTCTTGGTTTACTATAAGCTCTAAAATATTCCGTTAAGTGTTTTATAACTTCTTCCGATTTTGTTGTTTTACAAGGATATAACCTTATAAATTTAGTAAAACCATCTACTACTGTTAAAATAAATTTATAACTATTCTTGCACTTTTCTAGTGGACCGAAATGATCTATATGTATTGTTTGGAATGGTAAGTCGCCTTTCCCTAGACTGTGCAAAAATCCCTCTTGTTTACCACTGTTTGGAGAAAATTCAATACATTTCAGACAATTGCTGATGTACTGTTTAATTTTTTTACGCATTTGTGGGAACCAATATACCTGACTAATATTGTTAAATACTTTTTCAAACCCTAAATGCCCTAAATCGTCGTGGCTTGTTTTAATAACGTTATTTTCTAAGCACGCAGGTACGTAAAATAATAATCTGTTGTTGTCAATTTTCCTATATACTAAACCGTCTCGTAACTCATAATACTTTTCTTCGCTTACCTCTAATCTATTCTTAATTTCTTGAATTGTGCGGTCTTGGTGTTGTTTAATTGCCAATATTTCTTCTAAGGTATTTGGTTCTAGTATTAAAATTGTGTTGTACCGACTTAGTGCGTCTACATGTGACATTTTACTCCCGCTACGATGTTCGATTGTAAAATCGTAATTTTGTAAAAACATTGCCCAACGTGATATTCGTGGATTAACGTTCTGTTTGTTAAGGGTTAATCTGAAGCTGTCGCAGTCTGTGATTATCTTAAACGCAATCCCTGATAAATAAACATGAAATCTCTTAATCGCATACACTGCCGCTAAACATTCGAGTTCGAAACTATGATATTTCCCTTCTTGGGCGGTCGTCCTTTTACTAAAATAAAAAACAGGACGAAAGACTTTATTAGTTTGTTTTTGTAGTAAAATTGCTCCAAATCCACTGTTACTAGCGTCGCAGTGGAGTTCTGTATCTAGTTTTGGAGAGTAAATTGCCAAAACGGGATCATTTGTTAGACGTTGTTTCAACGTCAGAAATGCCTGGTTTTGTTCTGGGCCAAAATGAAAAATTGCATTTTTTCGTAGTAAATCATACAGGGGTCTCGCAATTAGTGAGAAATCTTTAATAAATCGGCGGAAATAGCTTGCTAGACCTACAAAACGTTGTATTTCTTTTATATTTCTCGGTGTTGGATAATTGACCACGGATTCGATATTTTCTTTCGCCGGCGCGATATCGTTGTCAGATATCGAATATCCCAAATATGTTATTTGACGATATAAAAATGAACATTTATCTAATCTAAATCGTAAATTAAACTTTCTCGCTAAATGAAATATTTCTCGTAAAATATCCAAATGTTCGTCCACCGTTCCCGTAGCTATCAAAAAATCGTCTAAATAAAGTAATAGTTTATTCCGCCTAAGTAAATCACTAAAGATTTCGTTCAAAAATCTTTGAAAAATACGAGGTGCATTGGTCAGTCCAAATGGCATTTTGAGATACTCGTATTGACCTAAAGGTGTAATGAACGATGTATATTTTACAGACGTTTCAGCGACTTTTACGTGGTGAAAACCGTTTTTAAGATCTAATTTCGTGTAATATTTCTTGTCTCTAAGTTGGTCTAAACAATCGTCTATAAGTGGTACTGGAAAGTTGTCTCTGATAGTATGTTTGTTTAATTCACGATAATCAATGCACAGGCGGATTTCTCCATTCTTTTTTCTGACCAACACAATTGGACTAGCATAAGGGGAATTACTGGGCCTAATGGTGCCCTCTCTTAACAAATCGTCAAGGATTATACGTAGTTTTTCCTTGTCTGCAAAAGCTAGTCGACGCGGCCGAAAGCTAATTGGATGCTCGGTTTTTAACGAAATAACTGCTTCGACAGTGTTCGGGTATTGCTCATTGTCGCCTACGTGAACGTCGTTGCAAAAATAAATTTCCTTGAGTTTCCTCTCTATACTAATATCTAATTCTGGATCAACATTTAATTGGTCGCTCGCGGAATTTGGACTTTCAAGATAATCAATTTTAAGAATTTGTTTGAAAAAAAATTCTTTGTCCGATTCCTCGGACTCTCTTTCCTTTACCTTGATTTCCGCGGAACTCCCTAACTTAATCTCAATCGTTGGCGACCGAATAAAATCTCTACCTAATAATGCGAAGTGTGACATAGTTGTATCTGGTACGACAAAAAGTGTAATTGGAACGTGTGCATCGTTAATACAAATTTCGGTTGTAAATTCACCAAGGATATTAACTGGTGAATAATTTACGCCATAAAATTTATTATTAACCGGCCGCTCGAAACAAAAATTAGACGGTAACGCATCTCTTCTGATTAAACTAACGGGCGAACCTGAATCGATAATTGCCACGGTGGAAACGTAGGAGGTCGCTCCGCTGCTGTCCTGGGCTGTGCAAGAAAACGGCACGCTGAACGGGGTTTCCGGAGGACAGGGTTGGACCAAGTGCGTTGTCGTCCCTGGTTGCGTAGTCGAAGTCATCGTCGAGGCAGGGGCCTGTTGCTTTCGCTGTAACTGGGCTGGTAATGTCTGTTGCGGACAATCCTTTGCCCGGTGTGACTTTTCCCCGCATCTGAAACAAGAACCCCATTCCCGCCTTGGTTTGGTGCAGTCCTTCCAATGCCCTGATTCGTTGCAGTTGAAACACCGCACGATCTTCTCCTGCGCGGAGTCCCTGGAGGTACGATCGTGAACGCCGGTGTCCCTCGTCGTCACCAACCTCCCTGGAATCGGCCGTTTCGGATCCTCGAGCTCCCGAACTCTCCTCAATGATAATTTTCGAAACGTATCGAGAAGTTCATCTGCCGTCTCCAAGCGCTGCATACGTGCCTGGTCTCTAAGTTGAGGGTCTGGAATTCCGTCGATCACCAGATCCACCAATTCTTCCGGATCCACCAAAATGTTGTTCGCCAACGTAATTTTGTCATGGAAGTAGTCAGGAAACGACTCATTCTTTTGCCACACACGGTTTTCAAACTCTCTTCTCACGGCTAATTTGTCTAACCGATGGTCAAACATCTTCCGTATTTCTTCCAGCAAGAGTGATGCGGACAATTCTAACAGGCTTGGTTTAGAATGGAACCATTTCAAAGCTTTTCCTCGTAGGCGTAACGTAATTATAGTTACTGTTGCACAATCGTCCAGGCTGTACATCGTTCTGAGTCGCTCTACATGTTGTCTCCAAATTTTGAACGTATTTTCCGCGCCCGAAAATTCACATAGTAAATCAGCGATTGTTCTGATGCTTGTCGTAGGCCTGACGGTAACGCTACTCCCCGTAGAACGCGTCGGTGTGGTTAATTCTCTCTCTCGTCTTAATAAATCCAATTCGCGTAGATAAAAATCGCGTTCCTGGCGAAGAATCTCTATCTCTCTTTCCCTGAGAGACGTATTTGTATCTGTCTCGTAATTCTCTTGAATAGCGTTTTCGATGTTCGGGTCAGCCTCGATCAAGCGGGCAACTAATTCGGCTTTCGAGCCTGAGACCATCATATCCCTGGATCTGAGAAGTTCCTTGAGCTCAACGATGGTTAGATTGGTCAAATTCCTCCTATTTTCTGACATCGCGAGTCACCAATTTTCAAAGCGCACAGAATCGATATCAAACGAAAGTCCAAAAGTTCACGATCACAACCGCCACTAAATCACCTCTTACACCAAAGATACGATACCAAACTCTCCGAAATTCAATAGTCGCGAACAAAATTTACGAAATTTCACGCAAATCTTTCGTATCCCACTTCTGAGATTTGTAGGAAGAAGATCTTTATTCTTTGACGGTTTTACAAATTCTGGTGTTACGCTGTTCACGCTCAAACATCAGGTTGTTATAAACAAATCGATCGTCGGCTTGTAATGACAACCGGTTACCAGTGAAACGAGCAGACGAGACAAACGGATGAATGTCAGATCGTCCCAGCTGACTGCCGACGATCGATCGTCACCAACATTAATGTATATATATGTAACAAACTCCTACAATACAGTGTTGTGTAGCATTTTTTTTTTTTTGAAGCAGAGTTTTTGATAGTAGTGTTTTTGAAATGGATCCTGGATCCACGGCTTACCTGGAAAGGTAAGCTTACATTATACATAATTATTTATCATGCATTTCGCTACTGTAAGCTTTTTTCTTTTTTCAAAAATCATAGTTTTTGTAATACACTCACGTAAACTTTTCTCTGTTTCCAGTTTTCAAAGCAATGAAAGACGAAAACCCGGGTCTTAAATATAAGCCGCTAGAAAACGGGAATTGGTCGGGAGACCGTATCTACTCTGGCAGAGTATAAATCAACAGGAAAAGTTACATCGCCAAACAAGAAGAAGCGGCGATTAAATATTTTGGAGAAGACGAATGAAGCCGATATATTGGCAATACGAAGAAAAATTCATGAATTTTGGATAAATAGGCAAATTCCGATTTTAAAAAAAATATTGGCCGTGATAAATAATGACGAGAATTTGCCGTCGTTCAGTAAAACGTCGCTGAATCGACTTTTACATATGATGGAATTTAAATTTATCGTCAGGAAGCGCAACACCGCCTTTATTGAACAACTGCATATTATCTCCTGGCGGCAACGGTAAGTAACAATCTACAATGTTTCTTACAAAAATTAAAAAAAATTTTTTTTTAATTTTTAAAAATAAAAAATTTTTACTACTTTGTAGGTACATCCTACGACTTCAAGATTTCCGTTCAGAAGAGCGGCCAATATTTTACTTGGACGAGACGTGGGTTAACGCCGGGGACTGCAAGGCCAGGCTGTGGGTGGACACCAGCGTTACCTGCCCGAGGAACGCGGAAGAAAGGGGATTGTCGACGGACATACCTGCTCCCTCGGGAAAAGGGAAGAGGCTTATTATTACTCACATCGGGTCAGCAGACGGGTTTGTACCAGGGGCCCTCCTTTGTTTCGAGGCGAAAAAAAACGGGCGATTACCACGAGGAGATGAATGGGGACACATTTTTTAAATGGTTCCAAAAGATTGTGCCCATGCTGCCACATGGGGCAGTCATTGTGATGGATAACGCCCCTTATCACAGCGTCAAGAAGGAGAAATATCCTTCATTGAGCTGGAAAAGGGGCGATATCGTCGCGTGGCTGGAGGGTAAGGGGGAAACGGTGGATCCACGGTGCGTCAAGATTCACTTATTGGAACTTGTTCAACGGCATAAAGAACCGTGTAACAGTTATGTCGTTGACGAGTTCGCAAGAGAGAATGGACATACCGTCCTACGCCTTCCTCCTTACCACTGCGAATTGAACCCCATAGAGCTGGCATGGGCACAAATGAAAGAATTTATAATCGCCAATTTGTAGATGCAGCGATAGAAAATGTGTCCCCCCAAAATTGGAAGAATTTCATCTCCCACACGCTGAAGGAGGAAAGGAGGCTCCAAGAACTGGATCATATAACTGATTCGGTGTTAGAGGAAAGCCCCGAGTGGTCGAATTCGTCTGATGACTCGGACATCGATGCGAGTAATATATAAGTTTCTTGTTGTAAATAGTTGTGTTTTTTTAAAATAGTATGTAAATAGTTGTGTTTTTTTTTAATAGTATCTTTAATAATATCTGTACATAATGTACAGATTATTTATTACAAACAAATAAAATTTCAAATATTTAATTAGATTAAATTTATATTTCATTTTATGCAAACGGTCACGATTTCCTATACCCTATACTTCCATGCTAATCCGTTTCATTATGGCACACCGCGTATATGAAAGTCACAGTGGGGAGTGGATGGTGGAGTGCGAGTTAGGAGGTTCCCAGCGCCTTTCGCGACGATTCAACCTTCGCGAAACGGTACGGTTCTCTCGTGGTTCAGAGTGTAGATGAAAAGGCATTGGACTTGATAACGTTAAGTGTACAACCGGATCAATTAAATTATATAAAACGAGCTGAAACGACTGCAGAGGCCTGGGATGCGCTTCAGGAGATATATCAATCCAAAAGTCCAATGCGACAATGGGTACTCTTCAAGAAATTGTTTCGACTACAAAAACCTCCTGATCAGAATATATCGCAGTACATAAATAATTTTATGAAAATAGCGGAGCAACTAGAAGAGTGCGACTTAAAACGGAGGCACCGCTACGCTGTGAAGGTGCGCGCTGCACGAAAGAGACGTTGGTGGGGAAAGCGTTTTGCCTGCGCCAGGCATACGTGCCCATCGCTGATTTAGCGGATGGTGTATAAGGAATTTAGACATGGACCTCACGAAGTGGAGGAATTGAAGGATTGTTCAACCCATGTACAGAGTCTCACAAAATCGTATGTCGCAGACACCATACCGCGATTATACACCCATGATTTAGTCGAAAATGGCATAAGGAACGCCCCGCAAACGTGAAAAACAAGAACAAACAACAAAAATTTTTATTCGTGTTCTTGTTGTGAGGACTAACTTTGTGAGGGGAACCATAGGTCGCAACACAACTGTTCTCTGAAAAAATGATGTTGAAGTTCATATAATTTGTGAAACACCTGTGTTCATAATATGCTTTCATTTCATAGATCGGGAAATAGCAGTATCGTGTTTCTGATATTTTCCTACACAACGAATCAGCTTATTGCTGATATTCGCCAAATGTTGTCCTGCGAAATATTTCTACAATTTCTAATATGCGGTCCAGCAACGTAGCTAGGATTGATGAGTTAGTATGTCGTAAGCAAGCGACTGAGAACCATGTCTTCCAGAAAATATTTAAATTTACGGCAAATGTCACGTGCTATTGACGAAGCAGCGGGGAAATGCGCGTTAGCTCGGAAAATATATAAAAATTCAGTGCGAATCAGTGGAAGGGGACTATACTCTGGCCCACGAGAGAAGAGTACCGTTTCGCGCAGCTTGACTCGCCGCGAGAGGCGCTGCGAACCTCTCAACTCCCAGTACACTTCATATACGCGGCGTACCGTAATTAAACGGATTAGCATGGGAATATAGGGTATAGGAAATCGTGATCATACTGTGTAAACACCCGGTATGGCTACGTATGACGTTCTGCAGCGCGTGGCGTCACTGCGCGCATGCGTTGTGCATTGGGAAGGGACCAATCAGGGCGAAGATGCGCAGCGACGGACGAAAATCGGTTCTCTCGCGGTACTGTTCTCTCGTGGGGCAGAGTGTACGTCCAGCAGAAATTCCAGATCTACGCGATTTTCAACGACTAGATCAACAATTTGGTGATCAAGAAGTTATATTCCGGTATCTCAATCTTCATCGAGGGGCAGGACGACCCCGCAGTCATTGGCGTAAAGAAGAACAGGTCATGGCTCTTGCTCGAGTTTTCCCACTAATAGGTTTACACAAAATAATTCGAAGAGAAGGTTTGCGACTTTATAAAATTATGCGTGCTCAAGTACTTTATCGAAACGATTATGCTGCTCGACGAAGTTTCTGTCAATGGATGCTACGCAAAGTAGAACAGGATCCACACTTTTTATAACGCGTGTTTTTTTCGGCCGTGTTATTTTCGCAAGTAGTAACATCCTTAATCAACAGAATGCTAGGATTTGGGATGACAAAACTCCACACGCAATACTTGAGAGATTTAATCAAGGTCACTTCTCCATCAATTTGTGGGCAGGAACGATGGGAATTTATATTATTGGCCCCGTTTATTTGCCTACAAGGATGACAACTACAACATATTTGCACTTTCTCCATCTCGTTTCTTAAGTAAACTGCGGCCAGTTGTACCACGACATAGGCGTCATTCCGTCTATTTCATGCATGATTTTCCTCCTCACTATTGTCAACCGGTTCGCCAATTTTTGAATACTATGTTTGGATCACGGTGGATAGGGCGAACACCTGCACCACACTTATGGCCTCTACGTTCACCAGATTTACCATCACTCGATTTCTTCTTCTGGGGAGCAGTGACAAATATTGTTTACCGCTCAGGTCAACAGTTTAGAACTGTTGAACAATTGAAATGTCGGATCGAAGAAGCGTTTAACCGCCTTCGGTCAATTCCCAACCTTAGTGCAAAAATTCGCCGAAACATGGAAGATCATTTGCTGGAGTGATGAACCGCAGAGGTAGGCGTATTGAAGCTGGACATCAAGCACGCCTTCTCCGAATAATCAGAGCTAATGGTGGAATTTTGTTGGTGAGGAGGAGATACATAAGCCGAAAAAAGTAAGTATCCCAGAACTAGCTGTAAAACATCTGTATGTTAAGAAAAACTCTCACAATCAGCAAAATTTTCACAGCATTCCTTAACAAGATAGACCATTAAGGGGGGCGGCATGATTTGAAATCCATATACGTATGCAAGGGTCAAAATCGTGATAAATTGACGCTTCAATATTGCAATGAGCAGTTTAGAAGTGGTCAATTGTCTTTCCTAAAAGTCCACTCTACGTCTGTCCAAAGCCCAAATTGCGAATTTCCACCTCATCGTGGAGTAATTTGTAATATTCAGCAGAAAATTCGCTTTCTGAAGCAAGTATGACGTCACAAGATGACTGCTGCTGAGAGATTCTTTTAATTTCGAGAGATTTAGTGTTCGTATAATGTCAAAGACATGTACAAACACGGTGGTATGCATTTTTAATTGATTACTTACTTATTTAAGACGTAAAATGTCTAGAAAAAAAGGCACCATTTCGCGGTTCCGCTTACGGCCTCTCCGCGGCAAACACTGTACGTTGCGATAGAATACGGCCGATAATGCAGATCGATAGGACAGGTTTACGTATGTACCATATGTATGCTGCCGAATATTGCAAATTACTCCACGATGAGATAGAAATTCGCGATTTGGGCTCAGGACAGACGTAGATTGAACCTTTCGGAAAGACAATTGACCATTTATAAACTGCTCATTGCAATATTGAAGCGGCAGTTTCAAAAAGTTTCTGATCCTTGCACGTTTCGCTAGATACCACGAC